>NW_028270183.1:21101968-21713275 GCF_037043375.1 Chiloscyllium plagiosum
TCGATAACGATCTAGCTGGGAGGGTGATTAGCTGTTAATAAATAGTGTGTAATGGCAGACTATGTGATAACAAGGGTGTGTGTGTGTGTGGGCGTGTGTGTATATGTGTGTGTCTGTGTGTGTGTGTCTGTGTGTGTGTATGTGTGTGTCTGTGTGTGTCTGTGTAAGTGTGTGTGTCTATGTGTGGGCGTGTGTGTGTGTCTGTGTGTGTGAGTATGTGTGTGTATGTGTGTGTCTGTGTGTGTGTGTCTGTGTGTAGGTGTGTGTGTGGGTGTGGGCGTGTCTGTGTGTGTGTCTGTGTGTGGGTGTGGGTGTGTGTGTGTGCATGTGTGTGCCTGTGTGTGTCTGTGTGTGTATGTGTGTCTGTGTGTGTATGTGTGTGTCTGTGTGTGTGGGTGTGTGTGTGTGTGTCTGTGTGTGTGTATGTGTGTATCTGTGTGTGTGTGTCTGTGTGTGTATGTGTGTGTCTGTGTGTGCGTGTGTCTGTGTGTGTGGCTGTGTGTGTCTGTGTGTGTGTGTGTCTGTGTGTGTGTATGTGTGTGTCTGTGTGTGTGTCTGTGTGTGGGTGGGTGTGTGTGCATGTGCGTGTCTGTGTCTGTGTGTTTGTGTGGGTGTGGGTGTGTGTGTGTCTGTGTGTGTGTCTGTGTGTGTATGTGTGTTTGTGTGTGGGTGTGTGTGTCTGTGTGTGTGTGTCTGTGTGTGTGTGGGTGTAGGTGTGTGTGTGGGTGTAGGTGTGTGTGTGTGTCTGTGTCTGTGTCTGTGTGCGCGCGCGCGTGTGAGAGGGGGTCGGGACTTGGTGGAGTTCAGGCCCTAAAATTGTTGAACTCCGTATTGAATCCGGAGAGCTGCAGGGTCCCCAAGTGGCAAATGAGCTGGTGTCCTTCCAGCTTGCGCTGAACTTCGGTGGAGCACTGCAGCAAACCTGAGACAGAGATATCACCCAGGGAACTGGGTGGTGTGTTAAAGTGGCAGGCAATTGGAAGCTTAAGGTGTTTTTTTTTGTGGACAGAATGTAGATGTTCTGCAAAGTGATCACCCAGTGTACGCTTCGTTTCCTCAATATAGAGGGGACCACTTTGTGAGCAGCAAATGCAGTCGACTGAAAATCCTCAACCACACTTTCTAGCTTTTACCCCATAACCCTTGATTCCCTTACTGATTAAAACTCCCTCTATCTCAGCCTTGAATATACTTAATGATCCAGTCTTGACAGCCCTCTGTGTTAACGAATTACATAGATTCACAACCCTCTGAACAATTAAATTCTTCCTCATCTCTGTCTTAAATGGGCAACTGCTGACTCTGAGATATCCTATGATACTAGTGTCTCCCACAAGATGAAATCTTTCTGCATCTATCCTGTCAAGTCCCCTAAGATCTAATATAGCTGGGAACTCAGTAGAATTAATGTGTGTGATAGTTTGTTGCTTCACTCTCCATTGCTCCACTAATATCTATTTTCTTTAGTTAATTCAACGTGCTGTTTTATTTTGCCTGGATTACACAGTAATCCAGCCCTGGGCACTAACTAATGAAGCTAGAAGATGAAATAGAAAGAAAAAAAAATCATCTGTGAATAAACTGGATCTAATCCATTTCCCAGTTTCTTCCATCGAAAGTTAAACTATCCGACAGCCTGACCCCAGCAGAGGGTCACAAAACCTATCAACCATTGCTATCTGGCTTCACTCGAAGCAACTTCCTGCAGATGCTGGAAATCTTAAATTCAAAGAGAAAAATGCAGTGAGCGAGTGAGAATTCAGACAAAAGGAAGCTTGGAGGTAAGGATTCGAAAGATCGCCTGAGTCTGTGTTGAATTGTTCTTCAGAATGTCACAACTCACTGGTACTTATGGAATACTGAATGGCATGGGATAGAGTGGACATGGGGAAGATATTTCCATTAGTAGCAGAGAGTAGCACAGCCTTAGAGTGAAGGGCCGACTCTTTAGAATTGAGATGAGAAGTCTTTCAGCCAGAGGGTGGTGAATCTGTGGAACCCAATGTTGCAGAAGGCTGTGGAGACAACGGCATTGAGTGTATTTAAGACAGAGATAGATAGGTTCTTGACCAGTGAGGGGATCAAGGGTTACAGGGAGAAGGCAGGAGAATGGGGTTGAAATACATATCAGCTATGATCGAATGGCAGAGCAGAATGGGCCGAATGGTCTTATAGGTCCTATCGTGTGCTGAATATCAGTCCTACCATTTCCAGGGTCATTAGAAAAGTGAAAGGTTTTAAAAAGTATGCAGAATTTCTCATTGTTTAGACCTGGCTTGACAGAAAGCATAAATGGGGACTGCATTTAACAAGAATATAAAATAAAAGACTCTAGTTACAAATAAAAAAATGATGAACAATCAATGTAGCATCTACAAGATACAGTTGTGACCCCCTTATTAAGTGGTGTTATTTCTGAACTGTTAATCCAGAGATCCAGGTAATGTTCTGGAGACCCAGGTTCGAGCCCCATTATGGCAGATGGTGGAATTTGAATTCAATTAAAAACTGGAGTTAAGAATCTAGTGATGACGATGTCAATTGTCAGGAAAACCCCATTTGGTTCACCAATGTCTTTTGGGGAAGGAAATTGCCATCCTGACCTGGTCTGGCCTATATGTGACTCCAGACCCACTGCAATGTGTTTGACCCTTAAATGACCCCGGGGCAATTGGGGATGGGCAATAAATGGCCAGTGATGCGCTCATGACATGAATGAATGAAAAAAAACTCTGCCTTTCCACACAAATACGGAAAACCACAGACAGGAAAAAAAAGAACACCGTGGGCGGCACGGTGACACAGTGGTTAGCACTGCTGCCTCACAGCGCCTGAGACCTGGGTTCAATTCCCGCCTCAGGCGACAGACTGTGTGGAGTTTGCACGTTCTCCCCGTGTCTGCGTGGGTTTCCTTCGGGTGTTCCGGTTTCCTCCCACAGTCCAAAGATGTGCAGGTCAGGTGAATTGGCTATGCTAAATTGCCCGTCGTGTTAGGTAAGGGGTAAGTGTAGGGGTCTGGGTGGGTTGCGCTTCGGCGGGTCGGTGTGGACTTGTTGGGCCGAAGGGCCTGTTTCCACACTGTAATGTAATCTAATCTAATCTGAAAAAAAACATGGGTTTTAGGAACAAAAGCAGATATTGCTGCAAAAGCTCAGCAGATCTGGCACCGTCTATGGAGAAAAAAATAGAGTTAATGTTTTGGATCCAGTGACCCTTTCTCAGAACAGGGTTTTAGGGGCAGGAGAAGGATAAGCATTCACAGCCACAAGGTATTCAGCTACTCTGGAACCAATTACATAATTGCTGACAGGCAGAATACCTTCGTCACCAATAATGGTCATTAGTCCATAGACCACTCAGCTATCCGCTGCTAGCCAAAGTGCCCCTCCACCTTGGCTCCAGGTCATCTGCAAACTAGGCCTCCACTACTGCTTGAACAGGCAGCTGTGTAAACAGTACTTACTGTCAGTGTCAGGATGCTAGCTTTTATAAAAAGTGCAGCAATCCCTCAACACTACTTCTTGTTTAAAATAATCCTTCACTCATTTCAAAATCAGAAGTTAAAAAATATAGTTTTTGGGAAAAAAATGGCATTTATTTAACTGCTTTTCCAATCTTGAGGGTGTCTCTCAATGTCGCAGCCTATTAAATAGTTTAATATTTGCAGGGTGCACTTTTTATTCTTTCATAGGAAGAACATCATTGGCCAAGTCAACATTTTTCAGCCTATCCCTAAACACCTTCATGAACTATTGTATTCTATCCACGGGATGGGGCGGCACGGTGGCTCAGTGGTTAGCACTGCTGCCTCACAGTGTCAGAAACCCAGGTTTGATTCCATCCTTGGATGACAGTCTGTGTGGAACTTGCACGCATTCTCCTGTGTGTGGGTTTCCTCCCACAGTCCAAAGATGGGCAGGTTTGGTGGATTGGCCATACTAAATTGCCCATAGTTCCAGCGATGTGCAGGTTTAGATGGATTAGCCATGGGGGTACAGGGATAGGATAGGATAGGGGTCTGGGTGAGATGCTGTTCGGAGGGTAGGTGTAGACTGAAAGGACCGAGTGTCCTGCTTCCCCACAGTGGGGATTCTATGATCCAGTGCTGGCTTTTCTGTAACCATATGACTGAGGGACTTGCTAAGGCCTTTCAAGACTGAACACATTACTGAGGGTCTAGAATTATGTGTGATCCATACCACGTAAAGATGACAGACATTGGTGATCACAACAAGATTTTAGATTAGATTAGATTCCCTACAGTGTGGAAACAGGCCCTTTGACCCAACAAGTCCACATCGACCCTCCGAAGAGCAACCCACCCAGACCCATTCCCCTACATTTACCCTTGACGAATGCACCTAACACTACGGGCAATTGAGCATGGCCAATTCACCTGACCTGCACATCTTTGGATTGTGGGAGGAAACCGGAGCACCCGGAGGAAACCCACGCAGACACGGGGAGAATGTGCAAACTCCACACAGACAGTTGCCCGAGGTGGGAAACAGTGACAAACAGTTGGTACCTTGACAGGGCCAAGTCCAAATTCATTATGTTGAAAGTCCACCTTGAGGCCTGAAGCCATATCCTCAGAGCTATGAGCCTTGAGAATGGTTAACAGTAACATTGGCACTGTGCCCACACTTGAAAGCCCAGGGTAAGATCTCTCAGACAACAATGGGAAGAATCTAAAGTACATTTCGTGTTGAGTGGTCTTGGGTGTTAAACATTGGTCAGGCCACCCCAAGGTGAATCGTTTGCTTCAAAACAGAGGCATGGGGTCTTGCCTATTCAACCGAAAGGACAGACAGCTTATAATAACTTGCTTCATGTGAATGGTCACATCAGCACAGCGACGTTTCCATCCAGGTGAAATGCTGAATTTCTGGAGTGGGACACGAACCCACAACTTTCCTCACTTCAGAGGCAAGGCTTCGAACAACCACAGCTGCCGTGGGGGATTGGAGGTGGGGGTGGGGGTGTGGGGAGAAAGCAAGAGGGGGAAGAAATTGTGCTGACGAGTGAGAGACAAAAAAGGGTCTGCACAATATTTTTATGCCTGAAATCAGAGCAGCAGCCCTCACTGATGCTAATGCAAGCTACCGAATTCATGAACTGTGTAGCATGAATTTCAATTACCATATTCCGTTATTATCAGACATAATGCAGTGAAAAAAACAGCAAAAAAAAAACTCACCAGAACATTAGCCTCTTGGTATCTAGGTAATTGAGAATGCCTGCAGATTCAGATTACATCATTGCCTGAAACTCAATGTTTGTTCCAATGCCCTTACATTAGATCTGACCTTTCCCTCTACACTTCTCTTTAATAACTACACATTGCATGTGAAAATAATTGTCTTCGCTCTTCCTGTGAGTTTTGTGAGCGACGGTCTCTCTCTGTAAATGTCCTTGCCCTTTGTCTCTTGGGTAATAGCTGTTACCTCCTCAATGAATCACATTGCAGACACTATTTCAATCTGATATTGAAAATTAGCCTCTGTGTTAATATAGTGATGTAAAAACATGTGAGTTAAGAGAAGGTGTAGGCCATTGAGCCCCTCCAGCCTGCTCCACCAGTTAATGAGAAGATGGCTGATCTGATTGTGACATCATCTCCACTTTCCCGATAACCTTTAACCCACTGCGTGTTAAGAATCGAACAACCTCTATCTATAGAAAAAGATCTCCAAGCTCTTCTGACTCTCTGAGAGGAAAATAATATCTCCTCAAGGGTGGGACAGTGGCTTGGTGGATAGACTGTTGCCTCACAATGTCAGGGCGACTATCTGTGTAGAGTTGTACATTCTCCCTGTGTCTGCATGGGTTTCCTCTGGGTGCTCCAGTTTCCTCCCACAGTCCAATGATGGGCAGGACGCTAAATTGCCCATAGCGTCTAGGAATGTGCAGGCTAGGTAGGTTAGCCATGGGAAATACAGGGTTATTGGGTCAGATGAGCTTGAGAGGGTTGGTGTGAACTCAATAGGCCAAATGGCCTGTTTCCATACTGTAGGAGTTCTATTATTCATCTCTGTCCAAACAGGAGAACCCAGATTTTTAAATGATGGCCTTTAGCCCTAGGTACTTACACAAGGGAATGCCAGCACGACACAATGTCCAGAGTCTTCCTGATAGGAATAACGTTTTCAGCTACGATGATGGGGTTGCCTTTGTCATTGCGAGTGCAGGACACGCCAAATCATTTCCAGGGACAGTTGTTACTACTTACACTCTTGATCCATGCATCTAAACCCTCCTGGCTTTCCCCTTTCAAATTTCAGCAGTCTCCTTCAACCCTTTAAGATAGCAGCCTTCTTCAATTCCTGGCCCGATGAGTGCCCAAGGTTTTCAATGGCCAGTCATTGGTGCTTTAGCTTTCAGCTACACAGATCCAAGTTTGGGAAAGCGCTTGGCAAACCTCTGCTCCTTGGCTATCTCTTGTGGAACATGCACGCTCTTTGGCTGCATGAGGCGGCCAGCCAGCTGAAACTTGCTGTCAAGCGACTCACCCAAAACCCTGTAATCCGGGAAATGCAACCCCCATACAGAATCAATGCCTGAGTGGCAGATATAACAACTGACAAGAAAATAGTAAAGGATTCTTCCTGAAAACAATGACAGTAAAACAAAGTAAAGGTCGTCCTTAAATGTACGCATCTCTTGTTTCATCCTTGCAGTGGTATCACGGCATACAATAGAGGGTCCTCTGTATCTTCACTCAATTCTCTCTCTCTATTTATATATACAAAGGAAATTATGGGCCATTTGGTCAATGACACCAGGACAAGGGAAGAAAGTGGTGAAAGAGGATACAGATTCAAATGACATCTGCGTTGTGGCATTTATTTTCCCTTTGTGTCCAATTTTCCTGAATCACCAATTAGAGACAGATCATGTTTCACCAGGAACGTTATTACAGACAGCTGCTTGCAGGATAAACAATCTCTTTCTGTGAGAGAATTGACTTCCCAGATTATGTCAGAGTCAAGAGTAACATCACTCACTGAGTTTGTAGAAGGAGAACACTTTTTAATTCACAACCACATACAATTTTTTCCATCCAAATCCAGTTTACAGATACGGAGTGAAAGCATCGTCCAATTTTTCTCACAACAGCAAGGTCCTTTAACAAGCCAAATATGGAGAGAGCAAAGGTCAGGATGGGTGCAAAATTTAGTGTTAGGATTTCACCATGGTCCCTCCCAACGAATTGTGTTTTGGACAAGGTGAGGCAGACAAAATATCAGGTGGTGAGCTCATTGCCTCCCTTCTCATTCCTCCCAGGCCCTCATAACATGGAAGGACAGGCCAGGCATTCATGAGCTCATCTGCCCTTGGCCTAATTGAATTCAAATGGATTAAACGAGCCTCACCCTTCTTTATCTTGTGAAGGCATCAAAATGGGGTAGAGGTTCTGGGCCAATGGATGGCCCAAATCCCAAAACTCAATATTTTGGATAAGTAAAGGACAACAAAGGCTCTGTGAGTTGTGTTTGGCCTGCTTGTTGTTGTCTCGCTTTGAAGGTCAGATTGGAGGACGAAGACTTTGTCCTTATACCTTCCCATATTCCTCAACTTCCCAACGTACTTGAGTAAAAGTGGATCTGATGTATAGGCCGACCTCTGACTTCAAGCCAAAAGACCTGTATCTTTTCTACTTACCAGACACTCCCCACCGGTGCCAAACTGGTGCCAGCCTACTTGGTAAAATGATTCATAGATTCATCCAGCGCAGAAAAGGCCCTTCAGCCCATTGACATGACCAACACTAAAAGTGCGCTGATCCTAATTTCCTGCACTCGTCCTATATCCTTGAATGCATTATAATTTGAAGCACTCACCCTAGTATTCTTTTAAGGATTGTAAAGTTTCTGGCCTCCACTACCTTCCCAGGCAATGGATTCCAGATTCCCGTCACCTGCCGAGTGTAAATGTTTTTTTCCAAAGCCCCTCTGAATCTCCTGCCCATTACTATAAAACTATGCCCTCCCATGATTGACTCCTCAACCAAGGGGAATAGCTGCTCTCTATTCACACTGTCCAGACCCCTCAATCTTATACACCTCAATCAAGGTTTGGAGGCTGAGGGGTGACCTTATAGAGGTTTATAAAATCATGAGGGGCATGGATAGGGTGAATAGACAAGGTATTTTCCATAGGACAGGGGTGTCCAGAACTAGAGGGGATAGGTTTAGGTTGAAAGGGGAAAATTTTAAAAAGGACCACAGGGGCAACCTTTCCATGCAGAAGGTGGTACATGTCTGCAATAAATTGCCAGAGGAAGTCGTGGAGGCTGATACAGTTACAACTTTTAAAAGGCATCTGGGTGGGTACATGAATAGGAAGGGATTAGAGGGATATGGGCCAAGTGCTGGCAAATGGGACTAGTTTAATTTAGGATATCTGGTCAGCATAGATGAGTTGGACTGAAGGGTCTGTTTCTATGCTGCACACCTCTGTGACTTTATGACTTTATATGCCCCCTCAGTCTTCTTTGTTCTAAAGAAAATAATCCAAGCCTATTTAGTCTCTCCTTATAGCTCAATGTGTCCATCCCAGACAACATCCTGGTGAACCTCCTCTGTACCCCCTCCATTGCTAACACATCCTTCCTATAAGACCATAAGACCATAAGACATAGGAGTGGAAGTAAGGCCATTCGTCCCATCGAGTCCACTCCGCCATTCAATCATGGCTGATGGGCATTTCAACTCCACTTACCCACATTCTCCCCGTAGCCCTTAATTCCTTGTGACATCAAGAATTTATCAATCTCTGCCTTGAAGACATTTAGCGTCCCGGCCTCCACTGCACTCTGCGGCAATGAATTCCACAGGCCCACCACTCTCTGGCTGAAGAAATGTCTCCTCATTTCTGTTCTGAATTTACCCCCTCTAATTCTAAGGCTGTGTCCACGGGTCCTAGTCTCCTCGCCTAATGGAAACAATTTCCTAGCGTCCACCCTTTCCAAGCCATGTATTATCGTGTAAGTTTCTATTAGATCTCCCTTTAATCTTCTAAACTCCAATGAATACAATCCCAGGATGCTCAGCTGTTCCTCATTTGTTAGACATACCATTCCAGGGATCATCCATGTGAATCTCCGCTGGACACGCTCCAATGCCAGTATAACCTTCCTGAGGTGTGGGGACCAAAACTGGACACAGTACTCCAAATGGGGCCTAACCAGAGCTTGATAAAGTCTCAGTAGCACAATGGTGCTTTTATATTCCAACCCTCTTGAGATAAATGACAACATTGCATTCGCTTTCTTAATCACAGACTCAACCTGCATGTTTACCTTTAGAGAATCCTTGACTAGCACTCCCAGATCCCTTTGTACTTTGGCTTTATGAATTTTCTCACCGTTTAGAAAGTAGTCCATGCTTATATTCTTTTTCCAAAGCGCAAGACCTCACATTTGCTCACATTGAATTCCATCAGCCATTTCCTGGACCACTCTCCCAAACTGTCTAGATCCTTCTGCAGCCTCCCCACTTCCTCAGTACTACCTGCCTGTCCATCTAACTTCGTATCATTGGCAAACTTTGCTAGAATGCCCCCAGTCCCTTCATCCAGATCATTAATATATAACGTGAACAGCTGCGGCCCCAACCCTGCAGGACACCGCTTGTCACCGGCTGCCATTCTGAAAAAGAACCTTTTATCCCAACTCTTTGCCTTCTGTCAGACAGCCAATCCTCAATCCATGCCAGTAGCTCACCTTGAACACCATGGGCCCTCACCTTGCTCAGCAGCCTCCCGTGTGGCACCTTATCAAAGGCCTTTTGGAAGTCTAGATAGACCACATCCACTGGGTTTCCCCGGTCTAACCTACTTGTCACCTCTTCAAAGAATTCCAACAGGTTTGTCAGGCACGACCTCCCCTTACTAAATCCATGTTGACTTGTTCTAATCTGACCCTGCTCTTCCAAGAATTTAGAAACCTCATCCTTAATGATGGATTCTAGAATTTTACCAACAACTGAGCTTAGGCTAATTGGCCTATAATTTTCCATCTTTTGTCTTGATCCTTTCTTGAACAAGGGGGTTACAACAGCGATCTCCCAATCATCCGGGACTTTCCCTGACTCCAGTGACTTTTGAAAGATCTCAACCAACGCCTCCGCTATTTCCTCAGCCACCTCCTTCAGAACTCTAGGATGTAACCCATCAGGGCCAGGAGATTTATCAATTTTAAGACCTTTTAGCTTTTCTAGCAGTTTCTCTTTTGTAATGGCAACCGTACTCAACTCAGCCCCCTGACTCCCTTTAATTGTTGGGATATTACTCATGTCTTCCACTGTGAAGACTGACGCAAAGTACTTATTAAGTTCTCCTGCTATTTCCTTATCTCCCATCACTAGGCTTCCAGCATCAGTTTGAAGTGGCCCAATGTCTACTTTTGCCTGTCGTTTGTTTCTTATGTATTGAAAGAAACTTTTACTATCATTTCTAATATTACTGGCTAGCCTACCTTCATATTTGATCCTCTCCTTCCTTATTTCTCTCTTTGTTATTCTCTGTTTGTTTTTGTAGCCTTCCCAATCTTCTGATTTCCCAGTGCTCTTGGCCACTTTATAGGATCTCTCTTTTTCTTTAATACATTTCCTGACTTCCTTTGTCAGCCATGGCTGTCTAATCCCTCCCCGGATAATCTTTCTTTTCTTGGGGATGAACCTCTGTACAGTGTCCTCAATTATACCCACAAACTCCTGCCATTTTTGTTCTACTGTCTTCCCCGCTAGGCTCTGCTTCCAGTCTATTTTCGTCAGTTCCTCTCTCATGCCATCATAATTCCTGTCGTGAGGTCACCAGAACTGCACACAGTACCCCAGCTGTGGCCTATACAATATTCTGTACAGCTCCAGCATTACCTCCTTGCTCTAATACTCTGTGTCATGAACGATGAAAGCAATTGTCTCCCTATGCCTCTTAACTATCCTATTCTCATGTTGTGCTGACTTCAGGGATATGTGAATAATTATCCCAAAATCCATCTATTCCACTCAGCTACCCAATCTTCCCATTCCTTAAATAGTCCCTTAGCTTGTTTCTCCTTCCAAAGTGCAGCATGGCATAGCAAACCAATGTAAGTGTCTTGTTCTTGGTGTCTCTGCATTTGTTTTCTCGTCGTATGGTTTTGACAGGTTGGAGACTATGTTAAGTTCTATCCAACCTGATGAAGTGATTCCATGGATAAGGCCAAACATTGTCGGACAGAGATTTCCATACTGTGGGTCATGACCTGCACTGGGGTTGCCAGGAAAAATGTTGGATGTCAAAGACTCCGTTGTACCAATGGCCGCTCTGAACCTCTGACCCAGTGCTAACAGCAGTGAAATGCTATTGTTTTTCCACTAGTGAGCCTGACCTAACTGCATAATCTCGTGGGCCTGAATTCTGCAGTGAGAAAATCCCGATGGGAGAGGTAGATGGGTGCTTTTTGACTTTAAAAACCTTGTGGAGTAAACATTTTGACCTCCTCAACCCACGACAGGTCTTTCAACCTCTCCCCAACAATCCCTCCCAACCCCACTCACAGCTCCCATAGGCATTGTATCTCTCCCTTTAGCTTTCACTGGCATCTGCCCTTTTTTAGTTCCAGGGCGGCACGGTGGCACAGTGGTTAGCACTGCTGCCTCACAGCGCCAGAGACCTGGGTTCAATTCCCGCCTCAGGCAACTGACTGTGTGGAGTTTGCACATTCTCCCTGTGTCTGTGTGGGTTTCCTCCGGGTGCTCCGGTTTCCTCCCACAGTCCAAAAATGTGCAGGTTTGGTGAATTGGCCGTGCTAAATTGCCTGTAGTGTTAGGTGCAGGGGTAAAGGTAGGTGAATGGGTCTGAGTGGGTTGCGCTTCAGCGGGTCGGTGTGGACTTGTTGGGCCAAAGGGCCTCTTTCCACACTGTAAGTAAGTAATCTAAACTCTTCCAAAATGGTTGAGAACATGCATGGGAGGCATTGCTCTCGGATCTCCTGGAATACAGACTGAAATCCATAAATTCCCACACAGTTTTAAAACAATATCTCATAAATTAATGTAACTTGTACCTCATGGCTGTCAAGCAATAAACTATGTCTGATTAAGCCAAGTCGAAGACTTCCTATAGTGTGGAAGCAGGCCATTCTTCCCATCAAGTCCAGACCGACCCTCCAAAGAGCATTCCACCTTGACCAACCCATCCTGGCATTTCCCATGGCTAACCTACCTAGCCTGCACACCCCTGGATACTATGGGACAATTTAGCATGGCCAATCCACCTAACCTGCCCATCTTACGGGGTAGATCATTTAGGACAGAGCTCAGGAGAAACTTCTTCACCCAGAGAGTGGTGGCTGTGTGGAATGCTCTGCCCCAGAGGGCAGTGGAAGCCCACTTTCTGGATTCATTTAAGAAAGAGTTGGATAGAGCTCTCAAAGATAGTGGAATCAAGGGTTATGGAGATAAGGCAGGAACAGGATACTGATTAGGAATGATCAGCCATGATTATATTGAATGGTGGTGCAGGCTCGAAGGGCTGAATGGCCTACTCCTGCACCTATTGTCTATTGTCTATTGTCTATCTTTGGACTGTGGGAGGAAGCCCAAGCAGACACAGAGAGAATGTGCAAACTCCACACAGTCACCTAAGGGTGGAATCTAACCAGGTCCCCAGTGCTATGAGGCAGCAGTGCTAATGACTGAGCCATGGTGCCAGCATCAAGAAGTGTCTCATCTTGCTAAGCCTCACTTGGTGCTGTTCCCCCAACACTGTGAGCAAATAGGCCCTGAGACCCAGTAAAAGAAAGAGGACTGTTGATCGCAGTCTTTTATTTCAAAAAACGAAACCTTTGGGTTATTTTGCACCTCTCTTGGATGTGGGGGTGGTGGGAACTGTCTCAATCCAGCAACACTACGATAGCAAGGTGGTGGGTGACAATGAACTTGAACTCTTCCAAAACATTACTCATGTGAAAGTCGATGCAGCCCTTATTTTTGACTGAAATGCTTGTTTTTGAAACTCAGTTTTGTACAAGTGCATATTTTCTAATCAGCTGAATGAAGAATTGTGGCATTGACCATTATAGTCAAGAGGTAACAAAAGAGAGAGAGACTTGTGTTTACATCAGGCGTTTCACCTTCTACCAGACATCTCATGATTTCCCGTCAACTAAGTACATTAGAACTGCGGCAATGTGGGAAATGCAGTTGTCAATTTGAACACAGCCAACTCCCACAAAGTTAGTGTCAGGACCTAAGCTGGAGGGGTGTGAACATTGTCCATGCGGCCAGGGAAGAGAATGCATACCGTCCTTCAAAATAATGCCAGGCGATCTTTCACTCCCACCCAGTGGGGCATCACTTTACCGTCACTTCCAGCTTCCGCAGGCGCAGTGCCCCCTTAGACTCTGCACTTGGTTGGTCAGCTTTGCTGTTTGTCCTCAAGCCCTTGAGTGGGACTAGAACTGAGAGCGGAGAATGTTACCAAGTAGGCCAAGGCTGAGGCTTGTGATGCATCCTTTTATTCTTGTACCTAATTATAGCTTTCTTTCGATTAACTCCCTTTGCCCTTATTCTGACAGTGAATCAGTGGGGACACTATAGGGCAGGTATTGCATTACCTTTTATCGACATACATTCCTTTTCCAGCTGCGACCACTAACTAAAAAATGATTCCTCAGTGACTAGGCTGAGGGGACCAAGGCTAATTGTACTGACCCTACCACATTGACAGCAATCAACCAACATAACGCGTACCGTGTATTCAATCCTGGACCTTATCAAACCTAGGACAAAGAGGACGTCTTCACTCTCTCCAGAGCATACTGCCAATCAATTAGATTAAGACTGATCTGATTCACCCACCTTTGCTCCATCTTCCCCCTTTTCCCTGACTTAATAAAAACTGATCGATCTCAATCTTGAAAATTTCGATTGGTCTCCAGTCTCAAGATTGAAGTGGATGGTGTCACACTGGAACAAGGAGATAAGTTTGTCTATTTCAGGACAGATGATAACAGAAGATGGTAGGTATGATGCCAACGTCAGAAGGATAGAGATAGCCAGGAGTAATTTTGTGAAGATGAAGTATGTGTTAACAAGAAATCTCAAGTTTGTGACAAGGAAAATACTCAGAAGATTTACAGTCTATCCTGTTCCCCATGCACACCTCAGATAATTGGAAGGAAACAAAGACACTTGAAATGTGAGTTTTGAGACATAAGCTTGAAATGTCCATAAAACAAAGGAAGAGAAGTTTTAAATTGCAAGAGCAGAAAGAACTCTAAAATGTAACATCCAAAACAAAACATCAGCATTTTGTCCTTTTGACCAGACCTGAAAGATCACTTCTTGAAGGCAAAGTGGAGGGCAGATGAAGGAAGAGTTGATATACATTAACCTGGTTCTTGGTGTACAGCGGGCAGTTTCAAAGTTTGCAGATGATACTAAACCTGGACAATTGTCAACTCTGAGGAGGACAGTGTGGAACTCCAAACCGACATTGACAAGTCAGGGGATAGCTGGAAGATGAGGACAAGCACAAAGAAGTGTGAGGCGATGTACCTCAGTTGGAAACAACATTGGAAGACAATATAAAACAGGAGGTTACAATTTTAAAGGGGGTGCCGGAGCAAAGGAAGCTGGGAGCATATGTCCACAGATTATTCAAGGTGGGAGGACAGGTGGAAGCATACGGTGTTCTCAGCTTTATTAGTAGGGACATAAAGTACAAGAGCAAGGGGGTGATGTTGAACTTGTATATATCATTGTGTACAGTTGTGGACACCCACATTGTAGGAACGGTATGTGGGAAGTGCAGATGTGGTTTCCAAAATGGTTCCAGAAATGATAAAAGTCAGTGATGAAGATAGATTAAAGACATTGGGACTGTTGTCCTTGGAGGGAAGAAGGCTGAGAGGAGATCTGAAAGAGGTTTTCAAAATCATGAGTGAGGGCTGGATAGAGTTGATGTGGTGACGCTGTTTCAGCTTGTAAAAAGAATAATAATGAGGGAGCAGAGGTTTAAAGTAATGAGCAAAAGAAGCAAGGGTGATGTGAGAAAAACCTTCTTCACACAGCAAGTAGTTAGGGTCTGGAAATGTGGTGGGGGCAAGTTCAACTGAGACGTTCAAGAGCAGCATTGAGTGATTATTTTGAGAGTAATCGTGTGCAGGAATATGAAGAAAAGATAGCGGAAAGGACCAATGGGGACACAATGGGCCAGTAACAATTCTTTGATTCTGTGAACTGGGTGGAGGTGAATGGCACGTGACATTGAGGGATTCCACACAAGATACAACCAGGGGGTGAGGATGTCACAAGATGAATAAGTGTGACACTGCCAGGGCATTGTGGGTTATAGTCTGGGTGGGATGATCTTCAGAGGGTTGGTCAATGGGCTGAATGGCCTGCTTTAGTGATTCTATCATCTGTGGAGAGAACACAGTGTTAACTGTTAACTTTGGGGCCAGTAACACCCTGATAGCCAGTCTCCTGACAGGAGTAACCACAGCATGAGCCCCAGCCTCAGCAGCTCTGAGAGGGAAAGAGATTCTAATCACTGCAATTGGAAAGAAATGCTTTCTGACACCTAATGGGCCTAGCTTCTAATGGTTGCAGCTGGGAGCCCTTGTTCTGGACTTGTTCACCACCAATTAAAAGAAAATCATTTCTTTCTACCCTATGCTTTAATCATTTTTTTAATTCATTCATGGGATGTGGGCGTCACTGACCAAGCCTGCATTTATTGCCCATCCCAGAGGGCAATTAAGAGTCAACCTCATTGCTGTGGGTCTGCCGTCACATGTAGGTCAGACCAGGTAAGGATGGCAACTTCTTTCCTGAAACTCGAACCAGATAGGATTTCCCAGCAATCAGAAATGGATTTATGGTCATCATTAGACTCTTAATTACAGATTTCTTTTTAATTGAATTCATATGCCACCATCTACCACAGAACATAGAACACTACAGCACAGTACAGGTCCTTCAGTCTTCAATGTTGCGCTGACCTGTGAAACCAACCTGAAGCCCATCTATCCTACACTATTCCATTCTCATCCATATGCCTGGCTAATGACCGTTTAAAAGTTGGCACATCTACTACTGTTGCAGGCAGTGCGTTCCACACCCCTACTACTTTCTGAGTAAAGAGACTACCTCTGACATCTGTCCTATACCTATCACCCCTCACTTTAAAGCAATGTCCCTTTGTGCTAGTCATTACCATCAGAGGAAAAAGGCTCTCACTGTGGGATTCCAGCTGGATTTGAACCCTGGTCCCCAGAACCTGTATCCACTAGGCCATTGCTTGCTCTTACTCTTGCACACCCTGTTTAGATTATCCCTTCTGCATTCAAAGGAAGACAAGCCTAGCTTATGGCACCTACCCTCACCAGTCATCCCTTTCAACCCTGACACGACATAATTCTGGTGAAATTGTGAAGCAGATCCTTCTCAAAAGCCAAGAGGGCCTGGGCAGTGCCAAGCTCTAAATGCCACGTTCCACATGCATACTAACAAAAAGCTTTGCCCAACTGCAGCACAACTTTCCACCCCTTTGGCTCAGTACCACATCGGACTGGGCACTCACACACCGAGCCGTGTGCCATCTTCTCCTCCTTTCATGAAGCGATCCAAACCATCTGCTGCCTGCTCCGAACGACTTCACAATCTATCATACATCACTCAAGTCGGGCACAGACTTTTGAATAAATTTGTGTTACTTAACAGTTTCTTGTTTGCATAATTTATTCAGCGGTGAGGGATTGGGCCTAATTTCCTGTTCTGTTGGATTCTCGCAGGGCTTGTTTAAAAAAACTACACTTTAATAATTTGCCAAGGGACTAGTCTAAAGTTTCGCAACTGTGACTCACCGACCCTGTCAGGATATAAATATATTTTCAACTTGGCTTTTTTTTCTCTCGATGCTCCTTGAGAGGAGCCCATTTGAAGGCTTCCACTTCAAGGCTGCACAACCAAACATAGGGGAATTATCTGTTCAATTCCTTCCCTCTATATCCCGCCTCTTGATTTATGCTCTGTGGTTGCCAGCTAAGCTCAAACCTTGGGCTTACCTCACGCTGAAACCTGTGTAATGAGTGCCACTGCAATACGAGATTAGATTCCTTACAATGTGGAAACAGACCATTTGGCCCAACAAGTCCACACCGACCCTCCAAAGAGTAGCCCACCCTCACCCATTTCCCCCCTGAATGATGCATCTTACACAATAGGCAAGTTAGCATAGCCAGAGGCGCACCCAGAGGAAACCCACACAGACATGGAGAGAATGCGCAAACTCCACACAGACAGGCTGGAATTGAACCCAGGCCTCTGGCGCTGTGCGACAGCTGTGCTAACCACCAAGTCACCGTGTCACCCCAATATTTGATCCTAATTTTTACAAATTGATTCACAGGAGGACATCACTGGATAGGCCAGCATTTATGGCTCATCCCAGAGGGCAATTAAGAGTCAAACACATTGCGTTGGGTCTGGAGTCACGTGTAGGCCAGATGGGTAAGTTTCCTTCCCCAAAGGAAAGGGGAACTGGTAGTACTAATGCATACTAAAGGACATTAGTGAACCAGATGACGGTTTCACAGTCATTATCAGACGCTTAATGTTTAAAAATTGAATCCAAATTCCTCCTCTGCCATGGCTAGGATTTCGAATCCAGGTTCCCAGTGTGTTATCCAGGTCTTTGGACTAACAATCCACCGAAGATTCCACTCGGACATCGCCTACCCACTTCATTCTAAAGACCACTTGGAACGTGTGGAACCCATTCTGCTGTGTGAATATGAGATTTCCTCCAGGATCACAGCAAAACCTGATCCTTTCCCCCCCCAAGATTCAACCGAATAGCAAGAGACTCTTTGACTCATCACTGCATTGTCCTTAAAAAGAAATCCAAAGAACAATGGACCTGGAGATCTGAAACGAAAGTAGAAATTGCTGGAGAAACTCAGCAGGTCCAGCAGTATCAGTGGAGAGAGAAAGCAGAGTTACTTTTTCAGGTAAAGTGACACTTCCTCGGAATTTGAGTTTCTCCAGCCATTTCTGTTTTCATAACTGCTTTATCCTAACTTGGCAAAAGCAAGGCTGCCATTACCGTACCAGATCTCTTTCATCCGAGAGTGATAATGGGTGGTGTTTTAACCTGAAGGTCACTGTGATTTTGAGGATAGTTCTTTGTTGCAATGGTAGCTGACACAGGAATTGAATCTGTGCTGTTTGTCTTACTCTGTTTTACAAGCCAGCTGAGCTAACTGGCACACCGGTGCTTCCCCCCAAACCCATCTGCATCAATTTCTGAAGCACACAAACACAGAAAGTGTGCTGGAGAAACTCAGCAGGTCTGGCAACATCTATGGAGAAAGTAACAAAATTAATGTTTCGAATGTAGTGAAACTTTCCAGGACTAAAACTTGCATCAGCTCCGGTTCGTTTATCGCTCTGAACCTATGTTGGCTCCAGATCTAGAGTCATAGACATCTACCATACCGAAAAAGGCTCTTCAGCCCATCATGTCCATTCCGGTCAAACAAAGTCACCTAACTATTCTAACGCATTTCTCAGCACTTTGCCCATAGCCTTGTATGTCTTGGCATCTCAAGTGCATATCTAAACACTTCTTCAATGGTGTAAGGGTTTCTACCTCTACAGGAGAAAGTGAGGTCTGCAGATGCTGGAGATCAAAGTTGAAACTTTATTGCTGGAACAGCACAGCAGGTCAGGCAGCATCCAGAGAACAGGAGATTCGACGTTTCGGGCACAGGCCCCTACATCCTTTATAGACAGCGAGTTCCAGTTTCCTACTAGCCTCTGGGTGAAAAAGATTTCCTCACATCCCCTCAGAAGTTTCAACTCCTTCCCGTAAATGTCTACCCCCTGGTCATTGTACCCTACAACAAGAAGAGAGATTCTTTCCTGTCTCCCCTACCTGCATTCCTAACTAATTTATCCTAAAGGTTCTAAGATGCTTCCATCTTTAAATTCACAATATTATTTCTGAAGCCCTCAATGGTTTCAGATCTCCTGAGCTCCACCAGCTCAATAATCCTCAGAAAGATGTTCTTTTCAGACTCATGTCCTACCTTTAGCAATTCACCTGCTATTAGATTAGATTACTTACAGTGTGGAAATAGACCCTTCGGCCCAACAAGTCCACACCGACCCTCCAAAGAGTAACCCACCCAGACCCATTTCCCTACATTTACCCCTTCACCTAACACTACGGGCAATTTAGCATGGCCAATTCACCTGACCTGCACATTCTTGGACTGTGGGAGGAAACCGGAGCACCCAGAGGAAACCCACCCGGACACGGGGAGAATGTGCAAACTCCACACAGACAATTGCCTGAGGCAGGAATTGAACCCGGGTCTCTGGCGCTGTGAGGCAGCAGTGCTAACCACTGAGCCACTGTGCTGCCCTGTCTGTAACTTTCACTCAAATCCAATTTTACCACTGTACTCTGCACTCATTTACAGTCTTTATTTTCGAAGGCTTATCGAATGTTACTCTAAATTACGTTGTAACCGTTGCTTCAATAGGCCGTCACAATAGGGAATTTCATCTTTTAATAACTTTCTCTCTGAAAACCTCTGTTCTAATTTAACCCTTGGATTTTTTTTTTCTATTCTTCACTTCTAAGCTTAAAACACAAGAAATAGGAGCAGGAACTGGTCATTTAGCCTTTCGAGACTGATCGGCCATTTGATAAGATGGCCTTTCGGACTCCACTTTCCAATTTACATAGAGTCAAAGAGATATACAGCATGGAAACAGACCCTTTGGTCCAACTTGTCCATGCCAACCAGATATCTCAAATAAATCCCACTTGCCAGCATTTGGCCCACATCCCTCTAAACCTTTCCTACTCATATACCCATCCAGGCGCCTTTTAAATGTTGCAATCGTACCCAGACTCCACACTTCCTCTGGCAGCTCATTCAATACATACACCACCCTCTGTGTGAAAACATTGCCCCTTAGGCCCTTTTTAAACATTTCCCCTCTCGCCTTAAACCTATGCCCTCTAGTTTTGGACTCGCTCGCCGCTAGGAAAATACTTTGTCTATTTAACCTATCCATGCCCCTCATGATTTTATAAACATCTTTAAGATTACCCCTCAGCCTTTGATGCTCCAGGGAAAACAGCCCCAGCTTATTCAACCTCTCCCTATAGCTCTAATCCGCCAATCCTGGCAACATCCTTGTCAATCTTTTCTGAACCCTTTCAATTTTCACAACATCCTTTCTTTAGGAGGGAAACCAGAATTGCACGCAGTGTTTCAAAAGTGACTTAACCCAATGTCCTGTACAGCCGCAACATGACCTTCCAACTCCTATACTCAATGCACTGACTAATAAAGGCAAGTGTACGAAACACCTTCTTCACCACCCTGTTTATGTGTGACTCCACTTCCAAGGAACTATGAACCTGCATTCCAAGGTCTCTTTGTTCAGCAACACTCCCCAGGACTTTACCAGTTGGTGTATACATCCTGCCTTTCCACAATGCAGCACCTCACATTTATCTAAACTGAATTCCATCTGCCACTCCTTGGTCCATTAGCCCAACTGATCAAGATCATGTACTCTGAGATAACCTTCTGCGCCATCCCCTAAACGTCTAATTTAGGGGTCATCTGCAAACTTCCTAATCATACATCCTATGTTCACATCCAAATCATTTATATAAATGACAAAAGGCAGTGGACTCAGCATCGACCCATGAGGCACACTGCTGATCACAGTCTGAAAAGCAACCCTCACCCCACCACCCTCTGTCTTCTACCTTCGAGCCAGTTTTGTGTCCAAATGGCTAGTTCTCCCTCTATTCCATGTGATATAACTTTGCTAATCAGTCTACCATGAGGAACCTTGTCGAACATCTTTCAAAAGTCTATATAGATCACAACCACCACTCTGCCCTCATCAATCCTGTTTGTTACTTCTTCAAAACACTTAATCAAGTTAGTGACCCTCAACTCCTTGTTGAGCAAGAGTCAGCTTTGATTACTTTCAATACCATAACCTCCACTAGTCTCTGGAGAAGATAATTTCACAGAATCTCATCACTCTGACAGAAAAGAAGATTGTCCTCGTACAGTCATAGATGAATACAGTCTTACAGCACGGAAACAGACCCTTTGGTCTAACTAGTCTACGCCAAATATAATCCCAAACTAAAGTAGCCCCACCTGCTTGCTCCTGGCCCATATCCCTCCAAACCTTTCACACCCTCTGTGTAAAACATTTGCCCCTCATGTCTTTTTTAAATCTCTACTCTCACCTTAAAAACGTGAACCCTAGCATTGAAATCCCCCATCCTAAGGAAAAGACCGGTACCATTATTTCTGTCTGTACCCTCCATTATTTTATGAACTTCTATCAAGTCACCTCTTAACCTCGTACACTCCAGTGAAAAATGTACCAGCCTATCCAGCCTTTCTTTATAACTCAAATCCTCCATTCCCAGCAACATCTCTTCTGAAACCTCTCCAGCTTCATAACGTCCCTCCAATAACTGGATGACTAGAATTAAACCTCACCAATGAGATCCATAAGACCTCGCCCAAGTCCTGCGCAACCTCATCATGACTTCTCAACTCCTTTACTCCAAGAACTGAGCAATGAATGGGAAATGGCTAATTTTTAAACTGTGTCCTCCATTTCTGGACACTCCTAGAAAGGGAAGCACATTTTAAATGAGTGCACTGTCAAACCGCCTCAGGGTTATTCATTAAGATCACCTTCTAATTTCCAAAGGGCCCTTCTACCCAACCTTGCCTCATAAGCTGACTCCCTGAATGTTGTCAAAATCAACGAGGCAAAAATGAGGACTGCAGATGCTGGAGATCAGAGTCGAGAATGTGGTGCTGAAAAAGCACAGCAGATCAGGCAGTGTCCGAGGAGCAGGAGAATCGGCATTTTGGGCAAACGCTCTTCATCAGGAAAGGGCTTTTGCCCAAAATGTCAATTCTCCTGCTCCTCGGATGCTGCCTGACCTGCTGTGCTTTTCCAGCACCACACTCTCGTCCCTGAATGTTGTCTTGGTACTATCGTTGCGAGTTTTCTAACTGTTAAATAAGAAGGTTGTGTGTTCGTGGACCACTGTAGACAGTAATTATGTGAATCTTGTTCAGGACTGACACTGTGCAGCATTGGCAGAGTGTAACATATCCAAATTTGCTGATGATACAAAAATAAATGGGGCAGAGTGTAGTGATGATGACATAAAGAATCTGCAAGAGGTATATATAATGATTAAGGTCATAGAATCCCCCTATAGAGCAGAACCAAGCCATTTGCCCCATCAACCCTCCCACCCATTATTCCTGATGAAGGGCTTTTGCCCGAAACGTCGATTTTGCCTGTCTTCGGATGCTGCCTGAATTGCTGTGCTCTTCCAGCACCACTGATCCAGAATCTGGTTTCCAGCATCTGCAGTCATTGTTTTTATCTGTTTTAACCCTCCCACCCAGACCCACCCTGTAACGTTGCATTCCTCATGGCTAACCCACCCAGCCCGCTCATCCCTGGATACTATGGGGCAATTTAGCACATCTAATCTACCTGCTCATCTTTGGACTGTGGGAGGAAACTAGAGCACTCGGAGAAAACCCACACAGACCTGGGAAGAGTGTGCAAACTCTCAGAGGGAACAAACACAGATAGTCACCCAAGGATGGAATCAAGTCAAATCCCTAGCACTTTGAGGCAGCAGAGCCAACCACTGAGCCACCGTTCCATCCCTTAGTTGAAGAAAAAAGCAATGCAGAGGGATTTGGATAATCTCATGCATGAAGCCTAAATCATTTGGCATGCAGATGCAACAAGTAATTAAGAAGATAACTGAAATGTATTGCTACAGGGTCGAAGCTTAAAAATAGAGAAGTCATGTTACAACTGTACAGGGCGTTGGTGAGACCGCACCTGGAATAGAGTGCACAGATCTGGTCCCTGTACTTAAGAAAGGATGTGCTGATATTGGAGGCTGTTAAATAGAGATTCACTAGGGATGATTCCTGGAATAAAGACTTATGAAGGAAGATTAAACTGGTTAGGCCTTTATTCTTTGGAGTTTAGAAGAATAAAGAGTGATCAGATTGAGACATATAAGATTCTGAGGGGGTTTGAAAGGGTAGAAGTTGAGAAGTCGTTTATGCTTGTGGGAGGAATCTTGAATGAGGGACGTTACTTACAGAATAAGTGAATTTCTTCTCTGAGGTTAGGATATGTCTGGAATTTTCTACCGCAGAGAGTTAAGACCATAAGACCAGAAGACATAGGAGCAGAAATTAGGCCATTCAACCTTTAAGTCTGCTCTGCCATTCGATCATGGTTGATACGTTTCTCAACCTTATTCTCCTGTTTTCTCCCTGTAACCCTAGATCCCCTCAACAATAAGGTCAGTTAGTCGTGGAGACTAGATCAATGAAAGTTTTTAAAAAGGACATAGATGAAGTTTTAGAACAGTACAGCACAGTACAGGCCCTTCAGCCCTCAATGTTGAACTGGCCTTTTATCCTAATCTAAGATCAGACAAACCTACATTTCCTTCATTGTAGTATCTTCCATGTGCCTATCCAAAAGTCGCTTAAATGTCCCTAATATATCTGACTCTACTACCACTGCTGGCAGTGCATTCCACTCAGCCACCACTCTGTGTAAAGAACCTACCTCTGACATCTCCCCGAAACCTTTCTCCAAATAGCTTAAAGTTAAACCCCCTTGTGAAAGATATTTCCACCATGGGAAAAAGTCTCTGGCTATCCACTCTATCTATGCCTCTCATCATCTTGTGCACCCCTATCAAGTCACCTCTCATCCTTCTTCACTCCAATGAGAAAAGTCCAAGCTCCCTCAACCTTTCTTCATGAGACATGCTCTCCAGTCTAGGCAGCATCCTGGTAAATCTCCTCCACACCCTCTCTAAAGCTTCCAGATCTTTCCTGTAATGAGGCAACCAGAACTATGGTCTAACCAGGGTTCCAAAGAGCTGTAGCATAACCTCAAGGCTCTTAAACTCAATCTCCCTGCTAATGAAAGCAAACACACCAAACACCTTCTTGACAACCCTATCAACTTGGGTAGCAACTTTGAGAGACCTAGTGGACATGATCTCACTGTTCCTCCACACTGCCAAGAATCCTTCCTATAATCCTGTATTCTGCTTTCAAATTCGACCTTCCAAAGTGAATGCCTTCACACTTTTCCAGGTTGAATGCCATCTGCCACTTATCAGCCCAGTCCTGCATCCTGTCAATGTCCCATTGCAACCTACAACAACCCTCCACACTACTCACAACTCCACCAACCTTCGTGTCATCGGCAAACTTACTAACTCACCCTTCCATTTCCTCATCCAAGTCATTTATAAAAATCACAAAATTCCCAAACCCGATCCCTGCAGAACACCACTGGTCACCAAGCCTCAGGCTGAATACTTTCCATCTACCACCACCATCTGTCTTCTATGAGCCAGCCAATTCTGTATCCAGACAGCCAGATTTCCCTGTATCCTGTGCCTCCTTATTTTCTGAATGAGCCTACCATGGGGAACCTTGTCAAATGCCTTGATAAAAATGATGTACACCACACCCACTGCTCAACCTTCATCAATTTGTTTTGTCACATCCTCAAAGAATTCAATGAGGTTTGTGAGGCATGACCTGTTCCTCATAAAGCCATTCTGACTATCTCTAATAAACTCTGGTTTTCCAAGTAATCATAAATCCTGTCTCTCAGAATCCTTTCCAATACTTTACCTACCACAGACGTGAGACTGACTGGTCTGTAAGTCCCTGGATTGTCCCTATTCGCTTTCTTGAGCTAGGGAATAACATTTGCCACCCTCCAATCATCTGGCACTACTCCAATGGGCAGTGAGGACACAGAGACCATCACCAAGGCGCTGCAATCTCTTCCCTCATGTCCTGTCGTAACGTAAGGTTTATCCCATCTGGCCCAGAGCACTTATCTATCCTTATGGTTGTCAAACTTTTCAGCACATCTTCCTTCTTAGCATCAATCTCTTCTAGAATATCAGTCTTTATCATGCTGTCCTCAGAAACATCAAGGTCCCTCTCAGTAGTGAATACTGAAGCAAAGTATTCATTAAGGACCTCCCCTACCTCCTCCGACTCCTGGTGTAAGTTCCCTGCACCCCTGATCAGCCCTACCCTCACTCTGGTCATCCTCTTGTTCCTCATATAAGTGTAGAATACCTTAAGGTTTCCTTAATCCTACCCTCTAAAGCTTTCTCATGCCCCCTTCTGGCTCTCCTAAGTCCATTCTTCAGTTCCTTCCTGGCTACCCTAAATTCCTGTGTGATCCTTGCCTCCACAACCTTAAGTAAACTTTCTTCTTCCTCTTGACCAGATGTTCCACATCCCTTGTCACCTAAGGTTCCTTCAACCTACCACCCCTTCCTTGCATCAGTGGCACAAACCTGCCCAGCACTATTAGCATGTGCTTTCTAAACACATTTCCCCCATATTTCATTCATGCATTTCCCTGAGAACATCTGTCCTCAACTTAGACTCCCCTGTTCCAGCCTAATAGCATTGTAGTTCTCCCTTCCCCAGTTAAATACCTTTCCATACCGTCTGCTCCTATCCCTCTCCATGAGCATAGTAAATGTCAGGTGGCGTATGAAACATGGCAGAGTTGAGGGTTATGAGGAATTGACCCAAAAGAATAGAGAGGTCGCTGATTGACAAACGTCCCATGGACAAATGCTAGTACTTATAAATGCGATCCCATACATGGTTTCAACATTTCCTGTATGAGTCTTTCCTGTTCTTAGAAACAACTGCCTTCCCCATTGCACTGCATTCAAAGATGTGCAGGTTGAATGGGTCGGCCAGGCTAACTTGCCCCGTAGTGCAGGCTAGCCTTGGGGAATGTGGAGTTATGGGGATAGGGTTGGTGGGGTGGGTCTGGGTGAGATGCCCTTTCATTTGATTGGTGCAGACTCAGTAGGCCAAACGGCCTCTTTCCACACTAGAGATTTTATGATTATGTTTCAACTTGCGAACAAACCGAATTGCAAACAGATTCCAGAATGGAACTCATATTCACAACCCAGGGACTGCCTGTAGTTAAGGCTTGGGCCAGAATAACCATGATCTTACAGAATTGTGGGGCAGGGCTGAATGGCCTACTCCTGCTTGTATTTCTTACATTCTGAGAACAAACTTTCTGATTGAGTCATTAAACAAGGTTTCCTTCAGTGTTGGTGGCTGGAAAGAGTTTTATAGTCCCACTTTAGTAACTGAGCGTTCACTTAATGTCTAATCCTCCTAACTCAACAAACACTAGCATACTGAGGGTACCTATTGGAATCACTTCTTTGTTGTTTTGGAGCCCTTGCTGTGTGTAAGGGGAAACGATGGCCTTGTGGTATTATGACTAAACTATTAATCCAAAGGCTCAGTTCGGAGATCCTGAGTTCAGTCCGCACCATGGCGGACAGTGGAATTTCAAAACATAGAGTCATAACGTCATAGAGATGTACAGCACAGAAACAGACCCTTCAGTCTAATCCATCTATGCCAACCAGATATCCCAGCCTAATCTAGTCCCATTTACCAGCACTTGGCCGATATCCCTCTCAACCCTTCCAATTCATGTACCCACCTAGATGTAATTGTACCAGCGTCCACCACTTCCTGTGGCAGCTCATTTCATACACGCACCACCCTTTGCATGAAAAAGTTACCCGTTAGGTCCCTTCTAAATCTTTCTCCTCTCACCTTAAACCTATACCCTCTATGCTGGACTCCCCCACTTCAGGGAAAATACCTTAAGTATTTACCCTGTCCATGCACCTCATGATTTCATAAACCTCTATAAGGTCACCCCTCAGCTTCCAACACTCCAGGGAAAACAGCCCCAGCCTATTCAGCCTCTCCCCTGTAGCTCAAACTCTCCAACCCTGGCAAAATCCGAGTGAATCTTTTCTGAATCCTTTCAAGTTTCACAGGAGGGAGACCAGAATTCCACACAATATTCCAAAAGTTGCTTAATCAATGTCCTGTGCAGCCACAACATGATCTCCGAACTCCTTTTCTCAATGCTCTGACCAATAAAGGAAAGCATACTAAACACCATCCTATCCACCTGCAACTCCACTGACAAGGACCTAAGAACCTGCACTCCAAGGTCTCTTTGTTCCATGACATTCCCCAGGACTTTACCATTAGGTGTAGAAGTCCTGCGAAGATTTGCCTTTCCAAAATGCAGTACCTCACATTTATCTAAATTAAACTCCACCTGCCACTCCTCAGCTCATTGGCCCATCTGATGAAGATCCCAATGTATTCTGAGGTAACCTTCTTTGCTGTCCACTACACCACCAATTTTGGTGTCATCTGCAAACTTATTAATTATACCTCCTATGTTCACGTCCAAATCATTTATATAAGTGACGAACCCAGCACCGATCCTTGTGCCACTCGACTGGTCACAGGCCTCCAGTCTGAAAACAACCCTCCACCACCACCCTCTGTCTTCTACCTTTGAGCCAGTTCTGTATCCAAATGGCTAGTTCTCCCTGTATTCCATGAGATCTAATCTTGCTAACCAGTCTCAGTCAACTAAAAAGAAGAGTCTAATAATGACCATGAAGTCATGATTTGGAGATGCTGGTGTTGGACTGGGGTGTACAAAGTTAAAAATTAATGATTGATGACCATGAAGCCATTGTCAATTTTGGGAGAACCCATCTGCTTCACTAATGTCCATCAGGGAAGGAAACTGCTGCTGTCCTTACACTGGTCCGGCCTACATTTCACTCCACACCTACAGCGATGTGGTGAGCTTTTAACTGCCGTCTGGGCAATTAGAGATGAAGGTTAGTGGAGCTCGCTCCAGGGTCCTGGGCCAATATGTTTTCTTTATTCATTCACAGGGTGAGGATGTCACTGGCTAGGAAAGCATTTATTGCCCACCCCTACATAGAACATAGAACATTACAAGACAATACAGGACTTCAGCACTCGATGTTGCGCCGACCTATGAAATTAATCTGATGTCCATTATTATCTATATGTATGTCCAATGCCCATTTAAATGCCCTTAACGTCAGTGAGTCTACTACTGTTGCAGGCAGGCCTTTCCACGCCCCTACTATTCTCTGAGTAAAGAAACTTCACCTGATATCTATCCTAAATCTATCGCCTCTCAATTTAAAGCTATGTCCCCTCGTGTTAGCCTTCGCCATCCAAGGAAAAAGGCGCTCACCCTATCTAACACTCTGATTATCCGATATGTCTCGATTACATCACCTCTCAGCCTTCTTCTCTCCAGTGAAAACAGTCTTTCCTCATAAGAACTTCCCTCCATACCAAGCAACATACTAATAAATCTCCTCTGAACCCTTTCCAAAGCTTCCACATCCTTCCTATAATGCTGTGACCAGAACTGTACACAATACTCCAGGTGCGGCCTTACCAATGTCTTGTATAGCTAAAGCATGGCCCCGTGGCTCTGAAACTCAATCCCCCTCCCAATAAACCCCAAAACATTGCGTACCTTCTGAACAACTCTATCAACCTGGGTGGCAACTTTCAGGGATTTATGCACCTGGATACCGAGATCTCTCTGTTCAACTACGCTGCCAAGATTAGCCCAGTACTCTGCTTTCCTGTAACTTCATCCGAAGTGTACTACCTCACACTTTTCTGCATTAACCTCCATTTGCTACCTCTCAGCCCAGCTCTGCATCCTTATCTATGTCCCTCTGTAACTCACAACATCCTTCGGCACTATCCACAACTCCGCCTACCTTAGTGTCATCCGCAAATATACTAACCCATACTTCTACACCCACATCATTTACAAAGATGAGAAATAGCAGTTGCCACAAAACTGATCCTTGTGGCACACCACTGGTAACTGAGCTCCAAGATGAACATTTCCCATCAACCACTACTTCTTTCAGCTAGCCAATTTCTGATCTAAACCAATAAATCGCCTTCAATCCTGACACTCTGTATTTTGTGCAATATTCTGGATCAGTGGTGCTGGAAGAGCACAGCAGTTCAAGCAGCATCCAAGGAGCAGTAAAATCGATGTTTCGGGCAAAAGCCCTTCATCAGGAATAAAGGCAGAGAGCCTGAAGCGTGGAGAGATAAGCTAGAGGAGGGTGGGGGTGGGGAGAGAGTAGCATAGAGTACAATAGGTGAGTGGAGGAGGGGATGAAGGTGATAGGTCAGGGAGGAGAGGGTGGAGTGGATAGGTGGAAAAGGAGATAGGACTTCCTCCAGACCAGAGGGGTAGCCATGGGCACACGTATGGGCCCCAGCTATGCCTGTCTCTTTGTTGGCTACGTAGAACAGTCAATCTTCCGTAATTACACCGACACCACTCCCCACATCTTCCCCCACTACATTGATGACTGCATTGGCACCACCTCGTGCTCCCCCGAGGACGTTGAGTAATTCATCAACTTCATCAACACATTCCACCCTGACCTTAAATTTACCTAGACCATCTCTGACACCTCCCTCCCCTTCCTGGAACTCTCCATCTCCATTAATGATGACCGATTTGACAGACATTTTTTACAAACCCACTGACTCCCACAGCTACCTGGATTACACCTCTTCCCACCCTATCTCTTGCAAAAATGCCATCCCGTATTCCCAATTCCTCCGCCTCTGCCGTATCTGCTCCCAGGAGGACCAGTTCCACCACAGAACACAACAGATGGCCTCCTTCTTTAGAGACCGCAATTTCCCTTCCCACATGGTTAAAGATGCCCTCCAATGCATCTCGTCCACATCCCACACCTCCGCCCTCAGACCCCACCCCTCCAACCGCAACAAGGACAGAACGCCCCTGGTGCTCACCTTCCACCGTACCAACCTTCGCATAAACCAAATCATCCGCCGACATTTCTGCCACCTCCAAAAAGACCCCACCACCAGAGATATATTTCCCTCCCCACCCCTTTCCGCCTTCCGCAAAGACCGTTCCCTCCGTGACTACCTGGTCAGGTCAACGCCCCCCTACGACCCACCCTCCCATCCTGGCACTTTCCCCTGCCACCGCAGGAATTGAGAAACCTGCGCCCACACCTCCTCCCTCACCTCCATCCAAGGCCCTAAAGGAGCCTTCCACATCCATCAAAGTTTTACCTGCACATGCACTAATATCATTTACTATATCCGTTACTCCCGATGCGGTCTCCTCTACATTGGGGAGACTGGGCGCCTCCTAGCAGAGCGTTTAGGGAACATCTCCGGGACACCCGTGCCAATCAACCATCCTGTGGCCCAACATTCCAACTCCCCCTCCCACTCTGCCGAGGACATGGAGGTCCAGGGCCTCCTTCACCGCCGTTCCCTCACCACCAGACGCCTCATCTTCCGCCTCGGAACATTTCAGCCCCAGGGCATCAATGTGGACTCCAACAGTTTCCTCATTTCCCCTTCCCCCACCTCACCCTAGTTCCAAACTTCCAGCTTAGCATTGTCCCCATGACTTGTCCTACCTGCCTATCTCCTTTTCCACCTATCCACTCCACCCTCCTCCCTGACCTATCACCTTCATCCCCTCCCCCACTCACCTGTTGTACTCTATGCTACTTTCTCCCCACCCCCACCCTCCTCTAGCTTATCTCTCCACCCTTCAGGCTCTCTGCCTTTATTCCTGATGAAGGGCTTTTGCCCGAAACGTCGATTTTGCCTGTCCTTGGATGCTGCCTGAACTGCTGTGCTCTTCCAGCACCACTAATTCAGAATCTGGTTTCCGGCATCTGCAGTCATTGTTTTTACCATTTTGTGCAATAGCCTACCGTGTGGAACCTTATCAACCGCCTTACTGAAGTCTATATACACCACATCAATCACATTAGCTTCATCCACCTATTTTGTCACCTTCCCGAAGAACTCAATAAGGTTAGTGAGGTATCACCTACCCTTCACAAAACCGTGTTGACTGTCTCCAATCAATGTATTCTGTTCCAGATGATTATAAATCCTATCTCTTATAATCTTTTCCAACACCTTACCCACAACCGAAGTAAGGCTCACCTCCCCATAATTTCCAGGGTTGTCCTGACTCCCCTTCTTAAACAAGGGATCAACATGTGCTATCCTCCAGTCTTCTGGCACTACCCCTGTCGACAATGATGACATAAAGATCAAAACCAAAGGCTCCGCAATCTCCTCCCTGAATCTGAGGATAAATCCCATCTGGACCAGGGGTCTTAACTATTTTCAGATTTTCCAAAATTGCTAAAGCCTCCTCTTTGTCAACCACAATCTCATCTAGTCTAGTGGCCTGTATCTCCCTTTTCCAGTGTGAAAACTGACGAAAGGTATTCATTAAGTCCTTACCTTATGTCCTCAGATTCCACACACAACTTTCTAATACGATCTTTGATTGGCTCTAGTCTTACCCTCGCCATTCTTTTATTCCTGATATACCTATAGAAGGCCTTCGGGTTTTCCTTGATCCTATCCACCAACAACTTTTCATGTCCCCTCCTGGCTCTTCTTAACCCTCTCTTTAGATCTTCTCTGGCTAACTTATAACTCTCAAGCTCCCTAACTGAGCCTTCACGCCGCATCCTCACATAAGCCTTCTTCTTTCTCTAGACAAGAGCTTCAACTTCTCTCGCAAACCATGGCTCCCTCTCTCGACAACTACCTCCCTGCTTGATAGGTATATACTTAACAATGACCTGCAGTACCTATTCCTTGAATGAGCTCAACATTTCAAGTGTGTCCATCCCCTGCAGTTTCCTTCCCTATCCAATGCATCCTAAATCTTCCCTAATTGCCCAAAGGGAAGTTAAGAGTTAAACACATTGCTGTGGGTCTGGAGTCACAAGTCGGCAGTTTTCTTCTCTGAAGGGCATTAGTGAACCAGATGGGTTTTTCTGACAATCGACAATGGAATCATTCAACTCGGAATTCCGGATTCTGTTTTATTGAATTGAAATTCCACAATCTGCCATGGCAGGATTCAAACCCATGACCCCAGAACATTTGGAGGATAGCAAATGTGGTTCCCTTGTTCAAGAAGGGGAATTGGGATAACCCTAGTAACTATAGGCCGGTGAGTCTCACTTCTGTTGTGGGCAAAGTCTTAGAGAGAATTGTAAGGGATAGGATTTATGAACATCTGGATAGGAATAATGTGATCAAGGATAGTCAGCATGGTTTTGTGAAGGGCAGGTCATGCCTCACAAACCTTATTGAATTCTTTGAGAAAGTGACTAAGGAGGTGGACAAGGGTAAAGCGGTAGATGTGGTGTATATGGATTTTAGTAAGGCATTTGATAAGGTTCCCCATGGTAGGCTACTGCAAAAAATACGGAGGTATGGCATTGAGGGTGAGTTGGAGGTTTGGATTAGGAATTGGCTGGCTGGAAGAAGACAGAGGATAGTAGTTGATGGTAAAGGTTCATCTTGGAGTGCAGTTACTAGCGGTGTTCCGCAAGGATCTGTTTTGGGACCATTGCTGTTTGTCATTTTTATAAATGACCTGGATGAGGGGCTAGAAGGTTGGGTGAGCAAGTTTGCAGATGATACGAAAGTCGGTGGAGTTGTTGACAGTGAGGAAGAATGTGTCAGGTTACAGCGGGATATAGATAAGCTGCAAAGCTGGGCAGAAAGGTGGCAAATGGAGTTCAACGTGGGTAAGTGTGAGGTGATTCATTTTGGTAAGAGTAACAAAAAGATAGGGTACTGGGCTAATGGTTGGATACTTGGCAGTGTGGATGAGCAGAGGGATCTTGGTGTCCATGTACACAGATCTCTGAAAGTTGCCACCCAGGTAAATAGTGCGGTGAAGAAGGCATATGGCATACTGGCTTTTATTGGTAGAGGAATTGAGTTCCGGAGTCCTGAGGTCATGTTGCAGTTGTATAAGACTCTGGTATGGCCGCATCTGGAGTATTGTGTGCAGCTTTGGTCGCCATACTATAGGAAGGATGTGGAGGCACTGAAACGGGTGCAGAGGAGGTTCAGGATGTTGCCTGGTATGGTAGGAAGATCGTATGAGGAAAGGCTGAGGCACTTGGGGCTGTTTTCATTGGAGAAAAGAAGGTTAAGGGGTGACTTATAGAGGTGTACAAGATGATTAGGGGTTTAGATAGGGTTGACCATGAGAACCTTTTTCCACGTATGGAGTCAGCTATTATGAGGGGGCATAGCTTTAAATTAAGGGGTGGTAGGTATAGGACAGATGTTAGGGGTAGATTCTTTACTCAGCGAGTCGTGAGTTCATGGAATGCCTGCCAGTAGCAGTGGTGGACTCTCCCTCTTTATGGGCATTTAAACGGGCATTGGATAGGCATATGGAGGATAGTGGGCTAGTGTAGGTTAGGTGGGCTTGGATCGGCGCAACATCGAGGGCCAAAGGGCCTGTACTGCGCTGTATTTTTCTATGTTCTATGTTCTATTACCTCCATTTCTGGATTGGCAATCCAGAGATAATATCACTAGGCCATCACCTTCCAAGTTATCTCTCAATGACCATCATAACTGTCTGACCATGATCTATGTAGACAGGCCAACAAGAGGTGAGGCCATACTGGGTTTGGTTCTGGGTAACGAACCAGGCCAGGTGTTAGAATTGGAGGTAGGTGAGCACTTTGGGGACAGTGACCACAATTCGGTGACTTTTACTCTAGTGATAGAGAGGGATAAGTGTGCACTGCAGGGCAAGAGTTATAGCTGGGGGCAGGGAAATTATGATGCGGTGAGGCACGACTTAGGATGCGTGGCTTGGAAAAGTAGGCTTCAAGGGAAGGACGCAATTGATATGTGGAGCTTGTTCAAGGAGCAACTATTGAGTGTCCTTGATAAGTATGTACCTGTCAGGCAGGGAGGAAAGGGTCGTGTGAGGGAGCTGTGGTTTAATAAGGAATTGGAATCCCTTGTTAAAAGGAAGAAGGCGGCCTATGTAACGATGAGGCGTGAAGGTTCAATTGGGGCGATTGAGAGTTATAAGGTAGCCAGGAAGGATCTGAAGAGAGAGCTAAGAGCAGCAAGGAGGGGACATGAAAAGTCCTTAGTTGGTAGGATTAGGGAAAACCCTAAGGCTTTCTATGTCAGGAATAAAAGAATGACTAGGGTAGGAATAGGTCCAGTCAAGGATCGTAGTGGGACATTGCGTGTGGTGGCTGAAGAGATTGGGGAGACATTGAATGAATACTTTTCATCAGTATTCACTCAGGAACAGGACATTGTTGCCGATGTGAATACTGAGTCACAATTAATTAGAATGGACGGCTTTGAGGTATGTAGGGAAGAGGTGTTGGAAATTCTGGAAAGGGTGAAAATAGATAAGTCCCCTGGGCCTGATGGCATTTATCCTATTATTCTCTGGGAAGCAAGGGAGGAGATTGCAGAGCCATTGGCCTTGATTTTTATGTCCTCATTGTCTACAGGAATAGTGCCAGAAGACTGGAGGATAGCAAATGTGGTTCCCTTGTTTAAGAAGGGGAGTAGGGATAACCCTAGTAACTATAGGCCAGTGAGTCTCACTTCTGCTGCAGGCAAAGTCTTAGAGAGAATTGTAAGGGATAGGAATTATGAACATCTGGATAGGAATATCAAGGATAGTCAGCATGGTTTTGTGAAGGGCAGGTCATGCCTCACAAACCTTATTGAATTCTTTGAGAAGGTAACTAAGGAGGTGGACGAAGGTAAAGCGGTAGATGTGGTGTATATGGATTTTAGTAAGGCATTTGATAAGGTTCCCCATGGTAGGCTACTGCAAAAAATACGGAGGTATGGCATTATGGGTGAGTTGGAGGTTTGGATTAGGAATTGGCTGGCTGGAAGAAGACAGAGGGTAGTAGTTGATGGTAAAGGTTCATCTTGGAGTGCAGTTACTAGCGGTGTTCCGCAAGGATCTGTTTTGGGACCATTGCTGTTTGTCATTTTTATAAATGACCTGGATGAGGGGCTAGAAGGTTGGGTGAGCAAGTTTGTGGATGCTACGAAAGTCGGTGGAGTTGTTGACAGTGAGGAAGAATGTGTCAGGTTACAGCGGGATATAGATAAGCTGCAAAGCTGGGCAGAAAGGTGGCAAATGGAGTTCAACGTGGGTAAGTGTGAGGTGATTCATTTTGGTAAGAGTAACAAAAAGATAGGGTACTGGGCTAATGGTTGGATACTTGGCAGTGTGGATGAGCAGAGGGATCTTGGTGTCCATGTACACAGATCTCTGAAAGTTGCCACCCAGGTAAATAGTGCGGTGAAGAAGGCATATGGCATACTGGCTTTTATTGGTAGAGGAATTGAGTTCCGGAGTCCTGAGGTCATGTTGCAGTTGTATAAGACTCTGGTATGGCCGCATCTGGAGTATTGTGTGCAGCTTTGGTCGCCATACTATAGGAAGGATGTGGAGGCACTGAAACGGGTGCAGAGGAGGTTCAGGATGTTGCCTGGTATGGTAGGAAGATCGTATGAGGAAAGGCTGAGGCACTTGGGGCTGTTTTCATTGGAGAAAAGAAGGTTAAGGGGTGACTTATAGAGGTGTACAAGATGATTAGGGGTTTAGATAGGGTTGACCATGAGAACCTTTTTCCACGTATGGAGTCAGCTATTACGAGGGGGCATAGCTTTAAATTAAGGGGGGGTAGGTATAGGACAGATGTTAGGGGTAGATTCTTTACTCAGCGAGTCGTGAGTTCATGGAATGCCTGCCAGTAGCAGTGGTGGACTCTCCCTCTTTATGGGCATTTAAACGGGCATTGGATAGGCATATGGAGGATAGTGGGCTAGTGTAGGTTAGGTGGGCTTGGATCGGCGCAACATCGAGGGCCGAAGGGCCTGTACTGCGCTGTATTTTTCTATGTTCTATGTTCTATGAGCACATAACGAGTGTGAGAGCTTGCTCTGCACAATTGGCCGAATGGTGTTGCTTACAGTAGCACAGTGACTAGACTGAGAACATGCTCTACTGCCTGAGTGCCCTGCAATTCAGGTCAACTTTAACTTGTGGAAGAGAGTTTGAAATTCAAATTTCTTTCTGACACTGACTCAATGGCTACCCTGGTTTACTGAAAGACCAAAGAAAATGCAAGTGGTAATTCACAGTAGTGAACAAACTTTAATTTCTAATCTGTGAATTGTATCACTGGGAGTACAGAGTTATGAGCAATATCTGTCGAATAAGCTATAATTATATACACATTTCCTGTTATAGTAATAATGATGGAATAATTACCATGTAATTACATTAGAGAGTTATTGGCTTTGTGGTGCCCAGCAGTGGTTACAGATTGGGACTTTGACAATCCCCTGTTCTGGTGTTACTGCTAACTTTGGCACAAAATCAAAACACACGTCACAGCGCAGAACCAGCTCCAGTTCCAAGCCAGGAGGACTGAGAGCTTCCTGTGAGAACCAGCACACACTCATGTTCTCTGACACACATGCACTGACACATACTCTCACATATTTACTGAAGCACCCTTGCACTCCAATCACATACGCTGTCACATACGTGCAAATTCACACACACTGTCAAATAGATACTCATTCTCTCACCTGTATTCTTTCACACACAAATTCACACACACACACTCACTTACTCTCTCACACACAAATTCACACACACACACACTCACTTACTCTCTCACACACAAATTCACACATACTGTCATAGACACATACTGTCTCTCACACATACTGTCTCGCAAACAAATTCACACTGTCACACACATTCACTCACGCTCTCACACACAAATTTGCACACTGTTCCATACCCGCAGTCATCTGTCACACGCACACACAAATTCACACATAACTCACACACACACTCTCTCTCACACAACGATTCACAAACAACTCACATAGACTCTGTCTCACACTCTTACCCTCATTCACTCTTTCACACACACTGTCACATACATTGATGCACATTGTCACATATATTCACTCACACAGAACTTTGCACACAAAAAATGCACACACACACAATGCCGTGAACACTCATTAATTCACATACACTCTCTTGCACACAACTCTCACATACTCCCTCACACAGCCCCACCCACACATACCCACACACACACACACACTCACTCTTGCACACACTCCCATTCCCAGTATTCCAGGTCCGGCGCCAGGTAAAGAGGTGCCAAGTGGGTAGGGGGGTAAGGTCTCCAAGGATAATGTGCCAATTGGGCAAGGTCCCAGGTCAGTTGGGTGCCAGAGTGCTAGGCATCACGGGGGTCAGGTAAGCGATTGGAGTGTTGAGGGTCGGTCAGGATGAGTGGGAGAAATCAGGTTCAGTGAGGGGAAGATGAAGGATGTGCATCAACATCAGGGGAAGGGGCATTCGTCCATACTGTTTTGGGGCTGTAGGAGGGTCTACATTCCAACAGCAGGGCAGGGGGATCATGGATTTAGGGCTGGGGTTGAGTCTGGCCCAGATGGGAGGTTCAATTCCGATAGTGGGTGAGGCTCAGAGCTGTAGTTTGGGTAAGGGTTGAGTCAGGCAGTTGGTTAGGGGTTTTGGGAGATGGGGGTGGGCATCAGGTCGGGGGAGAGTGTGGTGTCTCAGTTCAGGGTCTGGAGATTTAAAGGGCCTGTGGACTTGAAGTTAGGAGTCAGTTGAATAGATATATAAGAGTTGGACTAGGCACAGACTCATAGAGGTATACAGCACAGAAACAGGTCCAACCTGAATTAGGCCCACTTACCTGTGCTTGGCCCATGTCTTTTTTAACCCTTCTGATCCATGTACCTGTCCAAATTGTGCTTTTCTTATTCACTTGTAGGACATGGGTGTTGCTGGCTGGGCCATCAGTTAATGCCTATCCTGAGTTGACCCTTGAGAAGGTGGTGGTGAGCTGCCTTCTTAAACCACCACGTGCTGTAGATAGACCTACAATTCTCTTTGATTTAACTGTCTAACTTTTCCTCAGTAATTATTTACATCATTCCATTGAAAACCTCCAAATTCTCTGATTGAAATAGCGATGTACGGAAGATTCTGGAAGATACGAAAGGGGATTTGCCCACCGTAAAGTTCAATTTCTGAGCAATTTCTTCAGAGTCTACTATGATTTTGCAGGGTCCCTGTGCTCACCACAGAAATGATTATTTGGCAATCAGAAAATCCAAGCACTTGTTCTCTGGTCACAGGCGGAGTATGAACATTAACCCCTTTAGAGCCATGAACAGTTCAAGAGAATCAAAGAAATGTTGGTGGCATTGCCATGTCCCATCATGCTGCTTGTTGGGGGTGTGATGTCACTGCATTCCAGGGGCTGGCGCTAATGCACTAGGGTCACAGAATTAATAGATCTGAGATTGAAAGCTACTGAATCTACCATTGATTTCTGGGAAAACCTATCTGATTCATGATTGTCCTCTTAGGAGGGAAATCTCCTTCCCACGTTTGGCCTTCACATGGCTCCAAACATCCAGCAACCGTCAACTGGCCTCTGTCAGATAGCTCACAGGCACTCTGGACGGCTACAGATACCACATGAACTGCACAGTGTCCCATTACGTGGATGGGTATATGAATAGGAGGGGTTTAGATCATGGAATCCCTACAGTAATGGAAGCAGGCCATTCGGCCCATGGATCCCACACTGACCCTTGAAGCGGATCCCACCTAGGTCCACCCTCTCCCTGTAACCCTGCATTTCCCACAGCTCATCCACTTCGCCTGCACATCCCTGAACACAATGCGCCAGTTAGCATGACTAATCCACTTACAGGGATATGGGACCAGATTAATTTAGGATAGCTGGTTGCTATGGATGAGTTGGACCAAAGGGTCTGTTTCCAAATTCTATATCGCTCTGGTGTCTCACTTTCTCAGAGAGCAGTTACAGAATGGGATTCAAATGCTGGCCTTGTAAGTGACACTCATACCACACAATAGAATAAAAAACCATCATAAACAGGACGCAATACAGAAGAGTATCAAATCCGTATTGCCACAAATACATGGGAGGTGGGGGCATGATGGCTCAGTGGTTAGCACTACTACCTCACAGCGCCAGGGACCCGGGTTCGATCCCAGCCTCAGGGGACTGTCTGTGTTCAGTTTGCACGTTCTCCCCGTGTCTGCGTGGGTTTCCTCCGGGTGCTCCAGTTTCCTCCCATAGTCGCAGGTTCGGTGAATTGGCCATGCTAAATTGCCCAGAGCAGTGTTGGTTGGGTGCATTAGTCAGGGGTAAATATAGGGTAGGGGAATGGGTCTGGGTGGGTTACTCTTCGGGGGGTCAGTGTGGACTTGGTGGGCCGAAGGGCTTGTTTCCACACTGTAGCGATTCTATGAAAATACTGCTACTGACACTAGTCCCTCTTTACTGTATTTAGCCCATAGGCTTGGACCATGCAAACCTCAACAATGTTAGCAAAGACACTTGCTCAGCCCTTTGAGTATAGGAGTTAGGATATCATGCTGAGGTTGTACAGGCCAATAGTGAAGCCGCTTCTGAAATACTGTGTGCAGTTTTGGTTGCCCTGTTATAGGAAGGATATTGTGAAGCTGGAGAGGGTTCCGAGGAGATTAACCAGGATGTTGCCAGGTATGGAGGGTTTGAATTATAAAGGAAGGCTGGATAGGCTGGGACCCTTCTTCCACTGGACCCTAGGAAGTTGAAAGACGATCTGATAGAAGCTAATAATATAATGAGGGATACCAATAGAATTAATGGCAGTCGTGCTTTCCCTCGGATGGAGAGTTTCAATACTAAGGGGTACATTTTTAAAGTGAGAGGAGAGAGATTTAAAATCGATATGAGGGGCAAACATTTTACATAGAAAGTGGTTCGCGTGTGGAATGAACTTCCTGGGGAAGTGGTGGGTGTGGGTACAATTACGATGTTTAAAAGGTAATTGGATAGATACATGAATAGGAAAGTTTTGGAGGGATATGGACCAGGAGCAGGCAGGTGCGACTAGTTTAATTTGGGATTATGGTCAGTATGGACTGGTTGGACCAAAGGGTCTGTTTCAGGGCTGTATGACTCTATGATTCTGACAGTAAGATCAAATTTTAACATCTTTCATGATTGGCTGGTTGTCTTTAGGTTTTAAATTTGAATTTTAGCCAGAAGAGACATCTTGGGTTCTCTGCAATATCTGACCAACGGTTGACCTTCCTTGGGAAAGAGGATGTGTGTGTCTGTGGTGTGGGGGGAATGCGGGTCTCATCTCAGCATTGTTCAAAAGGAGAGACTTGTCGCTTCCCATTCCAGGTTCCGTCCGTCCGAAATGAAGGGTTTGGTTTCCGCTCTGCCAATTGTCGGAGTCAAATTTGGCTCCAGTCAGCTACTGTTGGCAAGTGTAAGCAGGGTGCAGGCAGATTGAGTCAGTGTGATGTCAGCTTCGAGGACCTGCTGTCCCAGATCCATGACATATGTTGTGCCAATTCCTCTCCTGCCCTCGAGGATATTGCAAATCGCCTGAGGAAAGGCTCCCAGGAAAGGAAGGGTCTATTCTTACGGCATCGGGCGTGATTTACATCTCCCTGCTGTGCCAAGCTGCCCCTCTCAGGGAGTACCATCAGTGCCTTCAAACGTGCCAAGCTTTAGTAGTGCAATGAGTGCAGGATTGAGGTGGGATTTCTGACATCGGTGACTGCAAGAACTGCATTTATCTATTCTTCTGTGCTCAATCCCCATTCTCCTGTCTGCTACAAGTACATTTCTCAATATTTCTGTGAGGAGATACTATTGCTCCAATTCTTGAGTCAACAAATTCATGGCAATGTGAAACGCCCCTTCCGAAAGTTCCAGCAAGATCCAAGTTTGGCTCAGCACTTATCACAACAACCTGCATCTGCACAGGGTTGTTTCACAGCGCCATTGTCAGGTACAAGCTGACACCAAACTATTAGTCTTCTGATCCTGATCATCCACACCCTAGCTGGTCATGGTGTGGAGGTGTTGGCGTTGGACTGGGATAGACAAAATCAGAAGTTACATGATCCCAGGTTATAGTCCAACAGGTTTATTCGGAATCACAAGCTTTCAGAGTGCAACTCATTCATCAGATGAAGGAACTGCGCTCTGAGTGCTTGTGATTCCAAATAAACCTGTTAGACCATAACCTGGGATCACGTGTCTTCTGACTTTTTTAAAATTGGTGGCTAAAGAGGTAGTACAGGCATTGGGGTGTTCATTTTCCAAAATTCTAGGAAGATTCTATTCGACAGAAATGTAGTAAGTATAACCCCTCTACTCAAAGAGAAAAGGAGGCAAAACACAGGAAAGAATAAGCCAGTTAATTTTTGTCTGTCGTGGGGAAAGTGTTCGAATCAATCATTACAGCAATTGTAGCTCCACACTTAGAGAATCAGGAAGAGTCACCATGGGTTTAGTCAAAGGGAAATCATGTTTCGCTCATTTCTTTGGATTTTATTGACAAAGTAGCACATGCTGTAGATAAAGGGGAGAACACTAATGCAATGTGCTTGGATTTCCAGGAAGTACTTGGCAGGGTGCCACAGAAAGGTTATAGAACAAAGCAAGAGCTCATCGAATGGAAGGCCATTGAAAACACGTTTAGGGCTTGAGTCATCTCCCATGTCCTTACACCAACTCCCACACACCAGTCCTGGTTATCACAAAATCTGCCATTACACACAACCCATTATTAGCCACCCATTACTAGCTATTCACGCTCCTAGCCTGACTGATTCCATTCCTTTTTCTGTCCAACTGTTCTTCTCTCTCTTTGGGCTTTATTCCTAACTATCCTTTACTCCTTAACCCCTCACCCCACCCTATCTTCTGCGTATAAGCCACCATCTTCCGAGCTATCAACAGTTCTGAGGAAGGGTCACTGGAACTGAAATGTTAACTCTCCACTGATGCTGCCAGTTATACTGAGCTTTTCCAGCAATTTCTGTTGGATGGATGTTTGACTGGTTGGCTGAAAATAAAGAGAGTCAGTATAAGTGGGCATTTTTCACACAAGCAGCATCTGATGAAGGACATCCCCCTGGGATTGTTGTCGGAGCCACAACCTTTTACAATTTATATCAATGACTTAGAGCTGAATTTGCAGTTGATGAGGAAGAAAGTGTCCTATGAAGGTGATTAAAGGAGACAGACTGATATCAATAAATTAAGTGAGTGGGAGTGAGAAATAATTTGGCAGTTTGGCATGTAAATAGTAATGTGCTACTTAAATAGAGAATGGGAAACTGTAAACGGATTGTGGTTTTCTAGTTCATGAGTCACAGAAAGTTAGTATGTAGGTACAGCAAGTAATTAAGAAGGCTCATGGAATTCCATCTTTTATTCCAAGAGGAATTGAAGATAAAAGTAAGGTAGTCATGCTTCAGGCATCGGTGAGAGCACACTGTGAATATTAGTCTCGCCAATGCATTGGAGGTCGTTCAGAAAAGGGTTATTAGGATGAGACCTGGACAGAGCTGTTGTCTAATGAGGATACTTGGACAGCCTGGAGATAGTGAAGACTGCAGCTGCTGGAAAGTCAGAGTTGATAAAACACAGCAGGTCAAGCAGCGTCAGAGGAGCAGGGAAGTCGATGTTTCGGCAGGACCCTTCATCAGAGCTGGGGAGGGCGAAGCTGGCTGAGAAATAAATGGAGGGAGGGGGCTTGGGGCTGGAGGAAAGGTAGACGGGATGGCAATAGGTGGATGTAGGTAGAAAGTGAATGGGAATTGGTCAGTGGGAAGGGTGGGGTGGATAGGTGGGAAGAAAGATGGACAGATTAGGTCAGGTCAAGGGGACGGGGCTGACAGGGAAGGCTGGTTCTGGGAAATGAGGTCGGGGGAGGGGAGATTTTGAAGCTGGTGAATTCTACATTGAGGCCATAAGATTATAAGTTCCTGAAGGCCACACAGTTTATGTGTGGCCTTAATTTGACGGCAGAGGATGGGCATGTCATTGGCTGAGTGGGAGGGGATGTTGATCTGGATGACAACTGGAAGGCGGGATTGATTGGAGCATATGAACCATAGAAGTTCCCAGAACCAGACCCCAAGTTTGAACTCGGTCTCTCCAACGTAAAGGAGACCACATCAGGAGCAAAGGATGTAATAAATCAGGTCAGAGGGTATGCACGGACTTGGAATTAAAATTTGGGGCCTTGGGCAGAGGTAAGAGGGAAAGTGTAGCGGCAGGTATGGGGGAGGTGTAGGGGCAGGTATGAGAGGAGGTGTAGGGGCAGATATGAGGGGAGGTGTAGGGGCAGGTGTAGGGGAGGTGTAGGGGCAGGTATGAGGGGAGGTGTAGGGGCAGGTATGAGGGGAGGTATAGGGGCAGGAATGAGGGGAAGTGTAGGGGCAGGCATGAGGGGGGCAGGTAAGAGGGGAGGTGTAGGGGCAGGTATGAGGGGAGGTGTAGGGGCAGGTATGAGGGGAGGTGTAGGGGCAGATATGAGGGGAGGTGTAGGGGCAGGTGTAGGGGAGGTGTAGGGGCAGGTATGAGGGGAGGTATAGGGGCAGGTATGAGGGGAGGTGTAGGGGCAGGTATGAGGGGAGGTATAGGGGCAGGTATGAGGGGAAGTGTAGGGGCAGGTATGAGGGGACAGGTAAGGGGGGAGGTGTAGGGGCAGATATGAGGGGAGGTGTAAGGGCAGGTATGAGGGGAAGTGTAGGGGCAGGTATGAGGGGGGCAGGTAAGAGGGGAGGTGTAAGGGCAGGTATGAGGGAGCAGGTAAGAGCGGAGGTGTAGAGGCAGGTATGAGGGAGGTGGTATGAGGGGAGGTATAGGGGCAGGTATGAGGGGAGGTAGAGGAGCAGGTAAGAGGGGGATATTGATGAGGGGAGGTGTATGGGAAGATATGAGGGGACATGTAGGGTCAGTTATGAGGGGGGTTGTAGGGGCAGGTGTGAGGGGAGGTGTAGGGGCAGGTATGGGGGAGGTGTAGTGGGCAGGTATGGGGGAGGAGTAGGGACAGGTGTGAGGGGAGGTGTAGAGGCAGGTATGAGGGGAGATCTAGGGACAGGTGTGAGGGGAGGTGTAGGGGCAGGTGTGAGGGGAGGTGTAGGGGCAGGTATGAGGGGAGATCTAGGGACAGGTGTGAGGGGAGGTGTAGGGGCAGGTGTGAGGGGAGGTGTAGGGGCAGGTATGAGGGGAGATCTAGGGACAGGTGTGAGGGGAGGTGTAGGGGCGGGTGTGAGGGGAGGTGTAGGGGCAGGTATGAGGGGAGATCTAGGGACAGGTGTGAGGGGAGGTGTAGGGGCAGGTGTGAGGGGAGGTGTAGGGGCAGGTATGAGGGGAGATCTAGGGACAGGTGTGAGGGGAGGTGTAGGGGCAGGTGTGAGGGGACGTGTAGGGGCAGGTATGAGGGGAGGTGTAAGGGCAGGTATGAGGGGAGATGTAGCAACAATTATGGTGGGAGGTGTAGGGGCAAGTATGGGGGAGGTGTAGGGGCAGGTATGAGGGGAGATGTAGGGGCAGGTATGAGGGGAGATGTAGGGGCAGGTACGAGGGGAGGTGTAGGGGCAGGTACGAGGGGAGGTGTAGGGGCAGGTACGAGGGGAGGTGTCGGGGTAGGTGTAATGGGAGCTGTTGGGGCAGGTATGAGGGGAGGTGCAGGGGGCATGTGTGAGAGGAAGTGTAAGGGGCAGGTATGGGGGGAGATGTAGTGGCAGGTATGGGGGGAGGTGTAGGGGCAGGTATGAGGGGAGGTGTAGGGGCAGGTATGAGGCGAAGTGTAGGGACAGACATGAGGGGAGGTGCAGGGGGCATGTGTGAGAGGAAGTGTAAGGGGCAGGTATGGGGGGAGATGTAGGGGCAGGTATGGGGGGAGGTGTAGGGGCAGGTATGAGGGGAGGTGTAAGGGCAGGTGTGAGGGGAGATATAGCGACAGTTATGGTGGGAGGTGTAGGGGCAGGTATGGGGGAGGTGTAGGGGCAGTTATGAGGGGAGATGTAGGGGCAGGTATGAGGGGAGGTGTAGGGGCAGGTACGAGGGGAGGTGTCGGGGCAGGTGTGAGGGGAGCTGTTGGGGCAGGTATGAGGGGAGGTGTAAGGGCAGACATGAGGGGAGGTGCAGGGGGCATGTGTGAGGGGAAGTGTAAGGGGCAGGTATGGGGGAGGTGTAGGGTCAGGTGTGAGGGGAGGTGTAGGGGCAGGTATGTGGGGAGGTGCCGGGGGCAGGTATGGGGGGAGGTGTAGGGGCAGGTATGGGGGAGGTGTAGGGTCAGGTGTGAGGGGAGGTGTAGGGGCAGGTATGTGGGGAGGTGCAGGGGGCAGGTATGGGGGGAGGTGTAGGGGCAGGTGTGGGGGAGGTGTAGGGGCAGGTATAAGGGTAGGTGTAGGGGCAGGTATGAGGGGAGGTGTAGGGGCAGGAATGAGGGGAAGTGTAGAGGCAGGTATGGGGGGAGTTGTAGGGGCAGATATGGGGGAGGTGTAGGGGCAGGTATGAGGGTAGGTGTAGGGGCAGATATGAGGGGAGGTGTAGGGGCAGGAATGTGGGGAAGTGTAGAGGCAGGTATGGGGGGAGTTGTAGGGGCAGATATGGGGCGAGGTGTTGGGGCAGGAATGAGGGGAGGTGAAGGGGCAGGTATGAGAGGTGGTGTTGGGGCAGGTATGAGGGGAGATGTAGGGGCAGGTATAAGGGGTGGTGTAGGGGCAGGTATGAGGGGTGGTGTAGGGCCAGGTATGAGGGAGATGTCAGGCAGGTATGAGGGATATGTCGGGGCAGGTATGAGGGAGATGTCAGGCAGGTATGAGGGAGATGTTGGGCAGGTATGAGGGAGATGTCGGGGCAGGTATGAGGGAGATGTAGGGGCAGGTATGAGGGAGATGTAGGGGCAGGTATGAGGGAGATGTAGGGGCAGGTATGAGGGAGATGTTGGGCAGGTATGAGGGAGATGTTGGGCAGGTATGAGGGAGATGTCGGGGCAGGTATGAGGGGTTGTGTAGGGGCAGGTATGAGGGGAGATGTAGGGGCAGGTATGAGGGGAGATGTAGGGGCAGGTATGAGGGGAGATGTAGGGGCAGGTATGAGGGGAGATGTAGGGGCAGGTATGAGGGGAGATGTAGGGGCAGGTATGAGGGGAGATGTAGGGGCAGGTATGAGGGAGATGTCGGGGCAGGTATGAGGGAGACGTTGGGGCAGGTATGAGGGGAGATGTAGGGGCAGGTATGAGGGAGACGTCGGGCAGGTATGAGGGGTTGTGTAGGGGCAGGTATGAGGGGAGATGTAGGGGCAGGTATGAGGGGGGATGTCGGGGCAGGTATGGGGGAAGTGTAGGGGCAGGTATGGGGGAAGTGTAGGGGCAGGTATGGAGGGAGGTGTAGGGGCAGGTATGAGGGGTGGTGTAGGGGCAGGTATGAGGGGAGGTGTAGGGGCAGGTATGAGGTGAAGTGTAGGGGGCCTCCTCCACCATCAGAATAAGGCCACATGTGAACTGAAAAAAGAACACCTCATCTTCCACCTCGGACCGTACAACCTTATGGCCTCAACATAGAACTCACCCGCTTCCAAATCACCCACCCTCCACCTCAGCCTACGTCCAGCTCTCATCTCTGCAAAACCCCTTTAACTTGTCCTGACCTGTCCATCTTCCTTTCCACCTATCTGCTTAATCCTTCCCACTGACCTATCATCATCGACTCCTACCTGCATTCACATATCACCATTCCATCTACCTTTCCCCCAACCTCACTACCCCCCCCCCCCCACCCCACCCCCACAATTATTTCTTCGCCACTTACCCCTTTCCCAGACCAGGTGAAGGGCCCTGCGCAAAGTGTTGACTTTCCTGCTCTTCCGTTGCTGTTTGATCTGCTGTGCTTTTTTACCAGCTGTATTTGCACAGTCTGGGCTCGTTTTCACTGGAGTTCAGAAAGTATGAGAGGGGTGACTTGATTTAAGTTTATAACATGCTCAATACTCTTGACAAATAGGAATGATATTTCCTTTAGTGAGTGAGTCCAGAACCAGGAGACACTAAAAATTAGGGTCACCCTTCAGGACAGAGACATGGAGATATTGTATCTTTCAGCAGATTATATAATTTTGGAACTCTGAGCTTCAGAAGGCAATAGGAACAGGGTCATTGAATACTTTTAAGGTGATAGCAGGTACATTCTTCTTCGGCAGAGAATCAGACATTACCGGTGAGCAGCTGGGAAAGTGGAATTTGGAATAGAAACAGATCAGTCACCAACTTATTGAATGGCAGAACAGGAATGAGGGGCTAGTCCCTGTTTCATGTGTTCATATAAAGAGATATTCTGATTATTGGACAAAATCTTGGTGAAAGAGCTGGGGATCTTCAGTAGCTTTTTAAAGAGAAATTGAGAATGGTTAAGGAAGGAATTTCAGAACTGGGGAAAAGGAAGGGATGGCTGCTAATGATTGGATGAAGGAACTGGAATTAGAGGAGCATAGAATTCTCATTTTTGCTCAAAATTAAAGGAAGTTTCAAAGACAGGGTCAACCAAGTCAACAGACTTCAATTTGATTTAGTTATTGAGATCAGTACCAAACTGAAGGAGAGTTGAGTAATGAACTTGTATAATATCGTTTATCCTATTCCATTTCTCAATATCTGGGAACTTTAAACTTTAAGTATCTGCTTTAAACTTTAAGTATCTTTAACTTTGGACACAGTGAAACTTAACATGATTTATAGTCCATTACTGTTTGCGTGACAGAGAAAAAAGATTGGATTGATTCCTACTTTCTAGTTTGTGGCATCTCGCCTAGTGTACTGATGCAATATTAACAAGGAATCAACTTTTTAACATGAAGGCTGCTGAAAACGCAAACATTTTCACTTGGCCCGGCATGATGGCCTTGATGACTCAGTGAGAAGGTTATATGACCTGATTGACCGTGGGATGCTCTTGCGTTGGAGTTCATTGAATGAAAAGCATTTCAATGCAGAGATGGGGGAGTAGTTCTTTTTAAAATTCTTTCATGGGATGTTGTTATCATTGGCTTGGCCAACATTTATTGTCGGTGCATATCTGTTCTTATGAAAAGTGGTGGTGGGCTGTCTTCTTGCACTACTGCAGTCCATGTGCTGGAGGGATATCTACTGTTAGGCAGGGAGGGCCAAGATTTTCATTCAGCGGCATTGAAGGAATGGTGATATATTTCCACGTCAGAGGGCTGAGTGGTTTGGAGGGCAACTTGCAGCCCTGACCTCTTGATGAAGCCAGTGTGAGTTGCTGCAGTGCACCTTGTAAATAAACAACCTTGACGTGGATGGTATTGAGCTAGGTGAGTGTTGTTGTCCATCCAGGCAATGGGGGAGTATTCCATCACACTCCTGACTTGTGCCTTGTAGATGGTGGACAGGTGTGAGTTATTCAAGCCCCTCCATCCTGTTCCAGAATGCAATCCGACGAGGATTCATCTTCTAACTGAGCTCCACATTCCCATAATGTCCCCACATCCCTTAACTCCCATTGTGTCCAATAAAATGTGAATCTTTTACTTGAATTAACTGAACTGCTGAGCACCAACATGTCTCCACAGAACAGAATTCTGGAGGTTCACAACTCTTTGAAAAGAGCGACTTCTCCTCATCTAAAACCTTTATGTACAAGAAAGATACTCATTGAACTGTGGGGATATGGGCATCACTGGCTGGCCAGCATTTAATGCCCTTCCCTTTGGCTTTTTGAGAACGTGGTGGTGAGCTGCCTTCTTGAACCGTTGCAGTCCACCTGCTGTGGGTAGACCAACATGCCTTACCGGAGGAATTTCTAGGATTTTGACCCAGTGATAATGAAGAGGCAGTGATATATTTCCAAGTGAAGGATGGTGAGTGGCTTGGAGGACAACCTACTGTTGATGGTTTCCCTGCATAGCTACTATCTTTGTCCACCTACATAGTGATGGTCATGTGTTTGGAAAGTGCTGTCTAAAGGCCTTTGGCAAATTTTAACAGTACATCTTCTAGATAGTACACATTGCTGCTACTGAGCGTCAATGGTGGTGGGAGTCGACGTGTTGCCAATCAAGCAAGCTGCTTTGTCCCGGAATCTGTTGAGCTTCTTGAATGTTGTTGGAACTGCACCTATTCAGGCAAGCGGGGAGTATTCCATCATATTCCTGACTTGTAGGTGGTGGACAGACTTTGAGGAGTCAGGAGGTGACAAGCCTGCTGCAGGATTCCCAGTCTCTGACCTGCTCTTGCAAAGGTATATGCAATGGGAGATTGGTGATGGATAGATTAACAACTGAGATTTGGAGAGAGATTTCTAAGGATGATTTGGGATTGGTAATGGAGCATAGGTGCACTGAAGAGTTGTGACAAAGGGATAGCAACCGATTGAAGACAGAGGGAGGGATGTTATGGTGCACTGGGCAGAAGAGTCCAATGGAGACACCAGTTGGCAAATAACTCATTTGAAAACAGCAGTAACTTAAGGAGTGACAGCGGTGTTGTGGTAACTTCAGTGAACCGAGTAATAACCTGATGACATCGGTTGAAATACCACCTGGGCAGTAAGGTCTAGATTTAACTTTTAAGGAATTGAAAGCTCATTTCAATGATGGTGACCATGGGAACTATCATCAATACAAAAATGAATGTGTCTCACTGATGACGTTCAGGGAGGGAAATCTACCGTCTTTATCTGATCGGGCCCACACATGACTCCAGACCCATAGCAACCCTCTGACATGGCCCAGTGAGCCATGAAGTTCACAAGCAATTAGCCATGGCCACATTCCATGAAAGAATTCATGGAACTACGTGAAGAGGTTTCCCAGAAGGGTGGGCTTCCTGGTTTGGAGTTTTTCGGTCTTTGCCCTGACTGTACGTCACTGGTCTGAGACTGAAGGATCTGGCTGGTCACTAGGCATGGCCGGAATAAAGATTGATCCAAGGGGTTTTGGCCAGAAAGCTACCTTCTGTCATAGCCATAGCCTGCCTCCTGTCACCTGTTATCACTACAAACTTGCCAAAGTTTGTACTTTCATAGGGTCCCTACAGTGTGGAAGCAAGCCATTCAGCCCATCAAGTCCACACTGACCCTCTAAAGAGCATCTCAGTGAGACCCACCCCATTCCAGAAATTTCCTATGGCCAATCCACCTACCCCGCACATCTGTGGGAGGAAACCAGGGCACTCGGAAGAAACCCGCACAGACACGGGGAGAATGTGCAAACTCCACACAGATAGTCGCCTGAGGCTAGAATCGAACCTGGGTTCCTCATGCTGTGAGGCAGCAGTGCTGACCACTGAGCCACCAGTAAAGGCAGGTACCTTTGGTAAAAGCGATGACTGCAGATGCTAGAAATCAGATTCTGGATTAGAGTGGTGCTGGAAAAGCACCGCAGTTCAGGCAGCATCCAAAGAGCAGGAAAATCGATGTTTCGGGCAAAAGCCCTCCAATTGGTTCACAATCCATATACTGTCAATGACAGGAGATGGCAGGGAGTGGGGGCTGATTGTCCCTTATCTCACAGTGAACGCGGTCTGATTGTCAACGACCTTTCCCTGCCAAAAGACCCACAAAACAATTTTGACCTGATAACGGGAAGCTAATGAAGAGATAGACTGAAACAGCACTGGGAAAGGTTGAAGCCCACATTCAGGGAGAGTTCACGTGAACATCCGTTCAGTCGAGCGCAGTCTTCTGACCTCCAACATGAAAACCACCCGTGATTTATGCAACAGAGCCACATTATGAGCTTCACATCTGTCTGCGCTATTCCCAGCTCTTCCCTCAGAGCTGACAGTGTACAAGGCAGCAAGGTGCTGTGATCTATATTTTTTAATTATCATAATTCTCCAAACACAGGCGGCAGCTGTGCCCTGCCTTGCGCACCATCGACTGCGAGTGTCACACATGCCCGCACGTAGGCACACAGAGACAAACAAAACCACCGCTCCTCAGCTTCTTAAAGTGGCACGGTGTGAGGGAAAGGAAAAACAAAATGAGAGGGGCAATTGCATTCAGGTAATATCCTCACATTGCCAGCAAGCACTTCAGAAAGGTGCACCCTGCTCACTGATCGAATATGAACAGGCCATTCGATCCATCGAGACTGCTCTGCCATTCAGTAGAGCCATGGCAGATTCTCTAACCCAATGCCATATTCCTACTTTCTCTCCTATACGTCTTTAAAATCTAAAATATTCTCATCCTTTCTCAAATATATTCAGAAATGTGGACTCTCCAGCTTTCTGTAAGTAAAGAATTCCACAGACTCACTCCCCCCGAGTGAAGAAATATTATCTCATCTCAATCCTAAGTGGGCTACTGTCCTATCCCAAGACTCAACAGAATAGCCTCCCTGTATCTAGTCTATCCAGAAAGATATAGAGTTTTATACCTTTCAATCAGATCCCCTCTCATTCAGAAACTCTAGTGAACACCACTTGAACCATACTCTCCTCCTAGCAAGCTGCCCTTGCTAGTACCAGCCTAGTGAACCTCTGCTCGACTTCCTCTACGGCAAGTAAATCCTGTCTTGGGTAGAGAGACCAAAACTGCTCGCACGACTCCAGCCATGGTCTCACCAAGGCCCTGTATCAGTGCAGTAAGATACCCCTACTTCTGAACCCTGCTATTTGATAAGTTGTTCGATTGTGGTCCCAATCTCACATTCCCACCGACTCCTGATACCCTCATCAGTTGAAAATCTAAATACCTGTGCCTATAAAAATGTTCAAGGGTTCTCATTCTCTGAGTAAGAGAGTTCTATAGTCTGAAGCCCTTCTTAAGAGAGGAAAATAAACTCCCTCATCTTAAATGACATCCTCTGAATTTTGAAACTGTGCCCTCTCTCACTCTAAATACCAATAGGAGGGTTAATACCGTCCCAGCATGTTGCAGTACTCCACTGTTAACATGGATGTACCACTCAGGTTTGAACTTGTAACCTTCTGACTCAAGGCAATAGCATCATCCACTGAACTAGTCAGCAAGGCAAAGGCTTTACTTTTGTGCTGCTTTGACTGTGGTGTTGAATTTTTGTGGTTGACTTTATGAGTCTGGTATCTGATCTATCCTCACTGTGCTTGATTGCTTAAGGCTGGGCATGGACTCTGAGCCAACAGACTACAGAAGCTACTGAGCTAAGTGTGAGTACAAACATTTGTGATTGCAAAAGTATTTGTCAACTTTTGTAACTGCAAACAAAGAAACTGATGTCAATTCAGCACTGTCCTGAGTTATATAATAAAAACAAAACCCAAAAAATTCACAATACTGACATTGACAATTCTACACAATGTCTCAGGAAAAATGAGGCAACAGTAAATTTGTATTTGGTTTGCCAAGGTTTTGTTACAAAGAAAAGCCATATGACAAACTACCATGGACTCACACAACAGTTTATTTCAATTCTGTTATGACCAAAGTTGCTTCAAATCGTTTCTTCTGTACTCATAAACCTGAAGTCAATTTCAGAATAATGTCGAGACACCAATTATCATGGACTTAATCTTCAAGTGTCTATGTGACTCCCAAAACCAATGGAGAGATTATGCCGAACATAAATCCCCTAATTCCACAAGTCATTGCAAATGTGTATATGATCAATCTCATCACTAAGATGGTTAATTTGATTAACTTTGACCCTAATCTAACATAAAAGAAATTGCCACCAGGTTTCATCAATTAACAAGAAAACAAAGACTTATAGACAAACAAGTGGCAAGATGGACTAATAATTTTCAACATTGAAATTATTGATGTCCCCTTTTAAATTCATGCATGAATAGGATGAACAAAATAAAGAAATATAATAGGTAGAAAGCATAGGAAAGGAGCAAATTCTATGGATCAGGAAGCAGAATGATATGACTTTCTCACAGTTTTCTTGTTTGCCGTCAATGAGTTCAATTTGTGGTCAACAGTGACAATCCTCAGTTGGACAGCATCAGTCAGACCTAGGTTTGATTTGAGTTAGGAGTTTTTTTCTTTTCACATTTATTGAGTGCTGTGTCTTTTCCATTCACAGAAGAGGGGAGAAAAGGAAAGAGACCTACCATGGTTTGTGGACTGTAGTGATTGTGACGAGGTCAGTCAGGTGGACTTCATAGAATATGAGTTAATTGGTTGGGGCTGTTAATGGGGTCCAATTAGGGTGCCCTGGCTGACAGGTATAAACACGAGTTTCAGTGGTTTTCTTCACTCTGAGAGCTGAGTCTGAGAGACCTGGATCAGTGTCAAGGACTCTCCATGTGTAAATAAAGGGTGACTTGGTAACAGGATTCCAGCCTTTGTGGGGTCATTTTATGGATTTTCCAACATGTGATTGCAACTACCTTTACATGCAGTTCTGTGACAAACTTGAGGGTCGCAAGGTGGAAGATGAGGTGTCCCTCCTCCAAGGCAAAAGATGAAGTGTTCTTCCACACTTCATCTTCCACACCGTGCTCAACCACATGGGATCATTGTCAATTTCGCTAGTTTCCTGATCTCCCCTCCAAACACCTTATCCCAGATCCAACCCTCCAACTCAGCACCGCCCTCTTGAACTGTCCTACCTGTCCATCTTCCTTCCCACCTATCTGCTCCACCATCACTCCCCCCTTCATCTACCTATCACATTCCCAGCTACCTCCCCCCCCCCCCCCCCCACAGACCCACACCCCTCCTAACTCTCAGCCCCCTTGCAACATTCCTGATGAAGAGCTTATGCTTGAACCGTCGACTCTCCTGCTCCTCGGATGCTGCCTGACTGACTGTGCTTTTCCAGTGCCACACTTTTTGACTCTGCTCTTCAGCATCTGTAGTCCTCACTTTCTCCTTCTCCAATACTTGGCTGCCCTGGTGTAAGAATAAGTGAATACCTCACCATTTCCCTCTGATTATTGAATTGAATAAAAATGGGTTGACTTTCTCCAGTAGCATCTGCCATTTCCGTTCTTTATTCCAAATAAAACATCCAGTAATAAACTTGGGCAGCAAGGTGGTTCCATAGTTAGCACTGCTGCCTCAGAGCACAAGAGACCTGGGTTCAATTCCACCCTTGGGTAACCTTTTATGTGGAGTTTGCACATTCTCCCAGTGTCTGCGTGGGTTTCCTACCACAGTTCAAAGATGAGCAGGTTAGGTGGGTTGACCATCCTAAATTGCCCCACAGTATCTAGGGATATACAGGCTGGGTGGGTGTTAGCCATGGGAAATGCAGGGCTACAGTGATAGGGTGGGTCTGAGTGGGATAGTCTTTGGAGGGTCGGTTCCAATTTGATGGGCCAAATGGCCTCCTTGCACACTGTAGGAATTCAATGATGTGTCGTCTTTGCAACTTTTCTTAAAATGTTTTACAGGATATGGACTAGCTATCCATTGCCTGTCTCTAAAGCAGGGAACAGTTAAAAAGTCAACCATATTTCTGTGGTTCTACAGTCACATGTAAGCCAGACTGGGCTCCTTCCCAAAAGGACATTAGCAAACTGGATGGGTTTTTCCCCCAGAAATAATTGTTTCACATTCATCATCAAAGTCTTGATTCCAGATGTTTATTGAATTCAAATTCCACCATCTGCCATGATAAGATTTGAACTCAGATCCCCAAAACATTAACTGGGTCTCTGGAAAAGTAGTCTATGGACAATACCATAAAGCCAGGGCTTTCCAGTAATTGGAAACACAGTGGATGTGTTGGGGTGCTGCATAAATTCTATATCTATGTCTAAGTGCTATGTATAGCATGCAGTTTGATCAGACTATATGCGAGAAGCCATTTCACACACTGTCAGATGTCTACCTCCACTCTGGACTGATCGCCGATTGTGTCACAGAACATGGGTGGAGCTGATTCAAATGAGATGTTAATGATGAGAACACATCATGTGACATCAAATTCCGTGTATCAACATTTTCACACAGAGGGTGGTGTGTGTATGGAATGAGCTGCCAGCGGAAGTGGTGGAGGCTGGTACAATTACAACATTTAATATGCATCTGGATTGGGTATATGAATTGGGAGGGTTTTGAGGGACATGGGCAATATGGGACTAGATTGGCATATTGGCATATGGGACTAGATTAATTTAGGATATCTGGTCGGTATGGACATGTTGGACTGAAGGGTCTGTTTCCGGCTTGTACATCTCTAAGACTCTATTCTTCGGTCTGACTCATCTATTCCGACCAGATATCCTAAGTTAATCTAGTCCTATTCATAGGATATAAATCGGCATTTATTGCCCATTCCTAGTTGCCCCTGAACTGACTGGCTCACTGGGCCATTTCAGAGGTTAGTAAAGGGTCAACCACATTGCTGTGTCTCTGGAGTCACATGTGAGCCAGACCAGGTAGCGATGACAGATTTCCATCCCTGAAGAACGTTATTGAATCAGATTATTTTTATTAAACGCCAAGGTGAATTTTGACTCTATAATCCCAGTGTAACATCTTGGATCTCTGGATTACCAGTTCAGTAACAATGCTGCTATGACAACGTCTCCAGTGGGCATTTATCACCACTAAATGCTGAGGGCTGGTTGGAGGGTGATTGAGGTTAAACTATAGCAAAACTGCCTTAGTCCCAAAGGATTGCTCTCTCATCAGGTGGTGAGTTGAACCTAAGGGTGTTCACACCTCAGGTGAGAGGTGAGGTTGAGAAGGTAGGGCTTTCATGGTAACCTCACCTGGTATGAGAATGGAGCCCATTGCTGCTGGCATCGCAAACCAGCCATTCAGTCAACTGAGCTACCCATCGCTCTCTTGGCAAAGTCATATGAACATAAGAAATAGGAGCAGAAATAAGCTATTTGGCCCCTCAAATACAACCAGCTATTCAATAAGATCATGCATCAAGCCCTCAACTCTCTGATATTTCACTGAACTATCTCCTTCCCCTTTACATACTTTTGGTTAAAAGTTCAGGAATGGTTTTTGCTTCTGTAATTAATTTCAGAACACAAGAAATTTACTCAACATGTAAACAGAGGACCTTAACTACCTATAAACCCAGGAGCTGCCAATCTAGTGGTATCCTGCTACAACTTACCATCCTCCTGCCGTCAGCCAAGGAGGTGAATTATCATTTCAAACACCCCTCCCCCAAGTCCCTCCTCCCTACCTTTTATCTTAGCCTGCTGGACATACTTTCCTCATTCCTGAAGAAAGGCTTATGCCCGAAACGTCGATTCTCCTGCTCCTTGGATGCTGCCTGACCTGCTGCGCTTTTCCAGCAACACATTTTCAGCTCTGATCTCCAGCATCTGCAGTCCTCACTTTCTCCTCGGTGAATTATCATTGGCTTGGCCTTAGCAGGAGGACACCTTCCCCCCCCCGCCCACCCCCAACCACCCCCTCCCACCCAAACCCCTGCAATTCTACCTGAAATGCCAGGCCATCAGGTTTAATGAAGGGATTGCATCAGGAAAACCAACAAGAAGTAAAATATAGGATCATATGGAACAGATAGAGGCCATTCCACTCAACATGAATGTGATTGCTCTTTGCAAGCTAAACAGGCTGAGAGGTTTGTGAGACTCCTAATGCCATATTCCAAAGGTTTTATCACGCAGAATTTTAGATTTGGTTCTCCATCCAACACAAACGTGAATGGGTCTTTGGAACCAAAATAGGCCAATATTCTCTTCTTGTCTGTCTCAGGTCAGGAAGGATATCTAGATATGTTTCCGTCTGGACAGATGTGAGGATCACTGATTGAAACCATTACTATTGCAAAATTATTGAGAAGGAGACCATTCAGCCCTTTAATCCCATGCTAGTATTTTGACCAAACATCCAGTTGCTCCCACGGCCCACACTCTTTATCCCACAGGCCAGCAATTGCTTCCTTTCCAAGTAATTATTCAGCTCCTTTTAGAAAGTTACTCTTCCACGCAATATTTTGCACTGAAACTAGGACAAGAGTTGCCCATTCAGCCCATCTAATCCATTCCACCATTCAACATGATCATCACTGGTCATCATTTCAATCCTATACCCTTTTTTTCTCCCCATGCCCCTTGAATTGAATTGAATTAAATTGAATTGAATTTATTATTACATGTACCGAGACAGAGTGAAAAGCTTTGTTTTGCAAGGAATACAGGCAAATCACAGAGTTAAGTCACATAGATAAGTAAATAATAGGTATACAGTGGCAAAAATACAAACACAGGTACAGGTGAATGCTAAGAGTTTGTGAGTCCATTCAGTATTCTAACAACAGTGGGATAGAAACTGTTTCAAAACTGGCTGGTGCATGCATTCAAGCTTCTGTACCTTCTCCCCGATGGTAGAGATTGTGGAAAAGCATTGCCAGGGTGGGATGGATCTTTGAGAATGCTGGCGGCCTTTCCTTAACAGCGAGCCTGGTAGATGGATTCTATAGATGGGAGGTCGGTCTTTGTGATTGTCCGGGCCAAGTTCACCACTCTCTGTAACCGTCCCCGATCTTGAATGGTACAGTTGCCATACCAGATGATACATCCAGACAGAATGGTCTCGATGGTGCACCTATAAAAGTTGGCAAGGATAGATACCTTTGACCTCTGGAAATCTATAGATTTCTTTCTGAAACATACTGAGTGACTTGGCCTCTATAGGCTTCCATTGAAGAGAATTCCAAAGAATTTTCCAAAGATTTCCCAAAAATCCAAAGATCCTCTGAAGAAGGCTTACTGGACACGAAACATTGACTCCCTCCTCAGACCTCCCGAGTTTCTCCGGCAATTTCTGTTTCTTTTGTTTCCAATGATTTATTACCCTCGGAAAGAAGACCTTTCTCTTCATTACTAACTAAAATGGCTTGCTGCATATTCTGTGAGAGTGACCCTCCTACCCCAACTCTCCTCCAGCAAGAGAAACCCACTTCCTGCATCCAGTCTATGCAGCCCCGTCAGAATTTTATACATATCGATTTTATACTCTCCGAAACTCCAGGCAATGCAGCCCCAAGTCGAGTTGATCACTGCTCAATGACAAATCTTCTGACCCAGGAATCTGTCTGAACCTCCACTGTCCTCCCTCCAGAGCAAGTATATTTTTTTCTTTAGTAAGTAGAACAAAACTGCATACAATACTGCAGGTGTGGTCTCACCAAGCCCCTGTACAGTGTCAGTGAAACATTCTTGCTTCTATGATTCAAGCCCTCTCACACTGAAGGCCAACACACCATTTGTCTTCCTAAAGTTTGCTGCACCTACATGCTAACTTTCAGCAGCCAGTGTACAAGGACATCCAGATCTCTTTTTACATGGAACACGTCATTGCTTAAAAATCCTCACCCCTCTGCATCATTGTTTTGGCAATTATCTTGAATACATATGCCCTTTGTTACCAACCCTTCTGCCAACACACACAGTTTCTCCTTATTCGGTCTCACAGTGCTGCTTACAATTTTAATTGTTAATCACACTTTAAGCTTCACTGCTCTAAGGAAAGTAATCGAGAGAAATATTCAACATGAGAGAACAGAAGCACTACATGCTGGCAGGCATATTGCACTAGGGTGAGACAATAGGGTGACCCTGAAAGTGCAGCTCGCACAACTGATTCACTGAGCACCTCAGTGTTAGTGGAAAGTCATAGAGTCATAGAGATGTACAGCACAGAAACAGACCATTTGGCAGCATGGTGGCTCAGTGGTTAGCACTGCTGCCTCATAGCACCAGGGTCCCAGGTTCGATTCCAGCCTTGGGCGACTGTCTGGGTGGAGTTTGTACATTCTCCCCTGTGTCTGCATGGGTTTCCTCTGGTTTCCTCCCACAGTCCAAAACGACGTGCAGGCCAGGTGAATTGGCCATGCTAGATTACCCGTAGTGTTAGGTGCATTAGTCAGAGGGAAATGTGTGTGGGTGGGTTACTCTTTGGAGGGTCGGTGTGGACTTGCTGGGTCAAAGGGCCTGTTTACACACTGTAGGGAATCTAATTTTTAAAAATCTAATAATGCCTGCTCTGGTGGTTTTCCTGGACTGGGAAGCAAACTTGAATCACAATTCTCTGGTGATTTGACCACACTCAAGAGGCTTAACACCAACCAGGACAAAATGGCACGCTTGTTCAACACCTTCAACACTCACTCGCTCCATTATCAATGGGCAGTGTGTATCATTTACAAAATTTACAGCATCAGCTCAACCTTTAACTGCACCTTCTAAACCCATGACCACTTCCATCTAGGAGGACAAGGGCAGCAAATGCACAGGAGCATTACCACCTGCAAGGTCCCCCTTCAAGCCCCTCACCATCTTGACTTGGAAATATATTGCCGGTTTCTTCAGTGTTGCCCTGTCAAAATCCTGGAACTGCCTCTTGAGCATCACAGTATGTGTCACTGTACACTGCACCGGTTCAAGAAGGTGAATGTCAAGGGCACTTAGAGAAAAGGCACTTAGTCCTTCATGTATTTATCGCCCATCTCTAATTTACTTTAATGATCACCTCCTTAAACCACTCTGCAGTCCTTGGGACTATGAGGCCATGTATGATTTTTGGGAGAAACCCATTGAACAAGTAGAGATCACTCTACTATATTCCTGACTTGTGCCTTGTAGATGGTGGACAGGCATTGGCGAGTCAGGAGATGAGTTACAATTTATTGCCTCGGACTTGTTCTTGTAGCCACAGTATTTACATGGCTGCTTGCTGGTGCTGAGTCAGACATCTTCGCACATGAATCCAGATGAGTGCAGTCTGTTAGGTGAAACATTGAACAAAGATTCTGTCCATCTGTAAACACAGAAGAAGGATTCTCGCTCTGTTGTGCCAAGCATTTACTCCTCAAACACCATTAGTTAAAAAGCAGGTTCACTGTCTATTTATAACGTGGGTGCTTGAGGGATTGAGAATGCAATACATTGTGCGAAACCCTTACTCTTTTTGCCCAGTGTATCAATGCTGGCTGGCATTGTATTCAATTCCCTCAGCCCTCTTCCCTCCTTCACATTCCTCTCCACTTCTGAAGAAAAGAAGTTTTCACGCAAGACTCCAGTTGCCGTCCTTAATTCCCCCAGCATGGTTTAGCAACAATTCTGTCTGCTTCACACCTCTGTGAAAAGCCTTCGGGGATGGTACTTTTTTTAAACTTTTCCTCACACTGCTAAACAAAGGCAGGCTGTTGTTGTTGTTAGTGCTAATTAATAGTGAAGTTACAAGCATTTAGCTGCACTGCGCTCAAATCACCTGGGAGTGGGATTGAGACTGTCCAAGCCCATATCAGTCAGCACCTTCAACAACTGTCAGCCACAGATATTTCCATTGAGTCACTCTGGACTGATTTCGAGACCTAATTCTCTGAGGGAAAACACATTGAGTTTTTTTTTGCCTAACATATTGTGACACGCAGTTCCCAGAGAGGCATGTCTTTTTTAGCAGAAGCAATCAATATTAAGACAAACTGACATAGATACCATGGGCACGCTCCATCTGTGATTTGCACTGAGCCATCCATTCTTCCTAATTGCAGGCTGTTGGCCCAAAGCAGCTATTTATCTTTATCATTAACACTTCCATGAGATTAACTCTGTCAATGCTTTTCAATACTGAGGGCTGTGGAAAAGGAGCCGCTACCTGACGAGCCTAACTTACAGCCCAGGATGTCGTCAGATCACTGTCAGGAAAGAGTTTATAAAGCACCTTTCTCCACCACTTTGAGACATCCCAATGCTGTCCGCAGGCAAAAGGATTGCTTTGTATATGGGCTGCCATTGTTATTTTCAGTATGATGTGTTTTTCTTATTCATTTGTGTGATCTGGCTGTCACTGGCAAGACCAATGTTTATTGCCCATCCCGAATTTCCCAGAAAGCAGTTTGAGAGTCAACTGCTTCATTGTGGGGTCTGGAGTTCCATCTAGGCCAGACCAGGGTAAGGATGGACGTTTCCTTCCCTGAAGGACATTAGTGAGCCAGGTGGGTTTTTCCGACAATCGATTCACGGGCATCATTATACTCTTTATTCCAGATATTTTTTTCTATTGAACTCAAATTTCACCATCTGCCACGGTAGGATTCAAAGCCAGAACATTAGTTGGGTCTCTGGATTAAGACTACTGAGCTGTGGCCTCCCCAGATCAGACCAACCACACCCCAACATCCCCTCACTGCTGCCTACCTACCCATTGTCCAGTTCTGGTCGCCGGGCTGTAGGAAGGATATTATTAAGCTGGAGAGGGTTCAGAAGAGATTTACCAGTATATTGTTGGGCATGGAGAGTTTGAGTTATAAGTAGAGGCTAGATAGGCCGGCACTTTTTTCACTAGAGGGTAGGAAGTTGAGGAGTGATCTTATAGAGGTTTATGAAATTATGAGGGGTATAGATAAGATGAACGGCAAGTGTCTTTTCCCCAAAAGTGGGGGATTTCAAGACTATGGGGAATACTTTTAAGGTGAGAGGAAAAAGATTTTAAAAGGGGCAATTTTTTTACACAGTGTTTTGTGTGCGGAGGGAGTGTTGGATGCGGGTTCTGTTACAATATTTAAAAGACATTTAGATAAGTACATGAATAAGAAATGTTAGGAGGGATATGAGTCAAGCACAGGCAAATGGGGCTAGTTCAGTTTGGGATTATGGCTAGCATGACTGAAGGGTCAGTTTCTCTGCTGTATGACTCTATATTAAGGAGATATCCTGGACCCTAACATTTATTGTAATTAAACACAAGTGTAAGGTGCTGTGTTCCAGATGTAACTACTCAACTTGAAGCAAAACACATTATTATTGCCATACATTAAAATACAAATGAAAGAAAGAAAATTCAAATTTGGAAAATTTAGCATAATAATGGATCATTTCATCACTAAACAGGAAGTGATTTTTGATTTGTTTTTGATTTATTTATTGTCACGTGTACCTTGTCTGCTTCAGCAGGCCAGGGAGATGGGTGGGAGGTAGAGGTCGCATGGTGAGGTCCTTGGGTTAGTAATCCAGACACCCAGATTAATGTTCTGGGGACACAGGTTCAAACCTTGCCACAGCGGATGGTGAAATTTGAGTTCAATAAAAATCTGGAAATAATGAAAACTAGTGAACTGGTGGTGTTGTAACCAATGTTGATTGTTGAAACACCGATCTGGTTCACAAATGCCCTTTGGTGCAGGAAATCTGACCCCCTTACCCAGTTTGGGGTAAGGGCATTCGATCAGAAACATTGGATGCTTGTGGTCTAGGTACGTGGATTCAAATGGCACTGTGTCAGAATTTGATAATGTATTATTTAAAAATCTGGAATTAAAAGCTCATCTCAATTAAAAAAAAGCACCGCTGTCTCACAGCGCCGGAGACCCGGGTTCAATTCCAGCCTCAGGCAACTGTCTGTGTGGAGTTTGCACATTCTCCCCGTGTCTGTGTGGGTTTCCTCCGGGTGCTCCGGTTTCCTCCCGCAGTCCAAAGATGTGCAGTTTGGGCGAATTGGCCATGGGAAATTGCCCCACAGTGTCCAGGGCTGTACACGCTAGATGAATTAGCCACAGGAAATGCAGGGTTATAGGGTAGGGGGAGTGGGATGCTCTTCAGAGGAACGGTGTGGACTTGATGGGCTGAATGGCCTGCTTCCATACTGTAGAGATACTATGATTCTATGAATAATCTATTGCTGGTTGTAATATCAGTTGCTTCATTATATCCTTTACGTGGTCTGGCCTACATGTGACTCCAGACCTACAGCGATGGATTGACTTTGACCAGCGTTCTGGGATAGCCTAGAGAGATTATCAGTTTAAGGACAATTGGGGACAGACAACAAATGCTTGCCTTGCCAGTAACATTGAGATCCCTCGACAGAAGAGGAGAATAATCAGCGAGCTTTCATACGCAATTAGATCAATGTGAATCATGATAATGTGACTGATTACATGACTTAGATATCATTCAGAGAGAACACACCAGTTTAAAATGAGCTTACAAAAAACAGCAGTTTTAGACGGTGAACTGAAGAATTCTGTTTGATGACCGACTATGTGCAGATGCAAATCGACGAGTGTTACAGTCCACAATGAGGTGAAGAGCCTGACTTCAAAACAGGGCAATCTGAGGGGGTTAGGGAGCCCAGAGAAAGCCTCACTCCCTTCCCTAGCATTCCCAAACTTCACCTTCCATTCTATCCAGCAGGGCCTCCGCGTCTGCAGATTGCACAGTGCCACGCCACCACTATTCCAAAATCCACCCTCCCGCCTTCGATCGAAACTGTAACGAGACGCTCACTAATCAAAAGGTCAGCCTTGCAAATCTGGAGTGCAGGTTCACAGTTCCTTGAAAGCAGAGTCACAGGTAAACAGGATAGTGAAAGAGTTTTATATGCTTGCCTTTACTGGGCAGAGAATTCAGTATAGGAATTGGGAGGTCATGTTGCAGCTGTACAGGACATTGGTGAGGCCACTTTTGGAATATTGGATGCAATTCTGGTCTCCCTGCTCTCAGAAGGATGTTGTGAAGCTTGAAAAGGATCAAAAAAGATTTACAAGGATGTTGCCAGGGTTGGAGGATTGAACTATAGAGAGAGGCTGAACAGGCTGGGGCTGTTTTCCCTGGAGCATCAGAGGCTGAGGGGTGACCTTATAGAAATTTATAAAATCATGAATGGTATGGATAGGGGGAATAGTCAAAGTCTCTTTCCCAGGGTAAGTGAGTCCAAAACCAAAGGGCATAGGTTTAAGGTGAGAGGGGAATTATTTAAAGGGACCTGCATGGTAACGTTTTCAAACAGGTGGTGGTGGTGCGTGTGTGAAATGAGCTGTTAGAGGAAGTGATGAAAACTGGTACAATTACAGCATTTAAAAGGCATCTGGATGTGTATATGAACAGGAAGGGTTTAGAGGGAAAAAACAGAAATTCCTGGAGAAGCTCAGCAGGTCTGGTAGCATCTGTGGAGAGAAATCAGAGTTAACGGTTCCGGTCCAGTGACCCAGTGACTCAGAACCCAACCTGATGCAGATCCAAAACATTAATTCTGATTTGTCTCCACAGATGCTAACAGATCTGCTGAGCTTTCCCAGCAATTTCTGTTTTTGTTTCTGATTTATAGCATCCCCAGTCCTTTCGGTTTTTATTTAGGGTTTAGAGGGATACGGACCAAAAGTTGACAAATGGGACTAGATTAATTTAAGGTATCTGCTTGGCATGGATGAGTTGGACCGAAGAGTCTGTTTCCATGCTGATCATCTCCAAGACGCTATGACACCGTCCCACACCATGTCTGGTTTCTTGTTCCTTCCGGGTGCTGATGGTCCCAGCGAGGGCCCCCTCCCCCAAAATGCAGCCACCCCACCTTTGGGACAGCTCTAGATGCGAGGTGTTCTGGTAGTGGCACTGATCTGGAAACCCTAGAGCCCTGGGTTAATGTTCTGGGAACATGGGTCCAAACCCCAGCATGGCAAATGGCAAAACGTGAGTTTGATAAAAATCCAGAATTGAAAACTCCTGACCATACAACCATTGTCATTAAAATAAAACATTTGGTTCACTAATGCCTTTGCGGGAAGGAAATCTGCCATTCTACACGTGACTCCAGACCCATAGCCATGTCTCTCAGACCATAAGACACAGGAGCAGTGATTAGGCCATTCAGCCCATTGAGTCTGCTCTGCCATTCGATAATGGCTGATAGGTTTTTCAACTCCATTTTCCCACTTTCTCCCCATAGCCTTTGCTCCCCTTGCCAATAAAGAACGTATCTATCTCAGTCTTAAATATCCTCAATGACCTGGCCTCCACAGCCCTCTGTGGCAATGAATTCCACAGATTCACCACTCTATGGTTGAAGAAATTTCTCCTTATTTCTGTTCTACAGGGTCTTCCGTTTATCTAAGGCTGTACCCCCAGGTCCTCATCTCTCCTGCCAATGGAAACATCTTCTCAACATTGACTCTTAGCTGCCATCTCGGCAATTAGGAAAAGGTCGTAAGGGCTAACCCAGCCAGCAATCCCTTACATCCCATAAATGAATAAATCTATACACCCAAAGCATAGGATACTCCAGACTGGTGTCTCAATGTGCACTTAGCAAGTTTAAACTTTAAGGGTTATGTGAAATGGAGTGTGTGCTGTGGAACAAACCACGACCAGCTCTTGGCCAAAGTTGAGTGCTGCCACTGATCCAGCTTTCTCTTCTGTTCTGAAAATGAACTTTAATGAGGTTGAGGATACTACGACAGAAGCAAAATCAAATGATGAAAGGAAACAGAAATAAAATGGAAACTTAGCAAATCAAAACACCATCGTCCAAGCTAACAATACAGCCCAGCTTCTGTGGTGCCCACCAGTTGCTAAAGACTTCTGCTGAACACTGGATGCTTCCCATCAATGGATACCTGAGTGCAGATGTAACAGTGAAAGAGGGGCAAGCAGTCAGGTATGACAACCTTTCTATGGTCTGCTACCTGGAATTCTTTTCTACAGCAGGAAATGTGGATTATTGCAATAGGTAGATTGCAATGTGTGCAAGGAAAAGAAAGAGCCTATGAAGTGGCCAAGAGCACTGGGAAATCAGAAGATTGGGAAGGCTACAAAAACATACAGAGGATAACAAAGAGAGAAGTAAGGAAGGAGAGGATCAAATATGAAGGTAAGCTAGCCAGTAATATTAGAAATGATGGTTAACGTTTATTTCAATGCATAAGAAACAATCGAGAGGCAAAAGTAGGAATTGGGCCATTCCACCCTGAAGCAATAAGGCTAGTGATGGGAGATAAGGAAGTAGCTGAAGAACTTAATCATTACTTTGTGCCAGTCTTCATAGTGGAAGACATGAGTAATATCCCAACAGTTAAGGAGAGTCAAGGGACAGAGTTGAGTATGGTAGCCATTACAAAAGAGAAAGGGCTAGGAAAGCTAAAAGGCCTAAAAATTGATAAATCTCCTGGTCCCAATGGGCTACATCCTAGAGTTCTGAGGGAGATGGCTGAAGAAATAGCGGAGGTATCGATTGTAATCTTTCAAAAATGACTGGAGTCAGGGAAAGTCACAGATGATTGGAAAATCACTGTTGTAACCCCCTTGTTCAAGAAAGGATCAAGATAAAAGATGGAAAATTATATGCTGATCAGCCTAACCTTGATTGTAGGTAAAAATTCCAGAATCCATCGTTAAGGATGAGATTTCTAAATTCTTGAAAGTGCAGGGTCAGATTAGAACATGTCGGCATGGATTTAATAAGGGGAGGTCGTGCCTGACAAACCCCATAGAATTCTTTGAAGAGGTAACAAGTAGGTTAGACCAGGGAAACCCAGTGGATAGTATCTACCTAGACTTCCAAAAGGTCTTTGATAAAGTGCCTCATGGGAGGCTGTGAAGTAAGGTGAGGGCCCATGGTGTTCGAGGTGAGCTACTGGCATGGATTGAGGATTGGCTGTCTGACAGAAGGCAGAGAGTCTGGATAAAAGGTTATTTTTCAGAATGGCAGCGAGTGACAAGTGGTGTCCCGCAGGGTTGGGGCCGCAGCTGTTCACTTTATATATTAATGATCTGGACGAAGGGACTGGGGGCATTTTGGTGAAGTTTGTCGATGATACGAAATTAGGTGGACAGGCAGGGAGTTCAGAGGAGGTGGAGAGGCTGTAGAAAGATTTAGACAGTTTAGGAGAGTCGTTCTGGAAATGGCTGATGAAATTCAATGTGAGTAAATGCTAGGTCTTGCACTTTGAAAAAAAGAATACAGACATGGACTATTTTCTAAACGGGAAGAAAATTCCTAAAACCAAAGTACAAAGGGATCTGGGAGAGCTAGTCCAGGATTCTCCAAAGGTTGACTTGCAGGTTGAGTCCGTGGTTAAGAAAGCGAATGTAATGTTGTCATTTATCTCAAAAAGTTAGAATGTAAAAGTAGCATTGTGCTATTGAGACTTTATAAAGCTCTAGTTAGGTCCCACTTAGAATATTGTGTCCAGTATTGGGCCCCTCACCTCAGGAAGGACATACTGGCACTGGAGCATGTCCAGCGGAGATTCACACGGATGATCCCTGGAATGGTAGGCCTAATATAAGATGAATGGCTGAGGATCCTGGGATTGTATCCATTAGAGTTTAGAAGGTTGAGGAGAGATCTAACAAAAACTTACTAGATAATGTATGGCTTAGAAAGGGTGGACGCTGGGAAGTTGTTTCCGTCAGGTGGTGATACTAGGACTCATGGGCACAGCCTTAGAATTAGAAGGGGTCAATTTAAAACAGAAATGAGGAGACATTTCTTCAGCCAGAGAGTGGCAGGCTTGTGGAATTCATTGCCATGGAGCGCAGTGGAGGCCGGGACATTAAATGTCTTCAAGGCAGAGAGTGATAAATTCTTAATCTCGCAAGGAATTAAGGGAAACGGGGATAGTGTGGGCAAGTGGCGCTGAAATGTCCATCAGCCATGATTGAACAGTGGAGTGGACTCGATGGGCCGAATGGCCTTACTTCCACTCCTATGTCTTATGATCACTGAGACTACCAGCAGCCCAAGGTGATACAGCTCTCTGTATCAGGCTCTGAAGATGGACACCACTTATTCTCATTGAATATTGTATGGCATTGTCAAATTGGGTGGAACTTAATGCAGTTTCCAACATTACCTTACACAAAAAGGAAAGGGTCAGTGGTTAGCACTGCTGCCTCACAGCGCCAGGGACCCAGGCTCGATTCCACCCTTGGGAGGGGGTATGTCTGTGTGGAGTTAGCCCATTCTCCCCCTGTCTGTGTGGGAGCTCCGGTTTGGGTGCTCTGGGTTCCTCCCACAGTCCAAAGCTTTGCACGGTAGGTGGATTTGCCACGCTAACATACCCCGCCATGTGCAGGGATGCACAGATGAAGTGGACTAGCCGTGGGAAATGCAGAGGTGGGTCTGGGGTGTGATGCTCTTCAGAGGGCCAGTGAGAACTCAATGAGCTGAATGGCCTGTTTCTACACTGCAGTGATTCTATGATACAATAGCTGCCACTGGTTTTGTTTCTGAGGGTGTAAGGCCTTCACAATAACATTACACACCAATGCAGCATGTAGGGACAAAGGCCACCCCAGGATGGAGAGAGAAGTTACATTTTGGATAAGATGTTCCATCTGAGAGTGTATGCTTTTTCCAATGATTCAGCTGCACATAAGAAGGCTCCAAGGCTGTATGAGGTGATAGGAAGAACAGCTTAGAGTGTGTGTGGTTTGGCCCTTTGCCATTTCACTTTCTTTTAGCTCGAAGGTAATCATCACTGATGAGATCCAAGCCTGTTAGCAACTCTGTGAACAAAATTCTGGGAATTTTAATGCAATCTGACACAGGTGCAGACCCACCACTTGAATTAAAACTGCTCATAATTGGCCACCAATTAGCAATAAGTTGGGGGTAATTTTGAAACTAATCTGTGGGAAAATAATTTAAGGGAGGAACTATCCAGCCAAGAAACAAGCTCCTGAGGGAGAATTTGGACACTGATTGTACAAGTACAAATTAGATAGAATCAACAAGCAGTAATGTCACAGAAGGAGGCCATTCAGCCTATCATATTTGTACTAGCTCTACACGAGAGCTTCCCAGCTAGCCTCTCTCCCCTGTCCCTCCTGCTCATCCAGCTTTCTTATGATGCCAGAATCGAATCTGTCTCCAGCACATTCTCAGACAGCACATTCCTGACCCCAACCACTCACTGTCTCACTGTGTGGAAGGAGTTTTTTCCCTCCTGTCACCGCTGGTCTTGTCAGCAAACACAACAAATCATTTTTTGGATAAACTATCTGAGAGATTTGAGACCGATGTGTGGCAAGTCTAGTGTGCTTGAGTGAAACATGTGGTAAGGAAACTAAACCAAAACTAATCAGTGTGTTCTTCCTAAGATTCCTTGTAGAATCTTTGTTATTGTCCACACGGCCAAGATATATAGTTTCTGTCTACACATCCTTTGCAAACTTGAATTTCTACAACAAGTCCTTTAATCCAATTTACTCAGTCTAGTGTGCTTGCGAGAGACACGTGACTTTGAACCCATTGCTCCCAAAACTTACTTTGAGAACCATTAAACCAAAGGGGCCATTGGCATTTTTCTGTCCAACAATTCTTATGTTAATAGTCACTTGATAGGACAGAACTTGAATGTTGCTGAAGGCTGGTTGAAAGGTAAGAAAGAAGCCTTGCAGTCAAAGGGGCGGCACGGTGGCACAGTGGTTAGCACTGCTGCCTCACAACGCCAGAGACCCGGGTTCAATTCCCGCCTCAGGCGACTGACTGTGTGGAGTTTGCACATTCTCCCCGTGTCTGCGTGGGTTTCCTCCGGGTGCTCCGGTTTCCTCCCACAGTCCAAAGATGTGCAGGTCAGGTGAATTGGCCATGCTAAATTGCCCGTAGTGTTAGGTAAGGGGTAAGTGTAGGGGTATGGGTGGGTTGCGCTTCGGCGGGTCGGTGTGGACTTGTTGGGCCGAAGGGCCTGTTTCCACACTGTAAGTAATCTAATCTTAAAAAAAAGTGTTTAATTGTGCATTCATCAGGACATACTCAATAAAAGGATAAGTTAAGTGTTATACATGAGATGAAGGTGCTGATTGATTGAGGGACAGGCAGGATGTAACCGCTTTCTTGGGTTTGTAGTCCAGGTTGACAAGGATCAGACAATCATGCAGTCATCACTGTCCTCTCTGTTATATTTGCCTGTCTGTTCTCCATCCTCACTTCCAAAGGTTGGGTTGTGGACTTCCTATAGTCATGGGCAAAATGCTACTTGGTTTGCAATTAGCCCCTGCTCTCCTGCTCTCATCACCTCCTATTGGGAGGATTCCCAAGTCGACAATCCACATGAGGCATTCTGAGAAGAGTCAATTGACTCCAAATGTTCAATCTGCTTTCTCTCCACGGTGGTGATGAGTTCCTTCAGCAATTCTGTTCTGTTTCTGACACATGTTTGATCACATTAATGGGTGAACTTTAAACCATCCACAAACACTGAAGTGGAAGAAAATAGAACCCCATCAGAGTGGAAGCAGGCCATTCAGCCCATACTGACCCTTTAAGAGCATCCCACCCTATTCATGGCTAACCCACCTTACATGTACATCCCTGGACACAACAACTAATTTCCTGTGGCCAATCCTGCATATCTTTAGAGTGTTGAAGGAAACCGAAGCACCCAGAGGAAACTCACACAGACACGGGGAAAATGTGCAAACTCCACACAGAGAGTCGCCCAAGGCTGGAATCGAACCCAAGTCCCTGGCACTGTGAGGCAGCAATGCTAGCCACTGATCAACTTGCTGAAATACAGAAAGTTAATATTTTGAGTCCAGAGCAACATTTCTTCAGAGCTCCGGAGGTGGCATTTGAACATAGGGCTTCTGGCCTGGCCTGGCCTGCACCAACCACAGCAGCAGAAGACATCCTCATCAACAAATTTCTAGAACTATGGATACTGTACAGACTGTTAACGTCCGAAGTGCAGATTCTACAGACCTTGGCCTTTGTAAATTTGAATACCTGCTACACATTACTTAACCACATTTACAAAGCCTGAAACAAGCTTATCAGTTTCTGTTGTAACAGAGGAACTAGGAACAGGAGTAGCTGTTCAAGCTTGCTGTTATGAGCTGGACCAGATCCGATCAAAATATTTTAAGAAGGCAGCCGGGCCGTAATTGTTTCTTATTTTAAAGGCAAATAAACAGGTCATTCTGCTATAATGCATTCCTCTGTATACTCATGCTATAGAAAATCACTCCGTAGACAATCACTAACAGAAAATTGCTAAAGCCATTCAGTAGGAAGTCCATGCCATCCAAACGGTGCCCACAATTTGTCAAATGCATCATAGCCAATGGGTGTTGACAAAACATGTGTCATGCCAGAATGGCCTATAATACACTATGTTCCATGTACAATTCAATTGGTCAATCCACACGACATTAAGCGAAACCAATCTATTTAAATGCTGTAGTTAAAGTACAAACAAGAGAAAGGAATTTAGAATAACTTAACTCTATTGGAAAGCTTATCAGAATAATAGATATGGTAACTATTATTAAATAACTGATCCAATATAGTAACATCCCATAAACGCACCCTCTGGCAAAAAGGCAAATTAAGAAATCAGCTTTTGTCTCACATGCAATTCAGCAGCCCTGGAATAGAACCCCCAGCCTTTGGTGGTAATTGAGAGAGGGAAAAATAGCTTCAACATCTTCAAGCTACAACAACAACTGCTTAAAGCCCAAAAATTAAAACAAAACTAGAAATCCAGGTCTGCAAGAGCTGGTCACATCCATCCAGGCTGCTTCTATTGTTCCAATACTTTAAAAAAAAGGCCTCCCAAACTGTTTACCTTCATGGTTTTGATAGACTGGACGTCACCCCTGCCTTAAAACCTCCCTTACAAAATAACAGGACAAAATACACTCTTTAACCCTTCCCCCACCTCATCCTAGTTTCAAACTTCCAGTTCCGCACTGTCCCCTTGACTTGCTCAGACTTGTCCAACCTGCCTAGCTCCTTTTCCACCTATCCACTCCACCCTCTCCTCCCTGACCTATCACCTTCATCTCCTCCCCCACTCACCTATTGTACTCTATGCTACTTTCTCCCCACCCCCACCCTCCCCCAGCTTATCTCTCCACGCTTCAGGCTCTCTGCCTTTATTCCTGATGAAGGGCTTTTGCCCGAAACATCTATTTTGCTGCTCGTCGGATGCTGCCTGAACTGCTGTGCTCTTCCAGCACCACTGATCCAGAATCTGGTTTCCAGCATCTGCAGTCATTGTTTTTACCTCGTTGATTTTAACCAACATAATCACCCCACTCCTCCACCATTCAATATGACCATGACTGATTCTCCATCTCAATGCCACATTTCCACATTCAATCCCTATTTCTCCATGTTTGTAAAATCTAAAAAATAAGCATCTACCTTGAATGTGTTGGTGAACAATCCAGTCAGTTCCTGATTATCTGTAACAGTTCCACTCAATGTTTCTAAATCTCATCCCACATCAATCCTCATTTATCTTTCAACAAATCGTCACTGATCAGCTTTAGTCCGTGGCTTCCCAAAACTTTCCATTTAAAATTTATCGCCCTTGATTTTTTTTAATGATTTCATCCCTTCCTTCTTTATGTTGTTTCCTCCAATTTTATAGATCTCATCCTTTCCCTATCCCATGCTCCATCACTTACTCCAACTGTAGCTTTTATTCTCTTCTTCACTCTTGCATGGCAAGGCCAACAGTTAGAGTCATAGAGATCTACAGCAAAGAATAAGGCCCTTCAGTCAATCATATCCATGCTGGAGAGAAAGAACTCCCGAGGTAAAAACAATGACTGCAGATGCTGGAAACCAGATTCTGGATCAGTGGTGCTGGAAGAGCACAGCAATTCAGGCAGCATCCGAAAAGCTTTGAAATCGATGTTTCGGGCAAAAGCCGATGAAGGGCTTTTGCCCGAAACGTCCATTTCGAAGCTTTTTGGATGCTGCCTGAATTGCTGTGCTCTTCCAGCACCACTGATCCAGAAAGAACTCCCGACCTATTCTAAGCTTATTTACCAGCACTTGGCCTTCACCCTGAACGTCACAAGGGCACATCTAAAAACTTTATAGAATCTGTACAGCGTGGAAGCAAGGTATTTGGCCCATCGAGTCTATAGTGACCCTCTGAAGATTATCCCACCCAAACTCACCACCCTACCCTGTCACTGTAACCCTTCATTTCCCATGGCTGAAACTATCTTGCCTGCATATTCTTGGACACTAGCAATTTGTGGGAGGAAACCAGAGCACCCGGAGGAAACCCACGCAGACACGGGGAGAATGTGCAAACTCCACGCAGATTATCGCCTCAGTATAAAATCGAACCCGGGTCCTTGGTGCTGTGAGACAGCAGTGCTAATCACTGAGTCGCAGTGCTGCTGAAATATTCTTCAATGTTATGAGGGTTTCTGTCCTTACCACCCTTACAGGCAGTGGGTTCCACATTCCCACTGCCCTCTGGGTGAAAATAATGTTTCTGCTCATCCCTTCTAAATGTAGTGGCTTTTAACTTAAATCTACCTTAAATGACCCAAGATCAAATTTACCACATGTCCTTAAGTACCCTTGAACTGAGAGGCTTGCTGGATCATTTCGGAGAGGGAAGTTAAGAATCAACCACATTGCTGCGGGTGGGACTCACAGACTGGGTAAGGATGGTAGATTTACTTCAGGATCATAGTGAAACAGACTGGTGTTAACGATCTGTTTACAACATGAAGCTGCCATTTCTGAGACCAGCTTTTTTTAATTTTTTTTTTAGATTAGATTACTTACAGTGTGGAAACAGGCCCTTCGGCCCAACAAGTCCACACCGACCCGCCGAAGCGCAACCCACCCATACCCCTACATCTACCCCTTTAACCTAACACTACGGGCAATTTAGCATGGCCAATTCACCTGACCCGCACATCTTTGGACTGTGGGAGAAAACCGGAGCACCCGGAGGAAACCCACGCAGACACGGGGAGAATGTGCAAACTCCACACAGTCAGTCGCCTGAGTCGGGAATTGAACCCGGGTCTACAGGCGCTGTGAGGCAGCAGTGCTAACCACTGGGCCACCGTGCCGCCCCAATTCTAGATTCATTATTTGAACTTAAATACCGCCAGCTGCTATTGCAGCACTTAAATCCACAATGCCAGACCATTAACCAGAACATCTGGTTTACCAATCCAATGGCCATGATTTGGAGGTGCCGGTGTGGGATTTGGATGGACAAGGTCAGAAGCCACACAATGCCAGATTATTGTCCAACAACCTCACCTGATGAAGGAACAATGCTCCGAAAGTTTGTGATTTCAAATATACCTGCCAGACCAATGGCATCACCAATCTGCCTCTGTCTCCCCTATGTTGCACATCTACCCACCACTCTCTTCACCAATGTCTTCCCTTCTTTTGGCACTATTCTTTGTAATTCCTCACTCCATTCTTTTTGATAAGTCTCTCTTCTATTAAGCATTTGGTGCCTTTTTAGAGATAGAGTTCCAAGCTTTTGACTCAGTGACAGTGAAGAAATGGCAATATATTTCCAAGCCAGGATGGTGAGTGACTTGGAGGGCAACTTGCACATGGTGGTGTTCCCATGTACCTGCTGCCCTTGTCCTTCCAGATAGTTGTGTGTGCTGAGAAGGTGCTGTTGAATGAGATTTGGTGAATTTCTGGAGCACATCTTGTAAATGTCACGCACTGCTGCTACTGAGCCTCGGTGATGGAGGGAGTAGATGTTTGTGGGTGTGGTGCCAATCCAGCAGGCTGCTTTGTCCTGGATGCTGTCAAGCTTCTTGGATGCTGTTGGAGCTGCACTCATCCAGGCAAATGGGGAGAATTCCATTACCCTCCTGACTTGTGCCTTGTAGATGATGGATAGGATTTTGCAGATGGTGTAGCAGCAAGGCATTTGCTGCAGAATCCCCAGACTCTAATTTGCTCTTAAAACAAAACTACATTAAATTGACCATCTATGACACACATCCATTAGCCAGGGCATCTGGATTACAAATTCCAATGGTCATGATGTAGAGGTGCCAGTGTGGGATTGGGGTGGACAAGGTCAGAAGTCACACAACTTTGTGGGCGGCACGGTGGCACAGTGGTTAGCACTGCTGTCTCACAGCGCCTGAGACCCGGGTTCAATTCCCGCCTCAGGCGACTGACTGTGTGGAGTTTGCACGTTCTCCCCGTGTCTGCGTGGGTTTCCTCTGGGTGCTCCGGTTTCCTCCCACAGTCCAAAGATGTGCAGGTCAGGTGAATTGGCCATGCTAAATTGCCCGTAGTGTTAAGTAAGGGGTAAATGCAGGGGTATGGGTGGGTTGCGCTTCGGCGGGGCGGTGTGGACTTGTTGGGCCGAAGGGCCTGTTTCCACACTGTAAGTAATCTAATCTAATCTAATCTAAACAACACCAGATTGTAATCCAACAACTTCGCCTCACGAAGGAGCAGCACTCCAAAACTTGTGATTTTAAATAAACCTGCCAGTCCAATGGCATCACCATTATGCCTCTGTCTTCCTTATCTTGCACACCTACCCACCACTCTGTTCGCTAATGGTGTGGTTTGAAGCTGGATTTTCTAAGTCTAAAATTAGCTACACTACCTCTGACCACCAACCTCCCCCTCCCAACCAATGACTCTCATAGCTGCAAGATTTTTATACATCAAATGATCATTTATCTCAATTCTGTCTTTTCCCAGCTGTCAGTCATAATTCAGTCCCAGAGCACATGGGTGGAAACATAGCAACATAGCGAGTAGTATCAGGAGTAGGCCATTCAGCCCTTTACACCTGCATGACCGTTCAATATGATTATGGCTGATCATGCGACCTCAGTCTCCCCCTCCCACTTTCTCTTCATATCCCTTGATCCCTTTCGCCTCAAGAGCCATGCCCAGATCCCTCTTGACTATATCGAACAAACTGGCCCCAACAGCTTCCTGTGGGAGAAAATTCCACAGGTTCACAATTCTCTGAGTGAATAAATTCTTCCCCATCTCAGTCTTGAATGGCTTACCCATTATTCCTAGACTCTTATGGACTCTTAGCTGTTGGATCCTGCGATAAGGGCATCATTGGCTAGGACAGCATTGATCACTCACCCCCCTCTTACCCTCGAGAAGACACTTTAATGAAAGAACTTTCATTTATATAACATCTTTCACAATGACACGCAGTGTCAAAGGGGGTGTGAAAGTGTCAAGCAAGTTTCATGTTTAAGAAAAAAACCTTTGATATTGTAGCATTCACTCACTCCTCCTCAGCTTAGATAAGATTTAGATTTAGATTTAGATTTAAGTTTAATTTTCATGTGTACTCAAGTACAGAAGTACAGGAGTATGGTGACAAGTTTATAATGTTGCCACACACAGTGCCATCTTAGGTACAAAGATACCTAGCTACAAAAACTATGTTAGAAAAACGAGCATAGAGAATAGGGCGGCACCGTGGCACAGTGGTTAGCACTGCTGCCTCACAGCGCCAGAGACCCGGGTTCAATTCCCGACTCAGGCGACTGACTGTGTGAAGTTTGCACGTTCTCCCCGTGTCTGCGTGGGTTTCCTCCGGGTGCTCCGGTTTCCTCCCACTGTCCAAAGATGTGCAGGTCAGGTGAATTGGCCATGCTAAATTGCCCGTAGTGTTAGATAAGGGGTAAATGTAGGGGTATGGGTGGGTTGCGCTTCGGCAGGCGGTGTGGACTTGTTGGGCCGAAGGGCCTGTTTCCACACTGTAAGAAATCTAATCATATCAGTTGTTGGAGAGAATCAGTTGTTGGAGAGAATCCTGAGGGATAGGATTTACATGTATTTGGAAAGACAAGGGCTGATTAGGGATAGTCAACATGGCTCTATGCATTGGAAATCGTGTCTCACGAACTTGATTGAGATTTTTGAAGAAGTAACAGAGAGGATTGATGAGGGCAGAGTGGTGGATGTGATCCACATGGACTTCAGTAAGGTGTTTAACAATGTTGATTGGTTAGCAAGGTTAGATCACATGACATAGAGAGGACTAACTATTTGGATACAGAACTGGCTCAGTGGAAGAAGACAGCGGGTGGTGGTGGAGGATTGCTTTTTAGACTGGAGGCCTGTGACCAGTGGTGTGCTACAAGGATCAGTGCTGGGTCCACTACTTTTCGTCATTTATGTAAATGATTTAGATGTGAACATAGAAGGTATAATTAGTAAGTTTGCAAATGGCATCAAAATTGGAGGTGTAATAGACAGTAAAGAAGGTTACCTCAAAGTACAACAGGATCTTGATTAAATGGGCCAATGGGCCAAGAAGTGGCAATGGTGTTCAATTTAGATAAATATGAGGTACTGCATTTTGGAAAGGCAAATCAGGGCAGGACTTATACACTTAATGGTAAGGTCCTGGAAAGTGTTGTTGAACAAAGAGACCTTGGAGTGTAGGTTCATAGTTCCTTGAAAGTGGAGTCGCAGGTAGATAGGATAGTGAAGAAGGCATTTGGTTTGCTTTCCTTTATTGGTCAGAGTATCGAATATAGGAGTTGGGAGGTCATGTTGCGGCTGTACAGGACGTTGGTTAGACCACTTTTGGAATATTGCATGCAATTCTAGTTTCCTTCCTATCGGAAGGATGTTGCAAAACTTGAAAGGGTTCAGAAAAGATTTACAAGGATATTCCCAGGATTGGAGGATTTGATCGATAGAGAGAGGCTGAATAGGTTGGGGCTACTTTCCCTGGACCATCGGGGCAGAGGGGTGACCTTATAGGGATTTATAAAATCATGAGGGGTATGACAAGATAAATAGACAAGGTCTTTTCCCCAGGTTGGGAGAGTCCAAAACTAGAGGGCATAGGTTTAAGGTGAGAGGGAAAAGATATAAAAGAGACCTAAGGGGCAACTGTATGTGTATGAAATCAGCAGCCAGAAGACGTGATGGAGGCTGGTACAATTACAACATTTAAAAGGCATCTGGATGGGTATATGAATATGAAGGATTTAAAGGGATATGGGCCAAATGCTGGCAAATGGTACAAGATTAATTTAGGATATCTGGTTGGTATGGACATTGGAATTGGACCAAAGGGTCTGTTTCCTGTTGTATATCTCCATGACTGTAAGCCTATCTAGGCTTCCATGAGTCTATTACTGTTGTTTTTAGTATAACTAGAAAAAATAAATTTCAAAATACTTCACTGACTGCAGAATATTCCAGAACAACACAAAGATAAAAAAGGACTTCAATGATAAAAGAAAATTTGATATTTCTCAATTAAAATGGAACCAAGATCAAATTTGCTTATCCATAAATATATGACTAGTTGCTTCGATACCACCATTTCACAAATGTAAATTCTACACACACGTTAAATCTCTGTGTCAACGCTTGTTTTCCAAGAAGCAAGCAATATAATTTTACATGCAAGATTTACACCACAAAATGAATGCAGTTGACAATACGTGAAAGAGTTATTACTGTGGTGTAGCAATTGGAAAAAAAATATAGAATAAGATGTATTATTCCATAAATCTATTGCAAGGAAAAGAAATAATTGCTTCAGTGTTTGTGGATTTGTACTGAGCTTTAAGTTTCATTTTTAAAAAGTCGACCATATGGACTTTGCAACATTTTCACCTTTCAGTTGGACATGTTGCAAATGAAAGTGGCAATAATTGAAAACTAGCTCTCTTGACTAGAAGCATATATCCACACAGTGCTTGTACAGCTCGTAAGTTCAAACATTAAGGACCTTATATGTTCATTCAGCTGGCACGCAGTAGCAGCAGTGTGTACCACCAACAAGATGCGCCATGGCAACTCACCAAGGCCCCTTTGATAGCACTTTCCAAGCACATAACCTCTACCAGCCTCTGAAAGTAAATGGTCAGTACCAAAGACATGCTGTATGGTGGCCTTCATAGCGAGAGGTTTTGCATACAGGAACAATGATGTTTCACTACAATTATACAGGGCATTGATGCGGAATTTTGTGTGCCATTTTGATCTCCTTATCTGAGGAAAGATGTTCTTGCTATAGAGGGAATGCAATGAATGTTTACCAAATTGATTCCTGGGACAGCAGGGGCGATTGAGTCAAGTTAAGGTTGCATGTTGGCTCAGTAATTAGCACTGCTGCCTCACAGTGCCAGGGAGCCGGATTCTATTCTCACCTTGGGTGACTATCTGTGTGGAGTTTGCACGTTCTCACTGTGTCTGTGTGGGTTTCTGAATCCTGGTCATTATATCAGATCGGAGTGTTCCATGGTGAACCCACTGTCCCCTCTCTCAGTCAGGACCCCACTGTAACTTTGGAATATACTTTATGTTTTTTGGGTGGGATTTGAACATTCACAGTCCCCTCCTCTTCTCAAGTACTGAGAGAAAATCTATTGCTGCCAATTAGTAACAGTCTAGGGTTTGCAAGTTAATCCTAATACATGAGAAACTTGATTTCAAGCCATCAACCTTTTTCCACACTTCCTTTGAAGCATATATTTAGAAACAGGGCCATCTTCTCACAGGGCCTGCATTTGAATCGTGCCCCACTATAAGAGCTTGCAATTTAATTCAATGTAATAGACAATGTTAAGGTGATTTGTTGTCAGAACTAAGCCGTGAAATAAGTCTTTCAATGGAGATGAGGCCTATCAATGGGAGACAGAGCTTGTCATGAGGAGACAAGGTCTATCTTAAGGAGACAAGGCCTACCAATAGGAGACGAGGCCTATCTCAAGGAAACAAGGCCCACCAATAGGATATAAGGCCTATCATAAGAAGACAGAGTTAAAATCACATAGTATCAGGTTCATTTGGAAGTACAAGCTTCCAGAGTGCTGCTTTCTCATCAGGTAGCTGACAAAGGACCAGTGCTCTGAAAGGGTGTACTTCCAAATAAACCTGTTGGACTATAACCTGGTGTCATGTGATTTTTAACTTTGTCCAACACCGGCACCTCCACATCATAAGGAGCCAAGTCCTACCAATGGGAGCCAAGGCCTATCACAGCTAATGGAAAACGTTCGATGTGTAATCGGTGCTGTCGTGCAGTAATATAGTTGCAAATTTCACAACCACAAACCTCTGACCAACAGCACGCAATAGCAATCTGTTCTAGTGAGGTTGGTTGAAGGATACTTCTTGCTCAGTCTGAGAAGAACTACTCTGGTCTTCAACAAAATGGGTGCCCAGCAGAGACGAACGTTTTCTTGGAATAACAGCCGCCCCTGGCAGTGCAGCACTCACGCAGGAAAGGTTAGCCTAGAGTTTGTGCTCAATGCTACCTGAATCCAACAACTCAAACGCTGAAGTCAGTGAACTGCCTGGCGAGCTCTGGCTGATTGGTATTGCACAGTGAAGAGCAGTTGCTGTTTGATGCCTGCACTGAGCTGATAATTGCAGCACTGGATTAAGCCTGGAATATATTCACTTCCTTGTATGGTGACTACATCGCTCCAAAAAGTAACCTTCACAAGAATATCTCCAGAATGGGCGAAAGCTTCGAGCTATACTGAACCCCTCCAATTGCCTCTTGTTCAAGGCAGCTTTTTGGCCATAGGGAGGAAGATAAGCTTGAATTGAACAAATAAATGTTTTGTGGAGTATTGCAGTGTAGTTTACAGACTTATGAATAGCTTAACTGAATATAAAGTACCTTGCGCACAGACAGTTTGAAAACGTTGAAGAGCTGAGTGCATTGTAATCGTCGACTGCATAATTATAGCCAGCCTTCAGTCTTAGCTGCATCAATCTCAATTCCTTTTCGGATCCTGCAGTGGTTGATCATGACCATGTACATCATTTTACTTCATGCAGCTCTTGCAGAAGGTAGTAATTTGGGCAAAGTGCATTCAGGTAGTTTATACCCAACCTTCTATTGATTGGTAACTGTGACCTGTTCTGTTCACTGTCATTGCTTATCAATAACATTCAGGACTCTGGGCCAAGTGCGGGAAATGTAGGATTTGTGTAGGTAGGGTGGGCCGAAGGGCCTCTTCAATGTTGTATGACTCTCTATGAATGACAATCCTCTCTGAGTCTGTTATTCTCTTCCAGGTCCCACTCACGTGGACCAATCTAGTCTGATATTTAGTTCAGGACACACCCTCGAAGGAGGAGATATTGACCTTGGCAGCCATAGAGTCACCACAATGATCACGGAATTGTCACAGCGTTGAATGAGGCCATTTGGCCCATTATGTCTGCACCATTCCATTACCTAGTGCCAATCTCTCTCTCTCTCTCTCTCTCGCAAGGTGAGATGAGGGACAACGCATTTGCAATTGTGTTGCATTGGCTCATGAGGAGGGCCAGATGCAGAGGGGTCTTTATCAGGGCCCAAGTCATGGAGCTCTAACCACCCCCTGACCCAAACAAGGTGCCCCAGTTGCTACCCAAGGTGGTTGGGGGGGGGGGGGGGGTTGAGAACAGGGGTATGGATAAGATTCCAGGTGTCGTATTAGTCTTTAACCCTATCATGGCCCTACTTTGGGTAATTGACAGGCACTGAACAACATCAATCTGACTCCATGGTAACTTTTGATTCTGCTTTGTTGAGCTGGAAACCGGGGAGTGCTCGCCTTTATTATGTTCCCTGATTCTATGACAGGGCACCCACCTTCAAGATGGTATGCTCCCTTTTTCTCACACACCCCACCCTTGCTAACTCTCCCTCTGCACCATATTGGGATCTCCCTCTTCCTGCCCTGAATTTCCTGAACTTACCTAGTCTACTATGGATCGTCTCTTCTTGCTCATGGCCACTTGTAAGCCCAGCATTGGCCACTACAATCCTCTGGCGCTGCTGAGCCTACAGTTCTCAAAGGAGAGACCTTCAGTTCCTGAGGTCGAGGCATTCGCCTCCATACTCGTGGGTGCCCCCAGTGGACTGTGGCTGCACAGCAGTCAGACTAAAATCAGTGAGGTGCTGACTAACATTGAGATTGGGGTGGGTGAATAATTTAGATTAGATTCCCTACAGTGTGGAAACAGGCCCTTCGGCCCCATAAGTCCACATCGGCCCTCCGCAAAGTAACCCACCCACTCCCATTTCCCTCTGACTAATGGACCTAACGCTACAGGCAATTTAGCAAGGCCAATTCACCTGATTGCATATCTTTGGACTGTGGGAGGAAACTAGAACTCCCAGAGGAAACCCACGTAGACATGGGGAGAATGTGCAAACTCCACACAGACAGTTGCCTGAGGCTGGAATTGAACCTGGGACCCTGGTTGCACTGAACCACTGTCCTCTCTCACCTCTCCATGTAGTTGAGCTCCACTCCAGGGATTCGGTCATCGATTCTGACACCTCATACTGGAGCTGTTGCATTTAGATGCTGCCTTTATCCTGAATGGACAGAAAAAAAAGTTAACAACCCTTTTAACACAGAGAGCTGGAGTTATGCAGTTTGGAAATAGAAGACAAAGAGAGGTTCCAACTGAAACGTTAAGGACGCAATTTTATTTTCTGTGTAGTTTCTCTAAAGCTTTGGATAACACCTCTGCTACATAGGGGCACAGGGGCAAACTTGCAGTCATGTCATGGAGCTGCACATCACTGAGTATAAATAAAACTGGGTGGAGCAAGAACACTCTAGAATGAGAGGGAGTTGAAGAGTACATGGACATGAAGACATAAAGAAGGTCGTTAATTAATGTATGTCACTGATTCCCACAGACAGCAATATTTAGTTTGAATATGTAATAAACTATGTTATTTTGAAGTCTAGAACAGTCTTTGAACTTCCAACACACAGTTGAGGAACAGGATGAAGGACTGCAGTAGAGCAGGGTAGAAAGGGGTAGAGCATACAGGGTCAGGTTAAGAAGAGAGATATTCAGTGAAGAGAAAGACTAAACAAAAATCAAACAACAAAATAAAATAGGGAAGAACATCGAAGGAGATCACCCAGTGAAGAAAATAAAGATCAGAGAAAACAAAGATAGAACAGGGATGAGACAATGAATTCCAGAATTCGAAACACCACTTGCAAATCCATAAGGGATTAAAGAGGTATCCATTGGTTATCGCAATCAGATTGGACTGAGTTAGCTCGATCAGAGGATTCCTGCTGCTGAATCGTCTTGAGATGAAGTAGAAATTAAATAATGGGGTAATGGCCGACTACAAAAATAATTTTAGTCTGCGTGGCTCTGGTGACCACTGAGAGGAGAAAAGGAAGTTCTGAAAGTGCAGGTCTGGCAGAACACAGAGTTAGAGAGTTCAGTGGATCAAAGGGAAAGCAAGAGAATTGTTGGTCTTTATTTCAAAGGGAATGGAGTATTGAAGTAGGGTAGTTTAGTTACATCTTTTTAGACACTAGTCAGACCACAGCTGGAGTACGGTGAACAGTCTTGGACCCCTTATTCTAAGGAAAGATGCACTGGTATTGAAAGGGCAGTCTGCAGGATGTTCATTGTGGGCTGCTCCCAGGTATGGAGGGATTGTCATACAAGGAGAGGTTGAGTAGATTGAGCCTATATTCATTGGAACATAGAAGGATGAGAAGGAGACCTGATTGAAATATGCACAATTCTTCAAGTGCATTTGGAGATGCCAGTGTTGGACTGGGGTGGACAAAGTTAAAATTCGAACAACACCAGGTTATAGTCCAACAGGTTTATTTGGAAATGCTAGCTTTCAGAGCACTGCTCTGGTTGAGAGCGGCGCTCCAAAAGCTAGTGATTCCAAATAAACCTGTTGGACTATAACGTGATGTTCTGTGAATTTCAACTTAAAGTGTTTGGCAGGGTAGATGTGGAAACATTCTTTCCGTTCATGGGGGAATCGAGGACGAAAGGGCATAATTTCAGAATAAGAGGTTGCCCTTTTTAGACAGAGGTGAGGAAGAATTTCTCTTCCCCAGAGAGCAGCCAGCTTGTGATTATTTTTACTGCACAGTGCTATGAAGTTGCGTTGATAGGCAAACTTAACTCTGAGACAGATTTTTAATATGGAATATAATCAGGGGTTATGGGAAAAAGACAGGCAAATTGAGTTGAGGATTATCAGATCAGCGATGATCTCATTGGTGGAACAGACTCAATGGACCGAATGCCATACCTCTGCCTTTTGCCTTCGGGTTTTATATTAATCTTTTGAATGGTATGTGACTCCTCTTTTTGTCAGGAAAGGAAGGATAGGAAGGCAGTGAAGCGGAAGAAGGTGGACAAAGTAAACTAGGAATCTGGTTAGGGATGTGATCAAATCTTCTTCACTTCTGACAGAGAAGGGATAGTAAATTAAATACCTAATTCAAAATAATTTGGACGCGAGAAACCTGAAAAAAGACTAAAGAGGCATTTTCTTTCATAGTTCCAGCATGATACTTTTACTCAGTTCAATGACAGAGGTGCCTGCTCTCTTTCTCTCCGTGAGATTGAGCCTGAAAACAGATGCCAATTCTTTTGGATTCATTGGTGTCACTGGTGAGGTTGACATTAATTTCCCTTCCCTCATTGTCCATGAAAACATGTCTCTCATTACTGTTTCCCTTTGGAGTCACTCATTTATTATGTACTTGGACTCATATGTAGGCCAGACCAGGTAAACTTCCTCTCTGAAAAGTGATCATTTCACAGTTATCATTCCTGGATTAAACAATTCACTGAGGCTAAATTTCCCCAGTGTTATAGTGGGATTTAAACTCTCATCTCTCAGACCAAGCTTCTCAGTTACTACCTTGCTCCGCAACATCACCACATTGCCACTGCGCCCATTGCAAGTTGCATGAACTAAACAGCAGGTAACATTAAGAGGGAAATAGAATTATTGTTCTGTAAACATACTTAAACTCTTATTGGGGCATCCTTAGATGTCACACTTTCTTCCTGTCACACATTGCAGTTCACATTTCAAGACTGTCTAGTGATGCTGCCTGCCAGTGCCAGGGACCCAGGTTTGATTTCTCACTCAGGCAACTGTAAGGAGTTTGTACTTTCTCCCCTGTCTTTGTGGTTTTTCTCCCTCAGTCCAAAGATCATAGAATCCCTGTGGCAGGGAAGCAGGTCATTCTGCCCATCAAGTCCACACTGGCCCTCCGAAGACCATCCCACCCAGACCCATACCCCAGCCCTATCCTTGTAACCCTGCATTCCCCATAGCTAATCCACCTAGTCCGCCCATCCCTCTACACTTTGGCAATTACTGTGAGAGGCAACCAGAGCTTCCAGTGGAAACCTGCACAGACAGGGTAAGAATGTACAAATTCTACATAGACAGTCGCCCAATGCTGGAATCAAACTCATGTTGCTGTAAGGAAGCAGTGTTAACCACTGAACCACCATGCAGTGTAAGTGGATTGGCCATGCTAAACCATTCTATAGAGTCCAGGGATGTGTAGGCTGGGTGTATTAGCCATGGGAAATGCAAAGTTATGGAGATACGTGGAGAGAATGCAATTGGGTGAGATATTCTTAGGAGGGTTGTTGCAGTTTCAGCGGGCTAAATATGTGCACTAAAGGGATTCTATGATAGTATATCACAGTCCAGCATACCCTGTAACTCTCCACAGCTTCAGCTAATGTGTTTTGAGATGCTTATTACAACACAGAAGTGAATTCCTCTGTCAATTAAACCAAACACCTAGAAAAACTCACCTCGCTTCGTAATCTGAGTGACAGAGTACTCTCAAACTCCACTATTTAAAGAAAATAACATCAATTTATTTTTTAACTCTAAAAGCGAACATTAAACAACTATTAGGAGAAGGTGAGGTCTACAGATGCTGGAGATCAGAGTCGAAAAGTGTGGCAGTGGAAAAGCACAGCAGGTCAGGCAGCATATGAGAAGCAGGAGAGTCAACATTTCGGTCATAAGCCCTTCATCAGGAATGTCATCTGGAAGGCCTTATGTCCAAACTGTCGACTCTCCTGTTCCTTGGATGCTGCCTGACCTGCTGTGCTTTTCAGCACCACACTTTTCAACATTAAACAACTATTCAAAACTCTTAAGTCCCCCTTTCTCTTAACTGCTTATTATCTGCCTCCAACTCCACAACAATATGCTGTTCCAAAAAGACACTTATTAAAATTACATTAGTAGGGTGGCACGGTAACACAGTGGCTAGCTCTGCTGCTTCACAACACCAGGGACCAAGGTTCAATCCCAGCCCTGGGTGACTGTCTGTGTGGATTTTGCACATTTTCCCCGTGTGTGGGAATTGCCTTCAGGTGCTCTGGCTTCCTCCCACAATCCACAAATGTGCAGGTTAGGTGAATTGGCCATGATAAATTGCCCATAGTATTCAGGGATGTGTAGGTTAGGTATGTTAGTCAGGATAAATATAAGGCAGGGAAATGGGTCTGGGTGGGTTACTCTTTGGAGGGTCAGTGTGGATTTGTTGGGCCAAAGAGCCTGATTCTAATTTCAAAACCACACAGCCACTATCTTGTTCTATGTCTTCACTCTTCCAGCTGCTGATTTCTCTGGGTCATCCTCTTTCTTTTTACTGCAAGTATGCTTCATATGAAAAGGTACCATTGATAGCAAGTGTTTTCTAATTTCTGGTTTCTCTCTCTATGGCAGTTGCTCTCTGACTAATTTTCAAAATGTCCACACTTTATACCCCATCAACATCGGATTGTCTCATTGGTTCGATGTTAGCAAAACAATAAATTCAAACTCCATGGAGTTTTAGTATCCTGGGGCAAAATTTAAACTGATTGGTTAAATTTGAATTGTTGCCAAAACAGCAACCAAAACTGAAGTATCCATTTCACAGCCAAGTGTTACATATTTTCAATTTTCCAGTACACTCTGGGACTGCCATCTAGTCATATACACAGGTGCTTGTAATCTCTCAGTTCAGAACAGCATTCTCTCTCTCTCTTAAAGGTACAGCATATGCCTTCAACTTCATAAAATGCTGCTCAGATATTTGCAGGACACGCACTTATTATATTTCGATCTCCGGGCATGTCATTCACTCAGGAATGGTATCCATTCACAGCAACTTAGACCTCAAACCTTAAAGGAGCATACAGAGCGGACCCATTTTGCATTAGTTCTCAAGAAGGTTTACTGCACCCAAAAGTTGAACTCTGCTTCTTTCTCCACAGGTGTTACCAGACCTTCTGAGTTTCTCCAGCAATTTCTGTTTGTTTCAGATTTCCAGCCCCTGCAGTTCTTTGTTCAATTTAATTTTGCAGTTGTGTTATTCATGATGCAACATGTGCTGGAATAGGGATCATCTAAAAAAAAAGCTGTGATTTATACAGAGGCCACCTGTTACACACATCATATTAAATTAGGACAACAGTAGTTTACTCACTAACCTTACCTCCTATATGAAGGGCATTGGTTAGACCACTTTTGGAATACTACATTCAATTCAGGTCTCTCTGTTATTGGTAAGATGTTATTAAATTTGAAAGGGTGCAGAAAAGATTGGCAAGGATGTAGCCAGGTTTGGAAGGTTGAGCTATAGATAGATGGAGAATTGGCTGGGGTTGTTTCCCCTGGGCATCAGAGGCTGAGAGGTGATCTTTATGGAGGATTATAAAATCATGAGGGGCATGGGTAAGGTGAATAGACAAGATATTATCCCCAGAGCCAAGGGGTGGAAAACTAGAGGACAGAGGTTTAAGGTGAGAGGGGAAAGATTTAAAAGGGATCAGTCGGGCAACATTTACACACAGAGAATGGTGCGTGTGTGGAATGAGCTGCCAGAGGAAGTGGTGGAGGCTGGTACAATTACAACATTTAAAGGCATCTGGATGGGTTTGGAGGGGTATGAGCCAAATGCTGGCAAATGGGACTAGATTAATTTAGGATATCTGGTCTGTGTTGGGTGAAGGATCTGTTCCATGCTGTACATGTCTATGACTCTGTGACGCTATGATTAGGCCTTTCGGCCCATCAAACTTGCTCCATTTGTCTAAAAAATGGCCGATCTTGGGCAGTATATTCCACTTGCCCACCTTCTCCTCATATCTCTTTATTCACCAAGAGATCAGTAATCTCCCTATCCCAGCTCTCAATACAGACCATGATGTAATTGCTGCAGACTCCCGGGGTATACAATTCCGAAGATTCTCAGCTATCTGAGCAAAGAAATTTCTCCTCCTCTCAGTTCTAAACACTTTGCACCTTTAAGCCTGCGGGTATTAGACTCCGCAGTCAAGGGAAATAACTTTGCAATGTTTCCATTGTCAGGTCCCTGACTCTAATACAAAAAAAAGGTCCTATATTGTCTGGCATCCACCATGTTTGGAAGTCAACTACCAAACTCTTATTTTTAAGGATTGACTCAAAAAAAAAATTCACCTTGACAGAGTTAAAATCAGGCTCTTCTTAAAAATCAACTTCATTTTTTGCTGCCCTCCAGTGAGAGACAGAAGCAGGAGATTCTGTGGTTACAGGTTAATAGACAGAAACTTTCCCCAGCAATTAGCCTCGAACTCATCTCACACTGCGCCTAATTAGACTCATTCCCCACAGGAGCACCTGAGCAATGGCCTTAAAGACACTGGCCATTTAAATAAAGTTTCACTTCAACGCTTAACCATCAGAAGTAGAATAGAGGCTATCGGAAAATACATTCACTCACTGGAGTAATTCACTGTACACAGTAACACACACATGGGGGTAATCTGAGATAATTACTGTACACAGTAACAGACACACACAAGAGGGTAACCTAGGATAATTGTACAGTAACACACACATGGGGGTAATCCGGTGTAACTCGCTGGCCAGAGTATCACACACAGGGGGTAATCTGGGGCAATTTACTGGAGACAGTAACACACACAGGGTAAACTGGGATAATTTACTGTACACAGTCACACACACACACACACACACACAGGGGATAATCTGGGATAATTTACTGTACACAGTAACACACAGGGAGGTAATCTGGGATAATTTACACAGTAACGTACAAAGGGGACAATCTGAGATAATTTACTGTGCACAGTAACGCACACACAGGAAGTAATCTGGGATAATTACTTCACACCGTCACACATAGTCATGAATAACATACTGGGTGCCCTATTTTCCCTGCTCCGCTGGTTAAAGAATTAGAGAATAATTCTTGGATAGGAATGTTGCTAAATTATATATTTAGCAATTTTCCAGGATGCTCAAGAAATTAATTTTTGCTTTAAAAATGGTGAGGATGAGGAATTAAAGCACTGATATTAGAAGTAATGTAATCTCTTTGAGGAGTTATCTATAATGACATGAATATAGATTGAAGAACTGTATGCAGACAAGTCCAGTATTACAGCAACAAAGAATCAAACTCAGTGTCTCCCCGGTTCACAACAATGACATATTTTCACAGTGCAGCTACTGCTGAAATACACAGCAAGCTCCCGTGAAAAACAACGAGCCTCTCAGGGGCTGAGGAAAGAGACTGATCATCCAATTCAGTGACCTGATCCTGCTTTCTCCACTTTCCTTTTTCCCGAAGAACTAAATCTAGTTCCTTCTTGAAAAAATATTCCATGTTTCGGCCTCAGTTGCTTTCCATGGGTGAGAATTCCATCGATCACCGCTCTCTCGGGGTACACATTTCTTCTCATCTCAGTCCTAAATGGCCTCAGACTGTGAGCCCTGGTTCTTTAATTTGGAATCTTTTTATTCCCAATGTCCCTGCCTCTACTCTCCCACAACCTTGGCATCCCATTTTCCCATATCAGCTGGAGGGGAGCTCTCTATTCACTCACTGGCAGGAGGATTCTTGAGTCTCAGTCAAACTTTTCCCCCATCACCAGTATTACTATACTATTCTTTCCCGATTCTTTAATAAGATGTGGGCATCACTAGCATTTATTGCCTAACAGTGGGCGTTACACAGTGGCTCAGTGGTTAGCACTGCTGCCTCACAGCACTGGGCACCTGGGTTTAATTCCACCTTGGGTTACTCTCTGTGTGGAGTTTGCACATTCTTCTCGTGTCTGCGTGGATTTCCTCCGGGTGCTCCGGTTTCCTCCCACATTCCAAAGTTGTTGCAGGTTAGGTGGATTGGCCATGGGAAATGAAGGGTTGCTGGGTAGGGGAGAGGGGGGTGGGTGTAGTTGGGATACTTTTTAGAGGGTTGGAATGGACTGAGTGGCTTGCTTCCACGTTGTAGGGATTCTAATTACCCAGAGAGCAGTTAAGAGTCCGCCAGTGGGTCTGGTGTTATCTGGTGTAAGCCAGAACAGGCAAGGATAGCAGATATCCTACCTTAAATGGTATTAGCAAACCAATTTGGGCTGTGAGCTTGCATGAAGACCTGAATGACTCTTACTAGAATTACTAGAATGTTGGAACAATGCAGGCAAACAGCAGCAGGTCAATGGTTCCTATGGAAAACCAGGGCAGAAATGCTGTGATTGTTCAGAGATTCTGTAGAAGAGAAGGGAGAGGGAAGAAAGGCCAGGCAGAAGTATTCCTGTTCACCTTTGAATAACGTCAAGAGCGATTTTACACACACTGTCTGTCATTGAAGAATAAAACACTCAGAGACACATGTTGAGACTTGGGAGAAATCAAGAGTGTAAATCATTGGAAAGCCGACTGGGTACAGAGCTGTGATTAGATCAGCAGGGGATGCCTTCAACTTCATAGACCCAGAGAAAGCTATTTATTTTCTTGATTAAAACATGGGTGTCACTGGCAAGAGTGTTCCTGTGATTGGGCACCTTCTGGTTGCTGTTGACAAGGTATTTTTGCCGTCTTGAAATCCTGCCGTCCATGAGGTTGAAAGTGCTTTCCCAAGGTGAAGAGTGAGAGGTCAGGCCAGTGTTCTGGGACATGGTTCCAAACTCCACCATATCAGATGGTGAAATAACAAACTCGAGTTGAAAGTTAGTCTAATGGTGACCACATAAACATTGTCAATTGTTGTTAAAAACCCATCTGGGTCACTAATGTCCTTTACCTACTTGTGACTCTAGAGCCACAGCAATGGTTGACTCATTACTTCTCTCTGGATAATTCAGAATTGCGGATGCTAGAAATCAGAAACAAACCAGATATTGCTGGAAAAGCTCAGCAGGAATGGCAGCATCTGTTGAGAAAAATCAGAGTTAATGTTTCGGGTCAAGTGACCCTTCCTTAGACCTGATGGTAGCTAGGAAAATGTTGGTTTATGTGCAGAATACAGGGTGGGGGGAGGGTGTAAGGAATAAATGTTAGGTGGAGATTGAACACAAAGAGAGACAAAGTCAGTTGAACAGACACAGGAATGGATAATGATCCGCCTAGGAGGGTGACTGGCTGTTACTGGAGACTGTTAGTGGGTTGTCTGTCATAGCAGACCATGTGATAACAAGGATTGGTGTGTGGGGGTTAGGGTAGTGACATATGGGAGAACTCAAGCCCTAAAGTGATTGAACTTGATATTGAGTCCAGGGGCTGCGGGGTCCCCTGGTGGTGAATGAGGCACTGTTCTTCCAGCTTGCACTGAGCTTCCCTGGAGCACCGCAGCAAGCCTGAGACAAAGATGTTGGCCAGGGAACAGGGTGGGGTGTTGAAGTGACAGGCAAACTGGGAGGCTCAGGGCAGAGTGACTGAGCTAGCATCTCCTGAACAAATTAAAATCAATCCTTGTAGGTTGGGAGTTCCAGAATTTTTATCTCCATCACAATGAAGGAGTGATGATTCCTTAACAGAGTCTTCGAGCCCAGTGTTCCCACAGCCTGGAATGGCAGTCTTGCCCCACCTGTATCTTCCGGGTAATCCATCATTCCTTAATCTGCATTCCCCAAGGCCAGGCGCCATTAAATGAACTGCGATGATGTTACACTTAACGTAACGTTTGCTGTATTAGCATGTATGATTTCTGTCATTGATGTAGGTGTCGCGGTCGGGTGACTTCCAAAACCTTTCACTGTATTTTTCATGTAAAAGTACATATGACAATGCATTTCTATTCTACTCTAATTAATTCCAATCTGCGATGACATGGAGCCAGAAGGGAAATTAATAGGTGGTTGTGTTTGTCTGCATCTGCTACTCTTGTTAGGTCAGAGAGGGGAGTTGGGGGTTTCCAAGATTCTGGGGTGAACTTGTTTCAAAAGATCTCAGTAAAAGAGATTGGGTTAAAGCTGCCAAGTGAATCTGAAAAGGACCCTGAGCTTCCCAGTTGCCTGCCAATTCATTTTTGATGAAGGGCTTTTGCCCCGAAACGTCAATTTTCCTGCTCCTCAGATGCTGCCTGACCTGCTGTGCTTTTCCAGCACCACTCTAATCTAGACTCTGATCTCCAGCATCTGCAGTCCTCAGTTTTGCCAATTCAACACCCCACCCTGTTCCCTGGCCAGCACCTCTGTCTCAGGCTTGCTGCAGTGCTCCGGTGAAGTTCGGTGCAAGCTGGAAGAACAGGACCTCATTTTCCGCTTGGGGACCCTGCAGCCCTCCGGACTCAATATTGAGTTCAATAACTTTATGGCTTGAGCTCTCCCATGTCGTTACCCCAACCCCAACACACCAGGCCTTGTTATCACATGGTCTGCTATTGTTAGCCACTAACAGTCTCCATTACGTTATTCATTCCTTTGTCTGTCCAACCGCTTTTTTCTCTCTTTGAGCTCTATCCCCTCCTATCATTTACTCCTTTCCCCTTCCCCCCATTCTATCTTCTGCGTATAGGCTGACATTTTTCCAGCTACCATCAGTTCTGAGGAAGGGTCACTCAACCAGAAATGTTAACTCTGACTTCTCTCCACGCACGCTGCCACACACCTGCTGAGCTTTTCCAGAAACTTCTGTTTCTGTTTCTGATTTGCTGTATTCACAGTTCTTTCGGTTTTTAATTTAAATCTGTGGGGTGACCTGCGCTCTTCTGTCTGAATTGGAAGGGAAAGTGTTGGAGAAACTCAGCAGGTCTGACAGCATCTATCAAGAGAGAGAGAGAGAAACCAAGTTGGCTTTTCGGAAGAAGAGTCACCTTGCCTTGAAATGCTAGCTCTGTTTTCACTTTCCACAGGCGGCACGGTGGCTCAGTGGTTAGCACTGCTGCCTCAAGTGCCAGTGACCCCGGTTCAATTCCACCTTAGGGTGACTGTCTGTGTGGAGTTTGCACATTCTCCCCGTGTCTGTGCAGGGATACTCCGGTTTCCTCCCACTGACCAAAGATGTGCAGGTCAGGTGAATTGGCCATGCTCAATTGCCCACAGTGTTAGGTGCATTAGTCAAACGGAAATGGGTCTGGGTGGGTTACTCTTCGGATGGTCGATGTGGATTTGTTGGGCTGAAGGGCCTGTTTCCACACTGTCGGAAATCTAATCTAACTGCTGAGTTGCTCCTGCACTTTCTGCTTTCATTTCAGATCTCCAGAGCCTATACTATTCAGCTTTTGTCTGAAGTGGTCTGCGTTTCCAGTGGATGCATGAGCTGACATTGGGCAAATGTTTGTGTTGTCTCTGAGCCAGTCTCAAAGGGCTGCTTTCATCACTTCAGTTCGGCTCCCTTCCCCCTGGCAGTTTTCTCTACGTTCCATAAGTTGAGAGATTCGGTGATAATATTCTCCCTGCAATCAATGTCAGTAGCAAGCAGATCCGCAATATGGAATTCTACAACAAAGAACTCACCTCCCGAATCCTGTCCACCACCTACAAGGCACGTGTCAGCAGTGCAATGGAATACTCCTCACTTGCCTGGATGGGTGCAGCTCCGAGAACACTCAAGACGTTTGATGCTGTTGTCCAAGATTCAACAATGCAATTGAATGTGAAGGGTCAATGGTTAGATCCTGTCCAACTGCTTATGGTCATTGCCTGGTAGTTCTGTACATTACACATTGGGGCATTAGCAGCGAGGGAGAGAAAAGCAGGAATACATCAGACTGGATGGCTCAGTGGTTAGCATTGCTGCCTCACAGAGCCAGGGACCCAAGTTCAATTCTAGCCTTGGGTGACAGTCTGAGTGGAGTTTTCATGTCCCCTCTGTGTCTTTCCTCCAGGTGCTCCAGTTTCCTCCCAAAGCCCAAAGATGTGTAGGTTAAGTGGATTGGTTATGCTAAATTGCTCTGTAGTGTTGCAGACTGGGTGGGTTAGCCATGGAAAATGCAGGGTTACAGGGATAGAATGGGGGACCTGGGTCTGAGTGGGATGCTTTTCAGAGGGTCACTGCAGACTTGATGGGCTGAATGGTCTCTTTCTGCACTGGAAGGATTCTGTGACAGAGGTAGGGAGATCAAAAATAAGCCAGAATGGGAAGGATCGACACAACAAGAGAAGTAGAAGGATGAAAAAGAGATAACAGGCCACAGTAAACTGGTAAGGAGATGATATGGGGGAGCCATGGCGAGGTTGCGGACAAAGGGTAAGGGAGATAGAGAATGAGCGACATTGTAACAGAAGCAGGAACTGAGCTACGGCAGGGGTGATTAGATAGCTACCATCCCAGTCAAACATTTGAGTTTAACAGAACAGAGTAGAAAGTCAGCCCGTATAATTGATGTTATGTGTTTACCAGTGTCACAAAGGATCTTACACAACAGCTTCCAACAACAGCACAAGGCAGCTCTGTCTGAATGAAGACAAATGGGTTACTTCATTTCACATTAAAGAAGAGCTCTGACAAGGGAAATTAAGATGTGTTGCCTGATGTATTTTGCTAGATATTTACCGTGACCGATTGTGCGAAATTCCTCTTTTTCTCAGCCTTCCCCTGCCTGTGTGCTCTCTCATCCTTTTCCTCCACTATTATATTCCCTCCTTATCCCTCTTGCACACATCTCCCTCACTCCTTTCTCTTCCTACATTCCTTCTCATCCTCTGGTCTTCCTTTCACAGCTTCTGAAGTTCAGAGAAATGAGCCATGATCTCATAGAGCCATTGAGTCATAGAGATGTACAGCACGGAAACAGACCCTTCAGTCCAACCCATCCATGCCGACCAGATATCCCAACCCAATCTAGTCCCACCTGCCAGCACCCGGCCCATATCCCTCCAAACCTTTCCTATTCATTTACCCATCTAAATTCCTCTTAAATGTTGCAATTATACCAGCCTCCACCACTTCCTCTGGCAGCTCATTTCATACAGGTACCACCCTCTGTGTGAAAAAGTTGCCCCTTAGGTCTCTTTTATATCTTTCCCCTCTCACCCTAAACCTATGCCCTCTAGTTCTGGACTCCCCAACCCCAGGAAAAAGACTTTGCTTATTTACCCTATCCATGCCCCTCATAATTTTATAAACTTCTATAAGGTCACCCCTCAGCCTCTGACGCTCCAGGGAAAACAGCCCCAGCCTGTTCAGCCTCTCCTTATAGCTCAAATCTTCCAACCCTGGCAACATCCTTATAAATCTTTTCTGAACCCTTCTGAGTTTCACAATATCCTTCCGATATGAAGGAGACCTGAATTTCACACAATATTCCAACAGTGGCCTAACCAATGTCCTTTACAGCCACAACATGACCTCCCAACTCCTGTACTCAATACTCTCGCCAATAAAAGAAAACATACCAAACACCTTCTTTACTATCCTATCTGCCTGCGACTCCACTTTTAAGGAGTTATGAACCTGCCCTCCAAGGTCTCTTTGTTCAGCAACACTCCCTAGGACCTTACCATTAAGTGTATAAGTCCTGCTAAGATTTGCTTTTCCAAAATGCAGCACCTCACATTTATCTGAATTAAACTCCATCTGCCACTTCTCAGCCCGTTGGCCCGGCTGGTCAAGATCCTGTTGTAATCCGAGGTAACCCTCTTCGCTGTCCAGGAGAAAGTGAGGTCTGCAGATGCTGGAGATCAAAGTTGAAACTTTATTGCTGGAACAGCACAGCAGGTCAGGCAGCATCCAGGGAACAGGAGATTCGACGTTTCGGGCACAGGTCCTAGGGAGTGTTGCTGAACAAAGAGACCTTGGAGGGCAGGTTCATAACTCCTTAAAAGTGGAGTCGCAGGCAGATAGGATAGTAAAGAAGGTGTTTGGTATGTTTTCTTTTATTGGCGAGAGTATTGAGTACAGGAGTTGGGAGGTCATGTTGTGGCTGTAAAGGACATTGGTTAGGCCACTGTTGGAATATTGTGTGAAATTCAGGTCTCCTTCATATCGGAAGGATATTGTGAAACTCAGAAGGGTTCAGAAAAGATTCCTGAAGAAGGGCCTGTGCCCGAAACGTCGAATCTCCTGTTCCCTGGATGCTGCCTGACCTGCTGTGCTGTTCCAGCAATAAAGTTTCAACTCTTCGCTGTCCACTACACCTCCAATTTTGATGCCATCTGCAAGCTTACTAACTGCACCTCTTATGCTCACATCCAAATCATTTATGTAAATGACAAAAAGTAGTCCACTGAATGGTACAGAGTAAATTTACGAGACTGTATCTAGCGAGGTAGTGGAAAGGATTGAGAGGTTATAACTCCTTGTTGGAAAACTTGGAACTAACAGATGCAGTGTGAGGTTGAGGGTTGGGCCATTTCAGACCAAGATAAGGAAGGGTTTCTTCATGCTGCGGGAGGCAAAGCTTTGAAAGTTTTAATCGCAGAGGGCTGTGGATGTTTACTTGTTGACACAAAGTTCAAAGCTACAAGGGGATGATGAGGGTGAGTTGATTGAAGTTTTCAAGAGGAAGAGATAACTGGCGCAAAGAGTAACAATGCCTCCAGGAGAGAGGGCATGGGTTAAAAATTAGCCCCTCACATTTCTGGACTGAAATTAGGAAACATTTCTAAATCCAAAGGTGTTTGAAGTCTTGGATTGTCTTCTCGAAATTGATGCTGGATCAAGCAATAATTTCAAAATCTGAAAACTTGTTAACTAAGATATTAGGGGATAAGGAGGCGATATATGGAGTTAGGTTGAAGATTAGTCAGGATCTCATTGAATAGGAGGTGGAACATCTGGGGGCTGAATGTCCTCCTGTGCCTATTCATAACATCCCTAAAGTGCAGAAAGAAGCCATTGAGTCTGCACCGAACATTTGAAGAGCATCCCACCCAGACCCTTCCCTTACCCTATCCCTGTAACCTCACATTTCCCACGGTTAACCCATCCCTGGACACTATGAGCAATTTAATGGGGCCAATCCACCTAGCCGACACATTTTTGGACTGCAGGAGGAAACCGGAGCACACCAAAGCAAACGCCGGAAGGATGTGCAAACTCTACACAGACACCAAAGGGCAGAAGCCAACCTAGGTCCCCGAGACAGCAGTGTTAACCACTTGGCCATCCAAGTTTACTCTTCTAGGCTCAGACTACTATGTGCAGGTAAAGGCTCTTGAGATAAAAGATTCACCAAATTATTACAGTACAGAAGAAAGCCACTTGGCCCCTCATGTCTGGACAAGCTTTCCGAATGAGGGGCACACCTCCTGCATTCTCCTTGTACCTCTTTACCTACTCTACCTCTAGTTAAAAACCCAATTCCCTATTGAAAGCCTTAGTGCCCCTACCACACTCTCAGATGATCTATTGCTGAAACACTTGCTCTGTCAAAAGGTTTCTCTTTGAGTCACTGTCATTTCTTTTGCCAGTTACTTTAAACCTGGAATATCTCAGCAGGTCTGGCAGCATCTGTAAGGAGAAAAAAGAGCTGACGTTTCAAGTCTAACTGACCCTTTGTCAAAGCTTTGACAAAGGGTCAGTTAGACTCGAAACACCAGCTCTTTTCTCTCCTTACAGATGCTGCCAGACCTGCTGAGATTTTCCAGCAGTTTCCCTTTTGGTTTCAGATTCCAGCATCTGCAGTAATTTGCTTTTATCCAGTTTTTTTACTTTAAACCTGTGTTCTCTCATTCACTATCCTTTCACAACAGGAGATGTTTCCCCCTATTGACACAGTCCAGACCCCCTTATGATTTTGAACACCTCTATCAGATCTCCTTCCAGCCTTTTCCACACCACAGCAAATAGTCACAACTTCTCCGATATTGTGGCTCAGTGGTTAGCATGGCCAAGACACAGCACCAGGGATGCAAATGTGTTGCTGGAAAAGCGCAGCAGGTCAGGCAGCATCCAAGGAACAGGAGAATCGACGTTTCGGTCATAAGCCCTTCTTCAGGACCAGGGACCCAGGTTCAATTCCAGCCTCAGGCAACTGTCTGTGTGGAGTTTGCACATTCCCCCGTGTCTGTGTGGATTTCCTCTGGGTGTTCTGATTCCCTTCCACAATCCAAAGATGTGCGGGTTAGATGGATTGGTCATGCTCAATTGCTCCAAAATGTCCAGGGATGTATAGGTTAGATAGCCATGATGTGGAGGAGCTAGTGTTAGACTGGGGTGGACAAAGTTTAAAAGTCACATAACTCCAGCTTATAGACCGACAGGTTTAGTTGGAAGTGCTAGCTTTCGGAGCATTACTGCTTTGTCAGGTAGTTAGTGGGACAGGATCATAGGACACAGAATCTATATTAAAGATCAAAGATATGATGTATTAAACAAACCTAGATTTCTGTTAAGTCTGAAATCACTTAGAATGGGAATGCAGGTTTTGATTCATTAATATGCAAATCCCAGCACTTCTTTCAAGTCACATTCCCGAGATAACATAGGGTGGCACGGTGACACAGTGGTTAGCACTGCTGCCTCACAGTGCCAGGGACCTGGATTTGATTCCCACCTCGGGCAACTGCCTGTGTGGAGTTTGCATGTTTTCCCTGTGTCTGTGTGGGTTTCCTCCACGTGCTCCAGTCTCCTCCCACCAGGTGAACTGGCCATGCTAAATTGCCCAGAGTGTTAGGTGCATTAGTCAAGGGTATATATAGAGTAGGGGAATGGGTCTGGGTGGGTTACTCTTCAGAGGGTTGGTGTGGACTTGTTGGGCCAAATGGCCTGTTTCCATACTGTAGGGAACCTAATCATAACTTAAGGTTTTATTTTAAAAAAAGGTGAGATCTCAGCTCAGACAATGCATTAAAAGTGTGAGGTTAGAGTCTGTCTGTATCCCAAACTTGAATCAGATTGGTTCTATTTTTAACGTCAGAATTAATAAAATATCACATGGACTGCCTGCTTACAGATTGTGTGGCTCACGATCCTGCCACATCAGCTACCTGAGCAGTGCTCTGAAAGCTTATACTTCCAAATGGACCTGTTGGACTATAACTTGGTGTTGTACGTTTTTTAACAAGTTTAGGTGGGTTAGGCATAGTAAATACAGGGTTACAAGGATAGTGTGGAAAATTGGAATGAGTCTGGGTGGGATGTACTTCGGAAGCTCGGTGTGACCTTGTTGGGCTGAATGGCCTGCTTCCACATTGCAGGGATTCTATGAATAATCCATGCACTTGAAATGGACCAAATATGAGGTTTACAGCCCATTGCATGACAATAAGGTTTAGGTCTTACAAATGCCTCAGTTCTCCCTACAAATCTCTGAACTGTTTGATATTGAGTTAAATAGTGGGGGAAGAAAATGAATGATGCGCACTTGCGATGCCAAGGCATACAAGACAACGGGCCAGAAGCAGGAAAAGGGGAGTAGAATAGGTTGGTGTATGACCAGCACAGATGCAAAGGGCTGAAGGGCCTTTTCCTGGGCTGTAAGTCTCTAGGATTCTAAAGACACCCCCATTCGTATCTGCAATCATCCAAAAGACAGGCTGGGAAATGCTGTGGTAGGATGAAGTTAATTAAGCAGCAAACTGAGATATTTTTCTTCAAATGACATGACTGAAGAGGTTGCCATTTTCAGGGTAGGATCCATCTATTTCTTGTTGATCCTCATAACGTCAGAAATGATAATATTGTTGGTAAATAATGGGCAAAATCTGGCCTTCCTAACTACAAGTTTACAGAACAGAGACCTAGCGGTTCCGGTCCGTAATTCTTTGACGTTTGCATCACAGCTAGACAGGATGGTTAAGAAGGCACGGTTGTCTTCATTGGTCAGACCTTTGAGTATAGAAGTTGCGAAGTCATGTTGAGTTTTCCAGGAAATTAGTGAGGCTTCTTCTGCAATGCTGTATTCCAGTTCTGCTCTCCCTGTTATAGGAAGGATGTTATTAAGCTGGAGAGGGTTCAGAAAAGATTTACCAGGATGTTGTCGGGAATGAAGAGTTGGAGTTATAAAGAAAGGCTGGATAAACTGGGATTTTTTTCACTGGAGCATAGGAGATTGAGGTGTGACCTTATAGAGTTCTATAACATTATGAGGGGCACAGATCAGGTAGATAGCAGTTGTCTTTTCCCTTGAGTGAGGGATTTAAAGAGGAGTGAGCATATTTTTAAGATGAGAGGAGAAAGATTTGAAAAGGATGTGAGGGGCAAATTTTTTTACACAGGGAGTGGCTAGTGTGTGGAATGACCTGTCAGAGAAGTGATGGATGCGGATACAGTTACAATGTTCACTAAGCATTTAGTAAGTACATGAAGAAGAAATGCTTGGCAAGGGGTAGCATAGTGGTGCAGTGTCAGGGACCTGGGTCCAATTCTCATCTCGGATGACTGTCTGTGTGGAGTTTGTATGTTCTCTCTGTGTCTCCTCCCACAGTCTGAAGGTGTGCAGGTCAGGTGAATTGCCCACGCTAAATTGCCCGTAAATTGCGCGGACTCATGGCACTGGTGCATTAGTCAGGGGTAAATATAGATTAGGGGAATGGGTCTGAGTGGGTTACCCTTTGAAGGATTGGTGTGGGTGAAGCGGGTGGGACTTGTTTATTTATTGTAAGCATGGACAGATTGGACTGAAGTGGCTGTTTCTGTACTCTATGACTCTGTAAGTCAGCATTGCTGGTAAACATCAAATCTGATACATCTCTGCATCTCTGTTGGTTTCTCTGAACTCCAGAGGTGGTATTTTGAGTTCAGTTTGAGACTTCAATGCTGGGGTCAAGTGGAGTTTTCCAAAACCATACTGGCTTGGGTCATTCCAATGAGTAGAGACTTACCATTGATTGGCCAATGAGTGGCCAGAGGATGATCCGGGAGTCCAATTAAGGATGGTGAACAGGCCTGAGGATCACTCTAGGAGGTGCCTCGGTATGAAAGTAATCCCAGATTGCGTGTGTGTGTGTGAGAGAGAGATCCTGGAGTCCTTACAGTGTGGAAGCCGAGCATCTGGCCCATCGAGTCCACACCGACCATCCAAAAAAGCATCCTACCCAAACCCAATATTTCCCTACAGCCAATTCACCTGACCTGTACATCTTTGGACTGTGGGAGGAAACCAGAGCACCCGGAGGAAATCCACACAGACACGGGGAGAATGTGCAAACTCCACACAGACAGTTACCTGAGGCTGGAATCGAACCCGAATCACTGGTGCAGCAGTGCTAACCACTGAGCCACCACACCACCCCAGGCTCTGTCTCAGCAACTCTGCAAAAAAGGACCATTTGGAGAGGAAGCTCCTCCACTGGGCAGCCAATAGTCTCAGCGGTGGCCAGGTCAGGACTGTCGGGTGCACCCCAAAGACAATGGGAGATCTGGGCCTCCGGATTTGCTGAATTGTATAAATACGGCTAAAATGAAATGTTCAACTCCCGTCACAGTCACCGGCCGGCAGCGGCAGCAACTTTAGCCACAGCAAGACACCAGCTGTTTTGGTGCGGTGGGCCTCAGTGTTGTGTTTCAGCCCAGTTCAGGACCCAGCAGCTCCAACAGCAGCGGCTGCATTACTGAGACCAGCCCAGCGCGGACTCATGGCACTGGTGATGTTGGTGGAGGCAGGGTGGTGCCAAAGAACAGTGACACACTTCCAGCGGGGGCGGTGTGGCTCCAAGCCATGGCCGGGCCCGGTACCTCACAGCGGGAACGGTGGCATTTCCCGGCCAATGGGGACTCAGGGCACCTGAGTGTTTGCTGACTAAGGGGCAGACTTTGTGGCTTTGTTTTTCTGGCAGTGAGGACTCATGGTGCAGACAGTCATGGAGTCCTACAGCATGGAGACAGGCCCTTTGGCACAACTGGTCCATGTCGACCAAAATGTCTATCCACGATAACCTCATTTCTCGGCACGTGTCCCATATCCTTCTAAACCATTCCTATCCATGTCTTTTTCCAAATGTCTTCTGAATGTTGTTCGTGTACTCTGCATATTTCCCTTTCTTTTGACTGCTTCTTTTGTTTCTGCTTTTGTTTTCAAGCCTTGTCTTTTCACAAAGAACAAAGAGAACAGAGAAAATTACAGCATAGGACATGCCCTTTGGCCCTCCAAGTCCGAAACAAGCCAGATCCTCTATCTAAACCTAACACCTACTCTCTAAGGGTCTGTATCCCTCTGCTCTCTGCCCATTCATGTATCTGTGGGCGGCACGGTGGCACAGTGGTTAGCACTGCTGCTTCACAGCGCCAGAGACCCGGGTTCAGTTCCTGCCTCAGGTGACTGACTGTGTGGAGTTTGCACGTTCTCCCCGTGTCTGCGTGGGTTTCCTCCGGGTGCTCCGGTTTCCTCCCACAGTCACAAAGATGTGCAGGTCAGGTGAGTTGGCCATGCTAAATTGCCCGTAGTGTTAGGTGAAGGGGTAAATGTATGGGTGGGTCGCGCTTCGGTGGGTTGGTGTGGACTTGTTGGGCCAAAGGGCCTGTTTCCACACCGTAAGTAATCTAATCTAATCCTGTCTAGATACATCTTCAATGATGGTATCATGCCCACCTCTCCTGGCAACACGTTCCAAGCACCCACCATCCTCTGCGTAAAGAACTTTCCACACATACCTCCCCTAAACCTTTCCCCTCTCACCTTGAGCTTGTGACCCCTAGCCATTGAGTCCCCCACTTTGGGAAAAAGCTCATTTCTATTCACCCTGTCTATACCTCTCATGATTTTGTAGACAACAATCAGCCCCTCAACCTCTGACTTGCTAATGAAAATAATCCTAATCTACTCAACCCCTTTTCATAGCTAGCACCCTCCATACCAGGCAACATCCTGGTGAATCTCTTTTTCACCCTCTCCAAAGGACAATCGACATTTCGGACTGGAGCTCTTCTGTACCTGAGAGGAGCTAACCAATTAACTCCAGAGTTGCGTAGAGCTAGACCAGTACCCCAAGAGTTGCAGAGATTTCTCTGCTTGTTACCAATATGGTGTGAGAATATTTTAGTCAGAGCAATATGAAAATGCTCACAAGTTAAGTCTGACATTGCACAAGAAAACTGTTTGTCAGATGTAATGGAATTTGGTATGAAGTAATATGTCATAGAATCATTGAACCCCTACAGTGTGGAAGCAGGCTATTAGCCCACCAAGTCCACACCTGCCCTCCCAAAAGCATCCCAACTAGAATCATCCCATCCCAGTAACTCTGCATTTCCTATGGCTAACTCACCTAACTTGTACATCGCTGGACACCATGGGCAATTTAGCATGGCCAGTCCACCTAACTTGTACATCGCTGGACACTGTGAACAATTTAGTATGGCAAGTCCACCTAACTTGTACATCACTGGACACCGTGGACAATTTAGCATGGCCAGTCCACCTAGCCTGCACATCTTTGAATTGTGGGAGGAAACCAAAGCACCTGGGGTAAACCCACGCAGACACGGGGACAACATGCAAACTCCACACAGTCAACCAAAGGTTGCATCGAACCCTGGTCCCTGGCTAAATTGGGACAAAGCCAATGATAGTAAAATTCAGCAGGAGCTTGGGAATATAGGTTGGGAGCAGCTGTTTGAAGGCAAATCCACATTTGATATGTGGAAGGCTTTCAAATAAGGTTGATTAGAGTGCAGGACAGACATGTCCCTGTGAAAATGAGGGAGAGAAGTGGCAACATTAGGGAACCATGGATGACAGGTGAAATTGTGAGACTAGCTAAGAGGAAAAATGAAGCATACATAAAGAATGTGGTTGAAAACAGATGATTTCCTCACACAATTCAAAGATGTGCAGGTTAGGTGGACTGGCCATGCTAAATTGTCAAGGGTGTCCAGTGATGTACAAGTTAGGTGGACTGGCCCTGCTAAATTGTCCACAGTATCCTGCGACGTACAAGTTTGGTGGACTTGCCATGCTAAATTGTCAAGGGTGTCCAGTGATGTACAAGTTAGGTGGAATGGCCATGCTAAATTGTCCACGGTGTCCAGCTATGTACAAGTTCGGTGGACTGGCCATGCTAAATTGTCCAGGGTATCCAGCGATGTACAAGTTAGGTGAGTTAGCCATAGGAAATGCAGAGTTACTGGGATGGGATGGTTCTAGTTGGGATTCTCTTGGGAGGGCAGGTGTGGACTTGGTGCGCTAATAGCCTGCTTCCACACTGTAGGGATTCTATGATTCTATGACATATTACTTCATACCAAATTCCATTACATCTGACAAACAGTTTTCTTGTGCAATGTCAGGCTTAACTTGTGAGCATTTTCATATTGCTCTGACTAAAATATTCTCACACCATATTGATGACAAGCAGAGAAATCTCTGCAACTCTTGGGGTACTAGTCTAGCACTACGCAACTCTGGAGTTGATTGGTTAGCTCCTCCCAGGTACAAAAGGGCTCCAGTCCGAAACGTCGATTCTCCTGCTCCTCGGATGCTGCCTAACCTGCTGTGCTTTTCCAGCACCACACTCTCAACTACAGTCCTCTATATCCTAATGGGCAAGGACAACCTCAAGATGTCAGCTAATCCTTTCAGGTCCTAATGAGACGGTAAGGACTGCAAATGCTGGAAGTCAGAGTCAAGAGACGTGAAGCTTGAAGAGCACAGTTGGTCAGACACCATCCGAGAAGCAGCAAAGTCAACATTTCAGGCCCTTTGTCAGCATGTGCCTTATACAAAGCGGGCTTCCTCTGGCAAATTGATCTGCCTTCATCATGAGACACTGCAGCTGATCTCTGATGATCGACCTTTATTGAACTTTGACCGACCTTAGTTGGCTGTCCACTGCTTGCCGGTGGATATCCCTTTGGCTCTCAACTTCCCACCTCCACCTCCCTTCCCCCTCCGCTATCTGCCTCGTCTCTGGGAAGGTAGCTTGATGGGTGGTAGAATGCGAGAATGCAGGCACAACACCCTCACCGACCTCAGTTCCTGCCCTGTGTGAAACCTACCCGGCTGTCATGGATTGTCTTCCTGTCAGAGTGAAGAGAACAAAAAATTGACATTAGGCCCTCTGCCTGGTTTTCTACTTTGAGGTTCAGAGCTTGTCAAACTGTAACAAATAAAATTATAGTTTCACATGAGGACCCCTCTATTTCAGGCAGATGGGTCTTGGGGCTAGTTATATTGCTTGATCAGCTCCATTGCTGTGCTCAATGTTACCCACTTAACGTAACATATGTAAAATAGGCCATGTTTGGCTTTGGGTAGGGCCTGCCTTAATGAGACCATTCCAATAATGCAGCTGCAAATATCTCTTGGATGTGTTGGAAAACTCCCATTATCTTGAAGTGCTTTGGTTTTGTAAGCACAGCTATTGGCAACAAAGTCAGTGATTGAATCTACAGCTGTGAATATCTCTGTGAGTTGACTATGATTTGATAGCAACCATTTTATTTTTTAAAAATATTCTTCTGCGCGATGAGTGTGTCATTGGCAAGACCTGGCGCCGATCACAAATTACCCTTGAGCTGACTGGCATTTCAGGAGGCAGTTAAAAGACAACCCCCCCATCACTGTGGGTCTGGAGTCACATGTAGGTCAGACCAGGTAAGTATAGCAGATTCCCTCCCTAAAAGACATGAGTGAACCAGATGGAGTTTTGACAACAATCGACGATCGTTACCATGGTCACCATCACTGACAATGGCTTTACAATTCCAGATTTTAATCAAATCCTCAAACTACCCCTGGTAGGATTTGAACCCAAGTGCCCAGAGTATTGGTCTGCCCCTCTGAATTAGTACCCACTTCGTATCTAAGATGGTGCTGTGTGTTGGTGGCATTGCACACATTACACTGTATTTTGGAACTTAATTACCTTTTTTTATTTATTTGTGGGATGTGGGCATTGCTAGGCTGGCCAGCATTTATTGCCCGTTCCTAGATGCCCCTTGAGAAGGTGGGGGTGAGCTGCCTTCTTGAAACACTGCAGGCCACAATGCCCTTAGCGAAAGAATTCCAGGATTTTAGTCCAGCGACAGTGAAGGAACAGTAATACACGACCAAGTCAGGATGGTGAGTGGTTTGGAGGGGATCTTGAATGCGTCTACATGTGACTCCAGGCCCACAGTGATGGGGGTTGACTTTTAACTGCCTTCTGAAATGTCAGTCAGCTCAAGGGTAATTCGTGATAGGCAACGAGTGACACCCTCATCGCACAGAAGGATATTTAAAAAAAATAAAATGGATGCTATCAAATCATTCTCAACTCACAGAGATATGTTGCCATATATCAGCTGCCCTTGTCCTTTTAGATGGTAGTAGTTGTGTGTTTGGAAGATGTTGCCTGAGGATCTTTGGTGAATTTCTGCAGTGCATCTTGTAGACGGTACACACTGCTGCTCCTGAGCAGTGAGGGTGGAGGGAGGGAGTGTTTGTGGATGTGGTGCCAATCAAGTGGGGGCTGCTTTGTCCTGGATGGTGTCAAGCTTCTTGAGTGTTGTTAGAGCTGCACCCACCCAAGCAGGTGGGGAGTATTCCATCACACTCCTGACTTGTACCTTGAAAACAGGTTTTGGGCAGTCAATACACATGACAATAAACCTAATGAGAAGTTCAGTGATGTTACCACTCCATAAGCATCTCCCCCTTGGCATCTCGAGACACTGAATGCCTCTGTTGTCAGGAATGTTAAAGATACTCTGGGTGCCCCGTGAGCTGAGATCAGTGAATTAGACACTGTGGTGGCTCTGCATTTATCCACCAAGTTCCTACAATCAAGAATAACCTTTGAGAGCCGGGCTAATCAGACGAAGCCAGGATTGAGTTACCACTTAAAGGTCACGAATGAATGTCGTAATTACTGTGCTCATTCCAAATAATGCTATCAGCTCCCCGACATTCCTTTACAGCCAGCCCGCTGAGCCCCAGTGTGGTTAGTTTGATAGAGATACACTCCAGCACACCGCACATTATATCTTCGCTGCCTGTAAGAGTCTGTTTGAAATGAGTTTGGAAAGTCACAATCCATTTCCTCATGGGCATGCAGCCATATCACACAGAAGCCCTTAATTTAACACTAAATTGTACTAAAAGGAGATTGCATTTATGGGCACATGCAGCTGGAAGCTGAAAGCTATCTGTCTAACACAGGCATTGCACTCTTCTCCACTGCTGATGAGGGCATATCAGCAGGGCAATATGAAGAAGACATATACTCAGAGGCGGTTCTGTCAGTTGGATGTAGGTTCTATAGCATCAAAGTTGCAGTTACCAGAGAAGTTGCATAAATAGCCACTTGGGGCGATAGAACCGAGTGTTGCTGTGAGAAGAAATATGCTATTGGAGATTTTCATCCTCTCCCCATCAAGACGGAATTGCGAGAACGCAAAATTTCAATGGGAACAACAACTTTTACCACATGAGACAGGATGCTGATTATTTGGCAAGTTGTCTCTGCTAAGTTGAGGTTTTGCTGTGAAGAATGTGCCCATGGACCTATTGCCACAGAAAGAGATCATGCAGACTGGTTTTCACTTTGGAACAGATACCCAATTAGTTCCATGATTTTCTGATTACCCTGCATTTTTTTTCTTGCCTTTTTCAGATGTTCACGCAATTCCCTTTCAAAAAGCGTCTTCATGCTTTCAGGAACACCTTCCAAAACACAGCGATTCTCTGCTGTTGGAAAAAGGAAAGTTTATTTTTATTTACTCACTCATGGGACATGGGCGTCACTGGCTGGGCCAGCACTTATTGCCTGTCCCTGGCTCCCCCTTGAGAAGGTGGAGGTGAGCTGCCTTCTTGAACTGTTGCAGTCTTGAAGGATAGACCCATGATGTCCTTAGGGAGGACTCTTCTGGATTTAGACCCAGCGACACTGAAGGAGCAGCGATATATCCCTGAATCAGGATGGTGAGTAGCTTGGAGGAGAACTTGCAGGGGCTGGTGTTCCTGTGAATCTGCTGCTTTAAACCTCAAGATGGTAATGATCATGGGTTTGGAAAGTGCTGTTTAAGAAACCTTGGTGAATACTTGTAGTGCATCTTGTACATAGTATGCACTGCTGCTACTGAGCATCGGAGATGGATAATTGTGGATGTGGTGCCAATCAAGTGGGACAGCTTTGTCCTGGATGATGTCAAGCATCTTGAGTATTGTTGGAGCTGTATCCATCCAGGCAAGTGAGGAATATTCTATCACACCTCTGACTTGTGCCTTGTTAATGACTTTAGGATCATTTCCCTGTTGGTTTGACCATTACATTGAGTAAGATACAAATTAAGTCCTAGACTGCGTGGAATATTGTCCAGTCGGTTCTTCCACAATTTTAACTCCCCAGAATGCATCATCATTGATATGGCCATCAGTTATCACACTCCATTTTGCCCCTTATGATTTTGGTGGTGGAACTTCCAATAAGGCTGGTACAATTGCAACATTTAAGAGGCATTCGGATGGGTATATGAATAGGAAGGGTTTGGAGGGATATGGGCCGGGTGCTGGCAGATGGGACTAGATTGGGTTGGGATATCTGGTCGGTTTGGACCAAAGTGTCTGTTTCTATGCTGTACATCTCTATGGCTCTAAGTGTTTGCGACAGCTGAGTGGTCAGTTGGGGAAGATAAGGCACTTTGCTGTGGAACTGGAGTTATGATTGGATTAGATTCCCTACAGTGTGGAAACAGGCCCTTCGGCCCAACTCACTCCACACCGACCCTCCGAAGAGTAACCCACCCAGACCCATTTCCCTCTGACTAGTGCACCTAGCACTATGGGTAATTTAGCATGGCTAACTCACCTGACCTGCACATCTTTGGACTGTGGGAGGAAACCGGAGCACCCAGAGGAAACCCATGCAGACACGGGGAGAATACACAAACTCCACACAGACAGTCACCCGAGGCTGGAATTGAACCTGGGACCCTGGTGCTATGGGGCAGCAGTGCTAACCACTGAGCCACCATGCCACCCCATCAAGGAAAGAAATGCAACAAGACAATATAAGGAACATTGCTTCCCTGAAGGATATTAATGAGCCACTTGTGTTCTAACTGCAGATAAAAAAAAATTCATTGCTTTTTTTTAATTGATTTGAGCTTTTCCATTTGACATCGGTAATGTCACTGGACTAGCAATCCAGAAGCACATGGTTCTGGAGTTATAGGTTCGAATCCTGCTAAGGCTGATGGTGGAATCTGAATTTAATGAAAATCTGGAATGAGCAAAGCAATTAGTCAAATGGTAGCCACTGTTACCATAAAAAATCCATCTGGTTCACGAGTCGTGTGTACCATACCTTAGAAAAGATGTATATGCGTTGCACGGAATACAGAAACGCTTTACAAGATTGGTTCCAAAAATAAAAGTCTTCCGTTATAAGGACAGGTTGAGGATACTGGGGCTGTTCTCCCCTGCCAGGATAAAGCTGAAAGGAGATTTGATAGAGGATCTCCAAATCATGAGCGGGCTGCACAGAGTAGAGAGGCAGAAGTTACTCTTGTTTGTAAAAGACATGAGAGGACATGGATTTAAAGTGACGTGTGAATGGAGCAAAGATTAAGTGAAAAGAAATCTTTTTCACACGAGGAATTAGGATCTGGAATGCCTCACCTGGAAATGTAGTGGAGGTTCAATTGAAGTATTCAAGAGGGGATTGGATGTTTATTTAGATAGAAATATTATGCTGAGATTTAATGCATGCGTAGGAGATTGGCACTAGATAATGGGACCGGTGCAAGCATAGTGGCTAAATGGCCTCCTTCTCACTATAACAATTCTGTAATATCCATTCAGAAATAATATTCTCCCTGATCTGAGAGTGTAGTAAGACGCTCCAGCCAGAGCTTATTCTCTCTGTCCTTTCTTTTCTCATTTTCTTTTTTTGCTGTGTTGTGTTTTCATTTCTCTCTGTCTTTTTCTTCTTCAGCCAGAATCCGAAAGCAAGAGTGGGGTGGCCAGCAGCCAGTGGCCTGCAGTGAAGTTAGGCCGGCCAGTGGACCCAGTGTGTGGGCAGCCAGTGGGCCCAGTGTGGGGACAGCCAGTTGGCCCAATATGGGGGCTGCTAGTGGGCCCATTGTGGAAGTGGCCAGTGAGCCCAGTGTGGGGACAGCCAGTTGGCCCGTTGTGGGGGCGACCAGTGGGCCCATTGTGGAAGTGGCCAGTGGCTTGGAGTGAAGTTGGGACAGCCAGTAGGCCCAGTGTGGGGGCGGCCAGTGGGCCCATTGTGGAAGTGGCCAGTGGCTCGGAGTGAAGTTGGGACAGCCAGTAGGCCCATTGTGGGGATGGCCATTGGGCCCAGTGTGGGGGCGGCCAGTGGCCCAAAATGAAGTGGGAGCGGCCAATGGGCCCAGTGTCAAATGGGGACAGCCAGTGACCCGGAGTGAAGGTGGCTACTGGTTTAGAACTGATGGACCATGGTCAAACCATATTGAATCCATTATAAAAAGGCTGCAATGTCTATCTGATTAGATTAGATTCCCTACAGTATGGAAACAGGCTCTTCGGCCCAACAAGATCACACTGACCCTCCGAAAAGTAACCCACCCAGACCCATTGCCCTGCCTTATTTCTACCTCTGACTAATGCACCTAACACTACGGACAATTTAGCATGGCCAATTCACCTAACCTGCACATCTTTGGACTATGGGAGGAAACCGGAGCAAACCCACGCAGACGCGGGGAGAATGTGCAATCTCCACACAGACAGTTGCCCGAAGCGGGAATTGAACCCGGGTCCCTGGTGCTGTGAGGCAGCAGTGCTAATCACTGAGCCATTGTGCTGTCCCAAATCTTTTTAACATTATTTCTTACTTTCCTGACATTATGTATATCTGTAATATAGTGTAATGTTTTATTTATTTTCTCTATTTTTGTACCTAATTATTTTGTACCTTAGATGACTCTGTGTGTTGTGCACTCTACACTGTACCCCTGTTCTGTGTAAGAGTCGAGAGTGCGGTGCTGGAAACACACAGCAGGTCAGGCATCATCCGAGGAGCAGGAGAATCATCGTTTTTGGGCAAAAGCCCTTCATCATTCCTGCTGTGATTTTCCAGCACTGCACTCGTGACTCTAATATCCAGCATCTACAGTCCTCATTTTCTCCTGTTCTGTGTAACTTGAGTACAATAAACCTAATTCTAATTCTAATTCTAATTCATTCTTATCTGGTCTGGTCAACTTGTGGTCGCCCTCTAGGCAAATTAGGGATGGGTAATAAATGCTGGCCCACTTATGTGATACCAGCTCCAATTTGACAAAGGAAAAAGATGGATATGAATGTGCTTCACATTGTTAAAGTGCTGTGGTGGAATTTGAACTCATAGGGAAGAATTTTCCCAATTCCATGATGTTGATATGCAGTCCATGTAGGGATTTAAATCCCCTGACAATTGACATTGAGTTGATATCCTGACACCAATCCATCTTTGTTGGGCTATCTCCAAGACAGGTTCTGTATCCACTGGGAAGTTCACTCAAGTCTGACTGGAAGGCTACTTAGAAAGGCAATTAAGAGACTTTCTAAAACAAAGAATTGCAAATGCCAGAGATTTCGCTGAAACAAAAACAGCAGGTCTAGCAGCATCTGACAGAGAAGAAAGCAGAGTTAACATTTCAAGTTCGGAACTGTAAGCAGATAGGAAAACGTGATAGCTGCGCTGGAGGTGAAGTTGGAGGAGCTAGGGGAGGGGAGAGGTGAGAGGGTAGGTGAATCCCAGAGAGAGGGAGAGAGGGATATGAAAGGGGGAGCTAAGCAAGGAAATAAGATGTCGCACACAAGGACAGAAGAGAAGCTGAATTAAGAGCCAAGAGTAGGAGAGATGGGTGAGCTGTGCTGAAAGCAACCCATGTAATACGATAATAGGCCAAGGAGTATGTGAAATTGTGCTAAAAGCAACTCATGTCATAATAGGATTGGTTTTGGGTAGGTTAAAAAGCATGGAAGGTTCAATTTTTTTTTAAACATAACAGTGATTTACAGGGAATTCCATGAATTAAAGGCATTTGAACCCCAGGAAAGTCTTTTTTTTTTTACAGGGAGGTTGAGTAAGGGAACTGGAATATTCAAACCAATAGTGGTATCAGCAGCATTGCCTTGCCAATGTGGGGATGTGCCTAGATCAGATTAGAGCTGGAGCATTTTTCATTTAGAGTCAATGGGACTCTAAAAAGTAGAGTCAATGGGAAACATCTCCCCTGGAGATGGTGGACAGTTTATCAAACCAAATTTCTTCATCCTCAATGTTGCATTTTTGTGTCTTATTGTATTTTTCCCCTGATTGTTGAGATCTTAATAATTTCTTTTAAGAATATATCTATTTTGGGTTGTCGCCGTTTGGTTCTGACACATGAGATTGGTACAAATGCCCACGGCATCTTGAGAGTATCAAAATAAATGTTCAGATTATTAACCTGAATGGATGGATGTCCCTGTTTTATGAATGACTACTAAAAGCCAAAGGGGTTCGTATCATTGCATGGAAACATTAATCGAATTATTAAGCAAATCCTTGGGAATTACAGTCAGAGTTAAGTCTGTGGTAAGCAAGATACTGGAAAAGATTCTGAGGGATAGGATTTATGACTATTTGGAAAAACATAGTTTGGTTAAAGATAGTCAGCGTGGCTTTGTGAAGGGCAGGTCATGTCTGACAAGCCTTATTCTTTGAGGATGTGACGAGACAAGTTGACAAAGGTCAAGCAGTGGATGTGGTGTATATGGATTTCAGTAAGGCATTTGATAGGGTTCCCCATGGTAGCCTCATTCAGAAAGCTAGGAGGTATGGGATACAGGGGAATTTGGCTGTCTGGATACAGAATTGGCTGGCCGAAAGAAAACAGAGAATGATAGTGGATGGAAAGTATTCCGCCTGGAGGTCGGTGACCAGTGGTGTCCCGCAGGGATCTGTTCTTGGGCCTCTGCTCTTTGTAGTCTTTATTAATGACTTGGATGAAGAAGTGGAAGGGTGGTTTCGAAAGTTTGCAGATTACACAAAGGTCAGTGGTGTTGCAGATAGCGTCAAGGGCTGTTGCAGGCTATAACAAGACATTGACAGGATGCAGAGCTGGGCTTAGAAGTGTCAGATGGAGTTCAACCTGAATAAATGCAAAGTGAACCATTTTTGAAGGTTGTATTTGAATGCTGAATGCAGGGTTCAAGGCAGGATTCTTGGCAGTGTGGAGGAACAATTGGATATCAGGATCCATGTTAATAGATCTCTCAAATTTACCACCCAAGTTGGTAGGGTTGTTAAGAAGGCATATGGTGTTTTGGCTTTCATGAACAGGGGGGATTGAGTTTAAGAGCCACGGGGTTTTGCTGCAGCTCTATAAAACCCTGGTTTGACCACACTTGGGATATTGTGTCTAGTTCTGGTTGCCACATTATAGGAAGGATGTAGATGCTTTAGAGAGGGTGCAGAGGCAATTTGCCTGGATTGGAGGGCTTGTCTTATGAAGAGGGTTTGAGTGAGCTTGGGCTTTTCACACTGGAGAGAAGAAGGAAGAGAGGTGACTTGAAAGAGGTGTACAAGGTAATGAGAGGCATGGATAGAGTTTATGGCTAAAGACTTTTCCCCAGGGCAGAAACGGCTATCATGAGGGGTCATAATGTTAAGGTGATTGGAGGAAGGTTTCGGGGAGATGTCAGAGGTAGGTTTGTTACGCAGAGAGTGGTGAGTGTGTCGAATGCCCTGCTACCGGTGGTAGCAGAGTCAGAGACATTAGGGACATTTGTGCGACTGCTAGACAAGCACATGGATAGCAGTAAGTTGAGGGGTGTGTAGGTTAGGTTAATCTTGGATTACGATAAATGCTCGACACACATTCATGGGCCAACCTATACTGTGTTGTACTGTTCTGTGTTCTTTATGACCTAAAGATTATGGTAAGGATAATCAGAAACACACACACACACACATCACTGTATCACACACACACACACATCACTGTATCACACACACACATCACTATCACATACACACACATCACTGTATCACACACACACACACATCACTGTATCATCAGTTTCTTGGATCAAGTCCTGCAACAGAGATTGAACACAAAAATCAAGGTCGGTTTTTTGATGCAGTGATGCAGGCATGCTATCTAGTCTAAGGTACTGGCTTTTTGATGGGATGTTACATTAAGGCTGTATCTACCAGCAAAAGATTCAATGACACCATCCTGCATGTCCACTCCTCATGGCACTACAGCAATTCAAGAAGGCAACTTCCCAGGGGCAATTAGGGATGGGCAATCATTGCTAGGCTGAGCCAACAATGCCCAATAAGGGCAATGGAGTTACTTCTGGGGTTCTGCCCAATTTTTATCCCTCAAATACTATCAAATTATCTGGTCATTGCTATTAATGGGATCTTGCTGTGCACATATTAGTTACTGTGGTTTCTGTAGTGCAACAGTTTGAAAAGAGTTTAATTAGGTGCAAAGCACTTTGGGATACCCAGTGGTTCTGAACAGCATATCGTAAATGGAAGTCTCTTCCCTTTTTTTGTTCATAATAATTAAATTAAGATTTGCAAAGGAGATATTCCAGCTGAGAGATTATAGTCATCAGGACAGGTTGGGGTTTTTTTCTCCAAAATTACAGACTTGTTGGATGACCTGACAGCGGCCTTTAAAATTATGAAGGAATTCAAAGGAGTGAAAATATAGTTCTGTTTCAGAGGAGTGTAAAGATACATCCTTTTAATTTATATTGTGGTCTGAATTGGGACTGATGAAGGAATTGATGTCCTTTTTAAAAAGCAAGTAACTGGGACTCATTGTCAGTTGTGTTTGCATTGTAGCATTGCAAACATAGGGAGAAGGTGCCAACAGATGGTAGGGGACTGGGCCATGTGCCCAAAATGAGATTTGACTGGCAGCAAGGAGCTGATTTGTTTGTGGAATTGTGACCTACCATGAAAGCCTAAGGTCATCAACCCGTTCCTCACTAGCTGAACAGCTTGTGGGTGTGAACAATACAACTGGAAGCCCTTCGACCTCAGAATGCGGAGTTGGTGTCTCGCTCTCCCTCATCAACAAATCTAGAGAAGACATGTTTCTCCCACAAGTTGATTTAAGCTGTTGCCTTGAACCAATAAGTCAGAGACTTCATAATATGTGAACCAGTCATTCTGTGCCTCCTTGAAAAAGTTAAAAGATTGAAAGGAAAAGCTCAGAGAGCTAAACAAAAGGAACTCTGCTTTCAAATTCTGAGTACTGGTACCATTGAACTATTTCCCCAGTACTCTGATGAAGGGCCTATGCCCCAAAACATTGATTTTCCTGCTCCTTAGATGCTGCTTTTCCAGCACCACACTCTGCGACTCTGATCTCCAGCATCTGCAGGCCTCACCACTTGCGCCATTTTTTTTCCCTGTTTCTACCTGAATGTTTAGGTGTGTAGGGGGTGGGAGTGGGTTAAAGGGGATTAGAGTTGTAACTAGTAGAATTATGTATCGATACTTCATTGTTGCTCACCAGGGTTAGTAGAGGTGATGGCCTGGTAGTATTATTGCTGGACTATTGATCCAGAGACCTTGATATTACTCTGGGGCCCCAGGTTCAAATCATGCCATGGCAATTAATGATTACCATGATTTCATTGCCAATTGTCAAGATAACCCCACCCGGTTCATTAATGTCCTTTGGGGAAGGAAATTGCCGTCCTTACCTGTTCTGGCTGACATGTGACTCCAGCCCCACAGCAAATTGGTTGACAATCAGCTGTTGTCTAGACAATGAGGGATGAGCAATAAATGTTGGCCTAGTCAGCAATGCCCTCATTTCATGAATGAAAAACCTATTTATTTATAATAAACTATAGTTTGTTTTAAGACACCTGATCCACAATTACGTTAACATGGAGTTTGTGCTTTCTCCTCGTGTCTGCGTGGGTTTCCTTTGGGTGCTCCATTTTCCTCCCACAGTCCAAAGATGTGCCATGCTAAGTTGCTCCACAGCCATGCAGGCTAGGTGGGTTAGCTGTGGTAAATGAAGGGTTTACAGGGATAAGGTTGGGGGCTGGATCTGAGTGGGAGGGTTGGTGTAGAGTCAATGGGCTGAATGGTCTCTTTCCACACTGCCAGGATTCTCAGATGGATTTTTACAACAACTGCTGATCGTCATCATGGTCACTATTTTTGACTCTTATGTTCAATGCTATTAATTGAGTGAATTTAAATTCTGCCAGCATTAACCTGGGCCTTACGTTTCCAGACCAGGAATATTACCATTGGCTTTGTATGGTTATAGATAACACTGATCTACCCACCCTATCTTTCCATATTCAATTTGGAAGGATCTTCCAGCTCTAAGGAATGGTTGCAAGTGAAGGATGCTTTGGGGGGAGTTTGGAAGGGAGGGGGGTGGGGAGGGCGGGGGGAATACCCCCAGAGGGAAAAATTAAGAAGCCATTTTGGGTCCAACCAACTTGAAGCACCCTCCAAACAAATGTTGCAATTGAACAAGCAGTCACCAAATCTGAGAATCCACCCCACTGATGGGGACACAACAGCCCACTGGCCTTCAGGGAAACTTCCCCCAGCTCTATTAGCCAGCCACTGATGAACTCGAAAAGTCCTAGCCAGCATGATCAAGGATATTATATCAGAACTGAGTTCTAGCTAAAACTTTTCACAAACTAACCACAGGAATGCCTGCTGAATTAGGCTTTGTGTTTCGACTGACTCTGCTCTATCACCTCCTCTATAAAGAAAGCCAGCCGACCCTGTGATTCAACTCATAATCTTCAAATAGAGACTAAATCATTGACATTGTAGTGATTGGAAAGAGGTCAGCCAGGTGGACCTCATAGAATCTGAGCTCCCTGATTGTGGCTGTTAACCTGGTTCAGTCAGGGAGCCCTGGCTGACAGATATAGATGGACTGTCAGCGGTTCTGCTTACGCTAAGATCTGGCTATGAGGAAGCCAGACCAGTGACTTGGTGACTAGATGCCAGTAGCTTTGGAGTCATTTCGAACACCATCCTCTCTGATGACATTGTGGGTCTACCAACACAAAATGGACACATGCGGTTCAAGAAGGCAGCTCACCACCACCTTCTCAAGGGGCAATTAGGGACGGGTAATAAATGATCAGTGATACCCACATTCCACGAGTGAACAAAATCAAAGCTTTGATCATGCTTGTGTTAACTCCTCATCAGCAGATATTCTTTGTAATTCCAATATTCCGCCTTCATATTCTACCTTTGCAACTGCCTGATATTCTAACCCCTGCCTCAATAGTCACTAATGATTGAACATTTTAACTTTCCCGTTCATTCTTCGAGAGTTTATCCACACTCTTTACAGATTCATCAATCAGTGGAGTGAATCTTTCTCTCCTCACAATCTCAAACCTTTTCCAGGTTTTGAAAACTTAGTTAAATCACTCTTTCCCCCACTGTTCTCCAAGGAGAAAATCCCTGGTTTTGTCAAGCTGAACTACATAATGTTACCTTTCTGTTGCAGTACTCTTGCTATGGCTGCTTCTGAATTAGATTAGATTAGATTTGATTAGATTAGATTGCTCACAGTGTGGAAACAGGCCCTTCGGCCCAACAAGTCCACACGGACCCGCCGAAGCGCAACCCACCGAGACCCATTCCCCTACATTTACCCCTTCACCTAACACTATGGGCAATTTAGCATGGCCAATTCACCTAACCTGCACATTTTTGGACTGTGGGAGGAAACCGGAGCACCCGGAGGAAACCCGCACAGACACAGGGAGAATGTGCAAACTCCACACAGTCAGTTGCTGAGTATTCAGAGTAAGGTTTACTCACTGAGTGTACGGAGTAATTGAGGGTTCAGAGTAAGGGTTACTCATTGATTGTATGGAGTCATTGAGTGTTCAGAGTAAGGGTTATTCACTGATTGTATGGAGCCACTGAGTATTCAGAGAAAAGGTGACTCACTGAGTGTACAGATTTGGAGGTGCCGGTGTTGGACTGGGGGGTACAAAGTTAAAAATCACACAACACTAGGTTATAGTCCAACAGGTTTGGACTATAACCTGTTGGGCTATAACCTGGTGTTGTGTGATTTTTAACTGAATGTACAGAGTTACTGAGTGTTCAGAGTAAGGGTCACTCACAGCGTTTACAGAATCACTGAGTATCCAGAGTAAGGGTTACTCACTGAGTGTACGGAGTCACTGATTTTTCAGATTAAGTATATATTTCAGTTTCTGAAATGTAATCAGGAAATGTCAGTAATACGGCATGCTAGGCACCATCTGTAGAAACAGTAAGAGAGTGAACTTTTCATGTCATTGGGTGTTCATGATGTCACACACTCATGTCTGGCACAAAAAGAACTTCTCAGGCAAGTTCTGTCCAGCTCAGTTTAAGACTATCACACTGGTGACGGACAAAGACAACAGCAGTGCAGACCCACAATGTGTCACCCTGTGGAAGAACGGCTTTATGCTTTCATAGGGTGTAGGATATTGTTTCGAGAGATCAACATTAGGATTCACTTCAGGCCTAAAGTGCACTTTCAACACTTGGATTTTTGTGTAATCATTTTGTAATAATCACTTCTTTCAAGTGGTCTACAGTACTCACTGCTCACAATGCATTCATCTCCACACTGGCCAGATCAAGGACAGAATGAGTGATGGCATTGCAGACCACCTACGCTCGACCTGTAGGAAACGATTTGAACCTCCTGGTTCCTTGCCATTTTCAAAAGCAACCTTTCTCCCATGCTAGCATTTCCGTCCTGGACCTGCCGCAACGTTCCAACGAAGCACAAAACAAGCTTGAGGAATAATGCCTCGTTTCCTGCTGAGGCACTTTCCAGCCTTAAGACCTCAATGCTGAATTCGATGATCTCAGAAACCGACCACTTTATGCCGGTTCTCCACCTTTTTTTTAATATTCTCGCCATCTCTTCGCTCCGACTTTTATTCCCCACCCCTCCACAGCCTTGTCTTGCTTGCATCTCATTGACTTTGCTGATAGCAACAGTGCCCTCAATTCTTTTGTCCAGATCGTTAATGTATAACGCGAATCGCTGTGGTCTCAATTTTGGCCGCTGTGGAACTCCGCTGGTCAGCAGCTGCCATCCTGAAAAACACATCTTTATCCCAACTTTCCGCTTTCTGCCAGTCGGCCAATCCTCTATCCATGCCAGTGTCAATGTCACTTTGTTGGGAGACTATGTGGGATCTATGTTTACTGGATGATAGGAGAATAAAGGTGCAAATGCATGAAGCATCTATTTACAACCACCAGCTCCAACTAATTTGCAATCATTCCAATGTCCATTTGTTATCGATGTAGGAAAGATGGCTTAAAGGTTAGCTGATGGCCAAAGTCGATTTGCAACATGTCATTGGTCTTCGCAAATTGCAAACTGGTGTCTCAATAATGCTGACAGTAGCAACAATGAATGATAAAGAGGTAAGTGCTGGTTAATGGTGAACTATTATGCATGTAATGTCCAAGAGTGCGATGGAAGGGTCAGACCATAGCTTCATCATCTCTCATGTAAGGGTTCAGAAAGAATTTACAAAGATGTTGCCAAGATTGGAGAGTTTGAGCTAGAGGGAGAGGCTGAATAGGCTGGGGGCTATTTTTCCTGGAATGTGACCTTTTGGAGATTTATAAAATCATGAGGGACTTGGATAGGGTGAATAGTCAACGTCTTTTCCCCAGGGTAGGGGAGTCCAGAACTAGAGGGCCTAGGTTTAAGGTGAGAGGGGAAAGATTTAGAAAGGCCCTCTGAGGCACTTTTTCATGCAGAGGGTGGTGCGTGTATGGAATGAACTGCCAGTGGAAGCGATGGAGACAACATTTAAAAGGCGCCTGGATGGGTGCACTGATAGAAAGGGTTTAGAGGGATACGGGCCAAGTGTTGGCAAATGGGACTAGGATATCTGGTCAGCATTAATGAGTTGGACTGAATGGTCTGTTTCCATGCTGCACATCTCTATGACTTCATGACTCTAAGTGCAGTAATAGTCTGTACAGCGTGCAATGATAAATCCTGTTGTTGATGTAGGCCTGGCAAGGGAAGTGGAGTCAGACTGCAGCTAAGAAAAAATGGTTACACACAGCCAGTAATCAGGATATGGAATGCACTGTCTGAAAATATGGTGGAGGAGGCTCAATTGAGGCATTTAAGAGGAGCACTGGATGGTTATCTGGATAAAAATAGTGTGCAAGGGTACATCAAGCAGGAGATTGATACTAGGTAACAAGACATATACTCGTTTGAATTAGCATAGAATCCCTACGATGTGGAAACAGGCCCTTTGGCCCACAGGTCCACACCAAACTTCCGAACAGTAACCTATCCAGACCCATTCCCGTATATTTACCCCTGACTAATGCACCTAGCCTACACATTCCCAAACACTATGGACAACTTAACATGGCCAATTCACCTAAACGGCACGTCTTTGGATTGTGGGAGGAAACCGGAGCACCCAGAGGAAGTCGCCACAGAAACAGGGAGAATGTGCAAAACTCCACACAGACAGTCGCCCGAGGGTGGGATCAAACCCGGGTCCCAGGCACTGTGAGGCAGCAGTGGTAACCACGGAGCCACCATGCCACCCCAATTAAAATTGGGTTTTATTGTCACATGTACTTAAGACTTGGAATAGGTATTATAGGCTGAATGGCCTCCTTCTACATCGTAAAACAGAACTGATCATTGCAAATCATGAAGAAAACATCTTCTAAGATAATAGAATTATTTCAAAATTGAATACCCAATCGGGAACTGAACAAGTTAATATACTACTGTTTTCAGTAGGCCCTTTAGCAGATTATGTGATAAACCATCAAAATAACATATTTCAGTCTATTATAAAGGCTTTGGACAATTATTTTAATTTTAAAACAAGTGGAGTTCTTGAAAGGGCAAGTTTTAATGGAATTAATTTTTTTTAAGAAAATGAATGGACAACGAGACATATGGACTAATCTCTCATATTAGAAACAATTGCACTGTCTGTGTTAATATAACTTGAACATGTTTACAGTTCAAAATACATTTAATCTTGTTACCTAAAGCAGTAAGGTTGCCTTTTTTCACTTCCCTGCAGATTCCATGAGATAACCTTGCGCACCAGTCTACCATTACACTAACTTGCTGAGTCCACACAGGTCAATGAAAAGTTGCCTTTTCTGCTGAGACTTATTGCGGTTCATCCTTCACCGCTAACTACTGAAATAGCAAAGAGGTTTGAAGATGGCATTCAGCATAAGGTCTCCAGGCCTTACTATCGTTACTTATTATAACACTACATGGTCAAAACCACCAAACCCGTTTGCTAGAGATTGATTTGTGAAGCTTTCACTGTCCCCCACAAAGAATCAACTCTCCGAATAATTCGTGATGACCTCAGACACATTGGCACATTGTACACTTGAACAGCAGATTAATCGTCTGATGCTCACCTTTGCAAATGCTAATCTTGTAATTGCTCATCTAAATGGCCCAGTTTAACACATCATTACTTGCTAAGCACCAGAGTCTCGCCACAGGAAATGTCAAACTTTTAAATCCATAGACCAGCCGAATGTATAAAATCCTGGGGTGAAACAGTGACTCTGTACAAATACACACAGCGAGTAACCCTTAACCTGCTGAATAAACACTGACTCTATACGGTTACACAGCGAGTGACCCTTACCCTGGTGAATAAACACTGACTCTATACAGTTACACAGTGTGTGACCCTTACCCTGCTAAATAAACACTGACTCTATACGGTTACACAGTGAGTGACACTTACCCTGCTGAATAAACACTGACTCTATACAGTTACACAGTGTGTGACCCTTATCCTGCTGAATAAACACTGACTCTGTACAGTTACACAGTGTGTGACCCTTATCCTGCTGAATAAACACTGACTCTGTACGGTTAGACAGTGAGTGACGCTTACCCTGCTGAATAAACACTGACTCTGTACGGTTAGACAGTGAGTGACCCTTACCCTGCTGAATAAACATTGACTCTATACAGTTACACATTGAGTGACCCTTACCCTGCTGAATAATCACTAACTCTATACAGTTACTCAACGAGTGACCCTTACCCTGCTGAATAAACACTGAATCTCTATGGTTACACAGCGAGTGACCCTTACCATGTTGAATAAACACTGACTCTGTACAGTTTCACAGTGAGTGACCCTTACCTTGCTGAATAAACACTGACTCTGTACGGTGACAAAGTGAGTGACCCTTACCATGTTGAATAAACACTGACTCTGTACAGTTTCACAATGAGTGACCATTACCATGTTGAATAAACACTGACTCTGTAGGGTTACACAGTAAGTGACCCTTACCTTGCTGAATAAACAATGACTCTATGCAGTTACACAGCAAGTGACCCTTACACTGTTGAGTAAACACTGACTCTGTACAGTTACACAGCGAATGATCCTTACCCTACTGAACAGCTTCAGGTTCCTGAAGAAGGGCTTATGCCCGAAACGTCGATTCCCCAGCTCCTTGGATGCTGCCTGACGTGCTGCGCTTTTACAGCTACACATTTTCAGCTCTGATCTCCAGCATCTGCAGTCCTCACTTTCTCCTACTGAATACACGCTGACTCTGAACGGTTACACATTGAGTGACCCTTACCCTGCTGAATAAACACTGACTCTGACGGTTACACAGTGAGTGACCCTTACCATGCTGAATAAACCCTGACTCTATACAGTTACACAGCGGGTGACCCTTAAACTGCTGAATACACACTTACTCTGTACGGTTACACAGTAAGCGACCCTTACCCTGCAGAATAAACGCTGACTCTGTATGGTTAGACAGTGAGTGACCTTTACCCTGCTGAATAAACACTGACTCTGTATGGTTACACAGCGAGTGACCCTTACCCGACTGAATACACACTGACTGTGTACGGTTACACATTGAGTGACCCTTACCCTGCTGAATAAACGCAGACTCTGTATGGTTAGATAGTGAGTGACCTTTACCCTGCTGAATAAACACTGACTCTGTATGGTTACACAGCGAGTGACCCTTACCCTACTGAATACACACTGACTGTGTACGGTTACACATTGAGTGACCCTTACCCTGCTGAATAAACACTGACTCTGTACGGTTACACAGTGAGTGACCCTTAACCTGCTGAATAAACGCTGACTCTGTATGGTTAGATAGTGAGTGACCTTTACCCTGCTGAATAAACACTGACTCTCTATGGTTACACAGCGAGTGATCCTTACCCTACTGAATACACACTGACTATGAACGGTTACATATTGAGAAACCCATACCCTGCTGAATAAACACTGACTCTGTACGGTTACACAGTGAGTGACCCTTACCCTGCTGAATAAACACTGACTATGTACGGTCACACAGTGAGTGACCCTTACCCTGCTGAATAAACACTGACTCTATACGGTTACTCAGTGAGTGATCCTTACCCTATTGAATACAGCTGAAAATGAGTTGCTGGAAAAGCGCAGCAGGTCAGGCAACATCCAAGGAGCAGGAGAATCAACGTTTCGGATATAAGCACTTCTTCAGGAGTGGCTTCAGGTTAATGAAGAAGGGCTTATGACCGAAACGTCTCCTGCTCCTTGGATGCTGCCTGACCTGCTGCGCTTTTACAGCAACACATTTTCAGGTCGGATCTCCAGCATCTGCAGTCCTCTCTTTCTCCTACTGATTACACACTGACTCTGTACAGTTACACAGTGAGTGACCTTTACCCTCCTGAATAAACACTGCCTTTCTACGGTTACACAGTGAGTGACCCTTAACCTGCTGAATACACACTGACTCTGTACGGTTCAAAGCGAGTGACCCTTACCCTGCTGAATAAACACTGACTCTGTACAGTTAGACAGCGAGTGAGCCTTACCTTGCTGAATAAACACTGACTCTGTACAGGATCAGTGGTGCTGGAAGAGCACAGCAATTCAGGCAGCATCCGAGGACAGGCAAAATCGACGTTTCGGGCAAAAGCCCTTCATCAGGAATAAAGGCAGAGAGCCTGAAGCGTGGAGAGATAAGCTAGAGGAGGGTGGGGGTGGGAGAGAGTGGCATGGAGTACAATAGGTCAGTGGGGAAGGAGATGAAGGTGATAGGTCAGGGAGGAGAGGGTGGAGTGGATAGGTGGAAAAGGAGCTGGGCAGGTCGGACAAGTCCGGACAGGTCAGGGGATCGAGTTTCTGGAGGTTAGAAGCTAGGATGAGGTGGGGGAAGGGGAAATGAGGAAACTGTTAAAATCCACATTGATGCCCTGGGGTTGAAGTGTTCCGAGGCGGAAGATGAGGCGTTCTTCCTCCAGGCGTCTGGTGGTGAGGGAGCGGCGGTGGAGGAGGCCCAGCACCTCCATATCCTCGGCAGAGTGGGAGGGGGAGTTGAAATGTTGAGCCACTGGGCGATGTGGTTGATTGGTGCGGGTGTCTCGGAGATGTTCCCTAAAGCGCTCTGCTAGGAGGCGTCCAGTCTCCCCAATGTAGAGGAGACCGCATCGGGAGCAACGGATACAATAGATGATATTAGTGGATGTGCAGGTAAAACTTTGATGGATGTGGAAAGCTCCTTTGGGGCCTTGGATGGAGGTGAGGGAGGAGGTGTGGGCGCAGGTTTTGCAGTTCCTGCGGTGGCAGGGGAAGGTGCCAGGATGGGAGGGTGGGTCGTAGGGGGGCGTGGACCTGACCAGGTAGTCACGGAGGGAACGGTCTTTGCGGAAGGCGGAGAGGGGTGGGGAGGGAAATATATCCCTGGTGGTGGGGTCTGTTTGGAGGTGGCGGAAATGTCGGCGGATGATTTGGTTTATGCGAAACTCTGTACAGTTACACAGTGATTGACCCTTACCCTGCTGAATAAACTTTGAGGAGAAAGTGAGGTCTGCAGATGCAGGAGATCAGAGCTGGAAATGTGTTGCTGGAAAAGCGCAGCAGGTCAGGCAGCATCCAGGGAACAGGAGAATCGACGTTTCCTGAAGAAGGGCTTATGCCCGAAACGTCGATTCTCCTGTTCCCTGGATGCTGCCTGACCTGCTGCGCTTTTCCAGCAACACATTTCCTGCTGAATAAACACTGACTCTACCGTTACACAGTGAGTGACCCTTACCCTGCTGAATAAACACTGACTCTATACGGTTACACAGTGGGGTAAAAACAATGACTGCAGATGCTGGAAACCAGATTCTGGATTAGTGGTGCTGGAAGAGCACAGCAATTCAGGCAGCATCCGAGGACAGGCAAAATCGACGTTTCGGGCAAAAGCCCTTCATCAGGAATAAAGGCAGAGAGCCTGAAGCATGGAGAGATAAACTAGAGGAGGGTGGGGGTGGGGAGAAAGTAGCATAGAGTACAATGGGTGAGTGGGGGAGGGGATGAAGGCAATAGGTCAGGGAAGAGAGGGTGGAGTGGATGGGTGGAAAAGGAGCTGGGCAGGTCGGACAACTCCGGACAGGTCGAGTTACTGGAGGTTAGACACTAGGATGAGGTGGGGGAAGGGGAAATGAGGAAACTGTTGAAATCCACATTGATGGCTCAACATTTCAACTCCCCCTCCCACTCTGCCGAGGCTCAACATTTCAACTCCTCCTCCCACTCTGCCGAGGCTCAACATTTCAACTCCCCCTCCCACTCTGCCGAGGCTCAACATTTCAACTCCCCCTCCCACTCTGCCGAGGCTCAACATTTCAACTCCCCCTCCCACTCTGCCGAGGATATGGAGGTGCTGGGCCTCCTCCACCGCCGCTCCCTCACCACCAGACGCCTGGAGGAAGAACGCCTCATCTTCCACCTCGGAACACTTCAACCCCAGGGCATCAATGTGGATTTCAACAGTTTCCTCATTTCCCCTTCCCCCACCTCATCCTAGTTTCTAACCTCCAGTAACTCGACCTGTCCGGACTTGTCCGACCTGCCCAGCTCCTTTTCCACCTATCCACTCCACCCTCTCTTCCCTGACCTATCACCTTCATCTCCTTCCCCACCTACCTATTGTACTCTATGCTACTCTCTCCCCACCCCCACCCTCCTCTAGCTTATCTCTCCATGCTTCAGGCTCTCTGCCTTTATTCCTGATGAAGGGCTTTTGCCCAAAACGTCGATTTTGCCTGTCCTCGGATGCTGCCTGAATTGCTGTGCTCTTCCAGCACGGTTACACAGTGGTTGACCCTTACCCTGCTGAATAAACACTGACTCTACCGTTACACAGTGAGTGACCCTTACCCTACTGAATAAATACTGACTCTGTACGGTTACACAGTGTGTGTCCCTTACCTTGCTGAATAAACACTGACTCTATACAGTTACACAGTGAGTGACACTTACCCTGCTGAATAAACACTGACTCTGTACAGTTTCACAGTGAGTGACCCTTACCCTGTTGAATAAACACTGACTCTATACAGTTACACAGTGAGTGACACTTACCCTGCTGAATAAACACTGACTCTGTACGGTTAGACAGTGAGTGACCTTTACCATGCTGAATAATCACTGACCCTGTATAGTTACACAGTGAGTGATCATTACCCTACTGAATACACACTGACTCTGTACAGTTACACAGTGAGTGACCCTTACCCTGCTGAATAAACACTGACTCTATACAGTTACACAGTGAGTGACACTTACCCTGCTGAATAAACACTGACTCTGTACGGTTAGACAGTGAGTGACCTTTACCCTGCTGAATAAACACTGACCCTGTATAGTTACACAGTGAGTGACCCTTACCCTGCTGAATAAAAACTTACTCTGTACAGTTACACAGTGATTGACCCTTACCCTGCTGAATAAACACTGACTCTGTACAGTTACACTGTGAGTGACCCTTACCCTGCTGAATAAACACTGACTCTATACAGTTACACATTGAGTGACCCTTACCCTGCTGAATAATCACTAACTCTATACAGTTACACAGTGAGTGACCCTTATCCTGCTGAATAAGGACTGACTCTGTACAGTTACTCAACGAGTGACCCGTACCCTGCTGAATAAACACTGACTCTCTATGGTTACACAGCGAGTGACCCTTACCATGTTGAATAAACACTGACTCTGTACAGTTTCACAGTGAGTGACCCTTACCTTGCTGAATAAACACTGACTCTGTACGGTGACAAAGTGAGTGACCCTTACCATGTTGAATAAACACTGACTCTGTACAGTTTCACAATGAGTGACCCTTACCATGTTGAATAAACACTGACTCTGTAGGGTTACACAGTAAGTGACCCTTACCATGTTGAATAAACAATGACTCTATGCAGTTACACAGCAAGTGACCCTTACACTGTTGAGTAAACACTGACTCTGTACAGTTACACAGCGAATGATCCTTACCCTACTGAACAGCTTCAGGTTCCTGAAGAAAGGCTGATGCCTGAAACGTCGATTCCCCAGCTCCTTGGATGCTGCCTGACGTGCTGCGCTTTTACAGCTACACATTTTCAGCTCTGATCTCCAGCATCTGCAGTCCTCACTTTCTCCTACTGAATACACACTGACTCTGAACGGTTACACATTGAGTGACCCTTACCCTGCTGAATAAACACTGACTCTGACGGTTACACAGTGAGTGACCCTTACCATGCTGAATAAACACTGACTCTATACAGTTACACTGTGAGTGACCCTTACCCTGCTGAATAAACACTGACTCTATACGGTTACACATTGAGTGACCCTTACCCTGCTGAATAAAACTAATTCTATACAGTTACACAGTGAGTGAGGTTGAAACTTTATTGCTGGAACAGCACAGCAGGTCAGGCAGCATCCAGGGAACAGGGAACATCCTGTTCCCTGGATGCTGCCTGACCTGCTGTGCTGTTCCAGCAATAAAGTTTCAACTTTGATCTCCAGCATCTGCAGACCTCACTTTCTCCTACACAGTGAGTGACCCTTATCCTGCTGAATAAGCACTGTCTCTGTACAGTTACTCAACGAGTGACCCTTACCATGTTGATTTAACACTGACTCTGTACAGTTTCACAGTGAGAGACCCTTACCCTGATAAATAAACACTGACTCTGTACAGTTCCACAGTAAGTGACTCTTACCCTGCTGAATAACACTGACTCTATACAGTTACACGTGAGTGACCCTTACCCTGCTGAATAAACACTGACTCTGTACGGTTACACAGTGTGTGACCCTTACCCTGCTGAATAAACACTGACTCTATACAGTTACACAGTGAGTGACACTTACCCTGCTGAATAAACACTGACTCTGTACAGTTTCACAGTGAGTGACCCTTACCCTGCTGAATAAACACTGACTCTATACAGTTACACAGTGAGTGACCCATACCCTGCTGAATAAACACTGATTCTGTACAGTTTCACAGTGAGTGACTCTTACCCTGCTGAATAAATACTGACTCAATACAGTTACACAGTGAGTGACACTTACCCTGCAGAATAAACACTGACTCTGTACGGTTAGACAGTGAGTGACCTTTACCCTGCTGAATAAACACTGACCCTGTACAGTTACACAGCGAGTGACCCTTACCCTGCTGAATAAAAACTTACTCTGTACAGTTACACAGTGATTGACCCTTACCCTGCTGAATAAACACTGACTCTGTACGGTTAGACAGTGAGTCACCCTTACCCTGCTGAATAAACACTGACTCTGTACAGTTACACTGTGAGTGACCCTTACCCTGCTGAATAAACACTGACTCTATACGGTTAGACAGTGAGTGACCCTTACCTTGCTGAATAAACACTGACTCTGTACAGTTACACTGTGAGTGACCCTTACACTGCTGAATAAACACTGACTCTGTACGGTTAGACAGTGAGTGACCCTTACCCTGCTGAATAAACACTGACTCTGAACAGTTACACAGTGAGTGACCTTTTCCCTGCTGAATAAACACTGACTCTGTACGGTTACACATTGAGTAACCCTTACCCTGCTGAATAAACACTGACTCTATACAGTTACACAGTGAGTGACCCTTACCCTGCTGAATAAACACTGACTCTGTACAGTTAGACAGCGAGTGAGCATTACCTTGCTGAATAAACATTGACTCTGTACAGTTACACAGTGATTGACCCTTACCCTGCTGAATAAACTTTGAGGAGAAAGTGAGGTCTGCAGATGCAGGAGATCAGAGCTGGAAATGTGTTGCTGGAAAAGCGCAGCAGGTCAGGCAGCATCCAGGGAACAGGAGAATCGACGTTTCCTGAAGAAGGGCTTATGCCCGAAACGTCAATTCCCCTGTACCCTGGATGCTGCCTGACCTGCTGCGCTTTTCCAGCAACGCATTTCCTGCTGAATAAACACTGACTCTACCGTTACACAGTGAGTGACCCTTACCCTGCTGAATAAACACTGACTCTATACGGTTACACAGTGGTTGACCCTTACCCTGCTGAATAAACACTGACTCTACCGTTACACAGTGAGTGACCCTTACCCTGCTGAATAAATACTGACTCTGTACGGTTACACAGTGTGTGACCCTTACCTTGCTGAATAAACACTGACTCTATACAGTTGCACAGTGAGTGACACTTACCCTGCTGAATAAACACTGACTCTGTACAGTTTCACAGTGAGTGACCCTTACCCTGCTGAATAAACACTGACTCTATACAGTTACACAGTGAGTGACCCATACCCTGCTGAATAAACACTGATTCTGTACCGTTTCACAGTGAGTGACTCTTACCCTGCTGAATAAATACTGACTCTATACAGTTACACAGTGAGTGACACTTACCCTGCTGAATAAACACTGACTCTGTATGGTTAGACAGTGAGTGACCTTTAACCTGCTGAATAAACACTGACCCTGTATAGTTACACAGTGAGTGATCATTACCCTACTGAATACACACTGACTCTGTACAGGTACACAGTGAGTGACCCATACCCTGCTGAATAAACACTGACTCTGTACAGTTACACAGTGAGTGACCCTTACCCTGCTGAATAAACACTGACTCTGTACGGTTAGACAGTGAGTGACCCATACCCTGCTGAATAAACACTGACTCTGTACAGTTACACAGCGAGTGACCCTTACCCTGCTGAATAAAAACTTACTCTGTACAGTTACACAGTGATTGACCCTTACCCTGCTGAATAAACACTGACTCTGTACGGTTAGACAGTGAGTGACCCTTACCCTGCTGAATAAACACTGACTCTGTACAGTTACACTGTGAGTGACCCTTACCCTGCTGAATAAACACTGACTCTGTACGGTTAGACAGTGAGTGACCCTTACCCAGCTGAATAAACACTGACTCTGTACAGTTACACTGTGAGTGACCTTTACCCTGCTGAATAAACACTGACCCTGTATAGTTACACAGTGAGTGATCATTATCCTACTGAATAAACACTGACTCTGTACAGGTACACAATGAGTGACCCATACCCTGCTGAATAAACACTGACTCTGTACAGTTACACAGCGAGTGACCCTTACCCTGCTGAATAAAAACTTACTCTGTACAGTTACACAGTGATTGACCCTTACCCTGCTGAATAAACACTGACTCTGTACGGTTACACAGTCAGTGACCCTTACCCTGCTGAATAAACACTGACTCTGTACGGTTAGACAGTGAGTGACCCTTACCCTGCTGAATAAACACTGACTCTATACAGTTACACTGTGAGTGACCCTTACCCTGCTGAATAAACACTGACTCTATACGGTTACACATTGAGTGACCCTTACCCTGCTGAATAAAACTAATTCTATACAGTTACACAGTGAGTGAGGTTGAAACTTTATTGCTGGAACAGCACAGCAGGTCAGGCAGCATCCAGGGAACAGGGAACGTCCTGTTCCCTGGATGCTGCCTGACCTGCTGTGCTGTTCCAGCAATAAAGTTTCAACTTTGATCTCCAGCATCTGCAGACCTCACTTTCTCCTACACAGTGAGTGACCCTTATCCTGCTGAATAAGCACTGTCTCTGTACAGTTACTCAACGAGTGACCCTTACCATGTTGATTTAACACTGACTCTGTACAGTTTCACAGTGAGAGACCCTTACCCTGATAAATAAACACTGACTCTGTACAGTTCCACAGTAAGTGACTCTTACCCTGCTGAATAACACTGACTCTATACAGTTACACGTGAGTGACCCTTACCCTGCTGAATAAACACTGACTCTGTACAGTTACACAGCGAGAGACCCTTACACTGCTGAATAGACACTGACTCTGTAGTTACACAGCAAGTGTAACTGTACAGAGAACGAGGGTAATGACGAGAACGAGGGTAGGTCCGATCAAGGACAGTAGTGGGAGACTGTGTATTGAGTCGGAAGAGATAGGAGAGGTCTTGAACAAATACTTCTCTTCAGTATTTACGAACGAGAGCGACCGTATTGTAGAAGAGGAGAGTGTGAAATGGACTGGTAAGCTAGAAGAGATACCTGTTAGGAAGGAAGATGTGTTGGACATTTTGAACAACTTGAGGATAGACAAGTCCCCCGGGCCTGACGGGATATATCCTAGGATTATGTGGGAAGCAAGAGAGGAAATTGCAGTACCGTTGGCAATGATCTTCTCGTCTTCACTGGCAACGGGGGTGGTACCAGGGGACTGGAGAGTAGCGAATGTTGTGCCCCTGTTCAAAAAAGGGAATAGGGATAACCCCGGGAATTACAGGCCTGTTAGTCTTACTTCTGTGGTAGGCAAAGTAATGGAAAGGGTACTGAGGGATAGGATTTATGAGTATCTGGAAAGACACTGCTTGATTAGGGACAGCCATCACGGATTTGTGAAGGGTAGGTCTTGCCTTACAAGTCTTATTGAATTGTTCGAGGAGGTGACCAAGCTTGTGGATGAGGGTAGAGCAGTGGATGTAGTGCACATGGATTTTAGTAAGGCATTTGATAAGGTTCCCCATGGTAGGCTTATGCGGAAAGTCAGGAGGCATGGGATAGAGGGAAATTTGGCCAATTGGATAGAAAACTGGCTAACCGGTCGAAGGCAGAGAGTGGTGGTAGATGGTAAATATTCAGCCTGGAACCCAGTTCCAAGTGGAGTTCCGCAGGGATCAGTTCTCGGTCCTCTGCTGTTTGTAATTTTTATTAATGACTTAGATGAGGGAGTCGAAGGGTGGGTCAGTAAATTTGCAGATGATACGAAGATAGGTGGAGTTGTGGACAGTGAGGAGGGCTGTTGTCGGCTGCAGAGGGACTTAGATATGATGCAGAGCTGGGCTGAGGAGTGGCAGATGGAGTTCAACCCTGCCAAGTGTGAGGTTGTCCATTTTGGAAGAACAAATAAGAATGCGGAATACAGGGTTAATGGTAGGGTTCTTAGTCAGGTGGAGGAACAGAGGGATCTTGGGGTCTATGTACATAGATCTTTGAAGGTTGCCACTCAGGTGGATAGAGTTTGTAAGAAGGCCTATGGAGTATTATCGTTCATTAGCAGAGGGATTGAATTCAAGAGTCGTGAAGTGATGTTGCAGCTGTACAGGACTTTGGTTAGGCCACATTTGGAGTACTGTGTGCAGTTCTGGTCGCCTCACTTTAGGAAAGATGTGGAAGCTTTGGAGAGGGTGCAGAGAAGATTTACCAGGATGTTGCCTGGAATGGAGAGGAAGTCGTACTAGGATAGGTTGAGACTTCTCGGCCTTTTCTCGTTGGAACGGCGAAGGATGAGGGGTGACTTGATAGAGGTTTAAAAGATGATCAGAGGAATAGATAGAGTAGACAGTCAGAAACTTTTTCCACGGGTACATCAGAGTGTTACAAGGGGACATAAATTTAAGGTGAAGGGTGGAAGGTATAGGGGAGATGTCAGGGGTGGGTTCTTTACCCAGAGAGTGGTGGGGGCATGGAATGCGCTGCCCGTGGGAGTGGTAGAGTCGGAATAATTGGCGACCTTTAAGCGGCATTTGGATAGGTACATGGATGGGTACTTAATCTAGGTTAGAAGTTCGGCACAACATCGTGGGCCGAAGGGCCTGTTCTGTACTGTATTGTTCTATGTTCTATGTTCTAAGTGACCCTTACCCTGCTGAGTAAACACTGACTCTATACAGTTACACAGTGTGTGACCCTTATCCTGCTGAATAAACACTGACTCTGTACGGTAACAAAGTGAGAGACCATTACCCTGCTGAATAAAGACTGACTGTGTACGGTTACGCAGTGAGTGACCCTTACCCTGCTGAATAAACACTGACTCTATACAGTTACACAGTGTGTGACCCTTATCCTGATGAATAATCACTAACTCTATACAGTTACACAGTGAGTGACCCTTATCCTGCTGAATAAGGACTGACTCTGTACTGTTACTCAACGAGTGACCCTTACCCTGCTGAATAAACACTGACTCTCTATGGTTACACAGCAAGTGACCCTTACCATGTTGAATAAACACTGACTCTGTACAGATTCACAGTGAGTGACCCTTACCTTGCTGAATAAACACTGACTCTGTACGGTGACAAAGTGAGTGACCATTACCCTGCTGAATAAACACTGACTCTGTAGGGTTACACAGTAAGTGACCCTTACCTTGCTGAATAAACAATGACTCTATGCAGTTACACAGTGAGTGACCCTTACACTGCTGAATAGACACTGACTCTGTACAGTTACACAGCAAGTGACCCTTACACTGTTGAGTAAACACTGACTCTGTACAGTTACACAGCGAGTGATCCTTACCCTACTGAACAGCTGCAAATGAGTAGCTGGAAAAGCGCAGCAGGTCAGGCAGCATCCAAGGAGCAGGAGAATCGACGTTTCGGGCATAAGCCCTTCTTTAGGAATGGCTTCAGGTTCCTGAAGAAGGGCTTATGCCCGAAACGTCGATTCTCCAGCTCCTTGGATGCTGCCTGACGTGCTGCGCTTTTACAGCTACACATTTTCAGCTCTGATCTCCAGCATCTGCAGTCCTCACTTTCTCCTACTGAGTACACACTTACTCTGAACGGTTACACATTGAGTGACACATACCGTGCTGAATAAACACTGACTCTGTACGGTTACACAGTGAGTGACCCTTACCATGCTGAATAAACACTGACTCTATACAGTTACACAGTGAGTGACCCTTAAACTGCTGAATACACAATGACTCTGTACGGTTACACAGTAAGCGACCCCTACCCTGCTGAATAAACACTGACTCTGTACGGTTACACAGTGAGTGACCCTGACCCTAATGAATACACACTGACTGTGACCGGTTACACATTGAGTGACCCTGACCCTGCTGAATAAACACTGACTCTGTACGGTTACACAGTGAGTGACCCTTACCCTGCTGAATAAACACTGACTCTATACGGTTACACAGTGAGTGATCCTTACCCTACTGAATACAGCTGAAAATGAGTTGCTGGAAAAGCGCAGCAGGTCAGGCATCATCCAAGGAGCAGGAGAATCGATGTTTCGGGCATAAGCCCTTCTTCAGGAGTGGCTTCAGGTTCCTGAAGAAGGGCTTATGCCCGAAACTTCGATTCTCCTGCTCCTTGGATGCTGCCTGACCTGCTGCGCTTTTACAGCAACACATTTTCAGGTCGGATCTCCAGCATCTGCAGTCCTCACGTTCTCCTACTGAATACACACTGACTCTGTACAGTTACACAGTGAGTGACCCTTACCCTCCTGAATAAACACTGCCTTTCTACAGATACACAGTGAGTGACCCTTAACCTGCTGAATAAACACTGACTCTGTACGGTTACACAGTGATTGACCCTTACCCTGATGAATAAACACTGACTCTATACGGTTACACAGTGGTTGACCCTTACCCTGCTGAATAAACACTGACTCTACCGTTACACAGTGAGTGACCCTTACCCTGCTGAATAAACACTGACTCTATACGGTTACACAGTGAGTGACCCTTACCCTGCTGAATTAACACTGACTCGATACAGTTACACAGTGTGTGACCTTTATCCTGCTGAATAAACACTGACTCTGTTCGGTTACAAAGTGATTGACCCTTACCCTGCTGAATAAACACTGACTCTGTATGGTTCCACAGTGAGTGATCCTTACCCTGCTGAATACAGCTGGAATTGTGTTGCTGGAAAAGCGCAGCAGGTCAGGCAGCATCCAAGGAGTAGAAGAATCGACATTTCGGGCATAAGCCCTTCTTCAGGAATGCCTTCAGGTTCCTGAAGAAGGGCTTATGCCCGAAACATCGATTCTCCTGCTCCTTGGATGCTGCCTGACGTGCTGCGCTTTTACAGCTACACATTTTCAGCTCTGATCTCCAGCATCTGCAGTCCTCACTTTCTCCTACTGAATACACACTGTACTGTACAGTTACACAGAGAGTGACCCATACCCTGCTGAATAAACACTGACTCTGTACGGTTACACAGCGAGTGACCCATACCCTGCTGAATAAACACTGACTCTGTACAGTTACACAGTGAGTGACCCTTACCCTGCTGAATAAACACTGACTCTGTAAAGTTACACAGTGAGTGACCCTTACCCTGCTGAATAAACACTGACTCTGTACAGTTACACAGCGAGTGACCCATACCCTGCTGAATAAACACTGACTCTGTACTGTTCCACAGCAAGTGACCCTTAACCTGCTGAATACACAATGACTCTGTACGGTTACACAGTGAGTGACCCTTACCTTGCTGAATAAACACTGACTCTGTATGGTAACAAAGTGAGTGGCCCTTACCCTGCTGAATAAACATTGACTCTGTAGGGTTACACAGTAAGTGACCCTTACCTTGCTGAATAAACAATGACTCTATGCAGTTACACAGCTAGTGACCCTTACCCTGCTGAATAGACACTGACTCTGTACAGTTGCACAGTGAGTGACCCTTACCCTGCTGAATAAACACTGACTCTGTACAGTTAAACAGCGAGTGACCCTTACCCTGCTGAATAAACGCTGACTCTGTACAGTTACACAGTGAGTGACCCTTACCCTGCTGAATAAACACTGACTCTGTACAGTTAAACAGCGAGTGACCCTTACCCTGCTGAATAAACACTGACTCTGTACGGTTACACAGTGAGTGACCCTTACCCTGCTGAATAAACACTGACTCTGTACGGTTACACAGTGAGTGACCCTTACCCTGCTGAATAAACACTGACTCTATACGGTTACACAGAGAGTGACCCTTACCCTGCTGAATAAACACTGACTCTGTACGGTTACACAGTGAGTGACCCTTACCCTGCTGAATAAACACTGACTCTGTACGGTTACACAGTGAGTGACCCTTACCCTGCTGAATAAACACTGACTCTATACGGTTACACAGTGAGTGACCCTTACCCTGCTGAATAAACACTGACTGTACAGTTACATAGCGAGTGACCCTTACCGTGCTGAATAAACACTGATTCTATTCAGTTACACAGGGAGTGACCCTTACCCTACTGAATAAACACTGACTCTGTACGGTTACACAGGGAGTGACCCTTACCCTACTGAATAAACACTGACTCTGTACGGTTACACAGTGAGTGATCCTGTGTAACAAAGAAGATTGATGAAGGCGGAGTGGTAGACCCTGTCTACGTGGACTTCAGCAGGCGTTTGACAAGTTTCTGCCCAGTAGACTGGTGAGCAAAGCTCTCTCATGGAATCCAGGGGATGGTAGCCAATTGGATACAAAATTGGCTTGAAGGTAGGAGACAGATGGTGGTGGAGGATTGTTGTTTTATGGATTTGAGGTCTGTCACCAATGGTGTACTGTCAGGATTGATGCTGGGTCAACTGTTTTCCATCATTTATTTCAATGATTTGCATCTGAATACAAGGAAGTATGATTAGTATTGTAGATGACACCAAAATTGATGGTGTAATGGACAGCCACAAATGTTATCGCAAAGGACAACAGGACCTTAATCAGATGGGCCAATGGGACAAGGAGTAGCAGATGGAACTTAATTTAGATGAATGTAAATATTGCATTTAGATAAGGCAAAATAGATCAGGACTTACACAATTAATGATAGTGCCTTTGGGGAATGTTTCCAAACACTTTCATGAGGGAAAGTGCATAGTTCCTCGAGAGTAGCATCGCAGGTAGACAGGGTGGTGAAGTAGGCGTTAGGTGCCCTTGCCTTCATTGGTCATTGCATTGAGTATAGACGTTGGGATATCATGTTGGAGCTGTAAGGACATTGGTTTGGGCATTTTTAGAATATTACATTCAGCTCTGGTCTCCCTGTCATGGGAAGGATGTTGTTAAACTTGAAAGGGTTCAGAAAAGATTTTCATAATTGGAGGGTTTCAGTTGTGGGGCGAGGTTGATAGGCTGAGACTATTTTCCTTGGAGCATCGAAGGCTGAGGGATTACCTTATAGAAGTTTATAAAATCACAAAGGGCTTGGACGGGGTGAACAGCCAAGGCTTTTTGTCCCGGCCTACGGAAAACTGGAGGGCACAGATTTAAGGTGAGGGGGGAAAGAATTTAAAAGGGACCTGAGGGCTAATGTTTTCATACTGTAGAGGTACCAGTGTTGGACTTGAACGGACAAGGTGAAATGTCAGGTGACACCAGGTTGTCATTCAACAGGTTAATTTCATATCGCAAGCTTTTAGAGCTCTGCCCCTTCGTCAGGTGAAGCGAAGAGAGCACTTGGGCACGGATTTTATAAACCGTAAGATCAAAAGATCAAACAAATGGTGTAGTTGGAGTGAATCGCCAAACAGAAACTGATAGCCACCTTCCATAACCATGAGGTCAGCCTCAACTGTGATCCCACCACCATGTTGTTCTGTCAAACCTTCCTTACTGTCTTGTTCTGACACCATCACCTCGATGACTTGTTATAATCTCTCTACCTTAATTAGTTTGTCCAGTTTTGGATTACTTGTTACTTCGGATTACTTGCTACTTGTTAATGGGCGGCACGGTGGCACAGTGGTTAGCACTGCTGCCTCACAGCGCCAGAGACCCGAGTTCAATTCCTGCCTCGGGCGACTCTCTGTGTGGAGTTTGCACATTCTCCCCATGTCTGCGTGGGTTTCCTCCGGGTGATCCAGTTTCGTCCCACAGTCCAAAAAAATGTGCAGGTCAGGTGAATTGGCCATGCTAAGTTGCCCGTAGTGTTAGGTGGAGGGGTAAATGTAGGGGAATGGGTCTGGGTGGGTTGCTTTTCGGAGGGTCGGTGTGGACTTGTTGGGCCGAAGGGCCTGTTTCCACACTGTAAGTAATCTAATCTAAAGAACCCTCGGCATGTGCCTGTCATACATAACAAGTCATTTGGTTTGTCTCCATCACCACTTTACTTTTAATTGTAATTGTCTCTCAGCCTCAATCGATCAAATTATCGGTTATCCCTTCACTTGTTATTCAGCTGTTGGCACTTTACTCACACTGTCTGACACTCTTGATCACCTGCAGAGACCTAGTATTCAGCCTGTCGTCACTCCACTCACACCATTTGCATGATCTTTTGATCTGATTGATTATAAAGTCTGTGCCCAGGTGTTCTCTTCACTTGATGAAGTGCACGCTCCGAAAGCTCGTGATTTCAAATAGAATCATGCATTTTTCATGTAGAGGGTGGTGCGTGCATGGAACAAGCTGCCAGAGGAGGTGGTGGAGGCTGGTGCATATACAACATTTAAAAGGCATCTGGATGGGTACATGTATAGGAAGTGATATGGGCCAATGCTGGGAGATGGCAGTTTAGTATAACTGGTTGGCATGGACGAGTTAGAGGAAGGGTTTGTTTCCATGCTGTATAACTCTATCACTGCCCTCCCACCTAAGGGCATTTACTTTTTTTTAAATGGGCTTCACAGACAAGATGTTTGTTATAATAAAGTTTTCATAGACCAACAGGACCATAGGACTGCACTCTCATGTGAGTGTTGGTTTAACCTGAGGGTCACCAAGCCTCAGGCAAGAGGAGAGGTTGAGAAAGAGAGTTCTCATATATTTTAAAACACTTCCACCAGTTCCTGCACAATTTTATACCTTAGGAATAGAATAGGCCTTAATCATTAAATCAGGAAGGCTAATGGGAAGTTGGCCCTTATTTCAAGGGGGTTAGAATACAAGAGAAAAGAAGCCTTCCTGCAACTTTAAAAGAGACTGTGAGCAGTAGTGTTCCCCTTATTATTGTTTCATTGGAAGCTGTTCAGAAAAGCTTTACAAGGATGATCCTGGGTACGGAAGGTTTGCTTTATAAGTAAAGGTTAAACAGTGTGGGACCCTGGTGTTTCGAAGAATGAGTGATGATCTCATTGAAACATATAAGATTCCTGAGGTACATGTTGACAGGATGTCAGACAAGAGTCTAGGACCAGAAGGCATCATCTCAGGATAAAGGGGCTGTCCTGAGAAGGAATTTCCTCTCTCAAAGGGTTGTGGGTCTTTGGAATTCCTTGGCACAGAGAGCTGTGGGGGGCAGAGTCCTTGTGTGTATTTCAGGCTGAGATAGATTTTTGATCCGTTGGGGAATCGAGGATAGGAAAATGGATGTGAGGAATGTTTGATCAGCCACGATCCCATTGAGTGGCAGAGCAGGATCGAGGGGCTGAATGGCCAACTCCTGTTCCTATTTCTTATACTGAATAACATTAATGTCTTGCCCTGAGTAAAGGTAGGACCAATTTCTTCCAGGTGAAAAAGATGGTAAAAGCTCAGAAGAAAATCTTTCTCCAGTTCACTCACTAAACATCTGCACTCAGTTCAAAGTCATACTAAGATGTCTGTCTATACATGCTCTAAATTAGCGAATTGCTCAATGATCAGCTTGAATGTTACAAAGGTTTGAAAGGCCTACTCCTAGCTTCTATATTTCTATATTCCTATGTTTCTATGGCACAGAAAAGCACAGTTAAAGCCAATTTCCTTAATAAACTAACTTCAACTGCACTCCAGTGGAAAGCTTGAATGTCACTGATTAAGTCGAGATGAAAATTAGAACTTAAACAATAAATTTCAGTTAAATGTAAAGTACAAATTGAGTTAGAACCTAGAAAACTATTAAAATTTTCCTTTCACCCAACTCCCAGAACGTTGTTTAATGTTGCACTCTGTAAGTCATACAGAGATGCCTGTATTTATTCACTCTGAATTAGCTCAGCTCTATGTATATAAAAAACAAATTTAAACTAGTTTCCTTAATTAACCAAAGTCAGTTAGTTACCAACGGAAAGCTTCTATACCAACTGTTTAAGATTGGATTAAATTTGGACTCAAAACCATAAATTTTAGTTGAGTGTTAAATAACAATGGCAAACAGAATTAGATTTTTGCAAATCCCAGCACATTATTCAAAGTACACTCCCAGGTTCTTCACAGTTTTACAGCAAGGTATTAGACAAGATAACAAAAAATATGGCCAAATGTGTAGGTGCTCTGAAGCGTCTTGAAAGAAGGGAGTGAGGCAGAAAGGTGAAGTTATTTCCAGAGTTGGGGAATGTTTACTTGCATGTTGCTGCCTAGAGCTATGGATAATAATTGGCTCCAATTTCTTTATATCATATAGCTGACCAGGAATCTCTTCGGCTCCTACCACCTACCTCCATTGTGTGTTAAGGATATACATTGATATTCAATCTCCTTGGCAACGTTAGAGACAGACCTACTTTATCCAACTAATTCTGGAGAGAGACTTGAATGCAGAGCCTTTGGTTCAGAGATAGGGACACTATCACTAGATCCCTAGTGCCACTAAAGATACCAAGGGTACAGAATAGATGCATTTCATTAAAGAGGAATCTATCAGCAATTTCATAGCAATATACAGCATGGAAACAGACTCTTCGGTTTAATTCATCCATAACAACTAAAAATTGTGGGTGGCACGGTGGCACAGTGGTTAGCACTGCTGCCTCACAGCGCCAGAGATCCGGATTCAATTCCCGCCTCAGGCGACTGACTGTGTGGAGTTTGCACGTTCTCCCCGTGTCTGCGTGGGTTTCCTCCGGGTGCTCCGGTTTCCTCCCGCAGTCACAAAGATGTGCAGGTCAGGTGAATTGGCCATACTAAATTGCCCGTAGTGTTAGGTAAGGGGTAAATGTAGGGGTATGGGTGGGTTGCGCTTCGGCGGGTCGGTGTGGACTTGTTGGGCCGAAGGGCCTGTTTCCACACTGTAATCTAATCTAATCTAATCTAAATTAACCTAGTCCCATTTGCCAGCATTAGCCCAGATCTCTCTAAACCCTTCCTATTCATGTATCCATCCAGAGGCTTTTTAAATGTTGCAATTGTACCAGCCTGCAGCACCTCCACATTCCACACACGCACCAGCCTCTGCTGGTTACCCTTCAGGGCGCATTTAAAACTTAACCGAAAGAACCGTGGGTGTTGTAAATCAGAAACAAAACCAGAAGTTGCTGGAAAAGCTCAACAGGTCTGGCAGCGTCTGTAAAGAGAAATCAAAGTTAACGTTTTGAGTCTGGCAACGTTCTGAAGAAGGTCACTGATCCTATAAGGTTAACTTTGATTTCTCTTCACAGATGCTGTCAGACCTGCTGAGTTTTCTCAGCCATTTCTGGTTTTGTTTCTCTTTTAAATCTTTCCCCTCTCAACTTAAGCCTATGCTCTTGGGTTTTGGACTCTCTGACCCTGGGGAAAAGACCTTGACTATTCACACTATCCAAGCCCTTCATGATTTTATAAATTTCTATAAGGTCACCCCTTCGCCTCAATAAAGACAATAAGATTTCAGTTAGAATTGAAGCCAGGGTCAATAAGGATAATAATGAAAATTAGAGGTAATAAGGGAATAATAAGACTGTAAGTAGGTAAGGAAATCCAAGAGGGAACATGACAAAAAAAAAATCAAAAAATACATCAGAATAAAATAAAATATTTTACGAGTATATCAGTAGAAAGAGAATTGCTAAGTGCAAGGAAAGGCCTCTGAGAGGTGCAGAAGTGTTCATTTGTACAGGATCATCAAAGAATGTCAGATATTTAACAAGTACTTTGCATTGGTCTTTACTAGAGAGAAGGACATCAGAGAGAGAATCCTGCAGTGGCTGAGAGAGGAATGAATAATATTAGGAAGGATAAAAGGAATCATTTTAGATAAGTTAGTTAAGTTAAAGGAAAACAAATTGGTGATAACTGACGTGATAAATTGTAAGATCCTGGGGGAGATGAGGCAGCAAACAATGTCCTCAAAATAGTGCAGGAGTAGACCATACAGCCCATTGAACCTGCCCCCTCACATATGATCATGGTTGATTGAACTCATCAATGACATTTTACCCACCCCATCCCCGGTAACTCTGTCTGCAGCTGGAAATCAGGCAGCAATCAGTCTCTAACTGAAAGTCCGAGTTTCCTCAGCCTTCTGTGTCAGGAATCCAAAGATTCATAACCCTCTGAGTTAATATATCACCAGTCCTTCACTGTCGTTGGGTCAAAATCCTGGAACTCCCTACCTAAGGGCATTGTGGGCCGGCCTACACCATATGGACCGCAGTGGTTCAAGAAGGCAGCTCACTACCACCTCCTCAAGGGGCAACGAGGGGCGGGCAATAAATGCTGGCCCAGCCGGCGACACCTATATCCTCGTAATCCATTTCTACATCGTACTGCATGCTAAGAGGTGGAGCAAATACAGTCTCCGATACCGAAGTAGGTTGCTTTCTGAGTAAACCCACTAATTCCTCTGCATACCTTACCAAATCCCAACACCGTGCAGCAGAAAGCTTGTAAAACCCTTCATCGCGTGGAATAATGTTAGTAGCACAGCAGCAATGGTGCCAGGTTAAAAGATGAGTGCTTTAATGACATTCGTGCAAATCCCAACAGGGCTGCCATATTGGCGTTGGACTGGAGTGGACAAAGTCACATGACACCAGGTTATAGTCCAACAGGTTTACCACAAGCTTTCAGAAGACTGCTGTACCTGGGCACTGCCTTCCACTTCATCCAACGAAGGAGCACTGCTCAGCAGCAGCTGAGGCTTGAACTCCACTACTCATCCAAATTTGGATTTGAAGGGTACTCTCACTAATAATGAGGAGTAGACCTGTGCTCCCACCTTTAGAATTAAATCAGATCATCCGGAAATTTCCGTCTCTGTCACCCGTGACCTCTAGAGTCCAAAATTTCCTGCCCTGGTTCTTGCTTTCTAGGAATAACAGCGCCATCCTCTGGAGGCGGTCACAATAGCAGATACCCCAGTGGTCTCAGAGAGTGAACTTGTTCAGCTCCATCAGTCAGTTCCAATCACATGCAGGAATCTTACTGTCACATCAACATACATAAAATATATACGGCTTCTACAGTCGTCGCTGTCTGCGTACTGATTTATCACGGGTTATGTGTTTGAACGGACAGTGATGTCTCTCGATCATTCAAAATTTCTCACCCTCTGGGGATTTAATTCTCTCACAATGTGCTGTCACCACCTTCCCTTGCGATGCTCATCAATCAGGCCTTTTCGTGTACAGTAATATGTTTCGGTTAATACTGCCCTGAGCCGACAGCTATTAGTGAGGCATGACAAGAGTTCCCTTTGCAAATTTAAACCCCCTCCTCCCACCGCCAAAATCTCGCTCTCACTCTATCTGCATTGATCGCTCCTCCATCAGATACACCAACTACAAAACACTGCTGCCCTTGCCCTGGGCAAGTAAGAATTGATCACAGCCCAAAGAGCTGCCCTCTTCTGTACCAGCCTGGTATTACTGCCTAACTGGTGAGATATTAAATCTTCTCGGCAGTGGTGGAAGATCTCAGTGAACAGCCAATTTTTGAAGATCCTAAGAGTTTTCCCCTATCTGGGATCTGGAGTTTGGGCTAATACTCATCCCTCAAAACCAACACTGTGCGGGATCTTGCTGTTCATTTTTTTTGGGGGGGTTTCTGTTTCACAAAGCAGGCTTCAGGCAATGACCCATCCTCATTGTTGTGAAGTAGAAAAGGCAGCAAAATGCCACAAATAAATTGAGAGAAGCCTGGCATTGCTCTGCTTGGCATCCCTGTCCCTGACCCTCCTCCCTGGCTCATGAGGGCAGGATTCACCTGGGTACATCCGCCAATTGCACTGGGAGGCTTTAAATTGGCACTGCTAGGGATTCAGCAAATGACAAGTGTGGTGCAGTTGGATGGAGCCCTGTATTACTTTGGAGGTCAGGAATTAAATTGCTGCTAAGGTCATTTTCTTTGGGAACACTTTGCATTGTAAGGTGTCTGAAAGTTCTCGAACGACTGTTTCTGGAGGTCAAGAACAGCTTCTTCCCTGCTGTTATTAGCCTGCTAAATGGACGCTCTAACTTCAAATAATGTTGATCTTGCTAATGCTGATATTGCTTTCATGCATTTCCAGTGCAGTTGTAACCAGTATGCCTAACTCTGTCTAAGCGCCCTGTGATCTGTATGTCCTGGTACTGCTCGCAAAACAAAGCTTTTCACTAGACTTTGGTACACATGACCACAAGGAAACAAACCAAATCGAGCGAACAGTCTCAACACCAGCTCTGGGCTCTTGGGACAATTGGTACTGAATTCCTCAGTGCTTCTCAGCAAGAGGCTGCCTGGTAGATTGTGAGCTATTTCAGTATACAGAGGAACCTCGATTATCCGAATGACATGGGCAGGGGGTATTTTGTTCAGATAATAGAGTGTTCAGGTAACCGAATGCCGGATAATGCAGTTTAACCAAGCATCGGGACCTTGCGATCTTGTCTGGATAATCCGAAATTCAGATAATCGAATGCCGGATAATTGAGGTTCCTCTGTACGTGGTTACCAATGGGTCATCCCTTTGCTGGAGGTCTGTTTGCTGCAGAGAGATTCTCGACCCTAGGCACATTGGCTAAGGGGCAAGTACTGGCCAATGTTCCTGCTTTGCTCTTCTTCAGATGATGCCATGAGATCTTCTGAATCCCCCTGATATGGTCCCTACTCTCTCTTCCCTCAACTACTCTTCCCCCAAGCCTCACACAAGCCCCAAACTATAAGGACATGAAATGGTTAACCTGAATTCACACACACACACACACACACACACACACACACACACACACACACACACACACACACACACACACACACACACACCGGGCTGACTGAAACCTTGGCTGTCTACAGATTGAGAGAGCAATTACAATGGGCCATGACACAGGACAAATGTAATTATGATGGGTGAATAACCACTGCTAGGATAGAAAGGAGCCCTTACGCCTTCTTCAGCTCTGAATTACATGTCCCTCCCCATGAGGAGGAAAAATCATATTATTTTCCAGTTGTGGGAAATAGTCTGAATCAAGGAAATTGTCTATGCTCATGCAATCCCTGTAGCCCAGGACAGCGGAGAAGTAGAGAGGTGCAAATAATAGTCTACAGCCCAGCAGACTGTTAACTTAATCTGTGGCCTGAGAGTGTGATGTGAACAGTATAACAAAGGGTTAGCGTTGAAAAATGGTTACTGCATCCAGGTCAAAGAGATCAGAGAATAATCTTTCCAGATACAGTTGTGTGGACAATTGGAATTTTCCTTCAAATTGTGGAGGGATTTGTTCTGAGGTTTCAAATTTAAGATTGAGCCACATCTTGCTGTCACATGGACTATTATCCTGTCATCTCAGGATCCAAGAACCAGATCAAGGAGGAAGAGAATGAAATCCCTTGTACCTTGAGTATTCCTGCACTATACTCAGCAGTAATGCCCCACCGAGATTTTGTGTCAAAGGCTGACCTCAAGCATATGATCCCCTGAGATCAGGCAGATGCATTCTTCCATTCTCGCAAGCAGTCCCGCCTCCTAGCCAAAAGGTCATGGGTTCAAAATGGCAGCCTCAGATCTCTGGTGGACAAGTTGTTCTGACTCAGAGCCAAATCAACTTGGAGATACACGTAAATCTAGCATGCGTATAGAATCCCTTCAGTGTGGATTCAACCCATTGAGTCCACACTGACCCTCCAAATCACATTCCACCCAGACACTGTCCCCACCCTATAACCCTGCCTTTCCCATGGCCAATCCACCCAACCTGTCCAATCTTTGGACTGTGGGAGGAAATCGGAGCACCTAAAGGAATGCCAAGCAGACATGGGGAGAATATGCAAACTCCACCCGGACATTTGTCCGAGGGTCGATTCAAGCCCAGGTCCCCAGTACTGTGAGGCAACAGTGCTAACCACTGAGCCACCGTGCTGCCTGAAATTTTACTGGAATAGTAACAGGCGATCACGCCACATTCCGTTAATGATACATAACCCAGCCGGAGAATTCAATATCACCCAGGACAGAGAAACCCATTGTTCAGCAGCCCCATCCAACACATTCATCATCCACTCCCTTTACCACTGAGTCTCAGTAGCAGCAGTGTGGACAATCTGCAATTGCACTGCAGAAAATCACCAAGGCGCCTTTGACAACACCTTCCGAACCCATGACCTCTATCTGGAAGGACCAGGGCAGCAGCTACACAGGAACTCCTCTCCCTGCAGGTTCATTTCCAAGCCATTCCCCGTCCTGCCTTGGAAATATATCAACGTTCCTTCAGGGGTCGCTGGGTTAAAACCCTGAAAGTAAGCCCCTATACCACACGGACTGCAGTGGTTTAAGGAGGCAGCTCTCCACCACCACCACCACCACCAATCTCTCAAAAGGCACTTAGGGACGGGTGATAAGAGCTGATCTAGCCAGTGGTACCTACATAGTATGAAGAAATAATGTGTACACCATGAGGTGTGCATACCTAAATCCTGACGATCAATTTTCAGTGTTTCAACAGTGACAGAACAAGATACCACCCCTTTCATTTAGACAATAGACAATAGGTGCAGGAGTAGGCCATTCTGCCCTTCGAGCCTGCACCACCATTCAATATGATCATGGCTGATCATTCCTAATCAGTATCCTGTTCCTGCCTTATCTCCATAACCCTTGATTCCACTATCCTTGAGAGCTCTATCCAACTCTTTCTTAAATGAATCCAGAGACTGGGCCTCCACTGCCCTCTGGGGCAGAGCATTCCACACAGCCACCACTCTCTGGGTGAAGAAGTTTCTCCTCATCTCTGTCTTAAATGGTCTACCCCGTATTTTTAAGCTGTGTCCTCTGGTTCGGCACTCACCCATCAGCGGAAACATGTTTCCTGCCTCCAGAGTGTCCAATCCTTTAATAATCTTATATGTCTCAATCAGATCCCCTCTCAGTCTTCTAAACTCAAGGGTATACAAGCCCAGTCGCTCCAGTCTTTCAGTTTAGGGTAATCCCGCCATTCCGGGAATTGACCTCATGAACCTACGCTGCACTCCCTCAATAGCCAGAATGTCTTTCCTCAAATTTGGAGACCAGAACTGCACACAATACTCCATTTAAAAGAACTTGCTACTTTGATTGTCTGTTGAACTCAGCGTGAAAGGTTAGGGCTGAAATTTAACAAAACTAGTACACTTTATCTACATGATGATTGTTAATACAGTGTCAATTAACCTCTCTGGCCCAGAAATAGAGCAATTTAACCGCTCCATGCATTTAATAGGTTTTTAGCTTTTCAATTATTCAGTCAATTTCTTTTAAATTCTCTTTTCTTTTCTACCTGCCATCTCTCTGTCAGTCCTAAGCAGCACACCTTTAGGAAGGACATATTAGTTTTGGAGTATAGATTTAGCAGAATGTTACTTGGACTGCAGGAAGCAATTCCTGAGAGGAAGTTTGCCACGAAATTGCATTCCTTGCAAATGAGGAGTTTCAGCTTTGATTTAATCAAAGTTTAGCAGACGCTAAGTTGAATCAATAGGCCAGAGAGAGAGAGAGAGAGAGAGAGAGAAAGGTTCATAGAGACATTGAGTCAAACAGCACAGAAACAGACCCTTCGGTCCAACCAGTCCATGCTGACCATAATCCCAAACTAAATTAGTCCCACCTGCCTACTCCTGGCCCATATCCCTCCAAACCTTTCCTGTTCACGTAGTTAGCGAGTGTCTTTGAATCCTTGTTATCGTGCCTGCATCCACTGCATCCTCAGGAATCACCCTCTGTGTAAAAAAAATTTCTCCCTCGCGTCTTTTTTAAAATCTCGTCTTCACCTTAAAAATGTGCCCCCTCGTCTTGAATCCCCCACTCTAGGGGAAAAAAAAACACTTTCCTGCCTTTTCCCTGTAACCCTTGAATCCCTAGGAGAAAGTGAGGACTGCAGATGCTGGAGATCAGAGCTGAAAATGTGTTGCTGGAAAAGCGCAGCAGGTCAGGCAGCATCCAAGGAGCAGGAGAATCGACGTTTCGGGCAGGAGCCCTTCTTCAGGAATTCCTTCCTGGTTAAAAATCTGTCCGTCTCAGCCTTGAATATACTTAATGACCCAGCCTCAACAGCCCTCTGTGGTAAAGAATTCCACAGATTCACTCCCCTCAGAGAAGAACGTCCTCATCTCTGTCTTAAATGGGTGACACCTCAATTCTGAGGTTGTGCCCTCTGGTCCGAGACTCTCCTCCTATAGGAAAGAACCTCTCCACATCAACCCTGTCAAGTCCCTAAGAATCTTACATGCTTCAATAAGGGGTGGCACGGTGCCTAGCACTGCTGCCTCACAGCACCAGGGTCCCGGGTTCGATTACAGCCTCGAGTGACTGTCTGTGTGGAGTTTGTACATTCTCCCTGTGTCTGCGTGGGTTTACTCCAGGTGTTCCGGTTTCCTCCCGCAGGCCAGGTGAGCTGGCCATGCTAAATTGTCCGTAGCGTTAGGTGCATTAGTCAGAGGGAAATGGGTCTGTGTGGGTTACACTTTGGAGGGTCGGTGTGGACTGGTTGGGCCGAAGGGCCTGTTTCCACACTGTAGGGAATCTAATCTAATCAATGTCACCTCTTCTTCTTCTATATTCCAACACGTACAGGCCCAACCTACTCAATGTCTTCTCATAAAACAGTCCTTCCATACTTGGATTCAGCCTACTCTCTTGAACCTCTGACTGTTGCCACGCTTTCCTTCATCTCTTTCCAACCCCAGAGATGTGGGACACCAGAGTGAAAGTGGCTTCACACTTTGGAGACTCCCCACTGGGCCTTTCCCGATGGTCTGTTCAGGACAGAATGGAAGAACTGGGATGGACGAAGCCACCCAAACAAGTGACCAAGGCAGCTTGGTCTGAGGTCACTGCAGAGGTCAGTGGATCGGAGAAGGTTCAAGGGAATGTGGCTCCAGTGCTGCAGGTGGATGAATGATCTATTGTGCTCTGGCAGGGTATGTATTACTGTGAGAGTGAGTTGGCATCATAAGGTTGACTCTGCAGAAGCCTGGCGCACACAAAACTGGGTCCCATGCATCTCCATCACGTGCACTGAATATGCGCCAATGAAATGGGACTGCCAATGTTGCATTACCCAATGGCACTCGCTCTAACATGTCTGACAGGATTAACTATTGAAATATAAAGCGAGCTACAACAGTCAGCAACTCAAGCACCACGAGGTCACTGGCCAGGAGAACTTACACCTCTGATATGTTTTCACCAAAGAATTGTCCCCTTGGGACAATGGGAGCAGGGAGCTCACAATCCCTCAGTAGGACAAGGGGACGGCGAGGGGTGAATTTGGTCAGGACTTTTCAGAGGCATCTCAGGCACATACGTGCTACAACTTTTTATTGTCTTTCACCTTCTCAAACACTTAGGGCCAATAGACGTCCCATTCATGCAGAATCCCCTGCTGCCCCATAACCTTCTCAGCTGGGTTTAACTGGGCAGCTATTGAAATATGGACCTGTCAACAAACAGCAGGAAGGAGATGTTTCAGAACTTCTCCTGGTGACCCCAGGTCCTTATCAGGCACCTCAACATGTGACACCTAACCTGCATGACTTATGGCTGCTTGCCTAGTTTCTCATTCAGTCATAGAGTCATACAGCACAGACACAGACCCGTAGATCCAACGTGTCCATACCAACCAGGTTTCCTAAACTAAGCTATTCCCATTTACCCGCATTAGGTCCATCTCCCTTTCCTATTCATGGACCTGTCATGTTACAGCTGAGGGATTGGTAGCCTGGAGCGTTATAGAGCACTCCATGCATGTGTCATGTAGCTCAGTCTGCCCTCAATGGCTTCTGCAGCATAGCCCTGCAACCTTGGACTCAGCAGAGTGTGTCAGTGCATCCTTAACCACTTCCTTAAGATTGAGAAACCTGGGTCAGTGAAGTGTCCTGCTCAGCTTCATATAAACCGACCACCACCACTGTCACCACCACCAAATTGCTGTTGTAGACAGTTGACCTTCAGCTCAGAGTTCAACATGTTGGGGGTTGGGGGGCGGGGGTGCAGATGCCAGGATTATGGGAGATGCAGATCTGTCAATCTCTATACTACATTTAGGTGCCCTGCTGTCCTGTGGTGTACGCTCTTTCACCTGCCCTGTTCCTCTCCTCTGCCTTATTCATGCATTCCTTGCCCTTCCCAAACTTCCCCCTGAGCATACAATCCCACAATCCTCTAGCACCCCATGACCACTCTTAGTTTTGGGCTTCCCATCAGTTCCCCCTCTCCATCGCAGCCTTGAAAATACCTAACGACCCAGCTTTGACAGCCTTCTGGGGTAAAGAATTCCCCAAGTCATGATTAAGTTTCGAATTCCAAATTCCCAGCTGACCCCGGCCTCTGATAATCTCTGATTCCTCTGCCTAACGTGAATCCATCCACATGATCCTTAAAAACATCCAATGATCCCATCTCAACTGTCTTCTGAGGTGGAGAATTCCGAAGTCAAACAGCCATCTGAGAGGAAAATAATTCCCTAATTTGAAAACAGCGTCCCTTATATCTGGATTAACCCACAAGAAGAAAGTCAGCTATGTCTAGACCATTCCAGATTTTACAGACATCAATGAAATCACATCTCTCAGTCCTCTGAACTCCAGTGAAAATAAGCCTAGTCTGTCCAACCTCTCCCCATGAGACAGTGGAGGACAGGGGTAATGGAAAGCGACATGACAATGCAGAGAAGGTTGGTAACACTGGATTAGCTAATGAAATGGAAATGGAAAGTAATCTGAGAATCCCCATTCCAACCCTGAATTGCCTTAAGTTCTGAAGCAAGTGCTCCCATCTTAATTACGCTAATGGGCTCCATTAATTAGACACATGTGTCTCTGACAGTATCGTGTGCGCTTCCATTCAGCTATGAAGAACAAGTGTTAACCAAAGCAGCCCGCAGCTGTTTGGAATGATGCCCGATCTGCTGGAAGGCTCATCCAGCATTACCCACTGCCGTTGGCGCCGGAGCAGCCCCCTTGTCAAGTTTCGGGTCTGTGATATCTGCAGCCGCTTTGTGGAGCTTGCCACCTTCCATGGTGGCTCAGGACCTCCTCATTCCCCTGTTATGGGGCATTCTTACCTGGGAAGGAAAAGTCAGTATTGTCAGCTGATAAAGGTTGGCACTCACCCATCCCACACCCTAAAGCAAGGAACATGTCTCTTCATTAGCACTTTTACAAGAGTTTTACAATTTATTGAAGGTTTTGTTTGAGCTGCAGTGTAAGAAATACGGCAGCTAATTTGCCCATAGCCAGCTCTCACAAACAGCAATGAGTGTATTATCTATATCGGTATTGCTCGTAGATAGGATATATCTTAGTTGGAAAACTAAGGAGACCACTTTTGCAAAATAATGTCACTTGCACCATGGATGACATTTTGGAAAGTAGGGAATCTTTGATGCAAGTTAATAGATGATAGACTTGAGGTCTTGGGACAGCACAGTGACTCAATGGTTAGCACTGTTCTCTCTCAGAGACAAGGTCACAGGTTCGATTCCACCTTTGGGTAACTGTCTGTGTGGAGTTTGCACTTTCTCCCTATGTCTACAGGAGTTTCCTCCGGGTGCTCTGGTTTCCTCCCACAGTCCAAAGATGTATAGGTTAAGTGGATTGACCATGTTAAATTATCCCATATTGCCCAGAGATATGCGGGTTAAGTGTTGGCCTTGGAAAATGCAGAGTTACAGGGATAGGGTGTGGGTGTGATGCTCTTCACGGTGGATTTAATGGGCTGAATGGCCTGCTTACACACTGTAGGGATTCGATGAAGTGGACACTCTGAGGCGTTGACAGGTCCTTTGTAAATATCTTTGATTGAAGAATAATGTGGATGAATGTAAGGTTATCCACTTTGATACCAAAACAAGAAAGTAGCTTTTGACTTGAACAGCAATAGATTGGGAAAGAGAGAGGTGGAATGAGACCTGGATGCCCTTGTATCCCAATTGCTGAAAGTAAACATTGCAAGTGAAGAAGGCAAATGGTATGTTGTCCTTCTTGGCCAGACGATTTGGGTATGGGAGCAGGGATGTCTTGCTGCCATTGTACAGAGCCTTGGTGAGACCCCACCTGGAGTATTGTGTGCAGTTTCAGTCTCCTTATCTGAGGAAGGATGTTCTGGCTATGTTGACCAGACCAATCGCTGGGACGGCAGGACTGATGTATGAAGAGACACTGAATCGGTCAGGATTATATTCACTGGAGTTTAGAAGAATGAGGTCCGTTTCATGGAAGCCTATAAAATTCCAAGAGGACTAGACAGCACAACTGCAGGAAGGATGTCCCCAATGACTGGGGAGTCTAGAACCAGGGGTAACAGTCTAAGCTATGGGGAAGTTCATTTCGGACTGAGATGAGGAGAAAGTGGTGAGCCTGTGGAATTCTCTGTCACGAGGAGTGGTTGAGGCCAAATCAGTGAACCATTTTAAAAGTGTTCTTCAGGCGAAAGGGATTAAAGGGTGGGGGGAGCAATAGCGGGAACAGGGGACTGAGTTGGGATGATCAGCCATGATCATGTTGGCTCAAGGGGCCAAGTGGCCACCTCCTGCTTGTATTTTCTATGAATAGAACAGCAAATGAATGAGGCCTGTGGGACCATCAAGCCTGCTCCAGTGCTATCAGGGAGCCCAATCAACATTAATTGCATGATGCAAAGACCACACTGTATCCGAAGTCTTAAAATAACAGTTAGATCCAACACTCACAACAAGCTCTGACTAATTTTGTTATTAGCTAATGTAGTCTGCAGAAATACCTGAGACTGAATGGAATGAAGGGATGGGTAGTGGATATATCAGTGACAAGTTAATTGAGTGTGAACCAGTACTATAACTGGGGGGCTCTTGCAGTGCAGTGGTAGTGTCCCCCCCTTTGACCCAACAGGCCTGGGTTCAAGACCCATCTGCTCCAGAGGTGTGTCATACCATCTCAGACCAGGTTAGCTAAAACATACTTAAACATGAGGAGCTGGTAATAAGTGTCAAAACAGGAATGAGCTCTTACCTGGAATTCTGGTGAAAACCAGCCAAAACTCTTAACCCATCAGCTCCCAGTCCAAGAATTCAAAATTCTCACCTTTATCAAATTCCTCAATGTCTGCCGTGCACATTCACAAACAAGATAGCACGTGGACTGCAGTGGTTCAAGACGGCAGCTCCCCACCACCTTCCCCACAGGAACTGGGGAGGGGCAATAAACACTGGCCCAGCCATCGACACCCACAACCCCATGAATTAAGTAAACGAAAACTCTTCTCCCATCTGTATCACCTCCTCCAACTGGTACAACGCTTTGAGTTAACCGAACTCCTCCAATCCTACTCTCTTGTTGCTCATTGATAGTTTGACAGACTGGACGATGGGAGCCAGGCAGTAACTCAAGGTTCCCATCAATCCCCTCTCTGGGAGGAGAGTGTTAATCAACTGAGGTTTACTGTATTATTCCAGGTGCCCTCCAGCTGGGACAGGAGGCTTCCAGATCTTCTGCTGTCAGATCATGCATTATCCAAATGGCCTTGACCAATCGATGTGGTGTGCTCTGCAGGGATTGGAAACTGTGTCGAGGGTCAAACTTACTGGTGTAATTTACTGAAAAATGGTGAGGGGATCTTGGCTTAAAGGAACTGAGACAAATAGAATTATAAAGCACACAGAACAGAAAAAAATCCTTCAAAACAGAGTGTGATTCGTACTTATACAGCGTTTTTCACATATTCAATGTGCTTTACAGTCACGAAATGCTTCTGATATGAGGTTGCCGTTGTTAGGTAGACAACAGGAGAACCAACATGCAAGTTTCCAATCGGCGACTAACAGCACCGCCCTGTTTGGGTGATGTCAATTTCATTCAGAAAGGCAATCCTCCAACAGGATTACACTTCAGCGGTGAGCCAACAGAGTTGTACATCAACTGTACAGCTCCCAAACATTGCAGCTCCCCAACACTGCAGTTCCCCAACTGTGCAGCTGCCCAACCCTGCAGCTCTCCAACCCTGAAGCTCTCCAACGCTGCAGCTGCCCAACCCTGCAGCTCTTCAATCCTGCAGCTCTCCAACTGTGCAGTTCCCCAACCCTGCAGCACTCCAACTGTGCGGCTGCCCAACTCTGCAGTTCCCCAACTCTGCTGCTCCCCAACTCTGCAGCTCTCCAACTGTGCAGCTCCCCAACCCTGCAGTTCCCCATCTCTGCAGCTCTCCAACTCTGCAGCTCTCCAAACCTGCAGCTCCCCAACCTGCAGCTCCACAACTGTGCAGCCCACCAATCCTGCAGCTCCCGAATTGTGCAGCTCCCCAACCCGGCAGCTCCCCAACAGTGTAGCTTCCCAACCCTAGAGCTCGCCAACAGTGCAGCTCCCCAACTGTGCAGCTCCCCAACTCTGCAGTTCCCCAACTGTGCAGCTCCCCAACCCTGCAGCTCTCCAACGCTGCAGCTGCCCATCCCTGCAACACTCCAACCCTGAAGCTCTCCAACGCTGCAGCTGCCCAACCCTGCAGCTCTTCAACCATGCAGCTCTCCAACTGTGCAGTTCCCCAACCCTGCAGAACTCCAACTGTGCAGCTATCCAACCCTGCAGCTCTCCAACCCTTCAGTTCCCCAAATGTGAAGCTCTCCAACACTGCAGCTCCCCAACTCTGCAGTTCCTGAACTCTTCGAGGAGAAAGTGAGGTCTGCAGACGCTGGAGATCAAAGCTGAAACTTTATTGCTGGAACAGCACAGCAGGTCAGGCAGCATCTAGGGAACAGAAGATTCGACGTTTCGGGCACATGCCCTTCTTCAGATCCACAAGTCTGCCAGTCCCTAATTCTGTAGCTCCCCAACATTGCAGCTCCCCAACGCTGCAGCTCCCCAGCCCTGAAGATCACCAACAGTGCAGCTCCTCAATAGTGCAGCTCCCCAACTCTGCAGCACCCCAACCCTGCAGCTCCCCAAACCTGCAGCTCCCCAACAGTGCTGGTCCCCAACCATGCAGCTCCCCAACTCTGCAGCTCCCCAACTCTGCAGTTCCCCAACTCTGCAGCTCCCCAACTCTGCAGCTCTCCAACTGTGCAGCTCCCCAACCCTGCAGTTCCCCAACTCTGCAGCTCCCCAACTGTGCAGCTCCCCAACTCTGCAGCTCTCCAACTGTGCAGCTCCACAACCCTGCAGTTCCACAACCCATCAGCTCCCCAACTCAGCAGCTGTCCAACCCTGCAACTCCCCAACCCTGCAGCACCCCAACAGTGCAGATCCCCAACCATGCAGCTCCCCAATTCTGCAGTTCCCCAACTCTGCAGCTCCCCAACTCTGCAGCTCTTCAACTGTGCAGTTCCCCAACCCTGCAATTCCCCAACTCTGCAGCTCCCCAACTCTGCAGCTATCGAACTCTGCAGTTCTCCAACCATACAGCTCCCCAACCATGCAGCTCCCCAAACTTGCAGCTCACAAAGTGTGCAGGTCTCCAACTCTACAGCTCCACAACCGTGCAGTGCCCCAACCCTGCAGCTCTCCAAATCTGCAGCTCTCTAACCATGCATCCATGCAGCTCCACAACTGTGCAGCTCTCCAACAGTGCCGCACCCCAAATGTGCAGCCTCCAAAATCCTGCAGCTACCCAACTGTGCAGTGCCCAAACCCTGCAGCACTCCAACCCTGCAGCTCCCCAACAGTGCAGATTCGCCACCCTGCAGCTCCACAACCCTGCAACGCTCCAACCCTGCAGCTTGCAAAACATGCAGCTCCCCAACCCTGCATCTCGTCAACAGTACAGCTCCCCAACTGTGCAGCGCCCCAACTCTGCAGTTCCCCAATTCTGCAGCCCCCTAACCCTGCAGCTCTCCAATGCTACAGCTGCCCAACCCTGCAGCTCTCCAATCCTGCAGCTCTCCAATGCCTCAGCTCTCCAACCATGCAGCTTGCCAACCCTGCAGCTTCCCAAGCCTGCAGCTCCCCAACCCTGCAGCTCTCCAACGCCTCAGCTCTCCAACTATGCAGCTCCCCAACCCTGCAGCTACCCAAATATGCAGCTCCCCAACCATGCAGCTCCCCAATTCTGCAGTTCCCCAACTCTGCAGCTCCTCAACTCTGAAGCTCTTCAATTGTGCAGTTCCCCAACCCTGCAGTTCCCCAACTCTGCAGCTCCCCTAATCTGCCGCTATCCAACTCTGCAGTTCTCCAACCATACAGCTCCCCAAACATGCAGCTCCCCAAACTTGCAGCTCACCAAGGGTGCAGGTCTCCAACTCTACAGCTCCACAACCCTGCAGTGCCCCAACCCTGCAGCTCTCCAAATCTGCAGCTCTCTAACCATGCATCCATGCAGCTCCACAACTGTGCAGCTCTCCAACAGTGCCGCACCCCAAATGTGCAGCCTCCCAATCCTGCAGCTACCCAACTGTGCAGCACCCCAACCCTGCAGCACTCCAACCCTGCAGCTCCCCAACAGTGCAGATTCGCCACCCTGCAGCTCCACAACCCTGCAACGCTCCAACCCTGCAGCTTGCAAAACATGCAGCTCCCCAACCCTGCATCTCGTCAACAGTACAGCTCCCCAACTGTGCAGCTCCCCAACCCTGCAGTTCCCCAACTCTTCAATTCCTCAACTGAGCAGCTCCCCAAGCCTGCAGCTCCTCAACCCTGCAGCTCTCCAACGCCTCAGCTTTCCAACCATGCAGCTCCCCAACCCTGCAGCTACCCAAATATGCAGCTCCCCAACCCTGCAGGTCCCCAACTCTTCAGCTCCCCAACCCTGCAGTTCCCCAACACTGCAGCTCCTCAACTGAGCTTCTCTCCAACTGTGCAGCTCCCCAACCCTGCAGCTCTCCAACCCTGCAGCTCTCCAACTCCCCAACTCTGCAAGTCTCCAACTGTGCATCTTCCCAACCCTGCATCACCCCAACACTGCAGCTCCCCAACTCTGCAGCTCCCCAACCCTGCGGCTCCCAAACTGTGCAGCTCCCCAACCCTGCATTTACCCAAATGCTGCAGTTCCCCAACCCTGCAGCACCCCAACCCTGCAGCACCCCAACCCTGCAGATCCCCAAACCTACAGCTCCCCAACTGTGCAGTTCCCGAACTCTGCAGCTCCCCAACCCTGCAACGCCCCGACCCTGCAGCTCTCCAACCTTTAAGCTCTCCACCCCTGCAGCTCTCCAACTGAGCAGATCCCCAACCCTGCAGCTCTCCAACTGTGCAATTCCTGAACTCTGCAGCTCCCCAACTCTGCCGCTCCCTAACTCTGCAGCTCCCCAACCCTACAGATCACCAACAGCGCAGCTCCTCAACAGTGCAGCTCTGCAACTCTGCAGCGCCCCAACCCTGCAGTTCCCCAACCCTGCAGTTCCCCAACCCTGCAGATCCCCAAACCTACAGCTCCCCAACTGTGCAGTTCCCGAACTCTGCAGCTCCCCAACCTTTAAGCTCTCCACCCCTGCAGCTCTCCAACTGAGCAGATCCCCAACCCTGCAGCTCTCCAACTGTGCAATTCCTGAACTCTGCAGCTCCCCAACTCTGCCGCTCCCTAACTCTGCAGCTCCCCAACCCTACAGATCACCAACAGCGCAGCTCCTCAACAGTGCAGCTCTGCAACTCTGCAGCGCCCCAACCCTGCAGCTCCCCAAACCTGCAGCTCCCCAACCCTGCAGCTCCCCAACTCTGCAGCTCTCAAACCCTGCAGCTCTCCAAATCTGCAGCTCACCGACTCTGCAGGTCACCTATCCTGCTGCTCCCCAACAGTGCAGCTCTCCAAATCTGCAGGTCCCCAACCGTGCAGCTCCCCAACTCTGCAGTTCCTGAACTCTTCGAGGAGAAAGTGAGGTCTGCAGACGCTGGAGATCAAAGCTGAAACTTTATTGCTGGAACAGCACAGCAGGTCAGGCAGCATCTAGGGAACAGAAGATTCGACGTTTCAGGCACATGCCCTTCTTCAGATCCACAAGTCTGCCAGTCCCTAATTCTGTAGCTCCCCAACATTGCAGCTCCCCAACGCTGCAGCTCCCCAGCCCTGAAGATCACCAACAGTGCAGCTCCTCAATAGTGCAGCTCCCCAACTCTGCAGCACCCCAACCCTGCAGCTCCCCAAACCTGCAGCTCCCCAACAGTGCTGGTCCCCAACCATGCAGCTCCCCAACTCTGCAGCTCCCCAACTCTGCAGTTCCCCAACTCTGCAGCTCCCCAACTCTGCAGCTCTCCAACTGTGCAGTTCCCCAACTCTGCAGCTCCCCAACTCTGCAGCTCCCCAACTCTGCAGTTCCCCAACTCTGCAGCTCCCCAACTCTGCAGCTCTCCAACTGTGCAGCTCCCCAACCCTGCAGTTCCCCAACTCTGCAGCTCCCCAACTGTGCAGCTCCCCAACTCTGCAGCTCTCCAACTGTGCAGCTCCACAACCCTGCAGTTCCACAACCCATCAGCTCCCCAACTCAGCAGCTGTCCAACCCTGCAACTCCCCAACCCTGCAGCACCCCAACAGTGCAGATCCCCAACCATGCAGCTCCCCAATTCTGCAGTTCCCCAACTCTGCAGCTCCCCAACTCTGCAGCTCTTCAACTGTGCAGTTCCCCAACCCTGCAGTTCCCCAACTCTTCAGCTCCCCAACTCTGCAGCTATCGAACTCTGCAGTTCTCCAACCGTACAGCTCCCCAACCATGCAGCTCCCCAAACTTGCAGCTCACAAAGTGTGCAGGTCTCCAACTCTACAGCTCCACAACCGTGCAGTGCCCCAACCCTGCAGCTCTCCAAATCTGCAGCTCTCTAACCATGCATCCATGCAGCTCCACAACTGTGCAGCTCTCCAACAGTGCCACACCCCAAATGTGCAGCCTCCAAAATCCTGCAGTTACCCAACTGTGCAGTGCCCAAACCCTGCAGCACTCCAACCCTGCAGCTCCCCAACAGTGCAGATTCGCCACCCTGCAGCTCCACAACCCTGCAACGCTCCAACCCTGCAGCTTGCAAAACATGCAGCTCCCCAACCCTGCATCTCGTCAACAGTACAGCTCCCCAACTGTGCAGCGCCCCAACTCTGCAGTTCCACAATTCTGCAGCCCCCTAACCCTGCAGCTCTCCAATGCTACAGCTGCCCAACCCTGCAGCTCTCCAATCCTGCAGCTCTCCAATGCCTCAGCTCTCCAACCATGCAGCTTCCCAACCCTGCAGCTTCCCAAGCCTGCAGCTCCCCAACCCTGCAGCTCTCCAACGCCTCAGCTCTCCAACTATGCAGCTCCCCAACCCTGCAGCTACCCAAATATGCAGCTCCCCAACCATGCAGCTCCCCAATTCTGCAGTTCCCCAACTCTGCAGCTCCTCAACTCTGAAGCTCTTCAATTGTGCAGTTCCCCAACCCTGCAGTTCCCCAACTCTGCAGCTCCCCTAATCTGCCGCTATCCAACTCTGCAGTTCTCCAACCATACAGCTCCCCAAACATGCAGCTCCCCAAACTTGCAGCTCACCAAGGGTGCAGGTCTCCAACTCTACAGCTCCACAACCCTGCAGTGCCCCAACCCTGCAGCTCTCCAAATCTGCAGCTCTCTAACCATGCATCCATGCAGCTCCACAACTGTGCAGCTCTCCAACAGTGCCGCACCCCAAATGTGCAGCCTCCCAATCCTGCAGCTACCCAACTGTGCAGCACCCCAACCCTGCAGCACTCCAACCCTGCAGCTCCCCAACAGTGCAGATTCGCCACCCTGCAGCTCCACAACCCTGCAACGCTCCAACCCTGCAGCTTGCAAAACATGCAGCTCCCCAACCCTGCATCTCGTCAACAGTACAGCTCCCCAACTGTGCAGCTCCCCAACCCTGCAGTTCCCCAACTCTTCAATTCCTCAACTGAGCAGCTCCCCAAGCCTGCAGCTCCTCAACCCTGCAGCTCTCCAACGCCTCAGCTTTCCAACCATGCAGCTCCCCAACCCTGCAGCTACCCAAATATGCAGCTCCCCAACCCTGCAGGTCCCCAACTCTTCAGCTCCCCAACCCTGCAGTTCCCCAACACTGCAGCTCCTCAACTGAGCTTCTCTCCAACTGTGCAGCTCCCCAACCCTGCAGCTCTCCAACCCTGCAGCTCTCCAACTCCCCAACTCTGCAAGTCTCCAACTGTGCATCTTCCCAACCCTGCATCACCCCAACACTGCAGCTCCCCAACTCTGCAGCTCCCCAACCCTGCGGCTCCCAAACTGTGCAGCTCCCCAACCCTGCATTTACCCAAATGCTGCAGTTCCCCAACCCTGCAGCACCCCAACCCTGCAGCACCCCAACCCTGCAGATCCCCAAACCTACAGCTCCCCAACTGTGCAGTTCCCGAACTCTGCAGCTCCCCAACCCTGCAACGCCCCGACCCTGCAGCTCTCCAACCTTTAAGCTCTCCACCCCTGCAGCTCTCCAACTGAGCAGATCCCCAACCCTGCAGCTCTCCAACTGTGCAATTCCTGAACTCTGCAGCTCCCCAACTCTGCCGCTCCCTAACTCTGCAGCTCCCCAACCCTACAGATCACCAACAGCGCAGCTCCTCAACAGTGCAGCTCTGCAACTCTGCAGCGCCCCAACCCTGCAGTTCCCCAACCCTGCAGTTCCCCAACCCTGCAGATCCCCAAACCTACAGCTCCCCAACTGTGCAGTTCCCGAACTCTGCAGCTCCCCAACCTTTAAGCTCTCCACCCCTGCAGCTCTCCAACTGAGCAGATCCCCAACCCTGCAGCTCTCCAACTGTGCAATTCCTGAACTCTGCAGCTCCCCAACTCTGCCGCTCCCTAACTCTGCAGCTCCCCAACCCTACAGATCACCAACAGCGCAGCTCCTCAACAGTGCAGCTCTGCAACTCTGCAGCGCCCCAACCCTGCAGCTCCCCAAACCTGCAGCTCCCCAACCCTGCAGCTCCCCAACTCTGCAGCTCTCAAACCCTGCAGCTCTCCAAATCTGCAGCTCACCGACTCTGCAGGTCACCTATCCTGCTGCTCCCCAACAGTGCAGCTCTCCAAATCTGCAGGTCCCCAACCGTGCAGCTCCCCAACTCTGCAGTTCCTGAACTCTTCGAGGAGAAAGTGAGGTCTGCAGACGCTGGAGATCAAAGCTGAAACTTTATTGCTGGAACAGCACAGCAGGTCAGGCAGCATCTAGGGAACAGAAGATTCGACGTTTCAGGCACATGCCCTTCTTCAGATCCACAAGTCTGCCAGTCCCTAATTCTGTAGCTCCCCAACATTGCAGCTCCCCAACGCTGCAGCTCCCCAGCCCTGAAGATCACCAACAGTGCAGCTCCTCAATAGTGCAGCTCCCCAACTCTGCAGCACCCCAACCCTGCAGCTCCCCAAACCTGCAGCTCCCCAACAGTGCTGGTCCCCAACCATGCAGCTCCCCAACTCTGCAGCTCCCCAACTCTGCAGTTCCCCAACTCTGCAGCTCCCCAACTCTGCAGCTCTCCAACTGTGCAGTTCCCCAACTCTGCAGCTCCCCAACTCTGCAGCTCCCCAACTCTGCAGTTCCCCAACTCTGCAGCTCCCCAACTCTGCAGCTCTCCAACTGTGCAGCTCCCCAACCCTGCAGTTCCCCAACTCTGCAGCTCCCCAACTGTGCAGCTCCCCAACTCTGCAGCTCTCCAACTGTGCAGCTCCACAACCCTGCAGTTCCACAACCCATCAGCTCCCCAACTCAGCAGCTGTCCAACCCTGCAACTCCCCAACCCTGCAGCACCCCAACAGTGCAGATCCCCAACCATGCAGCTCCCCAATTCTGCAGTTCCCCAACTCTGCAGCTCCCCAACTCTGCAGCTCTTCAACTGTGCAGTTCCCCAACCCTGCAGTTCCCCAACTCTTCAGCTCCCCAACTCTGCAGCTATCGAACTCTGCAGTTCTCCAACCGTACAGCTCCCCAACCATGCAGCTCCCCAAACTTGCAGCTCACAAAGTGTGCAGGTCTCCAACTCTACAGCTCCACAACCGTGCAGTGCCCCAACCCTGCAGCTCTCCAAATCTGCAGCTCTCTAACCATGCATCCATGCAGCTCCACAACTGTGCAGCTCTCCAACAGTGCCACACCCCAAATGTGCAGCCTCCAAAATCCTGCAGTTACCCAACTGTGCAGTGCCCAAACCCTGCAGCACTCCAACCCTGCAGCTCCCCAACAGTGCAGATTCGCCACCCTGCAGCTCCACAACCCTGCAACGCTCCAACCCTGCAGCTTGCAAAACATGCAGCTCCCCAACCCTGCATCTCGTCAACAGTACAGCTCCCCAACTGTGCAGCGCCCCAACTCTGCAGTTCCACAATTCTGCAGCCCCCTAACCCTGCAGCTCTCCAATGCTACAGCTGCCCAACCCTGCAGCTCTCCAATCCTGCAGCTCTCCAATGCCTCAGCTCTCCAACCATGCAGCTTCCCAACCCTGCAGCTTCCCAAGCCTGCAGCTCCCCAACCCTGCAGCTCTCCAACGCCTCAGCTCTCCAACTATGCAGCTCCCCAACCCTGCAGCTACCCAAATATGCAGCTCCCCAACCATGCAGCTCCCCAATTCTGCAGTTCCCCAACTCTGCAGCTCCTCAACTCTGAAGCTCTTCAATTGTGCAGTTCCCCAACCCTGCAGTTCCCCAACTCTGCAGCTCCCCTAATCTGCCGCTATCCAACTCTGCAGTTCTCCAACCATACAGCTCCCCAAACATGCAGCTCCCCAAACTTGCAGCTCACCAAGGGTGCAGGTCTCCAACTCTACAGCTCCACAACCCTGCAGTGCCCCAACCCTGCAGCTCTCCAAATCTGCAGCTCTCTAACCATGCATCCATGCAGCTCCACAACTGTGCAGCTCTCCAACAGTGCCGCACCCCAAATGTGCAGCCTCCCAATCCTGCAGCTACCCAACTGTGCAGCACCCCAACCCTGCAGCACTCCAACCCTGCAGCTCCCCAACAGTGCAGATTCGCCACCCTGCAGCTCCACAACCCTGCAACGCTCCAACCCTGCAGCTTGCAAAACATGCAGCTCCCCAACCCTGCATCTCGTCAACAGTACAGCTCCCCAACTGTGCAGCTCCCCAACCCTGCAGTTCCCCAACTCTTCAATTCCTCAACTGAGCAGCTCCCCAAGCCTGCAGCTCCTCAACCCTGCAGCTCTCCAACGCCTCAGCTTTCCAACCATGCAGCTCCCCAACCCTGCAGCTACCCAAATATGCAGCTCCCCAACCCTGCAGGTCCCCAACTCTTCAGCTCCCCAACCCTGCAGTTCCCCAACACTGCAGCTCCTCAACTGAGCTTCTCTCCAACTGTGCAGCTCCCCAACCCTGCAGCTCTCCAACCCTGCAGCTCTCCAACTCCCCAACTCTGCAAGTCTCCAACTGTGCATCTTCCCAACCCTGCATCACCCCAACACTGCAGCTCCCCAACTCTGCAGCTCCCCAACCCTGCGGCTCCCAAACTGTGCAGCTCCCCAACCCTGCATTTACCCAAATGCTGCAGTTCCCCAACCCTGCAGCACCCCAACCCTGCAGCACCCCAACCCTGCAGATCCCCAAACCTACAGCTCCCCAACTGTGCAGTTCCCGAACTCTGCAGCTCCCCAACCCTGCAACGCCCCGACCCTGCAGCTCTCCAACCTTTAAGCTCTCCACCCCTGCAGCTCTCCAACTGAGCAGATCCCCAACCCTGCAGCTCTCCAACTGTGCAATTCCTGAACTCTGCAGCTCCCCAACTCTGCCGCTCCCTAACTCTGCAGCTCCCCAACCCTACAGATCACCAACAGCGCAGCTCCTCAACAGTGCAGCTCTGCAACTCTGCAGCGCCCCAACCCTGCAGTTCCCCAACCCTGCAGTTCCCCAACCCTGCAGATCCCCAAACCTACAGCTCCCCAACTGTGCAGTTCCCGAACTCTGCAGCTCCCCAACCTTTAAGCTCTCCACCCCTGCAGCTCTCCAACTGAGCAGATCCCCAACCCTGCAGCTCTCCAACTGTGCAATTCCTGAACTCTGCAGCTCCCCAACTCTGCCGCTCCCTAACTCTGCAGCTCCCCAACCCTACAGATCACCAACAGCGCAGCTCCTCAACAGTGCAGCTCTGCAACTCTGCAGCGCCCCAACCCTGCAGCTCCCCAAACCTGCAGCTCCCCAAACCTGCAGCTCCCCAACTCTGCAGCTCTCAAACCCTGCAGCTCTCCAAATCTGCAGCTCACCGACTCTGCAGGTCACCTATCCTGCTGCTCCCCAACAGTGCAGCTCTCCAAATCTGCAGGTCCCCAACCGTGCAGCTCCCCAACTGAGCAGTTCCCCAACTGTGCAGCTCTCGAACCCTGCAGCTCCGAAACCCTGCAGCTCCCCAACTCTGCAGCTCTCCAACACTACAGCTCTCCAACTGCGCAGATCACCAACTGTGCAGCTCCCCAACCCTGCAGCACCCCAACACTGCAGCTCTCCAACCCTGCAACTCTTCAACTGTGCAGCACCCAAACTGTGCACCTCGCTAAACCTAAGCTCTGCAACTGTGCAGCTCCCAACCCTGCAGCTCCCCAACTCTATAGCCCCCAACCTTGCATTTCACCAACTGTGCAGCTCACCAACCCTGCAGCACCCCAACCCTGCAATGCCCCAAACCTGCAGCTCTCCAAATCTGCAGCTCCCCACCCATGCAGCTCCCCAACTGAGCAACTCCCCAAACCTAAGCTCTCCAACAGTTCATCTCCCCAACCTTACAGCACACCAACTGTGCAGCTCCCCAACCCTGCAGATCTGCAACCCTGCAGTTCCCCAACCCTGCAGCTCTCCAACCCTACAGATCCCCAAACCTGCAGCTCCCCAACTGTGCAGTATCCGTACTCTGCAGCTCCCTAACTCTGCAGCTCCCCAACCCTGCAGATCACCAACAGCGCAGTTCCTCAACAGTGCAGCTCCCCAAACCTGCAACGCCCCGACCTTGCTGCTCTCCAACCCTGCAGCTCCCCAACCCTGCAGCTCTCCAACCCTGCAGCTTCCCAACCTTTCAGCTCTCCATCCCTGCAGCTCTCCAACTGTGCAGATCCCCAAACCTGCAGCTCCCCAACTGTGCAGTTCCCGAACTCCGCAGCTCCCCAACCCTGTCACTCCCTAACTCTGCACCTCCCCAAACCTGCAGATCACCAACAGTGCAGCTCCTAAACAGTGCAGCTCTGCAGCTCTGCAGCTCCCCAACCCTGCAGCTCCCAAAACCTGCAGCTCCCCAACAGTGCAGCTCCCCAATCCTGCAGCTCTCCAACCCTGCAGCTTCCCAACCTTTCAGTTCTTCACCCCTGCAGCTCTCCAACTGTGCAGCTCCCCAACCCTGCAGCTCCCCAACTCTGCAGCTCTCAAACCCTGCAGCTCCCCAACCCTGCGGCTCCCCAACTGTGCAGCTCCCCAAACCTGAAGCTCTCCAAATCTGCTGCTCCCCAACACTGCAGCTCCCTAACCCTGCAACTCCCCAAACCTGGAGCTCCCCAAACCTGCAGCTCCCCAACAGTGCAGCTGTCCAAATCTGTAGCTCCCCAACCGTGCAGCTCCCCAACAGTGCAGTTCCCCAACAGTGCAGCTCCCCCACCCTGCAGCTCTCCAACCCTGCAGCTCCCCAACAGTGCAGTTCCCCAACAGTGCAGCTCCCCAACCGTGCAGCTCCCCAACAGTGCAGTTCCCCAACAGTGCAGCTCCCCCACCCTGCAGCTCTCCAACCCTGCAGCTCCCCAACAGTGCAGCTCCCCAACCCTGCAGCTTTCCAACTTTGCAGCCACCCCAACCAGCAGCTTCCCAACTCTGCAGCTCCCCAACTCCGCAGTACCCGAAGTCTGCAGCTCAACAACTCTGCAGGTCCCCAACAATGCAGCTCCCCAACCCTGCAGCACTCCAACTGTGTAACTCCCAAACCTTGCAGCTCTCCAACCCTGCAGTTCCCCAACACTTCAATTCCCCAACTGAGCAGCTCCCCATCCTGCAGTTCCCCAACCCTGCAGCTGCCCAAATATGCAGCTCCCCAACTCTGCAGTTCCCCAACAGTGCAGCTCCCCAACCCTGCAGCTCCCCAACCCTGCAGCTCTCCAGCCCTGCAGCTCTCCAACTCCCCAACTCTGCAGCTCTCCAGCTGTGCATCTTCCCAGCCCTGCAGCTCCCCAACCCTGCATCACCCCAACACTGCAGCACCCCAACACTGCAGCACCCCAACAGTGCATCTCCCAAACTCTGCGCTCCCAAACCTGAAGGCCCCCCTACCCTGCAGCTCTGCAATCCTGCAGCTCCCCAACCCTGCAGCTCCCCAACTATGCAGCTCCCCAACCCTGAAGCTCTCCAACTCTGCAGCTCCCAAACTGTGCAACTCCCCAACTCTGCTGCTCCCCAACCCTGCAGCACCCCAACCCTGCAACTCCCCAGACCTGCAGCTCTCCAAATCTGGACCTCCCCAACCGTGCAGCTCCCCAACTGTGCAGCTCCCCAACTGAGCAGCTCTGCAACTCTGCAGCTCTCCAACCCTGCAGCTCTTCAAAACCCTGAAGCTCCCCAAACCTGCAGCTCCCCAACACTGCAGCCCTCCAACCCTGCAGCTCTCCAACTGTGCAGCTCCCAAACAGTGCAACTCCCCAAACCTAAGCTCTCCAACTGTGCAGCTCCCCAACCCTGCAGCTCTCCAACCCTGCAGCTCCCCAACCCTGCTGCTCTCCACCCCTGCAGCTCTCCAACTGTGCTGCTCCCCAAACCTGCAGCTCCCCAATTGTGCAGCTCCCCAATGCTGCAGCTCCCCAACTTGCAGCTCTCAACCCCTGCAGCTCTCCAATCCTGCAACTCCTCAACCGTGCAGCTCTCCAACCTTGCAGCTCTCCAACTGTGCAGCTCCCCAACCCTGAAGCTCTCCAAATCTGCAGCTCACCGACTCTGCAAGTCTCCAACTGTGCAGCTCCCCAACCCTGCAGCACCCCAACTGTGCAGCTCCCTAACCCTGCGGCTCCCCAACTGTGCAGCTCCCCAACCCTGCAGCACCCCAACTGTGCAGCTCCCTAACCCTGCGGCTCCCCAACTGTGCAGCTCCCTAACCCTGCGGCTTCCCAACTGTGCAGCTCCCCAACCCTGCAGCTCTCCTATCCTGCTGCTCCCCAACCCTGCAGCTCCCCAACCCTGCAACTCCCCAAACCTGCAGCTTCCCAAACCTGCAGCTCCCCAACAGTGCAGCTCTCCAAATCTGCAGGTCCCCAACCGTGCAGCTCCCCAACTGAGCAGTTCCCCAACTGTGCAGCTCTCGAACCCTGCAGCTCCGAAACCCTGCAGCTCCCCAACTCTGCAGCTCTCCAACACTACATCTCTCCAACTGCGCAGATCACCAACTGTGCAGCTCCCCAACCCTGCAGCACCCCAACACTGCAGCTCTCCAACCCTGCAACTCTTCAACTGTGCAGCACCCAAACTGTGCACCTCGCTAAACCTAAGCTCTGCAACTGTGCAGCTCCCAACCCTGCAGCTCCCCAACTCTATAGCCCCCAACCTTGCATTTCACCAACTGTGCAGCTCACCAACCCTGCAGCACCCCAACCCTGCAATGCCCCAAACCTGCAGCTCTCCAAATCTGCAGCTCCCCAACCATGCAGCTCCCCAACTGAGCAACTCCCCAAACCTAAGCTCTCCAACAGTTCATCTCCCCAACCTTACAGCACACCAACTGTGCAGCTCTCCAACCCTGCAGACCTGCAACCCTGCAGTTCCCCAACCCTGCAGCTCTCCAACCCTACAGATCCCCAAACCTGCAGCTCCCCAACTGTGCAGTATCCGTACTCTGCAGCTCCCTAACTCTGCAGCTCCCAACCCTGCAGATCACCAACAGCGCAGTTCCTCAACAGTGCAGCTCCCCAAACCTGCAACGCCCCGACCTTGCTGCTCTCCAACCCTGCAGCTCCCCAACCCTGCAGCTCTCCAACTCTGCAGCTTCCCAACCTTTCAGCTCTCCATCCCTGCAGCTCTCCAACTGTGCAGATCCCCAAACCTGCAGCTCCCCAACTGTGCAGTTCCCGAACTCCGCAGCTCCCCAACCCTGTCACTCCCTAACTCTGCACCTCCCCAAACCTGCAGATCACCAACAGTGCAGCTCCTAAACAGTGCAGCTCTGCAGCTCTGCAGCTCCCCAACCCTGCAGCTCCCCAAACCTGCAGCTCCCCAACAGTGCAGCTCCCCAATCCTGCAGCTCTCCAACCCTGCAGCTTCCCAACCTTTCAGTTCTTCACCCCTGCAGCTCTCCAACTGTGCAGCTCCCCAACCCTGCAGCTCCCCAACTCTGCAGCTCTCAAACCCTGCAGCTCCCCAACCCTGCGGCTCCCCAACTGTGCAGCTCCCCAAACCTGAAGCTCTCCAAATCTGCTGCTCCCCAACACTGCAGCTCCCTAACCCTGCAACTCCCCAAACCTGGAGCTCCCCAAACCTGCAGCTCCCCAACAGTGCAGCTGTCCAAATCTGTAGCTCCCCAACCGTGCAGCTCCCCAACAGTGCAGTTCCCCAACAGTGCAGCTCCCCCACCCTGCAGCTCTCCAACCCTGCAGCTCCCCAACAGTGCAGCTCCCCAACCCTGCAGCTTTCCAACTTTGCAGCCCCCCCAACCAGCAGCTTCCCAACTCTGCAGCTCCCCAACTCCGCAGTACCCCAAGTCTGCAGCTCAACAACTCTGCAGGTCCCCAACAATGCAGCTCCCCAACCCTGCAGCACTCCAACTGTGTAACTCCCAAACCTTGCAGCTCTCCAACCCTGCAGTTCCCCAACACTTCAATTCCCCAACTGAGCAGCTCCCCAACCCTGCAGCTCTCCAACACCTCAGCTCTCCAACCATGCAGTTCCCCAACCCTGCAGCTGCCCAAATATGCAGCTCCCCAACCCTGCAGCTCTCCAACCCTGCAGCTCTCCAACCCTGCAGCTCTCCAACTCCCCAACTCTGCAGCTCTCCAGCTGTGCATCTTCCCAACCCTGCAGCTCCCCAACCCTGCATCACCCCAACACTGCAACACCCCAACACTGCAGCACCCCAACAGTGCATCTCCCAAACTCTGCGCTCCCAAACCTGAAGGCCCCCCTACCCTGCAGCTCTGCAATCCTGCAGCTCCCCAACCCTGCAGCTCCCCAACTATGCAGCTCCCCAACCCTGAAGCTCTCCAACTCTGCAGCTCCCAAACTGTGCAACTCCCCAACTCTGCTGCTCCCCAACCCTGCAGCACCCCAACCCTGCAACTCCCCAGACCTGCAGCTCTCCAAATCTGGACCTCCCCAACCGTGCAGCTCCCCAACTGTGCAGCTCCCCAACTGAGCAGCTCTGCAACTCTGCAGCTCTCCAACCCTGCAGCTCTTCAAAACCCTGAAGCTCCCCAAACCTGCAGCTCCCCAACACTGCAGCCCTCCAACCCTGCAGCTCTCCAACTGTGCAGCTCCCAAACAGTGCAACTCCCCAAACCTAAGCTCTCCAACTGTGCAGCTCCCCAACCTTACAGCACACCAACTGTGCAGCTCCCTAACCCTGCAGCTCTCCAACCCTGCAGCTCCCCAACCCTGCTGCTCTCCACCCCTGCAGCTCTCCAACTGTGCTGCTCCCCAAACCTGCAGCTCCCCAATTGTGCAGCTCCCCAATGCTGCAGCTCCCCAACTCACAGCTCTCAACCCCTGCAGCTCTCCAACCCTGCAACTCCTCAACCGTGCAGCTCTCCAACCTTGCAGCTCTCCAACTGTGCAGCTCCACAACCCTGAAGCTCTCCAAATCTGCAGCTCATCGACTCTGCAAGTCTCCAACTGTGCAGCTCCCCAACCCTGCAGCACCCCAACTGTGCAGCTCCCTAACCCTGCGGCTCCCCAACTGTGCAGCTCCCTAACCCTGCGGCTTCCCAACTGTGCAGCTCCCCAACCCTGCAGCTCTCCTATCCTGCTGCTCCCCAACCCTGCAGCTCCCCAACCCTGCAACTCCCCAAACCTGCAGCTTCCCAAACCTGCAGCTCCCCAACAGTGCAGCTCTCCAAATCTGCAGGTCCCCAACCGTGCAGCTCCCCAACTGAGCAGTTCCCCAACTGTGCAGCTCTCGAACCCTGCAGCTCCGAAACCCTGCAGCTCCCCAACTCTGCAGCTCTCCAACACTACAGCTCTCCAACTGCGCAGATCACCAACTGTGCAGCTCCCCAACCCTGCAGCTCCCCAACACTGCAGCTCTCCAACCCTGCAACTCTCCAACTGTGCAGCTCCCAAACTGTGCACCTCCCTAAACCTAAGGTCTGCAACTGTGCAGCTCCCAACTGTGCAGCTCCCCAACCCTGCAGCTCCCCAACTCTGCAGCCCCCAAACCTTGCATTTCACTAACTGTGCAGCTCACCAAACCTGCAGGTCCCCAACCCTGCAGCTCCCCAACCCTGCAGCTCTCCAACTCTGCTGCTCTCCAACAGTGCAGCTCCCCAACCCTGCAGCTCCCCAACTCTGAAGCTCCCCAACAGTGAAACTTCCCAACCCTGCAGCTCCCCAACTGTGCAGCTCCCCAACCCTGCAGCTCTCCAACTTTACAGCCCCCCCAACCGGCAGCTTCCCAACTCTGCAGTTCCACAACTCTGCAGCTCTATATTTCTGCAGCTCCACAACTCTGCAGCTCCCCAACAGTGCAGCTACCCGAACTCTTCATTTCCCCAACCCTGCACGTCCTCAAAACTGCAGCTGCCCAACAGTGCAGCTCCCCAACTCTGTGGTTCCCCAACTCTGCAGCTCCACAACTCTGCAGCTCTCCAACTCTGTAGCACCCCAACCCTGCAGCTCCCCAACTGAGCAACTCCCCAAACCTAAGCTCTCCAACAGTTCATCTCCCCAACCTTACAGCACACCAACTGTGCAGCTCCCCAACCCTGCAGATCTGCAACCCTGCAGTTCCCCAACCCTGCAGCTCTCCAACCCTACAGATCCCCAAACCTGCAGCTCCCCAAATGTGCAGTATCCGTACTCTGCGGCTCCCTAACTCTGCAGCTCCCAACCCTGCAGATCACCAACAGCGCAGTTCCTCAACAGTGCAGCTCCCCAAACCTGCAACGCCCCGACCTTGCTGCTCTCCAACCCTGCAGCTCCCCAACCCTGCAGCTCTCCAACCCTGCAGCTTCCCAACCTTTCAGCTCTCCATCCCTGCAGCTCTCCAACTGTGCAGATCCCCAAACCTGCAGCTCCCCAACTGTGCAGTTCCCGAACTCCGCAGCTCCCCAACCCTGTCACTCCCTAACTCTGCACCTCCCCAAACCTGCAGATCACCAACAGTGCAGCTCCTAAACAGTGCAGCTCTGCAGCTCTGCAGCTCCCCAACCCTGCAGCTCCCCAAACCTGCAGCTCCCCAACAGTGCAGCTCCCCAATCCTGCAGCTCTCCAACCCTGCAGCTTCCCAACCTTTCAGTTCTTCACCCCTGCAGCTCTCCAACTGTGCAGCTCCCCAACCCTGCAGCTCCCCAACTCTGCAGCTCTCAAACCCTGCAGCTCCCCAACCCTGCGGCTCCCCAACTGTGCAGCTCCCCAAACCTGAAGCTCTCCAAATCTGCTGCTCCCCAACACTGCAGCTCCCTAACCCTGCAACTCCCCAAACCTGGAGCTTCCCAAACCTGCAGCTCCCCAACAGTGCAGCTGTCCAAATCTGTAGCTCCCCAACCGTGCAGCTCCCAAACAGTGCAGTTCCCCAACAGTGCAGCTCCCCCACCCTGCAGCTCTCCAACCCTGCAGCTCCCCAACAGTGCAGTTCCCCAACAGTGCAGCTCCCCAACCTGCAGCTTTCCAACTTTGCAGCCCCCCCAACCAGCAGCTTCCCAACTCTGCAGCTCCCCAACTCCGCAGTACCCCAAGTCTGCAGCTCAACAACTCTGCAGGTCCCCAACAATGCAGCTCCCCAACCCTGCAGCATTCCAACTGTGTAACTCCCAAACCTTGCAGCTCTCCAACCCTGCAGTTCCCCAACACTTCAATTCCCCAACTGAGCAGCTCCCCAACCCTGCAGCTCTCCAACACCTCAGCTCTCCATCCCTGCAGTTCCCCAACCCTGCAGCTGCCCAAATCTGTAGCTCCCCAACCGTGCAGCTCCCCAACAGTGCAGTTCCCCAACAGTGCAGCTCCCCCACCCTGCAGCTCTCCAACCCTGCAGCTCCCCAACAGTGCAGCTCCCCAACCCTGCAGCTTTCCAACTTTGCAGCCCCCCCAACCAGCAGCTTCCCAACTCTGCAGCTCCCCAACTCCGCAGTACCCCAAGTCTGCAGCTCAACAACTCTGCAGGTCCCCAACAATGCAGCTCCCCAACCCTGCAGCACTCCAACTGTGTAACTCCCAAACCTTGCAGCTCTCCAACCCTGCAGTTCCCCAACACTTCAATTCCCCAACTGAGCAGCTCCCCATCCTGCAGTTCCCCAACCCTGCAGCTGCCCAAATATGCAGCTCCCCAACTCTGCAGTTCCCCAACAGTGCAGCTCCCCAACCCTGCAGCTCCCCAACCCTGCAGCTCTCCAACCCTGCAGCTCTCCAACTCCCCAACTCTGCAGCTCTCCAGCTGTGCATCTTCCCAACCCTGCAGCTCCCCAACCCTGCATCACCCCAACACTGCAGCACCCCAACACTGCAGCACCCCAACAGTGCATCTCCCAAACTCTGCGCTCCCAAACCTGAAGGCCCCCCTACCCTGCAGCTCTGCAATCCTGCAGCTCCCCAACCCTGCAGCTCCCCAACTATGCAGCTCCCCAACCCTGAAGCTCTCCAACTCTGCAGCTCCCAAACTGTGCAACTCCCCAACTCTGCTGCTCCCCAACCCTGCAGCACCCCAACCCTGCAACTCCCCAGACCTGCAGCTCTCCAAATCTGGACCTCCCCAACCGTGCAGCTCCCCAACTGTGCAGCTCCCCAACTGAGCAGCTCTGCAACTCTGCAGCTCTCCAACCCTGCAGCTCTTCAAAACCCTGAAGCTCCCCAAACCTGCAGCTCCCCAACACTGCAGCCCTCCAACCCTGCAGCTCTCCAACTGTGCAGCTCCCAAACAGTGCAACTCCCCAAACCTAAGCTCTCCAACTGTGCAGCTCCCCAATCCTGCAGCTCTCCAACCCTGCAGCTCCCCAACCCTGCTGCTCTCCACCCCTGCAGCTCTCCAACTGTGCTGCTCCCCAAACCTGCAGCTCCCCAATTGTGCAGCTCCCCAATGCTGCAGCTCCCCAACTTGCAGCTCTCAACCCCTGCAGCTCTCCAATCCTGCAACTCCTCAACCGTGCAGCTCTCCAACCTTGCAGCTCTCCAACTGTGCAGCTCCCCAACCCTGAAGCTCTCCAAATCTGCAGCTCACCGACTCTGCAAGTCTCCAACTGTGCAGCTCCCCAACCCTGCAGCACCCCAACTGTGCAGCTCCCTAACCCTGCGGCTCCCCAACTGTGCAGCTCCCCAACCCTGCAGCTCTCCTATCCTGCTGCTCCCCAACCCTGCAGCTCCCCAACCCTGCAACTCCCCAAACCTGCAGCTTCCCAAACCTGCAGCTCCCCAACAGTGCAGCTCTCCAAATCTGCAGGTCCCCAACCGTGCAGCTCCCCAACTGAGCAGTTCCCCAACTGTGCAGCTCTCGAACCCTGCAGCTCCGAAACCCTGCAGCTCCCCAACTCTGCAGCTCTCCAACTCGCAGCTCTCAACCCCTGCAGCTCTCCAATCCTGCAACTCCTCAACCGTGCAGCTCTCCAACCTTGCAGCTCTCCAACTGTGCAGCTCCCCAACCCTGAAGCTCTCCAAATCTGCAGCTCACTGACTCTGCAAGTCTCCAACTGTGCAGCTCCCCAACCCTGCAGCACCCCAACTGTGCAGCTCCCTAACCCTGCGGCTCCCCAACTGTGCAGCTCCCCAACCCTGCAGCACCCCAACTGTGCAGCTCCCTAACCCTGCGGCTCCCCAACTGTGCAGCTCCCCAACCCTGCAGCTCTCCTATCCTGCTGCTCCCCAACCCTGCAGCTCCCCAACCCTGCAACTCCCCCAACCTGCAGCTTCCCAAACCTGCAGCTCCCCAACCGTGCAGCTCCCCAACTGAGCAGTTCCCCAACTGTGCAGCTCTCGAACCCTGCAGCTCCGAAACCCTGCAGCTCCCCAACTCTGCAGCTCTCCAACTGCGCAGATCACCAACTGTGCAGCTCCCCAACCCTGCAGCTCCCCAACACTGCAGCTCTCCAACCCTGCAACTCTCCAACTGTGCAGCTCCCAAACTGTGCACCTCCCTAAACTAAGGTCTGCAACTGTGCAGCTCCCAACTGTGCAGCCCCCCAACCTTGCATTTCACTAACTGTGCAGCTCACCAAACCTGCAGGTCCCCAACCCTGCAGCTCCCCAACCCTGCAGCTCTCCAACTCTGCTGCTCTCCAACAGTGCAGCTCCCCAACCCTGCAGCTCCCCAACTCTGAAGCTCCCCAACAGTGAAACTTCCCAACCCTGAAGCCCCCCCCCCCACCCTGCAGCTCTCCAAACCTGCAGCTCCCCAACTGTGCAGCTCCCCAACCCTGCAGCTCTCCAACTTTGCAGCCCCCCCAACCGGCAGCTTCCCAACTCTGCAGCTCCCCAACTCTGCAGTTCCACAACTCTGCAGCTCTATAATTCTGCAGCTCCACAACTCTGCAGCTCCCCAACAGTGCAGCTACCCGAACTCTTCATTTCCCCAACCCTGCACGTCCTCAAAACTGCAGCTGCCCAACAGTGCAGCTCCCCAACTCTGTGGTTCCCCAACTCTGCAGCTCCACAACTCTGCAGCTCTCCAACTCTGTAGCTCCCTAACCCTGCAGCTCCCCAACTCTGCAGCTCTCCAACAGTGCAACTCCCCAACTCTGCAGCTCCCCAACCCTGAAGCCCCCCCAACCCTGCAGCTCTCCAACCCTGCAGCTCCCCAACCCTGCAGCTCTCCAACTGTGCAGTGCCCCGACCCTGCAGCTCACCAACTGTGCCGCTCCACAACCCTGCGGCTCCCCAACTTTGCAGCTCCCACCTCTGCAGCTCCCCAACTCTGCAGTTCAACAACTCTGCAGCTCCCCAACTGTGCATTTCCCGAATCTGCAGCTCAACAACTCTGCAGCTCTCCAACCATGCCGCTCGCCAACCATGCAACTCCCCAACTGTGCAGCTCTCCATCAGTGCAGCTCCCCAACTGTGTAGCTCCCCAAATGTGCAGCTCCCCAACCCTGCAGCTGCCCAGCGCTACAGCTCCCCACCCATGCAGCTCTCCAACCCTGCAGTTCCCCAACTGTGCAGCTCTCCAACTCTGCAGCTCCCAAACCCTGCAGTTCCCCAACTCTGCAGCTCCCCAACAGTGCAGGTCCCCAAATGTGCAGCTCTCCAACTGTGCAGCACCACAATTGTGCAGCCCCCCAAATCAGCAGGTCTTCAACCCTAGAGCTATCCAACCCTGCAACTTCCCAACCCTGCAGTTCCCCTACTCTGCAGTTCTCCAACTCTGCAGCTCTCCCACCGTGCAGCTCTCCAACCCTGCAGTTCTCCAACTGTGTAGCTCCCCAACTGTGCAGCTCTCCAACCCAGCAGCTCCCCAACTGTGCAGCTCTCCAACCCAGCAGCTCCCCAACTGTGCAGCTCTCCAACTCTGCAGCTCTCCATCTCTGCAGCTTTCCTACTGTGCAGCTCTCCAACTGTGCAGCTCTCCAACTGTGCAGCTCTCCAACCCTGCTGCGCTCCACCTCCAAACCTTATACAGCTCCATCTACAATCATGTAGCATCCCAGCAGGGTCATGCTCTAATCCTGTAGCCCTCCAACTATCAGAATTCCAACCATGCATCTCATCAACAGTGCATAACACCAACTATGTAGCAGTCCAATAGTGCAGCATTCCAATAGTGCAGCACCCTTGTCCTGCAGCATTCCAATTGCAGAACAATGCACTGGTGCACTCCCGAATGCCATCGGAGATATGAAAGCAACTTGAAGGTCATGTGTAGCCAGTGGGGAGCTGCACGTTTGTGCACATCAGGAATGACTCAGACGGCCCCCTCAGGGTCAGCAACTTTTGTGGGATTATACCCTACTCCAGTGAAAGCTACACAGCACCCTGGCTGGCAATCCCAGTGCTGTCTTGAAGGAGTGCTGCACAGCTGGGGTGAGGGGCAGAGAGAAAAATCACGGGCCTCCTTTCTGCTCTTGGCTTGAGCATCCCCCAACCCCTGTCCCAAATATAGGGCGTCCATTCCCCAGCCCCTGATGTAACCCCCTGCTCGCAAGTTGGTCAGGAGCAGGTCACTGGGATGAGACAGCCATCCTCCCATGCAGATATGAAAAATTCACCCCACCTCACATGCTTTTGAAAACATCAGGAGAGCCCAGCTTGGCCAATGTATACTCTTTGTCCAGCAACAGGTTATTGCCTCGGCTGTGGGGAACACTGCTGGGCACTGATTGGCTGCTGGTTTGCCCCGGTAGCTGCAATTCAGTTACCCCACCGGCCGTAAGCAGATGGTGTAGAGGAAGCTTTACTCTGTTTAGTTTGATTTATTTACTGTCCTGTGTACCTTTTCACAAAATACAGTGAAAAGTGTTGGATCGTGTCTCCAGCACCGCCTTAAAAGTCAGAAAAATAAACCAAAACACAGAATATAAAAGCAGAAGAATGAAGAAATAAAAAAAAGTGCCCAACTTTTCATGTTGAGTGCTCTGCCCTAGGTCTGGTCCCCAGACACAAGTCCCCTTCACCACTCCACTGTCACTGGGACAACGGTCACCACTCTTCAAGGCCACCTCGCCTGCCCCAAGTCCCTCAGCACTGTCAGTCCTCGCTGCAGGCATCTCCGACACTGGTACTGCACCGTCCCACGTTTTACTCTGTATCTAACCCCATGCTGTCCTTGTCCTGGGAGTGTTTGATGGGGACAGTGTAGAGAGAGCTTTACTCTGTATCTAACCCCATGCTGTCCTTGTCCTAGGAGTGTTTGATGGGGACAGTGTAGAGGCAGCTTTACTCTGTATCTATAACCCCATGCTGTCCCTCATGCTGTCCCTGTCCTGGGAGTGTTTGATTTGGACATTGTAGAGGCAGCTTTACTCTGTACCTAACCCCGTGCTGTCCTTGTCCTGGGAGTGTTTGATGGGGACAGTGTAGAGAGAGCATTACTCTGTATCTAACTCCATGCTGTCCCTGTCCCTGGGAGCGTTTGATGGGGACTGGGTAGAGGGAGCTTTACTCTGTATCTAACCCTGTGCTGTCCCTGTCCTGGGAGTGTTTGATGGGGGATAGTGTAGAGGCAGCTTTACTCTGTATCTAACCCCATGCTGCCCCTGTCCTGGGAGCGTTTGATGGGGACTGGGTAGAGGGAGCTTTACTCTGTATCTAACCCTGTGCTGTCCCTGTCCTGGGAGTGTTTGATGGGGGATAGTGTCGAGGCAGCTTTACTCTATCTAACCCCATGCTGTCCCTGTCCCTGGGAGTGTTTGATGGGGTGACAGTATAGAAGTAGCTTTACTCTGTATCTCACCTCATGCTGTCTCTGTCTTGGGAGTGTTTGATGGGGACAGTGTAGAGAGAGCTTTACTCTGTATCTAACCCCTTGCTGTCTGTGTCCTGGGAGTGTTTTTTGGGGGACAGTGTAGCGGGAGCTTTACTCTGTATCTGACTCCCCATGTGGTTCCTGCGCTAGGAGATGCCACGAGGTGGTGATCAGAGCTACAGACATGCAGGTCCTCAGCCCGCCAAGTGGACAGCAGTGGCCTAACTGAGGCAAAAGATTGACTTACCAACATTGCAAGACCCTTATCTCCCATGTAACTCCAGTTAATGTCTTCTCCCCTCCCCTCACCTCCCTAGAAAAGGATCCTCCTCATATCCATTGGTCAAGGATCCACCATGAGTCATTTTGCTGGAGACAGGGCGCTATGTGAATGCAACATCTTGCCATGATGAGGTCGGATGGGCTTTGTGCAGTGCATCGAACGTGGCAAAAGCTGGGGCAGCTGATGTGCGCGCCTAGCTGGCTAATTTGCATCGAAACAGCTTAAACGCAGAGGATGCATTATGAATGTTTGGCAAGAGGCCACTTGAAGTTATATTGTTTTTTCATTTGAAAGCTTTTTATACGGGTGGAATCTCGTTAACCACTGGAAGTCAGATTGTATTGAGCCTTGATTGACAAGATTGTCTCCTGCCTCTGCCGTGTAAGCACAACAGTTCTGAAGGGCCTGATGAAATCACCATTTGAAGAAAAAAAATTCAGTAGCAGGCCAACAATTAAAATACCAGACGACCACAACGATAAAGGAAGCGATGCTTTGTTTTTCTGCTGGTCTCAGCCAAAAGGAGGGTTCTTTTTTAATCAATGGCTGATCTGTCTCTTAGGGTTTAGGATTAACCGAATCAACTGCTGTAGATCCAGCAGTTGTCATGCTCAGAAGCTGAGGTGGGAAACAACAGAACACTGTCAGAGACCAGGCACGTAGATAGGCCACTGCTGGGATCACAACTGGGACACCAAAAAGGACTAATCAGGACTTTACTCTGTATCTAACCTGTGCTGTCCCGGTCCTGGGAGTGTTTGTAAAGGGGCAATCCAGAGGGAGCTTTACTCTGTATCTAACCTGTGCTGTCCCGGTCCTGGGAGGGTTTGATAGGGCAGTCTGGAGCGAGCTTTAATCTGTATCTAACCCTGTGCTGTCCTATCCTAGGAGTGTTTGATGGCAGGGAACTTTACTATGTATCTAACCCTGTCCTGGGAGTATTTGATGGAGACTCTGTGCTGTCCCCGTTTTGGGATTGTTTGATAGGGACAGCGTAGAGAGAGAGCTTTACTCTGTTTTTAACCCTGTGCTGCATCTGCCTTGGATGCATCTTCTGAGGACGGTGTAAGGGTAACTATAATCTGTACCTGACATATGCTGTTCCTGCTCTGGGAAGCTTTAATAGTGGGGTGGAGTAATATTCACTCTAAGTGGCTGAACATATTCTGGGAATGTAGTGCTTCCTAAAATTTCAGAATTGCAGTGATCATGGGAAAGAGACAGATTTGAAAAGGAGGATGTAACTTTTAAGATCTTGCTGGATTTTGATGACTAATATCTGTGGGGGAAAAATGCCTATATTTTTGTGAAAAGCTTGCTTTAAAAAACAATTGTAATTATAGCATCATGAGCCTTCAAGAAATGTCAGTGTGACCTGGAGTTGTCAGAGAAATGTAAAACTAAGAAGCAAAGGCTAAATAGGAGGTTAATTGCAGTGAACAAAGAACGAAGAGAACAAAGAACACTATACCATAGGAGAAAGCCATTCGGCCCTCCAAGCCTGTGCTGACACATTTTGTTCTTCTATATCAAAACTGTCTGGCATTACGTCAGTTACATTTTCTGTTTGACAGTTCAGATCACATGGAGAATATGTATAAAGGAGGGCAAAGCAAGGTTCTTTTCAAATCAAGCAGTTTCCTGTTTGTCAGTCCGAGAATCAAGCCGAGATTTGTGAGAATGAACCAGAGACTGTGTTCCTGTGTGTTATACAATTGGGAAGGGCAGTGAACTGAAGACAGTAGCAGGGGCTCAGGACCGGATAAGATCCATTGCTACTGTTCCAGTGTTGCCAATACTCTTCAGACTGTTTAAAGGGACCAGAAAAGGGAATCTCTGGAGACTCTGTGCCTTCAGAATTGAATTGAATTGAATTAGCTTTATTGTCACATGTACTCAAATGAGTAACAGTGAAAAGTTTATTTGTAGCCACTTACAGTGCCATCTTAGATACAAAAGTATTTATTTACAGATTCTCAGTTATAAGGCTAGTTACAGCATAACAATGGCACTAACACACACCACCATCTTAGGTACAGAGCACCTTGGTACAATCCTTAGTAAAAATGTTACATTACAGTGTGATCATTGGTCAGTGAAACAAGAAGCAAAGTTAAACAGGCATGCAGTGTCTTTTTAATGGTGGCAAACAAAGAAGAGAAAGTTAGTAGATGTGTTGGAGTTAACCGTGTTCAGACACATCAGCAGGCTGCAGGGGAATGCAACTCAAGGGCTGAAATAATAAAGAAGTGAGATTCTGTGTCGTGGAAGTTTTACAGGAAAATCTCTGTGATCGCACATGGTCTCACACCTTATCTTTCTTGTTGTATTGACAATTTTGTGCGAGATCTACATATCCTTCAGTGAGTAATGAATGTTTCAGACATTTTGATTTTAATTGATTTGGTACAGTCGAGGTTTTACAAACTGAAATCTTGTCCATTGGCTTTCTTTCCATTGACTTTATGGGATGCTCCTTTCTTTTATCAGTGAATAGTCTCCGGAGGATTACACAGGATACACGGAATAGATGCAGGCCATTCAGCCCATCCAACAAATGTCGTATTTGATATCTGCCCATCTTTCATCTAAACTCCACCATGACCCTCGACACCCCTTTCCCTCACCTGCTGTTCTGGCTTCCCCTTCAATACATCTATGTCATTTGCATCAACTGAGCTGTTGGCAATGAGTCTCACCACTATTTCTCCCAAATTCTCTCTTGGGCATCTTGGAGACCATTTTATATTGATGGCCTCTAGCCTTCCTCTTTCCCCACAAGAGGAAATATTCTCCCAGAATCTACTTGAACAAAACTTTTCGCTCTTTTAAAGATGTCTATCAGGACCGTTCTCTGCAGAAAGGTGCACAGACTTTCTTGTCTTTGCTGATGAGCATACCTGCACATTTTTAGAATACCATTATTGCAAAATGCTCTCTGCAACCCCCTCTCTACCTCCTCCTTCAGGTTCCACCCAAAGGTGGTCTCAACGCACAGCTCACATGGGGCCAGAAGGTGCATCCCAGCTGGTACAGAGATGCTGTGCGTCCTGCCAGTCCAGTTCACTGGCTTGGATTGCTGTTCCTTCACTGTCTCTGGATCACAGTATTGGAATTACCTCCCTCACAGCACAATGGGTGTCCCTGTACCATACAGACTGCAGCGGTTCAGGAAGGCCAGCTCACTACCACCTTCTGGACAATGGATGTTGCCTTAACCAACCCACGAACAAATTCAAAAGCATTTCGGCCCAACATCGAGACTTTAATCTTGTTGTTCAAACGCCAGCCATTCTTTCTCTGAAAGTGAAGCACTACGTGAAAGACCGATATTAGATTAACCTACCCCAGCCTTCTTTCTTCAAGAGACATGGGACACAGCTTGTCACACCTTTCTTGATTTGCACATTCTCCCATTTCTGGCATCAGCCTCATTAATCTCCTATGCACGCTCTCCAGTGCCAGTGTATCCTTTCTCTAATACAACAATCGGGCTTCAGACAGTACTCCTAGTGCTGACTAACCAAGCTTCAACACACAGATACATAGAAAATAGGAACAAGAGTAGGCCATTCGGCCCTTCGAGCCTTCTCCACCAAATTTAGGATCACGACTCATCATCCAACTCAGTACCCTGTTTCCATTTTCTCCCCTTACCTGTTGATCCTTTTAATCCTAAGAATTGTATCTATTTTCAGCCAAACGGTTAATGCTGACCCTAACCCTAACCCTGTAAAAATAACTCCCAGTGCTCGGGTTTTTTTAAAGGCCTTGATAACCTTTGTCACAACATTCAGTGTATGCAATTTTATTGAAATAATCTTAATTTACAGGGGAGGCAATGGCCTGGTGGTATTATCATTGGACATTTAATCCAGAGACTCAATAATGCTCTGTCGACCTGGGTTTGATTCCCACCACGGAAGATGGTGAAATTTGGATTCAATTAAGACATTATTCAGAGTCTGATGACCATTGTGGAATGTTAGGAAAAACCCATCTGGTTCACCAATGTCCTTGAGGGAAGGAAGCTGCCATCCTTACCTGGTCTGGCCTACATATGACTTCAGACCCTGGGAATGGACAATAACTCCAAGTCAATGACATCCTCAGGCTGTGAATCATTGAAGCAGAAGAAGTAGCTGGAAGAAGCTGTCAGATTGAAAAGGTGTGCCCTGGAGATGTATTGTTTCTGCTGGCTGGGTGACCTCAATTCCGACACGCAGTTCCTGTTTATTGAGTGCGAGGGTCTTCGGGTCTCCATTAGGGCCCTGCCTCTCTTGTACCTACTCACTGTCAGGAACATGGTCAACTCGTGCCAGGTCTACCTCCTGTCAGCAGTAGTGGCTATCATCAAACAACCATTGGTCATCGCAGGTCTGAGTGGCTGCTGGAAGGAAGGGATGTGGGCACACGGGTGGCCAGAGTCGGGGACCTGCTGGGTAGTGGGGTCCTGGGCTGGATGCTGCCACAGGAATGGGCCAGCTGGGTGGTGGTAGACACTAGCCCACGGCCGATGCTATCCAATGCCTTAAAACGACGGTGCTTGAGCCCCAGTGGGAGGATGCTCAGGCGTGCGGTGGGATCCACCCTGTCCAGATGGAATTTCACATTAGCCTCATCCTGTATGTACCCTGGGAGCCTGTACCCCACAACCTGAGCCCTCTCTAAGGTCTGTGTTGTGTGTTTATTGCACAGGCTGCTGCTGTGCATCATCCACCTTGACTCTTACATTCCCTGTCCGGACACACCTTGACATGTTTATTTCCCACTGGGTGGTGAGAATCCCATTGGAGTGGTGTCGACATGGGAGCCCATCCTCTTTCCCTCGTGGATCTGGGGTGGAGGGTGCTACATGTGGGAGAGTCGAGAACGCGAGGGCACAGCCTGAGACCTTTTAGAACGGAGATAAGGTGAAGCCTCTTTAGCCAGAGAGTAGTGAATCTGGGGAATTCATTGCCATAGAAGACTGTAGAGGCCTGGCCATTGAGTATATTTAAAGCAGAAATACATAGGGTTTTTATTGCTAAAAGGATCAATGGTTACGGGGATAAAGCGGGAAAATGGGGTTGAAAAACCTATCAACCATGATTGAAGACTTGATGGGCTGAATGGCCTAATTTCTGCCCCTATGTCTTATGGTCATTCAGCCCAGCTGCGGTCTTGTGGAGTCCATGGACCACATGTCAATTGGTTGGGGTGGGGGGGGGGGTTGCACACTCTTTTTAGTTATTTGAGAAACCTTCCATTTTGTCTTTGGTTACACTTCAGCCCCGCGCTCCTGATCATTGGGCACCCGGTGCCGAGGGGAGCAGGCAGGTCAGAGGATCTCCTCGTGGGTCTGCTCCTGGGCCTGGTCAGGCTGACCCATAAACAGGTCCAGGTGGCTGGCCCTGTGGAGAAGAGTGGGTGGTTCACCTCTGCCAACTGCCTGCCCATCTTCCCCTGGTTATGTTCGTGCCCAGATCTCCTCAGAGATGGACACCAATACTCTCGATGTCTTTAGAGAGAGGTGGGCACCCTGGGGGGATACAGTGAGTTATTTCCCCCATCAACTCCACTTGGTTCAACCCTTTCCCTCTCTCTGTAAGCCGGCTCCCTCACTTTTGATGGTTTGTGTTGCCCATGATGGGCTTTGCGTATAAACAGTCAAATGGATACACAGATATTTTTATTGGTGGTGATTACCAGTTAAAAAAAACAAGTCTCGGCAATTCTAGTGGTAGCTATGTGTGAGAACACTTCTGGGTATTAAAAGGAAGTAAGACTGAGCAGTTAATAAATTCAAGCAGTTAATAAACAAGGAAAGATGTCTTGATTTCTCTCTGTCACTGACTGGCTTGCATCCAGACTGACAATCATTGAGTAATCTGTCTTTTAATACCAGCCAAGGAACCAGAGAGAACTAGCCAACTACTCTTCAAAACAGTGCCACGGGATTGCTGACATGGCAAAGTCTTGTCTAACATAGTGTCATGCAGTGCAGAAAAGGCGCTTTAGACTATTGAGTCTGCACCGATAACAACTACAACTAAAGACGCGCTAATCCCAATTTCCTGCACTTGTTCTTGCATGTTATGGTATCTGAAGTGCTCATCCAAATTTTTTTTAAAGGTTTTAAGGTTTCCAGCCTCCACTACCTTCCCTGACAATGCATTCCAGATTCCTACCGCCCACTGACTGAAAGTGTTTTTTTTCCCAAATCCGCTCGGAATTTCCTGTCCCTTACCCTGAAACTATGCTCCTCTCGTGACTGACCCCTCAACCAAGAGGAACAACTGCTCCCTATTCACCCTGTCCACATCCCTCAATCTTATACACTTCAATTGTATTCCCCCTCAGTTCGAAAGAAAACAATCCTATCTCGTCTCTCCTTATAGCCCAATTGCTCCATCCCATGCAATATCCTGGCGAGGCTCCTCTGTACCCCCGCTGGTGCGATAGTGGGGTGACCAGTTGGCTCATTTCTGACTCAGAGAGTAGAGTTGCCACAAATGAACCACATACCATGAATACAATTACAGTATAACACTAAAGCTAAACTAAATCACTATTGAAACTTCCAGTTTAATACGGAATTCAGAGATTCATTAGACCTTTCATTTTAATTCTGTAAATTACAGAGACTTGAATCTTGCAATGTATTTGAATTATGTGTACGTTTTACTGGTCAGAATTACATAATCTGTTATTTTATGCTCTAAATATCTATAACTGTATTACGAATAAAACAGTTTTATTTGTTGTCATAACAATTTGGCACCTGCATTATGATGATTTTTCAATATTGTGTGCAGTTCAGGTCCCCACATGAGAGGAAGGATGTGGAGGTTTTGGAGAGGGTGCGAAAGAGGTTTATCAGGATGTTGCCTGCATCAGAGTGTATTAGCCATAACAAGAGGATGGACAAACGTGGATTGTTTTTACCGGAGCGTTGCAGGCTAAGGGGCAACCTGATAGATATAAATAAAATAATGAGCATAATGGATAGGGTGAGTAATTGGGTTCTTTTTCCCCAGGGTTGAAATGTCCCATACTAGGGTTTAAGTGGAGAAGGTGAAAGTTTAAAGGAGATGTGCGAGGATGAGGGTGGTAGGTGCTTGGAACGGGCTGCCAGGAGAGGTTGGAGAAGCAGGTGTGTTAGCAACAAGATGTTTAGGCAGTCACATGGACAGGCAGGGAATTGAGGGATATGGACCATGTGCAGATAGGATTGGTTTAGAATGGCATCATGATCACCACAGGCATGGTAGGCCGAAAAGCCTGTTCCTGTGCTGTATTGTTCCAAGTTCTATGTGAACCAATAGTGTTTCTGTCCAATATTTTCTTTCAATTTCTTCATAGGCCAACGTTTACTGCTCATCCCTAAATTTCATTTCCTCAATGAAGAGAAGGCCCAGCACATCAATGTAAAAGATAAAACTGAAGCTTTTTCGACAAGTGAATGATCCATCTCAGTCTCCTCCTCAGGTCCCCAGCATCACGGATGCTTGGCTTCAGCCAATTTTAATCACTGCACACATCAGCCGGGTGATGGAATATACTCCATTTGGGTGCAGCTCCAACAATATACAAGATGCTCAACAACATCTGGAACAAGCAGCCCACTTGTTTGGCACTTTCAATATTTACTCCCTTCACCACTGACATCCAGTTCTGTACAGTGTATAAGGTGCACTGCAGTGATTCACCAATGCCCTTAGACAGCACCTTCAAAACCCATGACCACTTCCATCTGGAAGGACAAGGGCAGCAGATATACAAGAACATCACCCCCTGCAAGTTTCCCTCTAAGTCACTCCCCATCCTGACTTGGAAATAGTTTATTGTTCCTTCAGTGTCACTGGGTTAAAAGCCTTCAAGTCCTTCCCTAATAGCATTGTGAATGTAACTACATCTTAAAAACTGCAGCAGTTCAAGAAGACCACCTTCTCAAGGAATGGGCAATGCACATTGATCTAGTCAATGACATTCACAGCCCAGGAAAGAGTTTTAAACATTGCTGCCGGTACAAGTTGAGGCCATTTTCATTTGATACATATTTTAAGACCAGATGCAAATTTTTGACTCTCCATCGACAATGTTCACACCCAATTAGAAGACAGTACACAGCCATTGTGTTTCAAGGGCCAATTGTATTGATATGCACATCCAGAAGACTATAGATGTAGAAGGAGAATTAGGCCATTCTGCCCATCATGTCTGCTCCATCATTCAATCATGGCTCATGTATTCTCCTGTCTTTTCCTTGTAACCTTTGATCCCTTTATCAATCTATCTTTATCTTAAATATATTCAATGATTTGCTGTCCACAACCTTCTGTACAAATGTGTTCCACAAATTCAAATTCTCTATTTGAAGAAATTCTTTCTCATCTCAGTTCAAAAGGGCCTCTACTCTGAGTTTGTGCTTGATTGGTGTTGTTTGTGGGAAATTATATACGGATGTGCAATGAGAGGGTTAAAATTTGTAACATAGAACATTTCAGCACAGTATAGGCCCTTCGGCCCTCAATATTGCACCGATCCATGGAACCAATCTGAAACCTATCTATCCTAGACTATTCTATTTTCATCCATATGTTTATCCAATGACCATTTAAATGCCCTTAAAGTTGGCGAATCTAACACTGTTCCAGCAGGGCGTTCCATGCCACTGCTACTCTCTGAGTAAAGAAACTACCTCTGACATCTATATCTATCACCCCTCAGTTTAAAGCTATGCCCCCTTGTGCTAGCCATCGCCATCCCAGGAAAAAGGCTCTCACTGTCCACCCTAACTAACTCTCTGATTATCTTATATGTCTCAATTAAGTCACCTCTCAACCTTCTTCTCTCTAATGAAAACAGCCTCATGTCCCTCAGCCTCTCCTCATAAGACCTTCCCTCCATACCAGGCAACATCCTAGTAAATCATCTCTGAACCCTTTCCAAAGCTTCCACATCCTTCCTATAATGCGGAAACCAGAACTGTACGCGATACTCCAAGTGCAGCCACACCAGAGGTTTGTATAGCTGCAGCATGATCTTGTGGCTCAGAAACGCAATCGCTCTACCAATAAATGTTAACACACCATATGCCTTCTTAGCAACCCTATCAACCTGCTTGGTAACTTTCAGGATCTATGTACATGAACACCGAGATCTCTCTGCTCATCTACACTGCCAAGAATCTTACCATTTGCCCCGTACTCTTTATTCCTTCCAAAGTGAATCACCTCACACTTTTTCACATTAAACTCCATTTGCCACCTCTCAGCCCAGCTCTGCAGCTTATCTATGTCCCTCTGTAATCTGCAACATCGTTCGGCATTATTGACAACTCTACCAACCTTAGCGTCATCCACAAATTTACTAACCCATCCTTCTACATCCGCATCCAGATCATTTATAAAAATGACACACAGCAGTGGCTCCAAAACAAATCCACCATTAGTAACTGAACTCCAGGATGAGCCAATTAATGCAGTTTAGAGAAGGAGAAAATATGACCAGTTAAATGACCTCCACAAGTTTTCCCTACTTTGTTGTATATCTTTCTTCATGTATACTGAAGAGTTGCTTGGCAGCCAGCAACCAAAATGAAGCTTTGCATATCAGGTTTGGCCAATAGCCTGCATAAAGCCAATGCTAGCTGCTACTGCGTAATACCAGCTGGGTAACAGAGATGCAGTCCTGGCTTGGGGAAGTGTGAAGGGCTCTCGATGGCTTTCAGAAGCTGAATTCTCTGCGGCTACTCTCCTTGGCGAAATGTGAAGAGAATCACAGCCTCAGCTCTGCTGAATGGACAGTCCTGTTTCTCGACAGCCAGCTTATACATTTTAATGAAAGATATCAGCCTGTAAAAACCTGGGCAGTACATAATCTTCTGTGCTGAACACAGCAAATTACTCTTGTCCTCAATATGCGCTCAAGGGCTCTCCACGATTTTTTCTCCTATTTTGAAAATGATTTTATGCAGGAAAAGCTGAAAAGAAGTGCGATAATTTTCAGCCTCGACCTTGCACTTGTGGATAACGAGGCCAATTTTTTTGGGGGGAGTCAAAATACTCCCTATAGTTTCTCCTGTTCGTTTCCCAAAGGCAGACACTTCCACTAGGGTAGAAACTGGTGAAGACAATGTATGGGAAAGCTTCCCTGCTCCCTTGATTTGTCAGAGAATTAAGGTTTGATTTTTCTTTTAAATGTGAACTTGAAATAAGAGTAAATACTGTGAACAATGTCATTGCGTACAGTATTTGGGACGCAGGCATTGGATAGAAAGATGGTGCTTCATTAATGATGTCCCAAACTTTAGGCTAATGTGTTGGGGCATTGGTTTCACAGCTCAGAGGGTGGTTAGGAGTCAACCACATTGCTGTTGATGCCAGTTTCCTTCCTGAAGGACGTTCGTGAACCAACTGGGGTTTTCTGGCAATCTTTGACTCTTAATTGCAGATTTTTATTGCATTCAGACTCTGCCATCTGACGTGGTGGGATTTGAACCCAGATCCCCCAGAACATTAGCTGGGTCTCTGGATTAGTAGTCTAGCATGAATACCACTAAGCCATTGCCTCCCTTTACCTACCTGTTATCTGACCCACCATGCAGTGTCGAATGCCAATGATCCCTATTGTGACTGAACCTAGGACTGCAGTGGAGATGTTTAAAGTATTCCACAGTACCCTCAGAATGGGAGATGCTCTTGATCCTGACATCTAGCCCATGAGTGAATGTAACAGTGACCAGGTAAAAGACATCCCCACTTGCCTGGATGGGTACAGCTCCAAGAACATTCAAGAAGCTTAACATCATCCAGGACAAAGCAGCCTGCTTGATTGACACCCACAAACATCCACTCTTTCCACCCCCGACTGCTGCTCAGTAACAGCAGCGTGTACTATCTACAAGATGCACTGCCAAAATTCCCCAAAGATCCTTCGACAGCACTGTCCAAACCCACGACTGCTTCCAAGGGCAGCAGATACATGGGAGCACCACCGTCTGCAAATTCTCCTCCAAGCCATTTACCATCCTGACTTGGAAATACATTGCCATTCCTTCAGTATCACTGGAAATTACCTCCTTAAAGTGCAGTGCGGGTCTACTTACAGCATATAGACTGCAGCAGTTCAAGAAGGCAGCTCACCACCACCTTCTGAAGGGGTAACTAGGGATGGGCAATAAATGTTGGCCCAGCCCTTATGCCCCATATGTGAATATTAAAAATATTATCAGGCGTGTCAAGGGCTTATGCCCGAAACATCGATTCTCCTGCTCCTTGGATGCTGCCTGACCTGCTGTGCTTTTCCAGCAACACATATTTTGACTCTGATCTCCGGCATCTGTCGTCCTCTGCCAGGCAACGATGCCCACATCCAATGAGTGAAAAACGAAAGAATTACCATCCTGACCAGGGCAGTGAGTGAACTTCCCTGCTCTCCGTCAAGGATTGTTTATAGGTGAGTGGGATCTCAGTTTGAAATCTCAACTGCAGTGGGACTGAATGTATAACAGTGTAGTATTAGTATGTCAGACTTGATTTTCATGATCAAGCCTCTGAATTGGGTTTTGTGATTTTTTTTTAATCCCCTAGAGGCCATGAGTCCATGAGCTAACAGGGGAATCTCAGCAGGAGCACAGCGGTCTCACCTGGAAGTTGCTGGCCAGCTCCTCTCTTAATGTCGGCTGTGATTGTTTCAACAGACACTGGCTGTATGTTGTTTTCTGATGACAGAATATCCTGACTCAGCACTTGCTGTAAGTATAGGACCGAGTGAGAAACATTAGCCAGGAAATGAAAGTGACACTTTTGATAGGAGCAGCAGGGATAGTAAGTGCAATTCTGCTTCTCTGAGTTTTTCTTCATGGTTTAACTTAAGTGCCCAGTTCAAAGGAGAAACACTGACAATCAGGCACAGTCAGTCCCAGTTACTTAAATGGACTGTTTCACATTCTGTCCAACCTATCCCTCAGCAGTGCTGACATAAGGCAGCACCAATTATTCACAAAAGGCTGCTTTCTAAAAGATGCCACGTATTGTAACTGGTTCTTCCATGCAATGATTGAGGAGTATCTTCTCAAAATGTCCGTCAGGAGAGAAAGGAAAGGTAGCAATAGACCGTTCAGCCCATCAAACCTGCCCCACCATTAGACGGGGCAACATAGTGACTCAGTGGTTAGTATTGCTGACTCACAACACCGAGGGCATTGGTTCGATTCCAGCCTCAGGTCGATTCCAGTCTGTGTGAATTTTGCACGTTCCACCCATGCCTGTGTGATTATCCCCAGGGTTTCCTCCCACAGTCCAAAGATTAGGTGCACTGGCCTTGCTAAATGTAGCACTATGGGGATAGTGCAGGTCAAGGTGGACTGCTCTTCAGAGGGTTGGTGCTAATCTGATGGGCTGAATGGCCTCTTTCCGCACTGTAGGGATTTGGTATGGCATCTGTTCTGCCCCAGGATCGGAAGAAGCTATGAAGAGTTGTGAACACAACCCAGTCAAGCACGCAAGCCAACCTCCCATCCATTGATTCTATTGACATTTACTGCTGCCTCGGGAAGGCAGTCAACATAACCAAAGACCCCTCCCAACCTGGTTATAATCTCTTACAACCTCTTCCATCAGGTAGAAAATACTAAAGCTTAAACATGTACAAACAAATTCAAGAAAGAACTTTTATAATATGATCTTCCTGTAGTGCATGCAAAATAAAACTTTGCACTGTACCTTGGTCCACGTAACAATAATGAATCAAATCAAATATAGGTCCAGGAGCAATTCTCTGAGTGAACTGATCACTTCCAAACTCAAATTTATCTGAGGAGAAAGTGAGGACTGCAGACGCTGGAGATCAGAGCCGAAAATGTGTTGCTGGAAAAGCGCGGCAGGTCAGGCAGCATCCAAGGAGCAGGAGAATCGACGTTTCGGGCATGAGCCCTTCTTCAGGAATGAGGAGAGTGTGTCCAGCAGGCTAAGATAAAAGGTAGGGAGGAGGGACTTGGGGGAGGGGCGTTGGAAATGCGATAGGTGGAAGGAGGTCAAGGTGAGGGTGATAGGCCGGAGTGGGGGTGGGGCGTGGGGGCGGAGAGGTCAGGAAGAAGATTGCAGGTTAGGAAGGTGGTGCTGAGTTCGAGGGATTTGACTTAGACAAGGTGGGGGGAGGGGAAATGAGGAAGCTGGAGAAATCTGAGTTCATCCCTTGTGGTTGGAGGGTTCCTAGGCGGAAGATGAGGCGCTCTTCCTCCAACCGTCGTGTTGCTATGGTCTGGCGATGGAGGAGTCCAAGGACCTGCATGTCCTTGGTGGAGTGGGAGGGGGAGTTGAAGTGTTGGGCCACGGGATGGTTGGGTTGGTTGGTCCGGGTGTCCCAGAGGTGTTCTCTGAAACGTTCCGCAAGTAGGCGGCCTGTCTCCCCAATATAGAGGAGGCCACATTGGGTGCAGCGGATGCAGTAAATGATGTGTGTGGAGGTGCAGGTGAATTTGTGGCGGATATGGAAGTGTCTCTTGGGGCCTTGGAGGGAAGTAAGGGGGGAGGTGTGGGCGCAAGTTTTGCATTTCTTGCGGTTGCAGGGGAAGGTGCCGGGAGTGGATGTTGGGTTGGTGGGGTGTGTGGACCTGACGAGGGAGTCATGGAGGGAGTGGTCTTTTCAAATGCTGATGGGGGAGGGGAGGGAAATATATCCCTGGTGGTGGGGTCCGTTTGGAGGTGGCGGAAATGACGACGGATGATACGCTATATATGGAAGTTGATGGGGTGGTAGTTGAGGACCAGTGGGGTTCTGTCCTGGTGGCAAAACGTGCGCCCACACCTCCACCCTCACCTCCCTCCAAGGCCCCAAGGGATACTTCTATATCCGCCACAAATTCACCTGCACCTCCACACACATCATTTACTGCATCCGCTGCACCCAATGTGGCCTCCTCTATATTGGGGAGACAGGCCGCCTACTTGCGGAACGTTTCTGAGAACACCTCTGGGACACGCGCACCAACCAACCCAACCACCCTGTGGCTCAACATTTCAATTTCCCCCTCCCACTCCACCAAGGACATGCAGGTCCTTGGACTCCTCCATCGCCAGACCATAGCAACACGATGGTTGGAGGAAGAGCGCCTCATCTTCCGCCTAGGAACCCTCCAACCACAAGGGATGAACTCAGGTTTCTCCAGTTTCCTCATTTCCCCTCCCCCCACCTTGTCTAACTCAAATCCCTCGAACTCAGCACCGCCTTCCTAACCTGCAATCTTCTTCCTAACCTCTCCGCCCCTACCCCCACTCCGGCCTATCACCCTCACCTTGACCTCTTTCCACCTATCGCATTTCCAACGCCCCTCCCCCAAGTCCCTCCTCCCTACCTTTTATCTTAGCCTGCTGGACACACTTTCCTCATTCAAGAAGAAGGGCTTATGCCCGAAACGTCGATTCTCCTGCTCCTTGGATGCTGCCTGACCTGCTGCACTTTTCCAGCAACACATTTTCGGCTCAAATTTATCTGAACTGAGTATTAATAGTATATTTGTAGTGGACATGAGTGCTTTGACACCTGAAATCTGACAAGATTTTCATCCTGTTATGACAATTTTTAAACTCTCATCCCTCTCACATGAATATTTTATCTCAATATTATAGTTAAGAGAGATTCGCTAAAGCCTGTCCATCATCTACAAGGCGCAGATCAGGAGTGGGATGGATTACTCCCCACTTGACTGGATGAGTGCAGCTCCAACAACATTCAAGAAGCTTAACACCATCCAAGACGGAGCAGGCTTGCTTAATTGTCATCACATCAATCACATTAAACTTCATTTCCTTCCCCACTGTCACTTAATACGAACAGTGTGTGCTACCTACCAGGTGCCCTGGATTATAACCAAGGGTTGCAGGGAGAGGCTGAATAGACTGGGGTTATTTTCCTGGGAGCATCAGAGGCTGAGGGGTGACCTTAAAGAGATTTGTAAAATCATGAGGGGCCTGGATATGGTGAATAGTCAAGGTCTTTTTTTTCCCAGGGTGGGTGAGCCCAAAGCTAAAGGATCTAAGTTTAAGGTGAGACGGGGTAGATGTAAAAGGGACCAAAGGACAATGTTTTCACACAAGGGAGTGGTGCATGTATGGAATGCACTGCCAAAGGCAGTGGTGGAGGCTGGTATAACCGTAACTGTTAAAAGGCATCTGGATGGGTTCATGTATAGGAAGGGTTCAGAGGGAGATGGGCCAAATGCTGGCAAATATGATTAGATTTATAGAGGTTTACAAAATTATGAGGGGCATGGATAGGGTAAATAGGCAGAGTCTTTTCCCTGGGGTCGGGGAGTCCAGAACTAGAGGGCATAGGTTTAGGATGAGAGGGGAAAGATATAAAAGAGACCTAAGGGGCAACTTTTTCACACAGAAGGTGGTACGTGTATGGAATAAGCTGCCAGAGGAAGTGGTGGAGGCTGGTACAATTGCAACATTGAAGAGGCATTTGGATGGGTATATGAATAGGAAGGGTTTGGAGGGTTATGGGCCAGGTGCTGGCAGGTGGGACTAGATTGGGTTGGGATATCTAGTCAGCATGGACGGGTTGGACCGAAGGGTCTGTTTCCATGCTGTACATCTCTATGGCTCTACATTTGGTCAGCATGGGTGAGTTGGACGAAAGGATCTGTTTCTGTACTGTACACTTTATGAATCTATGATATTACCTTCCAAACACATGAGCACTTTCATCTTGAAGGACAATGGCAGCAGATACATGGGAACACCACCCCTGCGAGTTCCCCTCCAAGCCACTCACCATCCTGACGCAGAAATATATCGCCGTTCCTTCGGCCTTACTGGGTCAGGATCCTGGACCACCCTCCCTCCATCACGTGGACTGCAGCACTTCAAGGATGTGGTTTCTCCTGGGTAACTGGGGATTGAATCCAAACAACAGCCCAGCCACAACACCCGCATTGAGTGAATGAATTTAAAAAACGAGGAGGAAAGAAGAAACGACGGGAGAAAGAAAACGGGGAGAGGGCGAAGAGAGACGGGAAAGCAAAAATAAAAACTGGCAAAGGAATGGGAGAAAAGAGACAGAGATTGAAAAGGAAGGAGGTGCTTACTAAAACTGATGTCAGTCAGCTGAGCTCTTCCACCTGCCGTTTATACAAGCAGGATTAGTAACTTTTAAAATTCGTATTAATGTAATAACAGGGATAATCTGATTTGTTAATTCATGGGTAGTAATTATAACATCAGAACCTCACAGTTGAATTATACCCTGTAAGATTGCAGTCGATACAGGCAGTTTGAAGAGGTTACACCCAAGGTCCCATACAGTTCAGTCTGCGTGTCTCTCATCAGGTCAGAGAGCCCGAGGTTCTGAAGTGCATCAATCTTGAAAATGCGCTCAGCAAAGGCTCCTGCTGAAGGACGTCAGCTCCTCACATCTCTCACAACTGTCGATTAGTCAGCAACAATGATTAGCCATGGAAGGGGTGGTAATTGTACCTAAAATATGGCTCTGGACGTGAGCTGCCCTGTGAGAATGTCTTGGCCTGAGCAGAATTCTCAACATCTGTTCTGACATGAGAAGAGAGAACAAATATCTGACTGTTACAGCGAGAAATAATTCTCAGCAGTTTTCAAAAACAGCCTGGGGTATAGGTTGTGACTGCTCCATGATGGTTATATACCTATCATGTATCTCTGATGGCTGTGTCTATCAATTCCTCTTTCAGGAACGGATGTACCCATTCTGAGAGTGTATGGTGCCAAAGGGGTATATAGCTACAGTCTCGCTCTGGAGTATATACCCCAACTGTCCCTTTCAGGGGTATATTTCCAAATGCCTCTCTCAGGGGTATATACTCCATTATCTCTTCCACGGTATATAACCCACTTTGTCTCTTAGGGGTATATACCCAGTGTCAGGGTACACATACCCAACGTCTCTGTGTCTCAGGGGTATATACTCTCACCATCTTTCTTATATACACACTGCGTATCTCAGGAGTATATACCCCACCGCCTTTTTCAAGGGTATATATCCCCACTGTCTCTCTCAAGGGTATATATCAACTGTTTCTCTCAGGGGATATACCCTGCTTTCTCTCTCAAGGCAATGTGTCCTCACAGTCTCTAAGGGGTATATATGTACTGTCTCTCTCAGGGGTTTTTACCTGTTGTCTCTCCCAGGGGTATATACACACTGTCTCACCCAGTGGTCTATACCTACTGTCTCTCTCAGGGGTATATATCCACTCTGTCTCACGGGGGTATATACTCCCACTGACTCTCGCAGGATTATATTTTCACACTATCTCTCCCAGGGGTATATATACACTATATTTCTCAGAAGTATATACCCCCACAGTCTCTCCCAGGGGTATATGCACACTGTCTCTCACAGGGGTATATACTTACTGCCTGTCTCGGGGTATATATCCACTGTATTTCCCAGGGATACATACCCCCAATGTTTCTCCCAAGGGTATATAGACCAACTGTCTGTTCCAGGAGTATATTTACCAAACTGTGCCTCTCAGAGGTATATACCCACTGTCTCTCTCAGGGGTATATACTCCCACTGACTCGCTCAGGGTTATATAGACACAGTCTATCTGAGGAGTATATACCCCTACTGTGTCTCTCAGAGTTATACATGCACACTGTCTCTCTCTCTCAGGTGTATATACCCACTATATCTCTCAAGGGTATATACTCACTGTCTCTCTTAGGGATATATACCTAACGTCTTTTCCAGGAGTATATACCTACAGTCTCTCTCAGGGGTATATATACACAGTCTCTCTCAGGCATATTTACCCACTGTCGTGTTCAGAGGTATATACTCACTGTCTCTCTTAGGGATATATACTACCGTCTTTTCCAGGGGTATATACCTACTGTCTCTCTCAGGGGTATATATACACACTGTCTCTTTCAGGGATATATACACTGTCTCTCTCAGGCATATATACCCACTGTCGCGTTCAGAGGTATATACTCACTGTCTCTCTTAGGGATATATACTACCGTCTTTTCCAGGGGTATATACCTACAGTCTCTCTCAGGAGTATATATACACACTGTCTCTCCCAGGGGTATATACACACTGTCTCTCTCAGGGGTATATACCCACTGTCTCTCTCAGGGGTATATCCCCACTCTCTAACCCAAGGTTATATGCCCGCTGACTTTATCAGGGGTATAAACCCACGCTGTCTCTCACAGAGGTATATAACCACTGTCTCTTTCAGGGGTATATACCATCACTGTTTCTCACAGGGGTATATACCATCACTATCTTTCTCAGAGGTACATACACACTGTATCTCCCATAGTCTTTCTCAAGAGTATATACCCCCACTGTCTCTCCTAGAGACCATAGGTATATAATCCCACTGTATCTCTCTCCAGGGCATATACCATCACCATCTTTCTCAGGGATATATACCCCCACTGTCTCTCACAGGGGCATATACCTAGTGTCTCTCCCAGGGGTATATATTCACTTTCTCTTCTAGGTGTAGATGCACCTACTGTCTATCTTTGGGGCATATATACCCATTGTCTCTCTCAGGGGTATATACCCTCCAACTTTTTCAGCACTATATACGCACACTGTCTCTCTTAGGGGTATATACTTACTGTCTCTCTCAGGGGTTTTTACCCACTGAATCTCTCAGGGGTATATACCCTGCTGTCTCTCTCAAGGCTATATACCCTCGCTCAGGGTATATTTGTACTGTCTCTATCAGGGGTTTTTACCAACTGTCTCTCTCAGGAATCCTGATGAAGGGCTTATGACCGAAACATTGATTTTCCTGCTCCTCGGATGCTGCCTGACCTGCTGTGCTCTCCCGGCACCACACTCTCAACTCTGAGCTCCAGCATCTGCAATCTCTTATATATACACATTGTCTCTCTCAGGGTTATATATATTCACTGTCTCTCTCAGCAGTTTTTACCCACTCTCCCTCTCAGGGGTATATACCACCACTGTCTGTCTCGGGGTCTTTACACCAACAGTATCTCTCTGAGGTATGCACACCAACTGTCTCTCTCAAGGTTATACACCATCACTGTCTTTTTCAAGGTTATATACCTCCACTGTTTCTCCCAAGAGTTTATCGATCAACTGTTTCTCTCAGGAATATATTCACCAAGTGTGCCTCTCAGGGGTATATACCCCCACTGACTCTCTCATGGTTACATATACACACTGTTTCTCTGTGGAGTATATACCCCTACTGTGTCTCTCCGGGCTATACATACACAGTGTTCTCTCAAGGGTATATACCCATTGTCTCTCCGGGGTATATACACACTCTCTCTCTCTCAGGTGTATATAACCACACTGTCTCTCTCAGGTGCATATACTCACACTGTCTCTCCCAGGGGTATATACCCACTGTCTCTCTCAGGGGTATATACCTGCACTGTCTCTTTAAAGGGTATATTCACCCACTGTGCCTCTCAGGGTACATACCACCACTGACTCTCTCAGGTTTATATATACACACTGTCTTTCTCAGGGGTATGTACCCCCACTGTTTCTCTCAGCGATTTAGATACCCCCACTGTGCCTCTCAGGGATATATATCTAATGTCTCGTGCAGGGATATATACCCCCACTGTGCCTCTCAGGGATATATATCTAATGTCTCACGCAGGGATATATACCCCCACTGTGCCTCTCAAGGATATATATCTAAGGTCTCTCTCAGGGGGATGTACCCCCACTGTCTCTCACAGGGGTATATACTTCCTCTGTTTCTCTCAGGGGTATATATACTCACTGTCTCTCTCAGGGGTATATATCCACTATCTCTCTCAGGGTGTATATACCCACACGTCTCTATCAGGGGTATGTGCCCCCTATCTCTCTCAGGGTGTATATATCCACACTGTCTCTATCAGGAGTATGTACCCACTATCTCTCTCAGGGTGTATATACCCACACTGTCTCTATCAGGGGTATGTACCCACTAGCTCCCTCAGGGTGTATATACCCACACAGTCTCTATCAGGGGTATGTACCCACTATCTCTCTCAGGGTGTATACACCCACACTGTCTCTATCAGGGGTATGTACCCACTATTTCTCTCAGGGTGTATATACCCACACTGTCTCTATCAGGGGTATGTACCCACTATCTCTCTCAGGGTGTATATAGGAGAAAGTGAGGACTGCAGATGCTGGATATCAGAGCTGAAAATGTGTTGCTGGATAAGCGCAGCAGGCCAGGCAGCATCCAAGGAGCAGGAGAATCGACATTTCGGGCATAAGCCCTTCTTCAGGAATTCCTGAAGAAGGGCTTATGCCCGAAACGTCAATTCTCCTGTTCCTTGGATGCTGCCTGACCTGCTGCGCTTTTCCAGCAACACATTTTCAGCTCAGGGTGTATATACCCAATGTCTTTCTTAGAGAGATCCCAGCAGCCAGGTTCAGCCATGCTTTCAATGTTTTTTGTCTCACCAAGGTGAAAGATGGATTTGGCACAACACCATATCAGACCCACCCCTATTCCCCAAACATTCAAGATAGAGAAAAAAAGTTAGAAGTCTCAAGTGAAATTTTACTTGCCATTTGAAATGGCCAAATGTCGCCCATGAAGCCTGTTGCCCTTGGTGATCAGTAATTCATTTACATGATTGGTGCCAGCCCCACTGGTATCAGTGCCAATGGTCAGATATGATAATATCTGCATGGGCGATGTTCATAGAGAGTTGGTTGATGAGGCAATAAATGCTGGTCTAGCCAATGACGCCCACATCCCTTGAACAATAAAGCTCTGTTCAGCACATTTCAGGACATTCTAAAGTGCTTTACCATCATTTTGAAGTTTCTCTGCTAACTCCAGCAGCTGCAGGGTTTTTACCTCAAATCAATAGCGAAAGGGTGGCAGCCGTTTTCTGCACGGCAAGATCCGACAGACAGCTAGGCCCGATCAAGCCAGGTTTGTGAGTATGCTGGAAACACCCTCCTGCTTTCAATCAAAATTGTGACCATTTTCATCTACTTCAGTAGGACAGGTGAGGCCAAGATATAGAACCTGTCTGACAGTGCAGTATTCCCCTCAGCACCAAACTGGGGCAAAGTGCTCAAGGTTCTGGAAAGGAACATCTTCCCAACGCAAGGGCAAACGCAGTTCCCAGTGAGATATGACCTGGCACCTTTGTTGACCGGGTGGGAAAGGTTGAGAGGAAGGCTCAAATGTGCCATTGCGGGGAGGGGGGAAGAGTGTTAGTGTTGGAACAGCTACAAATCCAAGAGTGACATCACGGTCTATCAATGGAATGTGAGCCTGGTGAAGGTGACAGAATGTGATGTGTTCGCTGAAACTCAGTCATAGAGTTGTACAGCACAGAAATAGACCCTTCAGTCCAACTTCTCCATGCCAACCAGATATCCTAAAATTAACCTAGTCCCATTTGCCAGCATTTGGCCCATATCCCTCTAAACCCTTCTTAGTCATGTCCCCAGCCAGATTCCTTTTAAATGTTGTAATTGTACCAGCCTCCACCACTTCCTCTGGCAGCTCAGTCCATGCACGCACCATACTCTGCATGAAAAGGTTGACCCTTAGGTCCCTTTTAAATCTTTCCCCTTCCACCTTAAACTTATGCCCTCTAGTTTTAGCTTTTCTCCTACCCTGGGAAAAAGACCTTGGCTAGTCATTCACCTTATCTATGCCCATCATGATTTTCTAAACGTCTGTAAGGTTACCCCTCAGCCTCCGACGCTCCAGGGAAAACAGCCCTAGCCTATTCAACCTCTCCCTCTAGCTCAAATCCTCCAGTTCCGGCAACATCCTTGTAACCTTTTTCTGAACCCTTTCGAGTTTTGAATTAAGTGTCTTTGGGAGGCTCTCGGGCCAGTGTCTTGATTGGTGGAGTTATTTGGATGGGGAACGAGAATATAAATCTGAGACAAAAAACAGAAATTGCAGGCAAATCTCAGCAGGTCTGGCAGCATCAGTGGAGAGAAATCAGAGAAAACGTTTCTGATCCAGTGACCTTTCCTCAGAACTGATGGTAGCTAGGAAAACCCAAAAGAGCTGCGAGTGCTGTACATCAGAAACAAAAACAGAAGTTGCTGGAAAAGCTCTACAGGTCTGGCAGCATTTACTGAAGAGAAATCAAAGTTAACGTTCCAGGTCCGATGACCCTTCCCCAGAATGGGTTTTTGTACCTTGGAAAATAATGTTTTTTGTACTGAAGATGGAGGGGGAGGAGGTGAGAGAGTAAATGATAGATAGAGATCGAGCTTAGACAGAGAGAAAAACAGTTGGACAGAGAAAGGAATGAAGGTCAGCCTGGGAGATTGGATAGCTATTAACAGGGACTATTAGTAACTGACAGTGTGGTAGCAGCCCATGTGACGTCAGGTCTGGTGTGTGCAGATTGGATTAAGGACATGGGCTCAACACTAAAGTTACTGAACTTAATACTGAATTCAGAAGATGGCAGGATAACCAAGTGGGAAGTGAGGTGCTGTTCTTCCAGCTTGTACTGAGCTTTGCTGGAGCACTGCAGCAAGTCTGAGACAGTGATGTTGGCCACAAAACAGGATGGGGTGTTGAAATGGCAGGCACCTGGATGCTCAGGGTCTTTTTTATGGACAAAAGTTAGGTGTTCACCCAGTCTATGCTTCATTTCCCCAGTGTAGAGGAGACCATGACCATGGAAATATGAATTCCGTGGATTCTCACAACGCTTCTCATTTATACTGCTCTACTTGACTGTCGATTCCCAAACAGATGGCCTTAACTTAAGGCTCCAAGGCTTGGACATGGAGCAGGAACAGTTAACAGTTATCCATCAGGTATAATTCTGCTATTGGACAATATTTGCTAAACAATCCAAACTGTGCTAAGAATTGACCAGAAACAAATTTAAGTATAAGCTGGGCTTACCAGTTACAGGTGCTAAAGGTTACATGCACAGGGCCTCAATTTTATTTCATTAAAAGGAATTTGTACATAAGTTGTTCCTTCTTCATTGTGAAAGTGGTCATGGAGATAGCCAATCTCTGTGTAATCCCCAAGTGCAATCTACACGCCTGGTCTGAGACTTAAGGCTGACAGTTAACCGTTCCTGTTGCATCTCCAGGCCAACAATGGCCCAACCCATCAGCACTCTCTTCCCATAAATCAGTGTTCCTTCTCGATGTCTGATTTCTTGTGCCCTGGTCTTGATGAGTGCAATCCGAATAGCTTCAACTTCATGTCCTCTTTTACCATGTCATTAAAAGGAACAACACCTTTAATATGAGCAGGGTTACTGTGCATGTGCTGCAGTGATGATGGGTCAAAGGGAATAGGAGCCTGGGTCTGCAGGTATCCACATATGATGTCATCTCTTACCATCCTATGTACGCAGTGATGTTTAATAAGGGCTCTTGCTAATGCGTCGGGTGAACAAGGCCTCATCTTATTATGCATGCATACCTGAAAGGCAATGAAACAGTCCACACATAGGGAAAGAGCAGAGGATTGGGATTAATTTGGTACCTCTCTCAAATTAGGCCTGCTACTCTCCTATTTGGAAAATGTCATCAGATCTTGTCTTCGCCTCTCACCCTCCATTAATCGTCTCACAGGAAATAGAACAGGAAATTGGGGATTGGCCTTTCTACATCGTGACCATAGCAACTTGGGCTTTGCTATGTTGGTAATGGAGCCCAAGCTCTGTGCCACCGTACTCCCCCAGGCAGAAGAAAAACAAGATGGCGACTCCTTGTGAGCTGTTTACTGCCGATCTTATTTTTACATATCTTATCATTATTCTGCTCTTTTAAAACTCAATTCTAAGACTGTCAAAATTACTAACAATGTTCCCTTAAATCTATTTGCAAGTCTGGAGATCCTCCGATCGATGCAACCCAAATACTAACACTGGAATTGAGGTCTGACCAACGCAGGAACAATACCCGATCCTGCAGTGAGGTGACATCAAAGATCCAATCAGACCGATTGCAAGACCGCCCCAAATCGCCCAAGGCTGTGACTGGTGCTCAGGACCCTAACAGGAGCACCGTGTATCTTGCCAACACTGGAACTGTAAACCCAGGGAGATTAAGGCCTTTCAGCCTCTTGCTGGCCCTGACCCCTTCGTGGACCCCTGGAACCAAGCACAGAAGCAAGACCTGACCTTTCATCGAGAAAGCCCGACCAAGCTAATTACAAGACCCTCTGGAATGCTCAAGACTGCTTCTGATCATCAGGACCCCATCTGGAGCACTCACTTATCTCTAGCAGCAGCAGACCTCCCTCACCAACATCTGGGATTGACTAGGAACAGTCAACTTTCCAGGAAACATGGGAGATACGCTGGACTTCAGATGAAACTGAAACTTTGGTGTTTCGAATCCCCCCTCCCCTGCATACTCCTGGCAAACATCCAAGCTTTTAAGAACCTTAGAGCTAGACTCATGTTCCAAAAGGAATTGAGAGACTAGTTTGTGCTCTGTTTACAGAGTCATACCTCACTCCTGCTACACCTGACAGTGTCTCGCAATCTGAGGGTTTCTCAGTTACCTCCCGGACCTAGGACACCTTGCTGTCTCTCCTACCTGCCTTGCGAGTTCACCTCTGCTATCCTGACAGTGGTCTACATCCAACCCCAAGCAGAAGCGAAGGATGCTCTTGATGAAGTATACAATGATGCTAAAAGTCTTGAGATGGAATACCCCAAAGGCTGGTTCACTGTAGGCAGTCACTTCAACCAGGCCAATCTCAAGAACGTGTCACCAAAATTCCATCATGTCTCCTGTCCCACCAGCAGTTTGAACATCCTTGAGCATTGACGTACAACCATCAAGGATGCTGATCACTCCGCCTCCCATTTTTGAGAATCAGAACACAACGTTGATCTTCTCCTCCTGGTTTACAGGCAGAAACTGAAGCATGAGGACCCAGTACAGAGAGGAGCGCAGCATTGGTCTGAGGAAACATAAGAGCTTCTATGGGGCTGCTTAGAGTCGGTGGACTGCTCCATATACAAGAACTCAGCAGCCAACTGAAGTAAGTATGCCACTACCATGACAGACTTCATCAGTAAGTGTGCAGATGATTGCAGAAGTTATCCCGAACGCTCCTCAACTGGAAACCATGGATGAACGAAAAGATCCATGCCCTACTGAAGTCCAGATCTAAAGCAAACAAGTTGGCAACCCTGACCTCAACAGGAAATCCTTCACAAAGCCATCAGAGATGCCAAGAGGCAATATGGAACTAAGCCCAAGACCCAGACTAACCCAGCTCCCGTCATTTGTGGCAAGGTTTACACGGCATAGTGGGCTATAAAGTGAAGTCAAACAGAATGACAGGCAACAGTACACCCCTGTCCAACAAGCTCTATGCGTTCTCGCTCACTTTGACCAGCAGCTTAGTCACCTCTCCCAACACCCTCAGATGCACCTGAAACCTCGGTCACCACTGCAGACATTAGATCGGCACTCATGAGGGTGAACCCACAGGAAGTGACCGGCCAGGATGGAGTCCTGTGTGGACCAGCTGGTGGGAGTATTTGCTGGCATCTTTAATCCCCCCTTACTGCGATCTGAATTCCCCACCTACTTCTCAAAAACCACCGTCATCCCAGTGCCAAAGAAAAATCAGGCGACATACATCAGTGACTGCTACCTGACCTCCATAATTATGAAATGCTTTGAGGGATTTGTTATGGCTCACATCAACTCCAGCCTCCCAGACTGCCTTGATCCCTTGCAATTCGCCTACTGGAGCAGACATCATTTCCCTGGCCCTACAGGCATCCCTGGAACATCTGGACAACAAGGATACCTATGTCAGGCTCCTACTTATTGACTCCAGCTCCTTCAACACCATAATTCTAAATGCATTGATCTAGATCTCTACTCTCCCCGCTGCAACTGGATTCTTCACTTCCTGACCTGTCTACCACAGTCAGTGAGGATAGACAACAACATATCCTCCACCATAATCTTCAATACTAGTATTCCAAAAGTCTGAATACTCAGCCTCTTACTATACCCCTTACGCACACATGACTGTGTGGCCCAATTCTGCGCCAACTCCATTTTCAACTTTACAGACGACTCCAACATTGTAGGTCAGATCTCAAATAACGACAAGACAGAGTACAGGAAGGAGATAGAGGGCTGAATGGCATGGTGTGGAGACAACAATCTCTCTATCAACATCAGCAAAATGAAGGAGCTGGTCATTGACTTTAGGAGGTGAAGTGGAGGGCAGGCCCCTGTCTGCGTCAATGGCGCTGAGGTGGAGATGGCCAAGGGCATCAATTTCCTAGAAGTGACAATCACCAGCAATCTGTCCTGGTCCATCCACGTCGATGCAATGGTCAAGAAAGCACAGCAACATCTCTACTTCCTCAGAGGGCTAAGGAAATTCAGCATGCAAGATTCTTAACATTTTTTGTAGATGCATCATTCCATCTGGATGCATCAGAACAAGTATGGCAAGAGCAGAATGGTAACTGCTCTTTTCAAGACTGCTCAGTGGTTAGCACTGATGCCTCACAGCGCCAGAGACCCGGGTTCAATTCCCGCCTCAGGCGACTGTCTGTGTGGAGTTTGTGCATTCTCCCCGTGTCTGTGTGGGTTTCCTCCGGGTGCTCCGGTTTCCTCCCACAGTCCAAAGATGTGCAGGTCAGGTGAATTGGCTGTGCTAAATTTGCACATAGTGTTAGCTACATTAGTCAGGGTAAATGTAGGGGAGTAGGTCTGGGTGGGTTGCTCTTCGGAGGGTCGGTGTGGACTCGTTGGGCCGAAGGGCCTGTTTCCACACTGTAGGGAATCAAATCTAATTAAACTACAGAGAGTTGTGAACACAGCCCAGTCCATCACGCAAACCAGCCTTCCCTCCGTTGTCTCTATCCATACTTCGGAAAGGCAGCCAACATAATCAAAGACACCTCCCACCCCGGTTCTACGCTCTTCCACCGTTTTTCTGTGGGGCAGGATATAAAAAAGTTTGTTTACAAAGTACAAACAGTTTCAAGAACAGCTTCTTCCCCGCTGTTGTCAGACCTTTGAATGGACCTCTTTGATGTTAAAGCTGATCTTTCTCTGCACCATCTCTGCAGCTGTAACACTGCATCCAGTACGCTGTCTGCTTACTTGCATGGTACAGTCTGCCTCTAAGGCATGTAAGACAATAATTTTCACTGTATTCAGTATATGTGACAATAAGAAATCAAATCAAATTTTGGCAAGACAGAATGGCATTGGATCCTGGCAAAAGATACGCAGCAACCCGCAGGTTGAGTTCATGTGGAGGTCAATGTTCAAAAAAAAGGCCAAAACAAGGCTTGAGATGCTCCCCCACCACAAAGGAGCTTTTCCTAAACCTTTTCAGATGGATTTATTAAAAGCATGAGATTTGGCAAAATGTTTTGATTTATGGAGAGGAGAAATTCAATTTTACTCACTGCTGCTCAGATCTCCATTACACCATTAAATGAATATTAATAACCCATTAGAAAAAAATGGAGCAGAACTGCTCAAAGTAATCCACTGCAGATTAAATTCTGGTTCGATTGCAGTGATTACATCACAAGGAGAGCTCAATATTTCATAAAAAAAGACTTCAACACACAACAGTACAGAAGTTAATACTGATATAACAACATTTCAAATCCTTAGGACACCAACAAAAAACTCACAGCTTATGTGGAGGTTAAAACAATTGCCATTTTATTCTGAGCGAGGTCCTCTCCCCTACAGGCCTCAGGCTGTCCTTGGAGTGCCAGTGGCTTGGTCAACTCCAGTGGTAGTGTAGTGCTCAGCAGCAGGAACTCCAGTTTACATCTCGATAAACCACCCAGTGAGTTAAGCATAGAAGTTAGGAGCAGGAGTAAGCAATTTCACCCTTCAAGACTCCTCTGCCAATCAAAATGATCATTTGAAAATGATCATGAGGGCGGGATTAGGGTATTGAGCTCACCCTCCCCTTATATCCTCCGATCCCCTTAGATATAAGACATCGACCTCTTTCTTGGAAACACATCATGTTTCAGCCTCAATTACACCCCTGCCCATCGAAAAATACAAATCAGCAGTTGTATTATTCGAGTACATAGTTAAACCCAGGACTACTCCAGTGTCAAAAAATGACTTGGTATTGAGCAAAAAATAACCTCAAATGATTGAGGTTGAATGGACCCAGCTCACGTCACCAAAGTAACCAAGCTGGACCCTGTATATTCACAACTCCTTACAAGGTCTCGTGAACAGGCTAGAAAGACTACAAGCTGTGACTGGGTTCTGGAATTTTTAATGATCTCACTAAACAAACTCAAGTGCGAAATGCAATTTATTTGCGGTCCACGTTCACCACTGTAAGCAAATAAGCAGAAGTACAACATTTTTATTCATGCTGAAAAATGTCTTCCTGCTTTGTTGTCATGGTGATGCAGGACAGAGGTCATTTGGGGGAGGTTTCTCGTTTCCATCAGGCAATTTTCTTTGAATTAAAAATTAATTTTATGCCATCGAATGTGGGACATTGAGGAGACTGTCAGGCATGGAGAACGCAGAGATTTGGAGTTTGGATAAAGAGTCAATTTTGACTCTGCATAGCTCTGTCACTGGAGCCTAGACAAGATGGGGGCCAAAGTGAGTAACTCTGCTCCAGAGATGACAGTGTGACCCTTCAGTTCAGAAAGCCCAAAATCAACAGGCCAGAATATACACGGCTCACTTTTTGATTGATTAAACTAGGTTTAAATCAGTTTAGCTTGGTTCTGCTTTCCTCATTACAGAAAGGTATAGGAGAAAAAGTTTAGGAATGATATCAGAACAGAGAACTTACAGATATTGAGAAGAAATGAACAAACAGAGGCACTTTCCCTGAGATTGAGAAGTAAATTAATTGGTGGTTTTCAGTTGGTGGGTTTCAAATGATAGATGTCTCCAGGGGTTTTCTTGAGGTGCTCCAGTTTCTTCCTCCAGTCCAAATATGTGCAGGTTAGGGTGGATTGGCCATGGGAAATTACCCTGCTCTTTGAAGTGTCAATGCAGACTGCACTATAGGGATTCTGTGATGTGGAGATATTTTGTTGTGGGCGAGTCCATAATATGGGATAGTCATCAATCAATCCATTACTGTATCAGAACAAACCTCTGTAGATGTGTGTAATAGGTCTGAAAGGGTTAATGTTGGAGAATGCATTAAGCTCCAGCACATCTGATGCAATCAATCAGATGGGGAAATTGAGAGAACAACTCTGGACCTCGATATCAACTCTGCTTCCCATCAGTCTTAGTAACATGTCTAACTTGTTAATGTAATTTGTACCTAATTGCTATTGAGCAGTAAACTAGACTTTGCTAATACCACAGCCTCTTCTTGTACAGAGTCACTGGTGGTTGTTCCTCTCCTATTGGGCTGTCAGACCCACTCATAGAAAGAGAATTGGTGGCAACCTCCTTCAAACCCAGTGAATACCAAATTCATGAATGGGGCGAATTGGGACTGACTACCATGAGGAGTAGTTGAGGCGCATATCACAGATTAACTTTACTGATTGCCCCCAGGATTCGAGGATGACATTTACACAGGGACGTGAGTTCCTCGCTTGGGTTTGAACAGGCCGGTTCTTGACACACAGATCTTTGGCCACGTAAGGTAGGCTGTTCTGGGAGGTAATGGCAGCCTCTGTAAAGAGTTCACTCCCTCTTCTTTCCTCCCTTGCCTTATCATTAAGACACTTGCACTCAAACCACGATGCAGCTTGGTGGGCAAGACGTACCTTTGTCTTTGCAATGGGTGGCAAGTTCATCTCAATCATTAAGGTGACTGAAGCCTCACTTCAAGCAGACACTGAAGAGTACCCTTTGCATTGTGTTTTTCTGTAATCTCCTGCAGTGCTGGCTATCTTAGAGCTGAGGAAATGGGAATTAGCAGGGCAGTCACCTCTTAACCATCCAGACAGAGTGCCCACTTCAATGTTGAGTTTTAATTCTTTCTTGGTCTCTGGGCTTCATTGGCAAGGCTGGTATTTGATGCCCATCCTTAATTGCCCCTTGAACTGAATGGCCTGCTAGGGCCATTCAAGAGAGAGCAGATAATTATCAATTGGAAGAGTCTGGAGTCACACGTAGGCCAGACCATCTAAGGATAGCAGATTTCCTTCCATAGTGAACCAGATAAGCAATCAACAGTGCGGCCATAGTCACCATTGGCTCGCCTTTCGCTGTCAGCTTTGGTGAGTTTTGAACCATGCTACCGCACTATCCCGCCCCTCCCGACCAGGACATCAGCCTAGACTTCTGGTTCACATCATTGCCATGACGCCATCACCTTCCCTCCGTTCTTTGTGCAGGGATTTAGCCCTAATGCTTGCAGAGTGTGAATTTAAGAGGAATGTAAACATTCAGGGCAGAAAGAAATACGCTGTCAAACTCCGATGGCTCTTCATTGCCGAGGGGGGAGGGGAGGGAGTGGGGGCGGGATGAAGCACCACTTAATGAGAAGCAATTATAAATCTGGCACACTCTTAAATAAACAGCAATGTGGCTTCACTCCTGGAAGCTGCAGAAGGCTGTAGGTGAGTTGGCAGCATTTCCCCCACAGCTTCTGAGTCTGCTCGCCAGTCCAGACGCCCTCGGCTGTGATAGCAAGAGCCTGTAGTTCCAAGAGACCCATCCATTGAAGGCAGTTTACTGCAATACTTTCCACTGCACTCCACAGACCCAGGGGACTAGGTTACACAAAAGAAAGCATCTAAACACCGGAAAGGTGGAATCGATAAGCGGAGCAGTTAAAGTTAAACTGGTGCAGAAACACAATTTGGTTGCACTTGGAGCACTGCACACAGTTTTGGGCTCCACATTACACAGACAGTATTGGCGAAAATGTATTGGACGAGGAGAATACACAATTATCAATGTCCACTAGGAGATGCCAGTAATGTGATGTAATTTGTTTTTGATTCGACCAAACCCCTCCAAAATATATTCTGATGCAGCTTTCATGATCAGCAGAGGCTGAAAGGGAGGCGCTCTTTTCACGAGAAAAGTAAATGCAGAGATAGAAGGATTTGAAAGTTCTGGCAGGGGTAGATTCAAGTACAGAACCTATCCGTGTGCCAGTGTCTGAAATAACGGCCACAAATCCAAGAGTGTCTGCAATAAATCCAAACAGGACAAAGGCTGAGAGAGTAAGGGGGAACTCGTTACTTCTGTGATTCTTAACTATCCACTGAAGAGATCTAACGAGACACTCAGTTCAAGGAACAATTAGGGAGGGCCAACAAATGCTGGATCAGCCAGCATTGCTGAACATTTTTTTGAAAGAGTAAAACATATACATGTATGCACTGTGACAAAGAGGTATGTTTTGACCTGGATTTTATTTTGAAGAGAGCTGCCTATTGACAGCCAATAAAGTAAACAGCTTCTGAGGGCTTGGGTTTTTTTAAAGGTGGAACAATAGCAGCAGCCCGAATGGGTGTGGTCAAGCTCCCACACAACCAGGATTTTTAGTTTTTTTTTTAGTAGCAGTTGTTGCTGGGGTTTTGAAACTGGGTTTGGATTCTGCAGTACACCTCCTCCTGCTACTCTCCCTCTCAGAGTTTCCTCTCGATTTTCTTTTTCCTCCTGGACTGGAGAATTGCCCGTGAAACAATCTATTTTACTGAATGTGCCTTTGCCAAGGGTGTGTTTATGGGTTGTTACTATATTGGGAGAAAGTGAGGATTGCAGATGCTGGAGATCAGAGTCGAGACTATAGTGCTGTAAAAGCACAGCAGGTCAGGCAGCATCTGAGGAGCAAGAGAATCTACGTTTTTGGCATAAGCCCAAAACCTTCCTGATGAAGGGCTTATGCCCGAAACATCGATTCTCCTGCTCCTCGGATGCTGCCTGACCTGCTGTGTTGTTACTATATTAGAAATAATAATGTTCTATTACTCTGTTAAGTTTTCCAATTCCTTCTTCCTTTTGTTGTATGTTAGCCATTGTGTGCGACCAAATTGTGTTTTGCTTCAAAACAATAGGTTAACCAATTAAATTGCATCCAAAATGCAACGCCTCACAGTTATTTTTAAAAAAGCAAAAGTTATAGTCTGGGCTATCTTCTGAATATTCTGAGGGGACTTGGTCTGTTTCATAACAGTATATGCATCCAGTGTGGTGAAGTAAAGTAGACAGACTCTTATGTACATTGTAATGGATCAGATGGGCTGAATGGCCTGTTTCTGAGCTGGATGTTCGAGGGAGTGTCTGTAACTGCTCAGATTCTGATTTGTTCCATTGTATTGGCTGCCTCCTTCCACAAGGTGAGAGCACAAACGTGTCATAGAGTCATCCAGCACAGAAACAGATCCAACCAGTCCATGCCGATCATAATTCCAAACTAAACTAGTCCCGCCTGCCTGCTCCTGGCCCGTATCTCGCCAAACTTTTCCTCTTCATTCCTCAACTTATCCAAATGTCTTTTAAATGTTGTAACTGTACCCACATCCACTACTTCCTCAGGAAGTTCGTTCCACAGGCAAACCACCTTCTGTGCAAATAAATGTGTCTCTTTTAAAACTCTCTCCGCTCACTTTAAAAATGTACCTCCCCAGTTTTGAAACCTCCTTCCTAGGGAAAAGATAATGACCATTAACTCTATGTATACCCCTCATTATTTTATAAACGTCTATAAGATCGCCCCTCAACCTCCTAGCCTCTAAGTGAAAAAAGTGCCGGCTTATCCAGTCTCTCCTTATAACTCAAACCTTCAGCAGGATCATCTTGGAAAATAATATAAATAAAACAGTCATGGAAATCTTCCCTGAAAGTAAACACTGGGTTTTTGCAGCAGTAGGTAGAAGTTATTACCATCAGTTAGACCAGTTTTAGATTCCAGATTTGTTAACTGAAGGTAAATATCATCAGCTGCTGTGCTGGAAATCAAACACAACCCCCTAGGGCATTAACCTGGGCCTGGGGTCTGGATGTTCAATTAGAGTTATACTGTCATAAAGTCCCACAGCACAGAGATCAGCCCTTTGGTCCATGCCGACCAAAATGTCCATCCACGCTAACCCCATTTCCTTGCACTTGGCCTATCTCCTTCTAATCCTTTCCTGTCCATGTATTTGTCCAAATGCCTTTTTAGTGCGGCCTCACCAACTTCCTGTACAGTTGCAACATAATTTCCCAACTATTTAAATTACTGCATTCAATTCTGGTCACAAAAATGTTGTGAAACTTGAAAGGGCTCAGAAAAGATTTCCAAAGATGTTGCTGGGGTTAGAGGGTTTGAGCTTTCAGCAGAGGTTGCATAGGCTGGGGTAATTTTCTCTGGAGCGTCAGAGGCTGAGGGGTGACCTTGTAGAGGCTTATAAAATCATGAGGGACACGGATAAGGTAACGAGGCAAGGTCTTTTTCCTGGGATAGGGGAGTCCAAAACTGGAGGGCACAGGTTGAAGGTTAGAGGACAAAGATTTAAAAGGGACTTGGGGGCAACTTTTTCATGCAGAGGGTGGTGTGTGTATGGAATGAGCTGTCAGGGGAAGTGGTGGAGGGTGGTACATTTACAGCATTTAAAAGGCATCTAGATGGGTACATGATTAGGATGGGTTTAGAGGGATATGGGTCAAATAGGATTAGATTAATTTAGGATATCCAGTTGGTATGAACATTGGAGTTGGACCAAATGGTCTGTTTCCGTGCTGTAGTTCTCTATGATTCTACATTGCCACAATGTCACTGAGGCTATTAGATGCTGTTGGCATGCAATTGAAATGTCATAACATTCAAGGCTGTGGGCAAAGCGCTGGAAAGTGGGATTAGTGTAGATAGGTGGGTGCAGACTTGATGGGCCAAAGGGCCTCTTCTGCATTCTATGACTCTCTAAAGGCCATCGATGATGTAGTTGAATGGTGAACACGCTCGGGAATTCCTGCTCAGAAAGACTCACAAGGCCTCGTTTACTTCCTCAGTTCTTGGGATGTGGCCTTCATTAACTTAGGTCGGTATTTATTGATCGTCCTTAATTGAGAAGGTGGTAGTGAGCTGGGTTATTGAAGGCCATGCAGAGGCATCCAAAATACTGTTCGTGGGGAAATTGCAGGACGCTGGACTTTGACCCAGCGACACTGAAGGAACCGTGATATATTTCCAAGCCAGGATGGTGCGTGGCTTGGAAGGGAACTTGCAGGGGGGTGGTGTTCCCATGTCTCTGCTGCCCCTGTCCTTCTCGATGGAAGTGATTGTGAGTTTGGAAGATGCTGCCTAAGCTCTGGGGAAGCCAGGGCGACTGATCCAGAACTAATTGGATGCACTGCTGCTCGCTTAGTCTAATGTACATCTGAGGAGGTTGTTTATTCTCGTTAACTCTGTTTTATTGCCAGGGCGTGTTGGACCCACACTGCCTGCCTATTAAATCTGTACAACTGTATTATAATATTGGCAGTTTCTGAGCAGCGCTGTACTGCTTTGCACTGCTCACATGGGCTGTACGTGATTTCAAATGGAAACTATTTGGGATCCATTATCGATGAAGTGCCAAGCTGGACAGCAAGGTGCAAGGTTTCCAATGTAGCGCCTGACATAGAAAAACTGGCATTGCACCTATTTCAATTGAAATGTTGCCCACGGTGGAGGAGGGTATCGATTGTTGTCTATGGTTCATCTGCAATGCCCAGTTTCATAATTAGGTGCCAACTTGGAAAGGGTCACCAATCTCTACTTGGCAGATAGAGACCCCAGTGCCAGTGCATGCCTGGTTAGGTCAGTCAGGAGCGAATCTAACTCATAATCCCAAGGTTGCAGGTTCAAGCCCCATATTGGAGTCAAAAGGATTAACAGCTTTTCGAGTGCTGCTCCATCATCAGGTGATCTTCACCTGACAAAAGAACAAGCCTACGAAAGCTTGTGATTTCAAATAAACCTGTTGGACTATAACCTGATGTTATGTGGCTTCTGACTTTAGTAAGGGAATCAAGGATTACGGGGAAAGGCAGGAAAGTGGGGATGAGGATTGTCAGAGAATCGACGTTTCGGGCATAAGCCCTTCCTGAAGGAGGGCTTATGCCCGAAACGTCGATTCTCCTGTTCCTTGGATGCTGCCTGACCTGCTGCGCTTTTCCAGCAACACATTTTCAGCTCTGATCTCCAGCATCTGCAGCCCTCACTTTCTCCATGAGGATTGTCGGATCAACCGTAATCTCACTGAATGGCAGAGCAGACTCTATGGGCTGAATGACCTACTGATGCTCCTCCATCTCAACTCTACAGGGTTTAAAGCTTCATGTGCTCAGCACATGCCAGAGATTGCACTGTGGCTCAGTGATTAGCACTAATGTATCACAGGACTGAGGACCTGGGTTCAATTCCAGCCTTGGGCGACTGTCTATGTAGAGTTTGAACATTCTCCCTTTGCCTGTAAAGGTTTCCTCCCACCGTCCAAAGCTGTGCTAGTTAGGTGGACTGGCCATGGGAAATGTAGGATAATAGGTTGGAGAGGTGGGTCTGGGTGCAGGGCCCTTCAAAGGGTCTTTGTGGACTCAATGGGCTGAATATCCTGTTTCCACACTGGAGGAATTCCACAATTTTGTGGCAGGCATATCACTGGGCACCATTTAGACTGATGACTATGGGGTACTCCAACTGGTTTGCTGGGTGAGCAATTCACATCATGGTGAGTTGGTAAAAGGGACTGACGGAATTGTAATCTGGCATACAGTTGTTGTCAAAATCCAACATGGTCCTTCCCATCACCTCAACTATGTCTGGTACCCATATAACTCCAGTCTCAGGCCCCTTAGTTGACTCTCAATGTCCTGGAGAGTGGAAGGGAGTGAGTTGCTATGAATGTGGATCTCAGAATTAACTAAAACAAATCTAATAGTACACAACTGTAGGATGTTTTCCTCTTGCCAGGGTGCATGCAACTCTAAAAACGATCAAAAGTCTCATCAACATCTGAGACAAAGCAACTATTTGATTGGCATTCCATTCACCCTCTCCGCCATCCACATACGGAGGCAGCATCTATAAGATGTACTGCAGCAACTCAACCAGATTCCTTTGAGTATACCTTCCAAACCGAGGGCTCCGCCACCGAGAAGGGTGTGGGCAGCAGATGCAATGGGGACACCAGGCCCTGGCACTGGGCATGTTACATGGCCTCAAGACATCCCATGGTGATTTGGAAAATAAGTTGCTGCATACAATGCAGGGAAACGTTCCTTGATATCACCACTTCTTCAGTCAGAGCAGTCACTGATATTCTCAGGAATGGCTCAGACCCCCTTCTGAACTAACGGACTTGGTCTCGGCCTGAGTAGCACCAATGTTAGAGCCAACTCCAGAAAATATATTGTGCGTGTGCGTGCACGTGTGTGTGTCTGTGTCTGTATGTGTCTGTGTCTCTGTGTGTGTGTCTGTGTGTGAGTGTATGTGTGTGGGTCTGTGTCTGTGTGCATGTGTGAGTGATTGTGTGTGTGACTGTGTGTGAGTGTGTGTGTTTGACTGTGTGAGTCTGTGTGTGAGTGATTGTGTGACTGTGTGTGAGTGTGTGTGTGTGACTGTGTCTGTGTGTGTCTGTCTGTGCGTGTGTGTGCCTGTGTGTGTGTGTGTGTGTGTGTGTCTGTGTGTGTGTGTGTATGTGTGTGTGTCTGTGTGTGTGAATGTGTGTGTGTGTGTGTGTGCAAGTGAGTGTTTGTTGTAAGTCTGCAGGAGTGCACACACTCTGGATGCTCCATGCCAAATACCCAGTGCCAGGGCTCTCACTGGCAAAGAACAAGCAATCGGGTAAGCTCCCAGAGGACACCTGGCATTGGTGACACATGATCTGCTGCCTCAACAAGGGTACAAGAGTTCAGAAAGAGAGAATACAGAAGAAACCATGCCAAAGACAAAACTGCTGCTCCAACAAGAGCAGTGAGACTGCAGTTTGGTTTTTTCAGTAAGAGGAGATGTGACTGGCACTGATCCAACACAGAAGCAGACCCAGCAACTCAACCATATGGAGAAAATTAATAAGGAATACTATTGATTCACACCAATAGATAGCAAGCCGTGACCAATTTTCACTAATATATAACAAATTCACTCGTAGTTAGTTCAAGTTCAGAAAGAAATGACACTGATTTTTAGTAACGGCGATTTCCACAAATAATTTAAGAAGCCACACTGATTTTCACCAATAAATAATAGACCAACATTGATTTTTTTTTCTTGCATTACCTCATCGCAGTCACTGAGACGGGTGCTGATGGCATTAAACCACTCGGTGCTGCTTACACCCAGTCGCAGCTAGGAGTGGGGGTTGGGAGCTGTATGTGGGTAAGATCAAGTATAGAAGGACGAAGAGTTTTCCTTGTTTGGCCATGGCTGCTGGGCAGGAGCGACCTTGGAGTTTTCAATCACCTGACCTCATGCTTCCACCCCTCCAGCTCACACCATCTGTCCACCCCAATTCAGCATTGGTGCATTACCATCTCCCCCAGCCCCTCCCCACCCAACCAGGCCTCAAAGCCAGTTAGATTGCTTGACATGTCCTTGACTCTCATTTCAATTCCCATGACCCCCAATATTTTCACCCTTAACCAATGAAAATTTGAAAGAAAGTGAAACAGAGAAAAGCAATCCTCTGTTTAATATTCCTCAGATGGTTCTCCTGACCTGCTCATCCCAATGTCATGGAGCTTGATCTTCAGCTCCCTCAAGACTCCAGGATAATCCTGAAGGGGGTTGGTGACCCTCATGCCCATTCCCCCTCTTCAGGAACCTTCAATATGGACCAACACAATGTGCTCAGGCCTGGCATGTTGATGTCTGCACATCAGCCACACATTCGCAAGATGGTCTCGGGGTCCAAATGGTTTCGCCAGTCCAATATTTATTGAGCTTCCTAAATCCCTGTGCAACATGAGACACTGAGAACCAGAAGATTACAAAGGCTCATAGAACAGTGCAGCATGCCACCGGTGTTACATTATGGCCCTGAGCCTGGACCACAGGCATGTACCTTTAAGATAGCTGCAACATATTATGACACATGACATTTCACTTTCAGTCACTCTCCCTGTGTTGTACAGTATGTCAGCTGTGTGTTTGTAATGTGCAGCAGCAGACACAGATGAGTTAAGACCTTGTAAATACTGTTAGAATAAACATTAAGAATAAAGAAAACTACACAGCACAGGAACAGGGCCTTCGGCCCTCCAAGTCAGCGCCGATCCAGATTCACTATCCAAACTGTTGCCTATTTTCTCAGGATCTGTACCCCACTGCTCCCTGCCCATTCATGTATCTGCCTGGATACAGCTTAAATGAAGCAATCGTTCCCATCTCTACCACCCATGCTGGCAACACATTCCAGGCACCCACTACCCTCTGCATAAAGAACTTTTCAGATATGTCTCCTTTAAACTTTTCTCTCCTGACCTTGAACTTGTGACCCCTAGTAATTGAGTCGCCCACTCTGGAAAAAAAAACTGCTTGCCTTCCACCCTGTCTATACCTCTCATGATTTTGTAGACTTCAGTCAGGTCCCCCTCAACCTCTGTCTTTCTAATTAAAATAATTCTAATCTGCTCAACCTTTCTTCATAGCTAGCACCCTCCATACCAGGCAACATCCTGGTGAACCTCCTCTGCACCCTCTCCAAAGCATCCACATCGTTTTGGTAATGTGGCAACCAGAACTCTATGCAGTATTCCAAATGCAGCCAAACCAAAGTCCTTTACAACTGTAACATGACCTGCCAACTCTTGTACTCAATACCCCGTCCAATGAAGGAAAGCATGCTGTATGCCTTTTTGACCACTCTATCAACCTGTGTTGACACCTTCAGGGTACAATGGACCTGAACACCCAGACCTCTCTCTACATCAATTTTCCCCAGGACTTTTCCATTTACTGCATAGTTTGCTCTTGAATTGGACCTTCCAAAAATGCATCACCTCACATTTGCCCAGGTTGAACTCTATCTGCCATTTTTCTGCCCAACTCTCCAATCTATCTATATTCTGCTGTAGTCTCTGACAGTCCCCTTCACTATCTGCTAATCCACCAATCTTAGTGTAATCTGCAAACATGTTAATCAGACCACCTATACCTTCCTCCAGATCATTTATATATATATCACAAACAACAGTGATCCCAACACAGATCCCCATGGGACACCACTGGTCACAGTTCTCCATTTTGAGAAACTTCCTTCCACTACTACTCTCTGTCTCCTGCCCAGCCAGTTCTCTATCCACCCATCTAGTACAAACTGGACCCCATACGACTTCACCTTCTCTATCAGCCGACCATGGGGAACCTTATCAAACGCCTTATTGAACTCCATGTATGTGACACCTACAGCCCTTCTCTCATCAATCAAGTTTGTCACTTCCTCAAAGAATTCTTTTCAGTTGGTAAGACATGACCTTCCCCGCACAAAACCATCTTGCCTATCACTGATAAGCTCATTTTCTTCAAAATGTAAACAGATCCTTTCCCTCAGTATCTACTCCAGTAGCTTGTCTACCACTGACATGAAGCTCACAGTCTATAATTACCTGGATTATCCTTGCTACCCTTCTTAAACAAGAGGACAACGTTAACATAGCTCCAGTCCACTGGGACCTCACCCCTGTTCAAGAATGTTGCAAAGATATCTGTTAAGACTCCAGCTATTTCCCCTCTTGCTTCCCTCAGTAACCTGGGATAGATCCCTCCGGACGTGGGCCTTGTCTACCTGAATGCCTTTTAGAATACCCGACACTTCCTCCCTCCTATGCCGACTTGACCTAGAGTAATCAAACATCTATCCCTAACTTCAACATTGGTCATGTGCCTCTCCTCAGTGAATACCAATGCAAAGTACTCATTAAAAATCTCACCCATTTTCTCTTTCCTCCTTTGGACTTGAGTGGACCAACCCTTTCTCTAGTTTACCCTCTTGCTGCTTACATACGAATTTGGGATTTTGGGATTTTTCTTAGTCCTGTTTGCTAAAGATATTTCATTACCACTTTAAGCCCTCTTAATTCCTTGTTTCAGATTGGTCCTAGTTTCCCGTTATTCTTCCAAAGCTTCCTCTGTTTTCAGTTCCCTAGACCTTATGTATGCTTCCTTTTTCCTTTTAGCTAGTCTCACAACTACACCTGTCATCCATGGCTCCCTAATCGTGTCATTTCTATCCCTCATTTGCACAGGAACATATCTCTCCTGAATTCTAATCAACCTCTCTTTAAAAGCCTCCCACATATCGAATGTGGATTTCCCTTCAAACAGCTGCTGGCAATCTACATTCCCCAGCTCCTGCCAAATTTTGCTATAGTAGGCCATCCCCCAGTTTAGCACTCTTCCTTTGGGACCGCTCTCATCTTTGTCCATGAGTATTCTAAAACTTAAGGAATTGTAATCAAGAATGTTGCAAAGATATCTGTTAAGACTCCAGCTATTTCCCCTCTTGCTTCCCTCAGTAACCTGGGATAGATCCCTCCGGACGTGGGCCTTGTCTACCTGAATGCCTTTTAGAATCCCAAAGTAATCACCCACTGAAGCTTCAACCACCTGGCCGGGCTCATTCCCCAACACCAGGTCCAGTATGGTCCCTTCCCGAGTTGGACTACTTACATACTGTCTGGAAAACCCTCCTGGATATTCCTTACAAATTCTGCCCCGTCTAGATCTCTAACCCTAAGCGAATCTCAGTCAATGTTGGGAAAATTAAAATCTCCTATCACCACCACCTTGTTGTATCGACGTCTTTCCATAATCTGTTTTCATATTTGTACTTCTACCTTGTGCTCACTGTTGGGAGGCCTGCAGTACAGCCACAACATTGTTACCACATCCTTGCTATTTCTGACCTCTGCCCATATTGCCTCATTGCTTGAGTCCTCCATAGTGCTGTCCTTCAGTACAGCTGTGATATCCTTTCTGACTGGTAATGCAATTCCTCTACCCCTTTTACGTCCATCTCTATCCCGCCTGAGGCATCTACATCCTGGGACATTTAGTTGCCAATCTTGCCCTTCCCTCAACCAAGTCTCAGTAATAGCAATATCATCATACTCCCAGGTACTGATCCAAGCCTTTAGTTCATCTGCCTTACCTACTACACTTCTTGCATTAAAACAAATGCACCTCAGACCACCCGTTGCTTTGCGTTCATCATCTACTCTTCCCCTTCATCACCGTTATCACGTTAAGATATCTGACCCAGTGAGAATTTATCTGTGATACCTGCTATGTCAGCTAATAAACAGAAAACTACAAATTGCATGAAATAGATTGTTAATCTAATGTCAGCATTGACGTAATGTACAATCATCAACTGTCTTTTCTCAAAAGCTATCATAATATATTTTAACCTACCAATCCATATTGCACAATAGTTTTAATTGATGCTCTGGTATCTGACTGTCTGCTAATCTATTGCTCCAATGTAAAGTCTAATGGTGTTATCTTAACTCCAGGCAGGGATGTTCAGAGAAGACAAAAATCCACACATCTGTATACATCAAATTGGAGATCTAATGTGGCGTCTATTTTCATTTTCAAGAATTAATGGTTTCTTACTGGTTTTCTCTCTCTGCATCAGGGCAATGGTGGAAGATGAATTGTTTGACTGCATCTCCCCTTCCTTCCCCTCTGTGACCCCCAAGTGGTTCACCTCAAAGATGAGAATCCTAGGCCCTAAATTTTCAGGCCTCCAGCGTGACTCCTGCGAAAACTCAAGGGGCTAACCTCTCCACCGGAGGGTGGGATTCAGAATGTCTACATTTGCTTCAGAGGGTTGGGGCTGCAAGGGTTGATGAGTCTGTGACCAGAGGAGAAAAAGGGCGGAGGCAGTTATAGTAGGCCTCTTACTCTTGATTCCCTCATGTGGCCTACAGGTTTTGCCACTGTCAGGCTGTAGACTGGGTCATCTCCCGGGCAATCTAGGAGGTCAAGAGAAATCACATTGCTGTAATTAATTCATCATAAAAACATCAGAAGCTTGACTCAAGCAATCAAGACGAAGCAAGGGATCATGGAAAGAACTCTTTCCAATCCCACCAACCAGGGTCGATAAATCTAACCAGAGATGTTGTGGATTAGTGGTGCTGGAAGAGCACAGCAGTTCAGGCAGCATCCAGGGGGAAGTAAAATCGACGTTTCAGGCAAAAGCCCTTCATCAGGAATACAGGCAGAGAGATAAGCTAGAGGAGGGTGGGGGTGGGGAGAAAGTAGCATAGAGTACAATAGGTGAGTGGGGGAGGGGATGAAGGTGATAGGTCAGGGAGGAGGGTGGAGTGGATAGGTGGAAAAGAAGATAGGCAGGTAGGACAAGTCATGGGGACAATGATGAGCTGGATGTTTGGAACTAGGGTGAGGTGGGGGAAGGGGAAATGAGGAAGCTGTTGAAGTCCACATTGATGCCCTGGGGTTGAAGTGTCCCGAGGCGGAAGATGAGGCGTTCTTCCTCCAGGCGTCTGGTGGTGAGAGAGCGGCGGTGAAGGAGGCCCAGGATCTCCATGTCCTCGGCAGAGTGGGAGGGGGAGTTGAAATGTTGAGCCACGGGGCGGTTTGGTTGATTGGTGCGGGTGTCTCGGAGATGTTCCCTAAAGCGCTCTGCTAGGAGGCGCCCAGTCTCCCCAATGTAGAGGAGACCGCATCGGGAGCAACGGATACAATAAATGATATTAATGAATATGCAGGTAAAACTTTGATGGATGTGGAAGGCTCCTTTAGGGCCTTGGATAGAGGTGAGGGAGGAGGTGTGGGCACAGGTTTTGCAGTTCCTGCGGTGGCAGGGGAAAGTGCCAGGATGGGAAGGTGGGTTGTAGGGAGGCGTGGACCTGACCAGGTAGTCACGGAGGGAACGGTCTTTGCAGAAGGTGGAAAGGGATCGGGAGGGAAATATATCCCTGGTGGTGGGGTCTTTTTGGAGGTGGCGGAAATGTCGGCGGATGATTTGGTTTATGCGGAGGTTGGTAGGGTGGAAGGTGAGCACCGGGGCGTTCTGTCCTTGTTACGGTTGGAGGGGTGGGGTCTGAGGGCGGAGGTGCGGAATGTGGACGAGATGTGTTGAAGGGCATCTTTAACCGCATGGGAAGGGAAATTGCGGTCACTAAAGAAGGAGGCCATCTGGTGTGTTCTGTGGTGGAACTGGTCCTCCTGGGAGCAGATACGGCGGAGGCGGAGGAATTGGGAATACAAAGACCGTTCCCTCTGTGACTACCTGGTCAGGTCCACGCCCCCCTACAACTCACCCTCCCATCCTGGCACTTTCCCCTGCCACCGCAGGAACTGCAAAACCTGTGCCCACATCTCCTCCCTCACCTCCATCCAAGGCCCTAAAGGAGCCTTCCACATCCATCAAAGTTTTACCTGCACATCCACTAATATCATTTATTGTATCCGTTGCTCCCGATGCGGTCTCCCCTCATTGGGGAGACTGGGCGCCTCCTAGCAGTGCGCTTTAGGGAACATCTCCGGGACACCCGCACCAATCGACCACACCACCCTGTGGCCCAACATTTAAACTCCCCCTCCCACTCTGCCGAGGACATGGAGGTCCTGGGCCTCCTTTACCGCCGCTCCCTCACATTCGACGCCTGGAGGAAGAACGCCTCATCTTCCACCTCGGGACACTTCAACCCCAGGGCATCAATGTGGACTTCAACAGTTTCCTCATTTCCCCTTCCCCCACCTCACCCCAGTTCCAAACATCCAGCTCAGCACTGTCCCCATGACTTGTCCTACCTGCCTATCTTCTTTTCCAACTATCCACTCCACCCTCCCCCCCAACCTATCACCTTCATCCCCTCCCCCACTCACCTATGCTACTTTCTCCCCACCCCCACCCTCCTCTAGGTTATCTCTCCACCCTTCAGGCTCTCTGCCTTTATTCCTGATGAAGGGCTTTTGCCCGAAACGTCGATTTCGAAGCTCCTTGAATGCTGCCTGAACTGCTGTGCTCTTCCAGCACCACTGATCCAGAATCTGGTTTCCAGCATCTGCAGTCATTGTTTTTACCACAGCGATGTTGTGGTCTGGCGCAGGACCCGCTGTTAAAATATAGCCAACATCAGCATGGAGATCAGGAACCTATTCTTCAGGGATGAGTGCCCTTCTCAGCCCAGACTTCCAACAAGTTAAAATAGTTGTTTGGTAAAATGGTCGTTTTTCCTAACCCACAGGCTCTAGTATTTTACAGGAAGTGGGTGAGGTCACTTTTGAGGTCAGACAGGTACTGTGTACAGTACTGGGTCACCTTATTGTAGGAAGGCTGTTCTTAAATTGGAGAGGGGACAGAAAAGATTGATAAGATGCTGTCAGGACTGGAGAGTTTCAGTTATAAGAAGTTATAAAGAGAAGCTGGATAGGCTGGGTTTTTTTTTTCCCTGGAGCGTAGTGGGTTGAGGGATGACCTTATCAAGGGTTTTCACACAGAGGGTGGTTTCTGTATGGAATGAACTGCCACTGGAAATGGAGGTGCAGGTACAGTTACAATATTTAAAGGACATTCGGACAAGTGCATGTATACGAAATGTTTGGAGGGATGTGGATCAACCTCAGGCAGGTGGGACTAGTTTAGTTTGGGATTATGGACAGTATGGATGAGTTGCACTGAAAGCTCTGTTTCTGTGCTGTATGACTATGGCTCGACCTAGAAGGACAGGGGCAGCAGATACCACATGCACATTCCCCTCCAAGCCACACGCCATCCCTGACTTGGAAATATATCACCGTTCCTTCAGTGTCGCTGGGTCAAAATCCTGGAATTCCTGGAAGGGCATTATGGGTCTACTGGCAGCACATGGGTTGCGGTGGTTCAAGAAGGCAACTTACCACCACCTTCTCAAGGGGCAATTAAGGATAGGAAATAAATGCTGGCCAGTCAGCAAGACACACGTTTCATGAGTGAATTAAAAAAAACTGGAGTGCTATGGCAGTGATTTTATCCACCCTGCTCCCTTTCTGTCAGAGCAGGGGCTGTCATTTCCCCAAGCCCCTAAATTCACTGAGACTGACTGCCACTGAAGGGTCTTGAATTCTAATTCCACCCAATTTAATTTAGAATTTTATCTGGTGCTGTCTCGCATACATAGTTTCCCTATCGGTGCTGGAAGGATGGTGTCATGCTGTTTTGAGGCAAGATTAGAATCTCACTTTCTAATGAGGAAGACAATGAAACTGTACAATCAACTCTTATATTAAACCGTAATGTTTTTAATAAGAAATTTAATTAAAAATATTATTTGTTTTTTTCTATTTATTATCTGCTTCACTGATAAATACATTAATGGCTAAGCTTGTATTGTTAACATTTAAAAACTCTTTTTATTAACTGTTTGGTCTTAAAGGGTTCTCTTTTTCGAAACATGCAACCACCTGTTTACGCAGAAAGTAAATCACCAACGCTCCCTGGACAGCACCTTCCAAACCTATAACCTCTACCATCTGGAAAGACAAGGCAGCAGCTACATAGGAACTCATTCACTTGCAAGTTCCCCTCCAAACCACTCACCATGCTGACTTGGAAATATATTGCCGTTCTTTCACTTAGTCAGGACGTTAAAAATTAAAGCCAGCACCATAAAGCGAGTGTTCCTCCACAGAGTCGGGAGTCTGGGGGGGACAACAGTCAGATGAACTGCTTGCTTGGTGGGGTAACACTCTACAATCCACCAGCCTAACCCTGAGTTCTTGTCACCTGTCATTTTAGTTGTCTGGTCCACTCCCACATTGACTTCTCTGTCCTTGACCGGCTGCAGGGTTCCATTAAAGATCAGCCGAACCACAAGGGTTCGAGACTCATCTTTCAGTTCACCACCTCACAGCCTCAGGGTTCAGTTTCGAGTGAACAATCTGTGACCGTGAAAATTGCCTCCATTATTTCACACCGTCGATGTTAGCAAGATTTCATAGTTGCTATTTTGATGCATCCATCTTTTCCTCCTTTATGTTGCCATCTTTCTTTACTTTACATGATCATTATTGTGTGATTTATACACTCCTGAGCTCTCTTATCTCTAGAAAAACATAAACGTGGACTCGGACACACACACATGCACACAGACACACGCACACATGCACTTACAAAGACACATGTGCACACAGACGCACGCACAAACACACACAAACACAGACACATACACATGCACGCACACACACATGCACACACATGCACACACACAGACACACACGTACACACACACAAACACACATGCACACAGACACGCACACACGCGCACACACACACACACCTGCCCCACCCCACTCCCCACCCTAGAACCAAGCCATTCTGAAGAAATTATTCTGGGCTCAAAACATTAACTCTGTTTATCTCCTGCAGATGCTTCCAGACCTGTGACATTTCTCCAGTATTCTCTGTGATTGTTTCAGTTTTCCAGCATTCAGTGTTTTTCCTTTGTTAAGCTGGGTGAGAAATCGGTAGCTCATTCCCCTGAATCAAAATCCCCCAATCTGTCCTTGGAGCTGTCCTAAGTTGGTGAAAGAGTTGTAACTGTCTAGAAGGAGGTCATCCAGCTCATCAGACCTATACCAGCTCATTGCATTTTTGCAAATCTTATATCCCTGTAATCCTATATCCCATGGCCAAGACACCTAACCTGCACAGCTTTGGGTTGGGGGAGGAAACCGGAGCACCCGGAGGACACCCACGCAGACACGGGGAGAATGCGCAAACTCCACACAGACAGTCGGCAGAGGCTGGACCCGGGTCCCTGGCATTGTGAGGCAGCATTGTTAACCACTGAGCCACGATGCCATGCAAATTCCAAGTTCGTCTGCAAGCCAACCAGGAAGGTGCCTCCCCACAGTCTATGGGAAGTGGCACTGTCAAAGCTGCCAACTCTCTCACTCTGACCACAGGCTCAACAGCTCGTAATCTCCCTCACGGCTTTGGGAGCACAATCCCAGCTCGTGAGAGCTATCATCTGGTTTTGAAAATGTGACAGGCCGAGTCTTTAATCATTGGAAGGAGGAACTGTTTTAGGAACTCGATAGAGCAGATGGAGAGAAACTCTCTCCTAGTTAACTGGTCCAGAGCTGAGGGGTGTGGTGATGGTGGTGGAAGTGATGGGTGGCTTAAAATTGCAGCTAGGCTGTTCAGAAGTCATATCAGGATATACTTCACAGAAAATCACAACCTCTCCGTTTCCCCAAGAAGCAGTTGAGCTTAAAGGTCAATTGGAAATCTGAAGATCAATGGACTCTTGTTTGCAAAAGGCCGGAGGGAGGTTATACAAACTAAACAGGCAAAGGAAATTGTGGTACATGTAGGTCCCAATCTATTTGAGATCAAAAGGCCCCTTCCTGCACCTACGTTGCTCTTTCAGTCAGTGATGAATATGGCTGGATGGAAATGATGGAGTGTTTGTTGGTTCAGGGTGGTCGATGGAATGATACACACAGCAGTAATCCTGCTTTGCTTCAGGCTGCGTAAAGCAGTGATATTTCCTTCCCACAACCACCCCCTCATAGACAGAGCGATACCAGTGTCCAGCCTGCTGACAGCTGCCATGTGTTTTGCCAGGCATAGGAACCTAAGACCAACACTCCAGAGTAAACAATCCCTTTTCTTGGATTCTGTTTGCACATAAAACCAGAAGGAATCAAGCAGGTCTTTGTCCACTCCATCATTCACAACGTCAACGTACACAGCCCCATGAACTAGCACTGCCTCATTCTAATAGTGTTAGCAGTTACTGGAACTGCTGTGGGGTGTTTTTGTTCGCTGTGCACTTAACACGTTCACATTTTGTCTCTTATCAGAGGTGTGAATGTCTTTTAGTGAATTAGAATTAGAGTTTATTTTCATGTGTATTCACGTACAGGGACACGGGACAACAGTGAACAGTTTACAAAGTCACCATTCACGGGATCATCTCAGATACAAACGGACAAAATCTAAGGTATATAGCAGAGAATAAAGAAGGATTAGCCATAGGCCTGGATCTGAGCTCTTTCAGCCGGACGCAGACATCAACACCGCCACAAGGCAGGGGCCCAGCTCAACTCCCATCACTACCCAGAGGGGACTTGTACCCAGATGCCACCGGAGCCATAAATCCACGCTGGGTCAATATCAGCAATGCCAGCCCATAGATGCTGCTGTGTCCCACACCAGGTACCAGGCCCAAACATGCCTCCCACCCCCACTACCAGGAACACACTCTCACCCCTCACCCCCACCACCGGGAACACACTCTCACCCCCCTTCCCCCATCACCAGGAACACACTCCCAACCCCTCCCCCATCACCGGGAACACACTCTCACCCCTCTTCCCCATCACCGGGAACACACTCTCACCCCCCTTCCCCATCACCGGGAACACACTCTCACCCCAGCTCCCGCATCACCGGGAACACACTCTCACCTCCCCTCCCCCATCACCGGGAACACACTCTCACCCCCCTCCCCCATCACCAGGAACACACTCCCAACCCCTCCCCCATCACCGGGAACACACTCTCACCCCCCTCCCCCATCACCGAGAACACACTCCCAACCACTCCCCCATCACCAGGAACACACTCTCACCCCCCTCCCCCATCACCGAGAACACACTCTCACCCCCCCCTCCCCCATCACCAGGAACACACTCCCAACCTCTCCCCCATCACCGGGAACACACTCTCACCCCCCTCCCCCATCACCGAGAACACACTCCCAACCACTCCCCCATCACCAGGAACACACTCTCACCCCCCTCCCCCATCACCGAGAACACACTCTCACCCCCCCCTCCCCCATCACCGGGAACACACTCTCACCCCCCACTCCCCCATCACCGGGAACACACTCTCACACCCCCTCCCCCATCACCAGGAACACACTCTCACACCCCCTCCCCCATCACCGAGAACACACTCTCAACCCCCCCTCCCCCATCACCGGGAACACACTCTCACCCCCCCTCCCCCATCACCGGAACACACTCTCACACCCCCTCCCCCATCACCGAGAACACACTCTCACCCCCGCCTCCCCCATCACCGGGAACACACTCTCACCCCCCCTCCCCCATCACCAGGAACACACTTCTTACACCGCCCCCATCACCGGGAACACACTTTCACCCCCCTCCCCCATCACCAGGAACTCACTCACAACCCCTCCCCAATCACCAGGGACACACTCTCACCCCCCTCCCCCACCACCAGGAACACACGCTCACCTCCCTCCCCCATCACCGGGAACACACTCTCACCCCCCTCCCCCATCGCCGGGAACACACTCTCACCCCCCTCCCCCACCACCAGGAGCACACTCTCCCCTCCCTCCTCCACCACCAGGAACACACTCTCACCCCCCCTCCCCCATCACCGGGAACACACTCTCACCCCCCCTCCCCCATCACCGGGAACACACTCTCACCTCCCCTCCCCCATCACCGGGAACACACTCTCACCCCCCTCCCCCATCACCGGGAACACACTCTCACCCCCCCCTCCCCCATCACCAGGAACACACTCCCAACCCCTCCCCCATCACCGGGAACACACTCTCACCCCCCTCCCCCATCACCGAGAACACACTCCCAAACACTCCCCCATCACCAGGAACACACTCTCACCCCCCTCCCCCATCACCGAGAACACACTCTCACCCCCCCCTCCCCCATCACCGGGAACACACTCTCACCCCCCACTCCCCCATCACCGGGAACACACTCTCACACCCCCTCCCCCATCACCAGGAACACACTCTCACACCCCCTCCCCCATCACCGAGAACACACTCTCACCCCCCCCTCCCCCATCACCGGGAACACACTCTCATACCCCCTCCCCCATCACCGAGAACACACTCTCACCCCCCCTCCCCCATCACCGGGAACACACTCTCACCCCCCCTCCCCCATCACCAGGAACACACTTCTTACACCGCCCCCATCACCGGGAACACACTTTCACCCCCCTCCCCCATCACCAGGAACTCACTCCCAACCCCTCCCCAATCACCAGGGACACACTCTCACCCCCCTCCCCCACCACCAGGAACACACGCTCACCTCCCTCCCCCATCACCGGGAACACACTCTCACCCCCCTCCCCCATCACCGGGAACACACTCTCACCCCCCTCCCCCACCACCAGGAGCACACTCTCCCCTCCCTCCTCCACCACCAGGAACACACTCTCACCCCCCCTCCCCCATCACCGGGAACACACTCTCACCCCCCCTCCCCCATCACCGGGAACACACTCTCACCTCCCCTCCCCCATCACCGGGAACACACTCTCACCCCCCTCCCCCATCACCGGGAACACACTCTCACCTCCCCTCCCCCATCACCGGGAACACACTATCACCCCCCTCCCCCATCACCGGGAACACACTCTCACCTCCCCTCCCCCATCACCGGGAACACACTCTCACCCCCCTCCCCCACCACCAGGAGCACACTCTCCCCTCCCTCCTCCACCACCAGGAACACACTCTCAACCCCCTCCTGCCCACCTCCAGGAACACACTCTCACACCCCCTCCCCCATCACCAGGAACACACTCTCACCCCCCCTCCCCCATCACCGGGAACACACTCTCACCTCCCCTCCCCCATCACCGGGAACACACTCTCACTCCCCTCCCCCATCACCAGGAACACACTCCCAACCCCTCCCCCATCACCGGGAACACACTCTCACCCCCTCCCCCATCACCGGGAACACACTCCCAACCACTCCCCCATCACCAGGAACACACTCTCACCTCCCTGCCCCATCACCGAGAACACACTCTCACCCCCCCTCCCCCATCATCGGGAACACACTCCCAGCCCCTCCCCCATCACCGGGAACACACTCTCACACCACCTCCCCCATCACCGGGAACACACTCTCACCCCCCCTCCCCCATCACCAGGAACACACTCTCACCCCCCCTCCCCCATCACCAGGAACACACTCTCACCCCCCCTCCCCCATCACCAGGAACACACTCCTTACACTGCCCCCATCACCGGGAACACACTTTCACCCCCCTCCCCCATCACCAGGAACTCACTCCCAACCCCTCCCCCATCACCAGGGACACACTCTCACCCCCCTCCCCCACCACCAGGAACACACGCTCACCTCCCTCCCCCATCACCGGGAACACACTCTCACCCCCCTCCCCCATCACCGGGAACACACTCTCACCCCCCTCCCCCACCACCAGGAGCACACTCTCACCCCCCTCCCCCATCACCGGGAACACACTCTCACACCCTCTCCCCCATCACCAGGAACACACTCTCACCCCCCTCCCCCATCACCGGGAACACACTCTCACCCCCCTCCCCCACCACCAGGAGCACACTCTCACCCCCCTCCCCCATCACCGGGAACACACTCTCACACCCTCCTCCACCTCCAGGAACACATTCTCACCCCCCTCCCCCATCACCGGGAACACACTCTCACACCCTCTCCCCCATCACCAGGAACACACTTTCACACCCTCCCCCGTCACCAGGAACACACTCACACCTCCCTCCCCCACCACCAGGAACACACTCTCACCACCCTCCCCCACCACCAGGAACACACTTTCCCCACCCTCCCCCACCACCAGGACCAAACTCTTGGTCCCGTTCCCCCACCACCGTGTGCACACTCACACTTCCCTCCCCCTCCACCAGGAAAACACCCTCACCTCCATCTCCCTCCACCACCAGGAACACACTCCCAACCCCTCCCCCACCACCAGGGACACACTCTCACCCCACTCTCCCACCACCAGGAACACACTCTCACCTCCCACCCCCACCACCAGGAACACACTCTCACCCCCCTCACCCCCACCACAAGGAACACACTCTCACACCCCTTCCCCACCACCAGGAACACACTCTCACACCCATCCCCCATCACCGAGAACACACTCTCACCCCCCCTCCCCCATCACCAGGAACACACTCTCACCCCCCTCCCCCACCAGCAGGAACACACTCTCACCCCTCTCCCCCACCACCGGGAACACACTCTCATCCCCCTCCCCCATCACCGAGAACACACTCTCACCCACCCTCCCCCATCACCGGGAACACACTCCCAACCCCTCCCCCATCACCGGAACACACTCTCACCCCCCTCCCCCATCACTGAGAACACACTCTCACCCCAGCTCCCCCATCACCGGGAACACACTCTCACGCCCCCCTCCCCCATCACCAGGAACACACTCCTTACACCTCCCCCATCACCGGGAACACACTTTTACCCCCCTCCCCCACCACCAGGAACACATGCTCACCTCCCTCCCCCATCACCGGGAACACACGCTCAGCTCCCTCCCCCATCACCGGGAACACACTCTCACACCCCTCCCCCACCACCAGGAGCACACTCTCCCCTCCCTCCTCCACCACCAGGAACACACTCTCACCCCCCTCCCCCATCACCGGAACACACTCTCACACCCTCCTCCACCCCCAGGAACACACTCTCAACCCCCTCCTGCCCACCAACAGGAACACACTCTCACACCCTCTCCCCCGTCACCAGGAACACACTCACACCTCCCTCCCCCACCACCAGGAACATACTCTCACCACCCTCCCCCACCACCAGGAACACACTCTCACCACCCTCCCCCACCACCAGGACCAAACTCTTGGTCCCGTTCCCCCACCACCGTGTGCACACTCACACTTCCCTCCCCCTCCACCAGGAAAACACCCTGACCTCCAACTCCCTCCACGAGGAACACACTCCCAACCCCTCCCCCACCACCAGGGACACACTCTCACCTCCCTCCCTCTCCACGAGGAACACAGGCGCAACCCCCTTCCCCACCACTGGGAACACACTCTCACCCCCCTCCCCCACCACCAGGAACACACTCTCACCCCCCTCCCATACCACCAGGAACACACTCTCACCTCCATCCCCCACCACCAGGAACACACTCACACCTCCCAACCCCACCACCAGGAACACACTCTCACCCCCCTCTCCCCCACCACAAGGAACACACTCTCACACCCCTTCCCCACGACCAGGAACACACTCTCACCCCCCTCCCCCACCACCAGGAACACACTCTCACCCCCCTCCCCCACCACCAGGAAAACACCCTCACCCCTCTCCCCCACCACCAGGAACACACTCTCACCTTCCTCCCCCACCACCAGGAACACACTCACACCTCCCTGCCCCACCACCAGGAACGCACTCTCACAACCCTTCCCAACCACCAGGAAAACCCTCTCACCCCCCTCTCCCCCACCACCAGGAACACACTCTCACCCCCCTCTCCCCCACCACAAGGAACACACTCTCACACCCCTTCCCCACCACCAGGAACACACTCTCACCCCCCTCCCCCACCACCAGGAACACACTCTCACCCCCCTCCCCCACCACAAGGAACACACTCTCACACCCCTCCCCCACCACCAGGAACACACTCTCACCCCCCTCTCCCCCACCACAAGGAACACACTCTCACCCCCCTCCCCCACCACCAGGAACACACTCTCACCCCCCTCTCCCCCACCACAAGGAACACACTCTCACACCCCTTCCCCACCACCAGGAACACACTCTCACCCCCCTCCCCCATCACCGGGAACACACTCTCACCCCCCCTCCCCCATCACCAGGAACACACTTCTTACACCGCCCCCATCACCGGGAACACACTTTCACCCCCCTCTCCCATCACCAGGAACTCACTCCCAACCCCTCCCCCATCACCAGGGACACACTCTCACCCCCCTCCCCCACCACCAGGAACACACGCTAACCTCCCTCCCCCATCACCGGGAACACACTCTCACCCCCCTCCCCCATCACCGGGAACACACTCTCACCCCCCTCCCCCACCACCAGGAGCACACTCTCACCCCCCTCCCCCATCACCGGGAACACACTCTCACACCCTCCTCCACCTCCAGGAACACACTCTCACCCCCCTCCCCCATCACCGGGAACACACTCTCACACCCTCTCCCCCATCACCAGGAACACACTCTCACCCCCCTCCCCCACCACCAGGATCACACTCTCACCCCCCTCCCCCATCACCGGGAACACACTCTCACACCCTCCTCCACCTCCAGGAACACACTCTCACCCCCCTCCCCCATCACCGGGAACACACTCTCACACCCTCTCCCCCATCACCAGGAACACACTCTCACACCCTCCCCCGTCACCAGGAACACACTCACACCTCCCTCCCCCACCACCAGGAACACACTCTCACCACCCTCCCCCACCACCAGGAACACACTCTCACCACCCTCCCCCACCACCAGGACCAAACTCTTGGTCCCGTTCCCCCACCACCGTGTGCACACTCACACTTCCCTCCCCCTCCACCAGGAAAACACCCTCACCTCCATCTCCCTCCACCACCAGGAACACACTCCCAACCCCTCCCCCACCACCAGGGACACACTCTCACCCCACTCTCCCACCACCAGGAACACACTCTCACCTCCCACCCCCACCACCAGGAACACACTCTCACCCCCCTCACCCCCACCACAAGGAACACACTCTCACACTCCTTCCCCACCACCAGGAACACACTCTCACACCCATCCCCCATCACCGAGAACACACTCTCACCCCCCCTCCCCCATCACCAGGAACACACTCTCACCCCCCTCCCCCACCAGCAGGAACACACTCTCACCCCTCTCCCCCACCACCGGGAACACACTCCCAACCCCTCCCCCATCACCGGGAACACACTCACAACCACTCCCCCATCACCAGGAACACACTCTCACCTCCCTCCCCCATCACCGAGAACACACTCTTACCCCCCCTCCCCCATCATCGGGAACACACTCCCAACCCCTCCCCCATCACCGGAACACACTCTCACCCCCCTCCCCCATCACTGAGAACACACTCTCACCCCAGCTCCCCCATCACCGGGAACACACTCTCACCCCCCCTCCCCCATCACCAGGAACACACTTTTACCCCCCTCACCCACCACCAGGAACACAGGCTCACCTCCCTCCCCCATCACCGGGAACACACGCTCACCTCCCTCCCCCATCACCGGGAACACACTCTCCCCTCCCTCCTCCACCACCAGGAACACACTCTCACCCCCCTCCCCCATCACCGGAACACACTCTCACACCCTCCTCCACCACCAGGAACACACTCTCAACCCCCTCCTGCCCACCAACAGGAACACACTCTCACACCCTCTCCCCCGTCACCAGGAACACACTCACACCTCCCTCCCCTACCACCAGGAACATACTCTCACCACCCTCCCCCACCACCAGGAACACACTCTCACCACCCTCCCCCACCACCAGGACCAAACTCTTGGTCCTGTTCCCCCACCACCGTGTGCACACTCACACTTCCCTCCCCCTCCACCAGGAAAACACCCTCACCTCCAACTCCCTCCACGAGGAACACACTCCCAACCCCTCCCCCACCACCAGGGACACACTCTCACCTCCCTCCCTCTCCACGAGGAACACACTCTCACCCCCCTCCCCAACCACCAGGAACACACTCCCAACCCCTCCCCCACCACCAGGGACACACTCTCACCTCCCTCCCTCTCCACGAGGAACACAGGCGCAACCCCCTTCCCCACCACCGGGAACACACTCTCACCCCCCTCCCCCACCACCAGGAACACACTCTCACCCCCCTCCCCAACCACCAGGAACACACTCTCACCTCCCTCACCCACCACCAGGAAGACACTCTCACCTCCATCCCCCACCACCAGGAACACACTCTCACCTCCCACCCCCACCACCAGGAACACACTCTCACCCCCCTCTCCCCCACCACAAGGAACACACTCTCACACCCCTTCCCCACCACCAGGAACACACTCTCACCCCCCTCCCCCACCACCAGGAACACACTCTCACCCCCCTCTCCCCCACCACAAGGAACACACTCTCACACCCCTTCCCCACCACCAGGAACACACTCTCACCCCCCTCCCCCACCACCAGGGACACACTCTCACCTCCCTCCCTCTCCACGAGGAACACAGGCGCAACCCCCTTCCCCACCACCGGGAACACACTCACACCCCCCTCCCCCACCACCAGGAACACACTCTCACCCCCCTCCCCAACCACCAGGAACACACTCTCACCTCCCTCACCCACCACCAGGAAGACACTCTCACCTCCATCCCCCACCACCAGGAACACACTCTCACCTCCCACCCCCACCACCAGGAACACACTCTCACCCCCCTCTCCCCCACCACAAGGAACACACTCTCACACCCCTTCCCCACCACCAGCAACACACTCTCACCCCCCTCCCCCACCACCAGGAAAACACCCTCACCCCTCTCCCCCACCACCAGGAACACACTCTCACCTTCCTCCCCCACCACCAGGAACACACTCACACCTCCCTGCCCCACCACCAGGAACGCACTCTCACACCCCTTCCCAACCACCAGGAAAACCCTCTCACCCCCCTCTCCCCCACCACCAGGAACACACTCTCACCCCCCTCTCCCCCACCACAAGGAACACACTCTCACCCCCCTCCCCCACCACCAGGAACACACTCTCACCCCCCTCTCCCCCACCACCAGGAACACACTCTCACCCCCCTCCCCCATCACCCAGAACACACTTACACCTCCCTGCCCCACCACCAGGAACACACTCACACCTCCCTGCCCCACCACCAGGAACACAATCTCACGCCCCTCCCCCACCACCAAGAACTCACTCTCAACCCCCTCTCCCATCACCCAGAACACACTCTCACCCCCCTCCCCCATCACCAGGAACACACTCTCACCCCCCTCCCCCATCACCAGGAACACACTCTCACCCCCCTCCCCCATCACCCAGAACACACTCTCACACCCCTCCCTCACCAACAGGAACACACTCTCACCTCCATCTCCCTCCACGAGGAACACACTCTCACCCCCCTGCCCCACCACCAGGAACACACTCTCACCCCCCCCCCCCCCCCCATCACCCGGAACACACTCTCACCCCCCTCCCCCATCACCAGGAACACACTCTCACCCCCCTCCCCCATCACCCAGAACACACTCTCACCCCCCTCCCCCATCACCAGGAACACACTCTCACCCCCCTCCCCCATCACCCAGAACTCACTTACACCTCCCTCCCCCACCACCAGGAACACACTTTCCCCACCCTCCCCCACCACCAGGACCAAACTCTTGGCCCCGTCCCCCACCACCGTGTGCACACTCACACTTCCCTCCCCCTCCACCAGGAAAACACCCTCACCTCCATCTCCCTCCACCACCAGGAACACACTCCCAACCCCTCCCCCACCACCAGGGACACACTCTCACCCCCCTCTCCCACCACCAGGAACACACTCTCACCTCCCTCCCTCTCCACCAGGAACACACTCTCACCTCCCACCCCACCACCAGGAACACACTCACACCTCCCTGCCCCACCACCAGGAACACACTCTCACCCCCCTCCCCCATCACCAGGAACAAACTTTTAGCCCCCTTCCCCACCACCGTGTGCACACTCACACTTCCCTCCGCACCACCAGGAACACACTCTCACCCCCTCACCCACCACCAGGAACACACTCTCACCCCCCTCACCCACCACCAGGAACACACTCTCACCCCCCTCACCCACCACCAGGAACACACTCTCACCCCCCTCCCCCATCACCAGGAACACACTCGCACCCCCTCTCCGACCACCATGAACAAACTCTCACCCCACACCCCCACCACCAGGAACACACTCTCACCTCCCACCCCCACCACCAGGAACACACTCTCACCCCCCTCCCCCACCACAAGGAACACACTCTCACACCCATCCCTCACCAACAGGAACACACTCTCACCTCCATCTCCCTCCACGAGGAACACACTCTCACCCCCCTCCCCCATCACCCAGAACACACTCACACCTCCCTGCCCCACCACCAGGAACACAATCTCACGCCCCTCCCCCACCACCAGGAACACACTCTCACCCCCCTCCCCCATCACCCAGAACACACTTACACCTCCCTGCCCCACCACCAGGAACACACTCTCACCCCCCTCCCCCACCACCAGGAACACACTCACACCTCCCTCCCCCACCACCAGGAACACACTCTCACCCCCCTCCTCCACCACCAGGAACACACTCTTGGCCCCATCCCCCACCACCGTGTGCACACTCACACTTCCCTCCCCCTCCACCAGGAAAACACCCTCACCTCCATCTCCCTCCACGAGGAGCACACTCCCAACCCCTCCCCCTCCACGAGGAACACACTCCCAACCCCTCCCCCACCACCAGGAACACACTCTCACCTCCATCCTCCTCCACCAGGAACTCACTCTCAACCCCCTCCCCCATCACCGGGAACACACTCTCAACCCCCTCCCCCATCACCAGCAACACACTCTCACCCCCCCTTCCCCACCACCAGGAACACACTTTCCCCTCCCTCCCCCACCACCAGGAACACACTCGCAACCCCCTCCCCCACCAGGAACACACTCTCAACCACCTCCCCCACCACCAGGAATACACTCTCACCCCCCTCCCCCACCACGAGGAACACACACCCTACCCCCTCCATCCCCCAACAGTAACGCACTCTCACCCCCCTCCCCCACCACCAGGAACACACGTGCACCCCCCTTCCCCACCACCAGGAACACACTCTCACTCTCCTCCCTCACCAACAGGAACACACTCTCACTCCCCTCCCTCACCAACAGGAACACACTCTCACCTCCATCTCCCTCCACGAGGAACACACTCTCACCCCCCTGCCCCACCACCAGGAACACAATCTCCCACCCCTCCCCCACTACCAGGAACACACTCTCACCCCCCCTCCCCCATCACCCGGAACACACTCTCACCCCCCTCCCCCATCACCCAGAACACACTCTCACCTCCCTCCCCCACCACCAGGAACACACTCTCACCTCCCTTCCCCACCACCAGGAACACACTCTCACCTCCCTCCCCCACCACCAGGAACACACTCTCACCTCCCTCCCCCACCACCAGGAACACACTCTCACCTCTCCTCCCCCACCACCAGGAACACACTCTCACCCCCCTCCCCCACCACCAGGAACACACTCTCACCTCCCTCCCCCACCACCAGGAACACACTCTCACCTCTCCTCCCCCACCACCAGGAACACACTCTCACCCCCCTCCCCCACCACCAGGAACACACTCTCACCTCCCTCCCCCAACACCAGGAACACACTCTCACCTCTCCTCCCCCACCACCAGGAGCACACTCTCACCCCCCTCCCCCATCACCGGGAACACATTCTCACACCCTCCTCCACCTCCAGGAACACATTCTCACCCCCTCCCCCATCACCGGGAACACACTCTCACACCCTCTCCCCCATCACCAGGAACACACTCTCACACCCTCCCCCGTCACCAGGAACACACTCACACCTCCCTCCCCCACCACCAGGAACACACTCTCACCACCCTCCCCCACCACCAGGAACACACTTTCCCCACCCTCCCCCACCACCAGGACCAAACTCTTGGTCCCGTTCCCCCACCACCGTGTGCACACTCACACTTCCCTCCCCCTCCACCAGGAAAACATCCTCACCTCCATCTCCCTCCACCACCAGGAACACACTCCCAACCCCTCCCCCACCACCAGGGACACACTCTCACCCCACTCTCCCACCACCAGGAACACACTCTCACCTCCCACCCCCACCACCAGGAACACACTCTCACCCCCCTCACCCCCACCACAAGGAACACACTCTCACACCCCTTCCCCACCACCAGGAACACACTCTCACACCCATCCCCCATCACCGAGAACACACTCTCACCCCCCCTCCCCCATCACCAGGAACACACTCTCACCCCCCTCCCCCACCAGCAGGAACACACTCTCACCCCTCTCCCCCACCACCGGGAACACACTCTCATCCCCCTCCCCCATCACCGAGAACACACTCTCACCCACCCTCCCCCATCACCGGGAACACACTCCCAACCCCTCCCCCATCACCAGAACACACTCTCACCCCCCTCCCCCATCACTGAGAACACACTCTCACCCCAGCTCCCCCATCACCGGGAACACACTCTCACCCCCCCTCCCCCATCACCAGGAACACACTCCTTACACCTCCCCCATCACCGGGAACACACTTTTACCCCCCTCCCCCACCACCAGGAACACATGCTCACCTCCCTCCCCCATCACCGGGAACACACGCTCAGCTCCCTCCCCCATCACCGGGAACACACTCTCACACCCCTCCCCCACCACCAGGAGCACACTCTCCCCTCCCTCCTCCACCACCAGGAACACACTCTCACCCCCCTCCCCCATCACCGGAACACACTCTCACACCCTCCTCCACCACCAGGAACACACTCTCAACCCCCTCCTGCCCACCAACAGGAACACACTCTCACACCCTCTCCCCCTTCACCAGGAACACACTCACACCTCCCTCCCCCACCACCAGGAACATACTCTCACCACCCTCCCCCACCACCAGGAACACACTCTCACCACCCTCCCCCACCACCAGGACCAAACTCTTGGTCCCGTTCCCCCACCACCGTGTGCACACTCACACTTCCCTCCCCCTCCACCAGGAAAACACCCTGACCTCCAACTCCCTCCACGAGGAACACACTCCCAACCCCTCCCCCACCACCAGGGACACACTCTCACCTCCCTCCCTCTCCACGAGGAACACAGGCGCAACCCCCTTCCCCACCACTGGGAACACACTCTCACCCCCCTCCCCCACCACCAGGAACACACTCTCACCCCCCTCCCACACCACCAGGAACACACTCTCACCTCCATCCCCCACCACCAGGAACACACTCACACCTCCCAACCCCACCACCAGGAACACACTCTCACCCCCCTCTCCCCCACCACAAGGAACACACTCTCACACCCCTTCCCCACGACCAGGAACACACTCTCACCCCCCTCCCCCACCACCAGGAACACACTCTCACCCCCCTCCCCCACCACCAGGAAAACACCCTCACCCCTCTCCCCCACCACCAGGAACACACTCTCACCTTCCTCCCCCACCACCAGGAACACACTCACACCTCCCTGCCCCACCACCAGGAACGCACTCTCACAACCCTTCCCAACCACCAGGAAAACCCTCTCACCCCCCTCTCCCCCACCACCAGGAACACACTCTCACCCCCCTCTCCCCCACCACAAGGAACACACTCTCACACCCCTTCCCCACCACCAGGAACACACTCTCACCCCCCTCCCCCACCACCAGGAACACACTCTCACCCCCCTCCCCCACCACAAGGAACACACTCTCACACCCCTCCCCCACCACCAGGAACACACTCTCACCCCCCTCTCCCCCACCACAAGGAACACACTCTCACCCCCCTCCCCCACCACCAGGAACACACTCTCACCCCCCTCTCCCCCACCACAAGGAACACACTCTCACACCCCTTCCCCACCACCAGGAACACACTCTCACCCCCCTCCCCCATCACCGGGAACACACTCTCACCCCCCCTCCCCCATCACCAGGAACACACTTCTTACACCGCCCCCATCACCGGGAACACACTTTCACCCCCCTCTCCCATCACCAGGAACTCACTCCCAACCCCTCCCCCATCACCAGGGACACACTCTCACCCCCCTCCCCCACCACCAGGAACACACGCTCACCTCCCTCCCCCATCACCGGGAACACACTCTCACCCCCCTCCCCCATCACCGGGAACACACTCTCACCCCCCTCCCCCACCACCAGGAGCACACTCTCACCCCCCTCCCCCATCACCGGGAACACACTCTCACACCCTCCTCCACCTCCAGGAACACACTCTCACCCCCCTCCCCCATCACCGGGAACACACTCTCACACCCTCTCCCCCATCACCAGGAACACACTCTCACCCCCCTCCCCCATCACCGGGAACACACTCTCACCCCCCTCCCCCACCACCAGGAGCACACTCTCACCCCCCTCCCCCATCACCGGGAACACACTCTCACACCCTCCTCCACCTCCAGGAACACACTCTCACCCCCCTCCCCCATCACCGGGAACACACTCTCACACCCTCTCCCCCATCACCAGGAACACACTTTCACACCCTCCCCCGTCACCAGGAACACACTCACACCTCCCTGCCCCACCACCAGGAACACACTCTCACCACCCTCCCCCACCACCAGGAGCACACTCTCACCCCCCTCCCCCATCACCGGGAACACACTCTCACACCCTCCTCCACCTCCAGGAACACACTCTCACCCCCCTCCCCCATCACCGGGAACACACTCTCACACCCTCTCCCCCATCACCAGGAACACACTCTCACCCCCCTCCCCCATCACCGGGAACACACTCTCACCCCCCTCCCCCACCACCAGGAGCACACTCTCACCCCCCTCCCCCATCACCGGGAACACACTCTCACACCCTCCTCCACCTCCAGGAACACACTCTCACCCCCCTCCCCCATCACCGGGAACACACTCTCACACCCTCTCCCCCATCACCAGGAACACACTCTCACACCCTCCCCCGTCACCAGGAACACACTCACACCTCCCTCCCCCACCACCAGGAACACACTCTCACCACCCTCCCCCACCACCAGGAACACACTTTCCCCACCCTCCCCCACCACCAGGACCAAACTCTTGGTCCCGTTTCCTCCACCACCGTGTGCACACTCACACTTCCCTCCCCCTCCACCAGGAAAACACCCTCACCTCCATCTCCCTCCACCACCAGGAACACACTCCCAACCCCTCCCCCACCACCAGGGACACACTCTCACCCCACTCTCCCACCACCAGGAACACACTCTCACCTCCCACCCCCACCACCAGGAACACACTCTCACCCCCCTCACCCCCACCACAAGGAACACACTCTCACACCCCTTCCCCACCACCAGGAACACACTCTCACACCCATCCCCCATCACCGAGAACACACTCTCACCCCCCCTCCCCCATCACCAGGAACACACTCTCACCCCCCTCCCCCACCAGCAGGAACACACTCTCACCCCTCTCCCCCACCACCGGGAACACACTCCCAACCCCTCCCCCATCACCGGGAACACACTCACAACCACTCCCCCATCACCAGGAACACACTCTCACCTCCCTCCCCCATCACCGAGAACACACTCTCACCCCCCCTCCCCCATCATCGGGAACACACTCCCAACCCCTCCCCCATCACCGGAACACACTCTCACCCCCCTCCCCCATCACTGAGAACACACTCTCACCCCAGCTCCCCCATCACCGGGAACACACTCTCACCCCCCCGCCCCCATCACCAGGAACACACTTTTACCCCCCTCACCCACCACCAGGAACACAGGCTCACCTCCCTCCCCCATCACCGGGAACACACGCTCACCTCCCTCCCCCATCACCGGGTACACACTCTCCCCTCCCTCCTCCACCACCAGGAACACACTCTCACCCCCCTCCCCCATCACCGGAACACACTCTCACACCCTCCTCCACCACCAGGAACACACTCTCAACCCCCTCCTGCCCACCAACAGGAACACACTCTCACACCCTCTCCCCCGTCACCAGGAACACACTCACACCTCCCTCCCCTACCACCAGGAACATACTCTCACCACCCTCCCCCACCACCAGGAACACACTCTCACCCCCCTCCCCCACCACAAGGAACACACTCTCACACCCCTCCCCCACCACCAGGAACACACTCTCACCCCCCTCTCCCCCACCACAAGGAACACACTCTCACCCCCCTCCCCCACCACCAGGAACACACTCTCACCCCCCTCTCCCCCACCACAAGGAACACACTCTCACACCCCTTCCCCACCACCAGGAACACACTCTCACCCCCCTCCCCCATCACCGGGAACACACTCTCACCCCCCCTCCCCCATCACCAGGAACACACTTCTTACACCGCCCCCATCACCGGGAACACACTTTCACCCCCCTCTCCCATCACCAGGAACTCACTCCCAACCCCTCCCCCATCACCAGGGACACACTCTCACCCCCCTCCCCCACCACCAGGAACACACGCTCACCTCCCTCCCCCATCACCGGGAACACACTCTCACCCCCCTCCCCCATCACCGGGAACACACTCTCACCCCCCTCCCCCACCACCAGGAGCACACTCTCACCCCCCTCCCCCATCACCGGGAACACACTCTCACACCCTCCTCCACCTCCAGGAACACACTCTCACCCCCCTCCCCCATCACCGGGAACACACTCTCACACCCTCTCCCCCATCACCAGGAACACACTCTCACCCCCCTCCCCCATCACCGGGAACACACTCTCACCCCCCTCCCCCACCACCAGGAGCACACTCTCACCCCCCTCCCCCATCACCGGGAACACACTCTCACACCCTCCTCCACCTCCAGGAACACACTCTCACCCCCCTCCCCCATCACCGGGAACACACTCTCACACCCTCTCCCCCATCACCAGGAACACACTCTCACACCCTCCCCCGTCACCAGGAACACACTCACACCTCCCTCCCCCACCACCAGGAACACACTCTCACCACCCTCCCCCACCACCAGGAACACACTTTCCCCACCCTCCCCCACCACCAGGACCAAACTCTTGGTCCCGTTTCCTCCACCACCGTGTGCACACTCACACTTCCCTCCCCCTCCACCAGGAAAACACCCTCACCTCCATCTCCCTCCACCACCAGGAACACACTCCCAACCCCTCCCCCACCACCAGGGACACACTCTCACCCCACTCTCCCACCACCAGGAACACACTCTCACCTCCCACCCCCACCACCAGGAACACACTCTCACCCCCCTCACCCCCACCACAAGGAACACACTCTCACACCCCTTCCCCACCACCAGGAACACACTCTCACACCCATCCCCCATCACCGAGAACACACTCTCACCCCCCCTCCCCCATCACCAGGAACACACTCTCACCCCCCTCCCCCACCAGCAGGAACACACTCTCACCCCTCTCCCCCACCACCGGGAACACACTCCCAACCCCTCCCCCATCACCGGGAACACACTCACAACCACTCCCCCATCACCAGGAACACACTCTCACCTCCCTCCCCCATCACCGAGAACACACTCTCACCCCCCCTCCCCCATCATCGGGAACACACTCCCAACCCCTCCCCCATCACCGGGAACACACTCACAACCACTCCCCCATCACCGGGAACACACTCTCACCTCCCTCCCCCATCACTGAGAACACACTCTCACCCCAGCTCCCCCATCACCGGGAACACACTCTCACCCCCCCTCCCCCATCACCAGGAACACACTTTTACCCCCCTCACCCACCACCAGGAACACAGGCTCACCTCCCTCCCCCATCACCGGGAACACACGCTCACCTCCCTCCCCCATCACCGGGAACACACTCTCCCCTCCCTCCTCCACCACCAGGAACACACTCTCACCCCCCTCCCCCATCACCGGAACACACTCTCACACCCTCCTCCACCACCAGGAACACACTCTCAACCCCCTCCTGCCCACCAACAGGAACACACTCTCACACCCTCTCCCCCGTCACCAGGAACACACTCACACCTCCCTCCCCTACCACCAGGAACATACTCTCACCACCCTCCCCCACCACCAGGAACACACTCTCACCACCCTCCCCCACCACCAGGACCAAACTCTTGGTCCTGTTCCCCCACCACCGTGTGCACACTCACACTTCCCTCCCCCTCCACCAGGAAAACACCCTCACCTCCAACTCCCTCCACGAGGAACACACTCCCAACCCCTCCCCCACCACCAGGGACACACTCTCACCTCCCTCCCTCTCCACGAGGAACACACTCTCACCCCCCTCCCCAACCACCAGGAACACACTCCCAACCCCTCCCCCACCACCAGGGACACACTCTCACCTCCCTCCCTCTCCACGAGGAACACAGGCGCAACCCCCTTCCCCACCACCGGGAACACACTCTCACCCCCCTCCCCCACCACCAGGAACACACTCTCACCCCCCTCCCCAACCACCAGGAACACACTCTCACCTCCCTCACCCACCACCAGGAAGACACTCTCACCTCCATCCCCCACCACCAGGAACACACTCTCACCTCCCACCCCCACCACCAGGAACACACTCTCACCCCCCTCTCCCCCACCACAAGGAACACACTCTCACACCCCTTCCCCACCACCAGGAACACACTCTCACCCCCCTCCCCCACCACCAGCAACACACTCTCACCCCCCTCCCCCACCACCAGGAAAACACCCTCACCCCTCTCCCCCACCACCAGGAACACACTCTCACCTTCCTCCCCCACCACCAGGAACACACTCACACCTCCCTGCCCCACCACCAGGAACGCACTCTCACACCCCTTCCCAACCACCAGGAAAACCCTCTCACCCCCCTCTCCCCCACCACCAGGAACACACTCTCACCCCCCTCTCCCCCACCACAAGGAACACACTCTCACCCCCCTCCCCCACCACCAGGAACACACTCTCACCCCCCTCTCCCCCACCACCAGGAACACACTCTCACCCCCCTCCCCCATCACCCAGAACACACTTACACCTCCCTGCCCCACCACCAGGAACACACTCACACCTCCCTGCCCCACCACCAGGAACACAATCTCACGCCCCTCCCCCACCACCAAGAACTCACTCTCAACCCCCTCTCCCATCACCCAGAACACACTCTCACCCCCCTCCCCCATCACCAGGAACACACTCTCACCCCCCTCCCCCATCACCAGGAACACACTCTCACCCCCCTCCCCCATCACCCAGAACACACTCTCACACCCCTCCCTCACCAACAGGAACACACTCTCACCTCCATCTCCCTCCACGAGGAACACACTCTCACCCCCCTGCCCCACCACCAGGAACACACTCTCACCCCCCCCCACCCCCCCCATCACCCGGAACACACTCTCACCCCCCTTCCCCATCACCAGGAACACACTCTCACCCCCCTCCCCCATCACCCAGAACACACTCTCACACCCCTCCCCCATCACCAGGAACACACTCTCACCCCCCTCCCCCATCACCCAGAACACACTCTCACCCCCTCCCCCATCACCAGGAACACACTCTCACCCCCCTCCCCCATCACCCAGAACTCACTTACACCTCCCTCCCCCACCACCAGGAACACACTTTCCCCACCCTCCCCCACCACCAGGACCAAACTCTTGGCCCCGTCCCCCACCACCGTGTGCACACTCACACTTCCCTCCCCCTCCACCAGGAAAACACCCTCACCTCCATCTCCCTCCACCACCAGGAACACACTCCCAACCCCTCCCCCACCACCAGGGACACACTCTCACCCCCCTCTCCCACCACCAGGAACACACTCTCACCTCCCTCCCTCTCCACCAGGAACACACTCTCACCTCCCACCCCACCACCAAGAACACACTCACACCTCCCTGCCCCACCACCAGGAACACACTCTCACCCCCCTCCCCCATCACCAGGAACAAACTTTTAGCCCCCTTCCCCACCACCGTGTGCACACTCACACTTCCCTCCGCACCACCAGGAACACACTCTCACCCCCTCACCCACCACCAGGAACACACTCTCACCCCCCTCACCCACCACCAGGAACACACTCTCACCCCCCTCACCCACCACCAGGAACACACTCTCACCCCCCTCCCCCATCACCAGGAACACACTCGCACCCCCTCTCCGACCACCATGAACAAACTCTCACCCCACACCCCCACCACCAGGAACACACTCTCACCTCCCACCCCCACCACCAGGAACACACTCTCACCCCCCTCCCCCACCACAAGGAACACACTCTCACACCCATCCCTCACCAACAGGAACACACTCTCACCTCCATCTCCCTCCACGAGGAACACACTCTCACCCCCCTCCCCCATCACCCAGAACACACTCACACCTCCCTGCCCCACCACCAGGAACACAATCTCACGCCCCTCCCCCACCACCAGGAACACACTCTCACCCCCCTCCCCCATCACCCAGAACACACTTACACCTCCCTGCCCCACCACCAGGAACACACTCTCACCCCCCTCCCCCACCACCAGGAACACACTCACACCTCCCTCCCCCACCACCAGGAACACACTCTCACCCCCCTCCTCCACCACCAGGAACACACTCTTGGCCCCATCCCCCACCACCGTGTGCACACTCACACTTCCCTCCCCCTCCACCAGGAAAACACCCTCACCTCCATCTCCCTCCACGAGGAGCACACTCCCAACCCCTCCCCCTCCACGAGGAACACACTCCCAACCCCTCCCCCACCACCAGGAACACACTCTCAACCCCCTCCCCCATCACCAGCAACACACTCTCACCCCCCCTTCCCCACCACCAGGAACACACTTTCCCCTCCCTCCCCCACCACCAGGAACACACTCGCAACCCCCTCCCCCACCAGGAACACACTCTCAACCCCCTCCCCCATCACCGGGAACACACTCTCAACCCCCTCCCCCATCACCAGCAACACACTCTCACCCCCCCTTCCCCACCACCAGGAACACACTTTCCCCTCCCTCCCCCACCACCAGGAACACACTCGCAACCCCCTCCCCCACCAGGAACACACTCTCAACCACCTCCCCCACCACCAGGAATACACTCTCACCCCCCTCCCCCACCACGAGGAACACACACCCTACCCCCTCCATCCCCCAACAGTAACGCACTCTCACCCCCCTCCCCCACCACCAGGAACACACGTGCACCCCCCTTCCCCACCACCAGGAACACACTCTCACTCTCCTCCCTCACCAACAGGAACACACTCTCACTCCCCTCCCTCACCAACAGGAACACACTCTCACCTCCATCTCCCTCCACGAGGAACACACTCTCACCCCCCTGCCCCACCACCAGGAACACAATCTCCCACCCCTCCCCCACCACCAGGAACACACTCTCACCCCCCCTCCCCCATCACCCGGAACACACTCTCACCCCCCTCCCCCATCACCCAGAACACACTCTCACCTCCCTCCCCCACCACCAGGAACACACTCTCACCTCCCTTCCCCACCACCAGGAACACACTCTCACCTCCCTCCCCCACCACCAGGAACACACTCTCACCTCCCTCCCCCACCACCAGGAACACACTCTCACCTCTCCTCCCCCACCACCAGGAACACACTCTCACCCCCCTCCCCCACCACCAGGAACACACTCTCACCTCCCTCCCCCACCACCAGGAACACACTCTCACCTCTCCTCCCCCACCACCAGGAACACACTCTCACCCCCCTCCCCCACCACCAGGAACACACTCTCACCTCCCTCCCCCACCACCAGGAACACACTCTCACCTCTCCTCCCCCACCACCAGGAACACACTCTCACCCCCCCCCCCCCCTCTCCCACCACCAGGAACACACTCTCACCTCCCTCCCCCACCACCAGGAACACACTCTCACCTCTCCTCCCCCACCACCAGGAACACACTCTCACCCCCCCCCCTCTCCCACCACCAGGAACACACTCTCACCTCCCTCCCCCACCACCAGGAACACACTCTCACTCCTCTCCCCCACCACCATGAACACACTCTCACCTCCCTCCCCCACCACCAGGAACACACTCTCACCTCCCTCCCCCACCACCAGGAACACACTCTCACCCCCCCCCCCCCCTCTCCCACCACCAGGAACACACTCTCACCTCCCTCCCCCACCACCAGGAACACACTCTCACCTCTCCTCCCCCACCACCAGGAACACACTCTCACCCCCCCCCCTCTCCCACCACCAGGAACACACTCTCACCTCCCTCCCCCACCACCAGGAACACACTCTCACTCCTCTCCCCCACCACCATGAACACACTCTCACCTCCCTCACCCACCACCAGGAACACACTCTCACCTCTCCTCCCCCACCACCAGGAACACACTCTCACCCCCCCCCCCCCTCTCCCACCACCAGGAACACACTCTCACCTCCCTCCCCCACCACCAGGAACACACTCTCACCTCTCCTCCCCCACCACCAGGAACACACTCTCACCCCCCCCCCTCTCCCACCACCAGGAACACACTCTCACCTCCCTCCCCCACCACCAGGAACACACTCTCACTCCTCTCCCCCACCACCATGAACACACTCTCACCTCCCTCACCCACCACCAGGAACACACTCTCACCTCTCCTCCCCCACCACCAGGAACACACTCTCACCCCCCCCCCCCCCCTCTCCCACCACCAGGAACACACTCTCATCTCCCTCCCCCACCACCAGGAACACACTCTCACCCCTCTCCCCCACCACCAGGAACACACTCTCACTCCTCTCCCCCACCACCAGGAACACACTCTCACCCCTCTCCCCCACCACCAGGAACACACTCTCACCCCTCTCCCCCACCACCAGGAACACACTCTCACCCCTCTCCCCTGCCACGGCCTGCGTGGATGCCTTGATGCTGGATTCCTTGACCAGCCCACTTTCCGTTCCTTTCGACGGAATGTAATAACTATTCCTTTCCTGAGCATACAAGCAACAATTTTCTCATCCTGTCATGAAATTGGTTCGTACATCTAGAAGTTCTTATGCGTTGCTTCCTACCCGAACACTGAGCAGTTTTGCTCATCCATTTTGAGAAGGTGTTTAGATTCAATCGCATTGTTGTGGGTATCGAGTTCCGTATAGGCCGGACTGGGTAAGCAGGGCCAATTTCCCTCCCTGCAGTGAAGCAGACAGGTCTCTACATTCTGAGATTGAGATTCTCTTCACGTTCTCGGCTTCAAATTTCAAGAAAGTAACAGCAGGAATGAGTTTAACAATGAGATCTCGATCAACTGGGCCACTGGACTGAGGAATGGCAGACGGCGTTTAATCCTGATAAATGCAAAATGTTCAATTTTGTTAATGCAAAACGTGGGCAGGGCTTCCACAGTCAATAATAATGCCCTGGGGACAAAGAGATCTAGGGGTACACATTCATTGTTCCTTGAAAGTGGATATGATGTGGAGGAGCCGGTGTTGGACTGGAGTGGACAAAGTTAAAATTTACACAACACCAGGTTCTAGTCCGACAGGTTTATTTGGAAGCACTAGCTTTCCGAGTGCTGATTCCCCCCCACCCTACCTTCTGCATATAAATCAACATTTCCCGAGCTTCCATCTGTTCTGAGGATGCCAAATGCTAACTCTGATTTCTCTTCACAGCTGCTGCCAGACCTGCTGAGCTTTTCCACCAACGTCTGTTTCAGTTGCAGAGCCACCAAAAGTCAGACAATCGAAATCAGGGGTACACGCGATGGGGAGAACTACAAAACGGGCACCTCAGAGGACTGTGAGCCTGAGGACCCCCACCGAGGTAGGGAGGGTTGGGGTGAGGGCTCAGAGGGATTTGAAAACCAAGAAAGAGATTTTGAAATCGCACTGAAATCAAAAGAGGGACATGTGAGGCTGAGCAGGGAGGCAATAATGAGGATGTTTTATTTGAAGCAAAGAACGCTGAGCTGATTGATAAGTTTGACAAAGAGAAGATGTCAGAGGGCCATCAGTATAAAATGCATCTTAAAAAGATTTCAGAGGAAACCTTGCTTTAAAGCAGGTGAGGGGTGAGAGTGCAGGGTGCAGGAAATAAAATGGAGTGGTTAATGTTGTGACAATACAATGGCTTTAAGAGGTGTACTTTGTCCTATTTTTGACTAAGAAAGTTTGAGACAGAGGTGGTGACCACTCTGCTCCAAAACCAATGAACAGCTTGTGAGGCCTTGGGTTTTTGTTTAAAGTTGCAACAATAGAAGCAGCCTGGACGGGTGGGCTCAAGCTGCCACCAAACTAGGATGTTTAGCTTTCATGTTTCAGTCACAGTTGCTGCTGCAGTCTTGAAGCTAGGTTTGGAAGCTGCAGTATGTATCTCCCTGTTACTCTGCCTCTCAGAGTTTTCTCTTGACATTTTTCCTCCTGGACTGGAGAATTATCTATGAGACAATCTATTTTACTAAATTTGCCTTTGCCTAGAGTGTGCTTATGGGATTTTACGATGTTAGAACAGTTATTGTTTAGAACACACAACATAGAACAGTACAGCACAGTACAGGCCCTTTGGCCCTCGATGTTGTACCAGCCTTTTATCCTACTCTGTGATCAAACTAACCTACATACCCTCCATTTTGCTATCATCCATGTACCTATCCAAGAGTCACTTAAATGTCCCTAACGTCTCTGACTTTACTACCACCGCTGGCAGGGCATTCCACACACCCACCACTCTCTGTGCAAAGAACCTACCTCTGACATCTCCCCTAAACCTTCCCCTAATCATTTTATCCCTTCATGATAGACATTTCCGCCCAGGGGAAAAGTCTCTGGCTATCCACTCTATCTATGCCTCTCATCGTCTTGTACACCTCGATCAAGTCATCCCTCATCCTTCTTTGCTCCAATGAGAAAAGCCCTAACTTCCTCAACCTTTCTCCATAAGACATGCCCTCCAGTCCACGCAGCATCCTGGTAAATCTCCTGTGCACCCTCGCTAAGGCTTCCACATCCTTCCTATAATGAGATGACCAGAAATGAACACAGTATTCCAAGTGTGGTCTAACCAGGGCTCTATAGAGCTGCAGCATAACCTCGCAGCTCTTAAATTCAATTCCCCTATTAATGAAAGCCAATACACCATACACCTTCTTAACAGCCCTATCAACTTGACTGGGAAATTTGAGGATCTATGGACATGGACCCCAAAATCCCACTGTTCCTCCACACTGCCAAGAATCCTGCCTTTAACCCTGTATTCTGCATTCAAATTCAACCTTCCAAAGTGAATGATTTAACACTTTTCCGGGTTGAACTCCATCTACCACTTCCCAGCCCATTTCTGCATCCTGTCAATATCCCATTGCAACCTACAACAGCCCTCCACACTATCCACAACTCCACCAACCTTCATGTCATCAGCAAACTTACTTATCCACACTTCCACTTTCTCATCCAAGTCATTTATAAAAAGAACAGAGCTTCCAGACAGATGCCTACGGAACACCACTGGGCACCAAGCTCCAGGCTGAATATGTTCCATCTACCACCATCCTCTGTATTCTATGGGCCAGCCAATTCTGTATCCAGACAGCCAGATTTGCCTGTATCCCATGCCTCTTACTTTCTGAATGAGCTTACCATGGGGAACCTTATCAACTCCTTATAAAATCCATGTACATCACATCCACTGCTCTACCTTCATCAATGTGTCTTGTCGCATTCTCAAAGAATTCAATAAGGCTTGTGAGGCATGACCTGCTCCTCACAAAGCCATGCTGACTGTCTCTAATCAAAGTAATTATAAATCCTGTCTCTTAGAATCCTCTCCAGTACTTTGCCCACCACTGACGTAAGACTGACTGGTGTGTAATTCACAGGATTATCCCAATTCTCTTTCTTGAAAAAGGGAATAACATTTGCCACCCTGCAATCATCTGGCACTAATCCTGTGGACAATGAGGACTCAAAGATCATCGCCAATGGTGCAGTGATCTCTTCTCTTGCTTCCAGTAGTAACCTAGGGTATATCTCGTCTGGCCTGGGGGATTCATCTATTCTTATGTTTTTCAAAATTTTCAGCACATCCTCCTTCCGAGCATAAACATGTTCTAGCATGTCAGTCTATTTCACTGTCCTCAGCAATGTCAAGGTCCCACTCAGTTGTGAATACTGAAGCAAAGTATTCATTAAGGACATCCACTACTTCCTCTGACTCCAGGCACAAGTTCCGTCCACTACCCCTGATCAGCCCAACTCACTCTAGCCAACCTCTTGATCCCTCACATAAGTGTAGAATATCTTAGGTTTTTCCTTAATCATACCTGCTAAAACTTTCTCATGCTCCTGTCTAGCTCTCCTAAGTCCATTCTTCAGTTCCTTCCTGGTTATCTTGAAATTCTCTAAAGCCCTGTCTGATCCTGGCCTCCTCATCCTTAAGTAAGCTTCCTTCTTCCTCTTGACTAGATGCTCCAAATCCCTTGTCACCCAAGGCTCTTTCACCCTACCATCTCTTCCTTGCCTCAGTGGGACAAACCTGTCCAGCACTATCAGCAAGTGCTTTCTAAACAGCCTCCACATTTCTGTTGTGCGTTTACCTGAAAATATCTGCTCCCAATTCTGGTGCCCCAGTTCCTGCCTGATAGCATTGTAATTCCCCCTCCCCAAATTAAATACTTTCCCATACCTTCTGCTCCAAAACCCCTCTCCATGACTATAGTAAAGATCATGGAGTTGTGATCACTTATCACAGAAATGCTCTCCCATCGTGAGATCTGACACCTGGCCTAGTTTGTTGCCAAGCACCAAATCCAATATGGCCTCTCCTCTAGTCGACTTATCTATATATTGCAACAGGAACACTTCTTGGACACACCTGACAAAAATTGCTCCATCCAAACTATTTGAATAAGGAGGTTCCAATCAATATTAGAAAAGTTAAAGTCACCCATGACAATAGCCCTGTTACCTCTGCACTTTTCCAAAATGTGTCTCCCAATCTGCTCCTCCGTGTTTCTGTTGCTACAGGCGGGCCTGTAGAAAGCTCCCAATAAGCGTCCAAGCTCCTTTCCTGGTTCTGATTTCCACTCATACAGACTCTGTAGACAAACCCTCCTCAACGGTATCCCTTTCTGCAGCTGTGGTATATCCCTGATTAGCAATGCCACTCCTCCATCTCTTTTACCTACCCCCCCCCCCCCACCACCCCATTCCTTTAGAAGCGTCTAAACCCTGGAACATCCAGCAATCATTCCTGCCTCTGTGATATCCGCAATGGTCACAAACAACCATAGTTCCAAGTACTGATCCATGCTCTGAGTTCATCACCCTCATTCCTAATACGTCTTGCATTAAAATAGACACACTTCAACCCAATACATTGACTGCGATCAAGTGCCTATCCCTCCTCAGAGATTTGGTATTTAAATAATCGATTATTCAGTTAAGTTTTCCAATAAAGTTAAGTTCTTCCAGTTTCTTCTTTCTTTTGTTGTATTTTAACTATAGTGTGAGAATAAAGTGTGTTTTGATTCAATTTTGATCAATCGAATTGTGTCCAGAACCCAACACCTGGCACTTATCTTTAAAGTAAGAAAGAGTTAGGAGCTTGGCTACCTTCTTCATATATTTGGAGGAGATTTGGTCTAGTCCACGACAAAGTTAATGGTATGGATGCACGTAAAGGGAAGGTAGATCAGTGTGTGTAAGGGAAAGAAATAGTAAGTTGAACGAATAAGACAGCAGCAGGGGCTAGCACTGATTAGTTGGGCTGAATGGCCTGTTTTTGGTGCTGTGTATAACAGAATTACTCATCGAGGAAGTAGCAAAGGTAAAAAAGAAGCTTTTCTGAACATTGTGGATGACAAGATTCAAGCAGGGAAATGAGATGGACTTCAGCAGCGTCAAAGGACTGACTGGGAAGATAAATGATGACAGGGCCCCTTTAAGCTGCTGCTGACAATTATACGTGACAGCAACCCTCTTGCAGTATTAGCCTGACTCATTCGCAGAAAGCATTCAAGCTTGGATGTGCAATATTGATGTTCCAGCTCATCCAGTTTGCTCTCTATATTGGTCAGCACTTGCTAGGGCACTGGTAGTGTCCCTACCTCCAGAGCAGGAGGCCTAGGTTCAAATCCTATTTGTGCCACAGTTATGTATTAACATTTCTGAAGTGGTTGATTAGAAAATATCATAAGCCAATACTTTTTAAATTCTTTCATGGGATGTGGCAGGACTAGCATTTGTTACAAATTAGAAATTTGTATTTATTACAAGATGTGGAGGTGTCAGCGTTGGACTGGGGTGGACAAAGTTAAAAATCACAGAACACCAAATTATAGTCCAACAGGTTTATTTGGAAGCACTAGCTTTCAGAGCACTGCTCCTTCATCAGATAGCACTGAAAGCTAGTATGTCCAAATAAACCTGTTGGACTATAACCTGGTGTTGTGTATTTATTTCAAGTGATTAGACGTTTCCTGCAGGTAAACAGTTATGAACTGTTGAGATAAGGCTCTACTAAGTACAATGATCTGCTTATTTGCTCCCTATTACACACACACACATACATACCAACAGACACAGACAGCAAAAGAAACATAGGTCACAGGCAGATGGGAAAAACGAGCAAAACAGGTCCATGGTTCCTGTTTACAAGGTAACTGAGATGTTTCTTGTGCTGACTGGAAAGCTGTATCTCAGTCATCTTCCTCCAGATGCTGCTTCTGGTTTGCAAGGGGGACAGCGTGGCTGGTTCATTACAAGACGTCGCTGACAGATTAATTAAAAGTCACAGATCACAGCAACTTTCTCAATGCTCTTGAACTGAGTGGCTCACTCGGGCATTTCAGTCATGAGTCATGTATATATTGCTTTGGGTATGGAGTTACATGTAGGCCAGACTAGGTAAGGATGGCAGATTTCCTTCCCTAAAGAGAACCAGGCGAGATGGTAGCTCCAGCAACTTCAAAATGCTGGATCTACCTTCGTCCCACACAGCATTGTGGATGCACCTTCATGGACTACAGCAGTTCAAGAACTCAGCTCACCACTACTTTCAACAGGGTAATTAACGATGGGTAATAAAGGCTGGTGCCCGCATTCCCTGTTTGAACCCTTTAAAAAAGATTCCTAAAGCACTTTTGGATCATTTGACTTTCTCCGTGGAGACATGTTCAGGCCTTCTTTACAGGGAATGCCTTCATCCACTGATTGTGAAAAACAGAGGAGATAATCCAAAAAGTCTTTCTCAATCAAGGGGGGGTGGGGGGTAGTGGAGTTGGAAAACAGATTTCCAGAAAAAGCATCCAACCGGAACTGGCAACCCCTCAACCTGCAATACTGAGCAAATGTTATTTCTTTAAAACAGAATGAACGTGTTAATTATTGTAATGGGGAAGCCAGAATCGAGCAAATAACATTTGAATCTTCCTCCAAATTCGTTTGTTTTATTCCAGATTTTCTCAGCATTGTTTGTGTAAATGTTATAATGCTTATTTATTAAATCCCATATGTTTTCCTTTTATATTTTTTTTCTATAAGGTCGATACAGATTAGATCCAGTTCTGGTTGCCCAGTTATAGTAAGAATATAACTCAGCAGGGTAGGGTTCAGAAGAGATTTACCAGGATGTTGCTAGGCATGGAAGGCTTGAGTTATAAAGAAAAAGGCTGGGACTTTATTCACAAGAGCGTAGGAGGTTGAGAGGTGACCTTATAGAAATTCATGAAATAATGAGGGGTGCAGATAGAGTTAATGGTAGTTATTTTTCCCCAAGACGAGGGGACACATTTTTAAAATAAGAGGAGAAAGATTTACAAAAGGCAGAAGGGGTACATTGTTTGCACAGAGGGTGGAATGAACGTCCTGAGGTAGTGGGCACAATTACAATGATTAAAAGACATTTTGTTTAAGTGCATGAATAGGGAAGGTTGGAGGGATATGGACCAGGAGCAGGCAGGTGGGTTGAGTTGAGTTGAGTTTGGGGTTATGTTCAGCATGGACTGGTTGGATCGAAGAGTCTGTTTCCGTGCTGTACGACTCTGCAACTGAGGTTCTTCGAGCCATACGTGATCGATGCACTCTAAGCAGTGTGATTCCTTCTTATTGTTCAGCTTTGGAAATACTGCATGCCTCATTAATGTCTTTCCCAACGTCATGACTTGGAGTTGCCGGTGTTGGACTGGGGTGTACAAAGTTAAAAATCACACAACACCAGGTTATCGTCCAACAGGTTTATTCGGAAGCACTACCTTTCGGAGCACTGCTCCTTCATCAGGTGGTTGTGGAGTATAAGATCGTAAGACACTGAATTTATAGCAAAAGTTTACAGTGTGATGCAACTGAGGTGATATTATTTGTTAAGTCTCTCATCTTTTAGAATGAACATGTTGGTTTCAGTTCTTTACATGTAAATCCCAGAACTTTTTTAAACGTTACATTCTAAAAGTGAACTCATGCCAGCTCAGATAATGCCTATCTGTGCCCCAATGTTCAGACTGATACTATTTCTAAATAAGGGATCGACAGAATCTTACATGGATTCATGCAGTTTTTGAGCAAAATAAAATGTATTTCTGCAAGTACAAATTCACCCCATAAACTTAAATGTGTGTGTGTGTGTGTGGGTGGGGTGGGGTCACCTGTAGTGTGACGTGAACCTAAGGTCCCGGTTGAGGCCATCCTCTTGGGTACCAAACTTGGCTATCAGCCTCTGCTCGGCAACTTTGCATTATTGCCTGTTCTGAAGTCCTCCTTGGAGGATGGTCACCCGAAGATCGGAGACCAGATGTCCCGGACTGTTGAAGTGTTTCCCAACTGGGAGGGAACACTCCTGCCTGGTAATTATTGTGTGGTGTCCATTCATCTGTTGCTGTAGCCACTGCTCGGTCTCACCAATGTACCATGCCTCAGGGCATCCTTGCCTGTAAAACATGTGATAGACAACTTTGACCAACTCATATGAGTACCTGCCGCGTACCTGGTATGTGGTGTCCCCATGTGTAATGGTAGTGTCCATGTCAACACTCTGACACATCTTGCAGCATCTGCCATGACAGGGTTGTATGGTGTTGTCCTGAAGGCCGGGCAGTTTGCTGCGAAAAATGATCTGCTTGAGGTTTGGCGGTTGTTTAAAGGCGAGCAGTGTGGGGAAGGTCTTGGCGAGGTGCTCATCCTCATTGACAAGGCTGCGAAGACCATGGTGTAGCTATTTTGGCTCCTGGGAAGTACTGGACAACGAGGGGTACCTTTTCGGTTGCAGCTTGTATCTGTCTCCTGATGAGGTCATTTCGGTTTCTCGCTGTGGCACATCGGAACTGGCGGTTGATGAGTTGAGCATCGTACCCTGTTTTTATGAGGGCAACTACCACCCAATCTGACCAAAGAGCACACTCATGAATTAAAAACATTGATCAGGACTTTGGATCCAGTCCTTCAGAATATCCTATGCACCCTCATCCCACGTACTGCTCACGTAGATGACTCCTACTGCCTTCTGATAATACACAAAGCCCAACACACCAGGATGTCCCATCATATCAGGCAATGGGACCCTGTGTGAGAACCTCTCTGGCTATGTTGAAGGCATCTTGAAACCCATTGTACAGTGGACTTCCAGCTTCTGTCGCGACACTCCAGATTTCTGACAGAAACTCAGCAGCCACGGACCAGTCGAGTTGGGAACATTCCTCATCACAGTGGGGACATTTCAGCACTAAATACCAGCATCCCCCACAATGATGGCATCACGGCAACAGCCTCAGTACCCAACACCAATAATGTCAATCTTCAAGCACCATCCAACAACTCATCCGCTTTATCCTCGACCACAATGTTTTCACCTTTACAACCAGTTCTTCATCCAGACACATGGAACAGCCATGGGGGACCAAATTTATGCCCCAATATGCCAACATCTTCATGCACAGATTCGAACAAGATTTCTTCTCTACGCAGGACTCCAACCAACACTATACACCAGGTATATTGACGGCATTTTCTTCCTCTGGGCCCGTGACGAGGAGTCACTGAAACAACTATGCAGGGACACCAATGAGTTTCATCCCACCATCAGATTCACTATGGACTACTCTCTAGTATCTGCCTCATTCTTGGACACATGCATCTCCATCAAGGATGGGCACCTCAGCACCTCACTCTACCGCAAACCTACGGATAACCTCTCGATGCTGCACTTCTCCAGCTTCCACTGAAGCACATTAAAACAGCCATCCCCTATGGACAACCCCTATGCATACATAGGATTTGCTCAGATGAGGAGGAATGTGATGGGCACCTGGAAGTACTCAAGGATGCCCTGATAAGAATGGGGTACGATGCTCAACTCATTGGCTGCCAGTTCCACTGTGCCACAGCGAGAAACCGTAATGACCTCCTCAGGAGATGGGCACGAGCTGCAACCGACAGGGTATCCTTCGTTGTCCAGTACTTCTGTCAATCGCTTTTTTAAGAAATAGTAGCAGTCTGAACATTGGGACACAGACATACTTTAACCTCATACCTTCAATGCATTATCTGAGCTGACATGGCACCTGTTGTTAAAGTTCACTTGAGAATGTAACTTTAAAAACGTTCTGGGATTTACATAGGAAAGAACTGAAACCAACATGGCCATTCTAGAAGATGAGAAACCTGAACAAACAATCTAGGTCTTTTTCAATATATCTTCTCAGTTGCATCACACTGTAAACATTTGCTATAAATTTAGTGTCTTACAATCTTATACTCCACAACCACCTGATGAAGGAGCAGTGCTCCGAAAGCTAGTGGTTCCAAATAAACCTGTTGAACTATAACCTGGTGTTGTGTGATTTTAAACTTTGTTCTCCAATGTAGCTATTCCTGGAAGACTGACTAAGACATTTTGCATTTTCGTAGCACCTTTCAGCCCCTTGAGGATATCCCCAAGTACCTTACATCCGACAAAGTGCATCTGAAGTGTTACCACTGTAAGGAATGGAGCACCTGTTTGTGCACAGCAAGCTTCCACAAGCTAGAATACAATAAATCTCCATGTTTTATGTCTCTCTTCACTGGAGGAGTGCACTGGGGATCAAGCCCTGCTACCCACACAGTCATTGCAAAAGCTCAAGATTTCTAAACAGAAATGTATGTCAGATTTACCAATATTTTAGACCCTGTTTGACAGAAAACATAAACCAGGTTTCCATACTTAAGAAAAAGATTGCTATTGATTGCATTTTTTTTCTTTTCCTGAAGATAAATACTCATAAACCATTAGCATAAACTCTATTAATTAAAACATTGATCCCCTTATTCACTCCCCCTTATACACATGCATACACACAGACAGACAGGAAATGAAACATAGGTTACAGGCAGATGGGAAAAATTAGGAATGGAGATAGGTGGTTCTTGTTCACAAGGTTACTATGATGATTCTTGTGCTGGCTGGTATATCTCAGTCATCCTTCTCCAGATGCTGCCACTGCTTTGCAAGAGGCTCAGGGTGGCCGGTTCACTTTTAAGTGGTCTCTTACTTAGTAATTAAAAATCACAGCTTGTGGAAACTGCTGTAAGAAAGGATAAAATTTATCTTCAGGCTCCTACTCTGAGCTTATACACTCTGGTTTTTGATTCCTTGACATCTAACTTGTCAAGTCTCCTAAAAATCTTGAATTATAAGAAGCGGTTGACTAGGCTGGGCCTTTTTTCCCTGGAGAGTAGGAGACTGAGGGGTGACCTTATAGAGGTCTATAAAATCATGACAGGTATAGATAATGTAAACAGCCAACTGCTTTTCCCCATGGTAGGGGAATCTGAAACTAGAGGGCATATGTAAGGTGAGAGGGAGAGATCCAGAAGGGTATCTTTTTCATGCAGAGGATGGTGAGTGTCTGGAATGGATTGCTAGATATATTGGTGGAAGTGAGTACAATATTGCCATTTAAGAAACATTTGGACAGGTACTTGGATGGGATAGCTACAGAAGGGCATGGACCAAACATAGGCAAATGCGATTAGTTTAAATTGTGACAACAGGGTAGCATGGGCAAATTGGGCTGAATGGCCAGATTTCATGCTGCAGACATCTATGACTCTATGACCCTAATTAACCTGATCCTCATTGTGAATGCTGTTTGCACAGCTGTGTGTTGCAGCAATGTTTGCAGATGAACTGGAACTGAGACCCATGTACAAATGGAGCTTTGGTTGGCCACAAGCTATGGATTGGTTTATGGACAACTGACCAGTCATCAATAACATAGGTTTTTCTGCCTGCCCACACCTACATGATTGGTTCTCAAGTTGTTCAACACCTTGAAGCGATGAACAAGATACAGAGAAGCCTTTGGACATTGTCTCTTAAAGGCATATTGCGTAGTGGCTGGGCGACATATCACAGCAATGTTAAAGTAATTTGTGGCTTATGTGTTCAAGTGAAATCAGTATAGATCCACAGTTCCCTCCAAAGTGGCAACATAAGTGAGTAAGGTGATATGGCATACTTGCCTTCATCAGTCAGGGCACAGAGTATAAAAATTGCCAAGTCATGTTGCAGCCATAACAAAATTTAGCTAGGCCACATTTGAAATATTGTGCACAATTCTAGTTACCACACTACCAGAAGGATATGGAGGCTTTGGAGAGGATGCAGAAAGAGTTTACCTGGATATTACCTGGATTGGCTATGAGGAGAGATTAGACAAACTTGGTTTGTTTTCACTTGAACATTGACGGATGAGGGGGTGACCTGATAGATGCTTACAAAATTATGAGTGGCTTGGATAAAATGGATAGTCAGGGTCTTTTTCCCAGGGAAGAATTGTCAAATATGAAGGGGCATGAGTTTAAGGTAGATGTCATGGGCAAGTCATTTTACAGAAAAGGTGATAAGTGTCTGGAATGCACTGCCTGAGAGGGTGGTAGAAGCTGATACAGTAGCAACATTTAAGAGGTATCTTGACAGATACATGAATAAGCAGGGAACAGAAGGATATGGCCCACATAGAGGCAAAAGGTTTTTAGTTTAAAACACCATTGTGTAGTTTTGATGGGCCAAAGGGCCTGTTCCTGTGCTTTACTGTTCTTTGAGAATCAAGTGCTGACTTTGTCCTTGTAGTGTTTCTGATGCAGTGTTCCTTCTCGGCCTCATTTTGATGAGGGGTGGCGTCTGAGGGGAAACAGAGAAAGATTCTGAACCGCAAATCTTACTGCCTGCTGAATATATTTTACTAAACAAGTGTGCAACACAGCTGATTCCAAACAAGGCACTGAGTTTACAACAGTTTGTTTTCTTTTGGATTTGATGTATCAAGCAAGGGTTATCCACTGTCAAGAGTTGTTTACCTTAAGATAAACATTTTCATACGGGTACCAAAGTGTTGGGTTCCATTACAGTAACTGAAATAAAGCCTTAATGCACTCAGTGCACCTTTAATCAGCATTACACCAAAGTCCCCGATGTTTTTTATTTATCCAAAGAAGGACATTGGAATTTTAGTCACTGGTGCACTCCAGGGAAGGCATCAACCAGTTTACAGACAGTAAGATTCCACAATTAGCAACATGCTATCAAATGGATAATCTGTGTTAAGTGACTCGCTTTTGGTTGAGGGATAAATGTAGGCCAAAATCTTGTCACATGATCCTATTTGTTTAGATTCAGATTTTAGATTTAGCTTTTATTGCTACATGTATTCAAGGTAAAAGAGTACAATGAAAAGTGTGCAATGTCATCACACATGACGCCATTACAGACACAAAGTACCTCGGGACAAAATCTTAGATGCAGAAAAAGAGAAATGTAGAAATAAGTTAAAAAGTTCAACACTAGTCTTCTTAGCACAAAAGTAAAAAAAAAAGGAAATAAATTTAAAATGTCAAACATTTCAGTCCTTTCTTAATCCAGGGGCCAGCAGAGATGGAAGAGATTTTCCAGGAGGTTGCTGGAAATGAAGGGTTTGAGTTATAAGGAGAGCTCGGATAGGCTGGGACTTTTTTCACTGGAGCGCAAGAGGTTGAGAGGAGGTTTATAAAATGTTGACGGGTACAGATAAGGTGAATGGCAGGTTCCTTTTCCCTAGGGTGGGAGATTTCAAGACGACAGGATATATTTTTAAGGTGAGAGCAGAAAGATTTTAAAAAGAGGTAACGTTTTTACACAGAGAATGTGGGGAATGAACATCCCGAGGAAGTAGTGGGTACAGTTACAACATTTAAACGACATTTGAATAAGTACATGGAGAGGAAGGGTTTGGAGGGATATGGGCCAAGCACAGGCAGGTGGAACAAGTTTAGTTTGGGATTATGGTTGGCATGGGCTGGTTGGACCAAAGGGTCTGTTTCGTTACAGCATGACTCGAGATACTCCAAGCTGGGCTTTCCCGAAGAGGGCATGTTTTCCCCAGCACTGAGCTAAGACCTACCTGGGCACACCAGGGTTCACCACTGCTTGCAAGGCTTCAGTCTTAACCACCAAATTGCAGCCCATTGCCCTCAGCAACCTGTCAACATGGGTGTCCGGACAAGAGACATTTAGATTATATTCCCTACAGTATGGAAACAGTAAGTCCATAACAACCCTCCAAAGAGTAACCAACCAGACCAGTTCCCCTATATGTACCCCTGACTGATGCACCTAACACTAGGCTAAATGGGCAATTTAACATGGCCACTTCACCTGACCTGCACATCTTTGGACTGTGGGAGGAAACCGGAGCACCCAAAGGAAACCCCACACAGGCACAGGGAGAATGTGCAAACTCCACACAGACAGTTGCCCAAGGCAGGAATTGAACCCAGGTCCTTGGCACTGTGAGGCAGCGGTGCTAACCGCCGAGCCACTGTGCCGCTCACAAGACATCTTATCCAAAGCAAAAACGTACTGCTGACAGTGCAGCACTCCCTCAGCAGTCTGCTGATAGGATCAGTGGGGAAAATGGGCCTGTAACCTCAGGGGTGGAGCTTCAATCCCCCGACCTCCTGGGTGAAGAGGCGAGAAGGTTCACAAGTGAACCACAAGTGATGTCTGAGCACAGCACAGCCTGCTCCCTCCAGCAATAGGAGCTCTGCTTTACACCCAAGAGTCAGGGACTTAGCCTGTGAAACTGGATACACACAGCTCTTAATCAAGGCCCTTAGAATTTCATTTGGTCCTTCAGTCAGACCCGATCGATAGGCTTTACCGGTTCAGAGGAGGCTCTCTCAAGTCTTACTATTCTACTGGCTGCACCTCCACCTCCCCCCAGGGCTGACTATTACAGCTGAAGAGCTCTTTTCACACTCAGAAAATTATAACTCTGCCACAGCCAAAGCTCTGGAAAAGATGGAGCAATTGCTTTCATTACGACTGCAAGAGCGAGTGTAAATTGAAGCCAGGCGACAACAACCCTGTGATGTGGAATAACTGCAGCAGGAAGAGATCCTGCATAGGAAGAGGTGAACAGAAATGACTCAACGAATGCCCTGGAGAGACATTAGCTAGTGGTACTTGGAAATGAATATACTGGTCATGTTGGTGCTCAACTTTGAAATGCATAAAATGGCTGGTTCTGTCTCTTATTTGGGGTTTTTTTTCCCACTTTTCTTTTGCTTTCTGGCCAGGCTCTGTAAGTTCTGTGTAAAACTGCAGACCTCAGCTTTGTTGCACAAAGATATCTGTGCCTCCCAAATCCGACTCAAGAAACGTGAATGTGCTTTCTCGACCGGCCGGCGCTGTGTTAAGGGAGTGATACTGCGCTGCCTTCCCTTAAGACCATCAGTCACTGGAACCAAAGCAGGCCATTCAGCCCATCGAGTCTGCTCCACCATCCGATGAAACCAAGACTAATCGGAGAATCCTCAACTCAGTTTTCCTGTCATTTTAGTTCAAGTTTGCTTCTTTACTGGACATGTAAAAGCTCCCACAGCACAGTCCTGAAGAGAGGTACTGCGTTTTGGTACAACAAACAGGAGCATGACTTATACCGTTAATCATATAGTGTTGGAGTACAGAGGGACCTAAGGGTTCAGGTATATAATTCTTTGAGGTTTGTGTCACGTACAGACAGTGTGGTTAAAGAGGCATTTGACATGCTCGCCTTCATCGCTCAATCCTTTGAATATAAGAGTTGTTACCTCATGTTGAGATTGTGCGTGATGTTGTTGAGGCCAGTTCTGGAATACCGTGTCCAGTTCTAGTCACCCTGTTATAGGAAGGACATTATCAGGGCTGGAGAAGGTTCAGAAGAGATTTATCAGAATGTTGCTGGGCATCGAACGTCTGTATTATAAAGGAAGGCTGGATAGGCTGCGACTTTTTCACTGGAGCGTAGAAGATTCAGGGGACACGTTACTGAGGTGCCTTTTCTCAAACGTGGGGGATTTTAAGACTGGGGGACACTTTTTTAAGGTGAGACACGCGGGGCAAATTTTTAACACAGTGTGCTTCATATGTGCAATGAACTTCTGGAGGAAGTAGTGAATGCAGACATAGTTACAACATTTAAAAGAGGATAAAATAAACTTAGGTAAGTGCATGAATAAGAAAGAGTTGGAGGGATATGGACCAGGAGCTGGCAGGTGGAGACTAGTATAGTTTGGGATTATGTTCGGCATGGACTGGTTGGACTGAAGAGTTTGGTTCCATGTTGGATGACTCTATGACACTCTACAACAGTGAGGGACTATAGTGATAGATTGAAGAAGCCTCAATATGGAACACCATCCCGCCCAATCTTTTATTGCAACAGTACAAAATACTGGTGAGACCACTTCTGCAAGTACTGTGAGCAGTTTGGGTTTCCACATTTAAAGAAAGATCATTTGATTAAGAGGTGGTTCAGAGAAGATTCACTAGGATGATCCCTGGTTTGGAGGGATTGTCTTATAAGCAAAGATGAAACAGGGTGGGACTCTACTCACTGGAGTTGAGAAGAATGAGACGTGACCTCATTGAAACACAGTCCCAGAATAAAGAGGCACCAAGTTCAGACTAGGATGAGAAGGGATTTCTTCTCTGACAGGGTAGAGTGTCTTTAGAATGCTTACCGCAGAGAGCTGTGGGAGCAGAGTCCTTGAGTATGTTCCAAGTGAGTGAGATAGGGAAGGAAAGTGGCCGTGAGGGATGTGGGATCAGCCATCATTCTATTGAACGCCAGAGCAGGTTCAAGGGGCCAAATGGCCTACTCTTGTTTCAAATTCTTATGGTCTAATGGCCCTCTGATAGAGTTGCAGCAACCACGTAGAAATGAGTGTTGCCAGTTGTGGCTTAGTTGGTATCGCTTTCAACCAAGCTCTGCTCCAAGATTAGAGTACAAGCTTCAAGGACACTTCAGTGCAGTAGTGTGGGAGTATTGCACTGTTAGAGTTGGGTGGATGTAAATGATTGCTTGGTAAAGAGAGCCAGAGACATTCCCAGTATCAGGGCTAATGTTTAGCCCTAAATCAACATTCCAAAAACAAGCTGTCATTTGTGATCATCACCTAATGGCAGGGAGGTGGTGATGTAGTGGAAATGTTATCGGATTCTCAATTCAGAGACCCGGCCTGACGGCCTGTCAATAAAAGCAAAATACTATGGATGTTAGAATTCTGAAACTAACACAGAAAATGCTGGAGAAACTCAGCAGGTCTGGCAGCATCTGTGGAGAGAGTCATAGAGGCACAGAGTCATAGAGATGTACAGCATGGAAACAGACCCTTCGGTCCAACCCGTCCATGCTGACTAGATATCCCTACCCAATCTAGTCCCACCTGCCAGCACCCGGCCCATATCTCTCCAAATCCTTCCTATTCATATACCCATCCAAATGCCTCTTAAATTTTGCAATTGCACCAGCCTCCACCACTTCCTCTGGCAGCTCATTCCATACACGTACCATCCTCTGTGTGAAAAAGTTGCCCTTTAGGTCTCTTTTATATCTTTCCCCTCTCACCCTCAACCTATGCCCTCTAGTCCTGGACTCCCTGACCCCAGGGAAAAGACTTTGCCTATTTACCCTATCCATGCCCCTCATAATTTTGTAAACCTCTATAAGGTCACCCCTCCGATGCTCCAGGGAAAACAGCCCCAGCCTGTTCAGCCTCTCCCTATAGGCTCAAATCCTCCAATCCTGGCAATATCTTTGTAAATCTTTTCTGAACCCTTTCAAGTTTCACAACATCTTTCTGATAGGAAGGAGACCAGAATTGCACGCAATATTCCAAAAGTGGCCTAACCAATGTCCTGTACAGCCGCAACATGACCTCCCAACTCCTGTACTCAATACTCTGACCAATAAAGGAAAGCATACCAAACACCTTCTTCACTATCCTATCTACCCGTGACTCCACTTTCAAGGAGCTATGAACTTGCACTCCATGGTCTCTTTGTTCAGCAACACTCCCTAGGACCTTACCATTAAGTGTATAAGTCCTGCTAAGATTTGCTTTCCCAAAGTGCATTTATCTGAATTAAACTCCATCTGCCACTTCTCAGCCCATTGGCCCATCTGGTCAAGATCCTGTTGTAATCTGAGGTAACCCTCTTCACTGTCCACTACACCTCCAACTTTGGTGTCATCTGCAAGCTTACTAACTGTACCTCTTAAGCTTGCATCCAAATCATTTATGTAAATTACAAAATGTAGAGGGCCCAGAGAAACTGAGTCAACTTTTCAAATCTGGTATTACTCAGCATTAAAAAAAATCCATTAATTTCCATGGGTGGCACGATTCCCTCACAGTGCCGGGGACGAAGGTTCAATTCCACCTTTGGGTGACTATCTGTTGGGATTCGCATGTTCTCCCAGTGTCTGCGTGGGTTTCCTCTGGGTGGTCCTATTTCCTCCCACAGTCCAAAGGTGTGCATGGCTTTGCCATGCTAAATTGCTGATTATGTCCTGGGGTGTGCAGGCTAGGTGGGTCAGCTGTGGGAAATACAAGACTCCAGGAGTTGGGTGGAATGGCCTTCAAAGAGTCAGTGTGGACTTGATTGGCTGAATGAGCTGCTTCCAGTCTTTGTGCTTCTTTAAGTTCTGAAGGAAAGTCATGCCAGTTTTGAAACATTAACTCTGTTTCTCTCACCACAGATGCTGCCAGACCGACTGAGCTTTCCCAGCATCCTCAGTGTTTGTTAAGGTGCTGAGGACACTGATTCATGTACCACTCTGGAATCTGATGGATTTTCAATTCAGTTAATAAGTCTGGCATAAGCCAGTCTCAGCAATTGGGACTGTGTAAACTATGAGGAGAAAGTGAGGTCTGCAGATGCTGGAGATCAGAGCTGAAAATGTGTTGCTGGAAAAGCGCAGCAGGTCAGGCAGCAACCTGGGAACAGGAGAATCGACATTTCGGGCATAAGCCCTTCTTCAGGAATGAGGAAAGTGTGTCCAGCAGGTTAAGATAAAAGGTAGGGAGGAGGGACTTGGGGGAGGGGCATCGGAAATGCGATAGGTGGAAAGAGGTCAAGGTGAGGGTGATAGGTCAAACTGGGGTGGGGGCGGAGAGGTCAGGAAGAAGATTGCAGGTTAGGAAGGCGGTGCCTCCTCCCTACCTTTTATCTTAGCCTGCTGGACACACTTTCCTCATTCCTGAAGAAGGGCTTATGCCCGAAACGTCGATTCTCCTGTTCCCTGGATGCTGCCTGACCTGCTGCGCTTTTCCAGCAACACATTTTCAGCACTGTGTAAACTATCACTGATTGTTGTAAAAGACCACCTTGTTCACAATGTCCTTTAGGGAAGGAAATCAGCTGTCCTTACCTGGTCTGGCCTACTGAGGAGCAGCAGGTGGAAGTTAATCTTGATAAATGTGCAGTGCTACATTTTGGTAGGGCAAACCAGGTCATCAATATTATAGCTAATGGTAAGGTCCTGGCAAATGCTGCCAAATGAAGAGACCTTGGAGTGCAGGTTCATAGGTCATTGAAAGTGGAGTCGCAGGTTGAGAAGGTGGTAAAAAGGTGTTTGCCTTTATTGCTCAGTCCTTTCAGTGTGCGAGTTGGAAGGTCATGTTGCGGCAGTACAGGACATTGGTTAGGCCACTTTTGGAAGTGCATTCAGTTCTGGTCTCCCTGCTATAGGAAAGATGTTGAAAGGGTGCAGAAAAGATTTGCAAGGATGTTGCCAGGGTTAGAAGGTTTGAGATATAAGGAGAGGTTGACTAGGCTGGGGCTATTTTCCCTGAAGTCGAGAGTGTGGTGCCGGAAAAGCACAGCAGGTCAGGCAGCATCCGAGGAGCAGGAAAATCGATATTTTGGGCAAAAGCTCTTCCTGATTTTCCTGCTCCTCAGATGTTGCCTGACCTGCTGTGCTTTTCCGGCACCACACTCTCGACTCTAATCTCCAGCATCTGCAGTTCTCACCCTCTATTTTCCTCGGAGGTTGAGGGGCAACATTATAGAAGTTTATAAAATTATGCAGGGAATATTCAAGATCCTTTCCCCAGGGTAGGGAAGTAGAAAATGAGAGGGCATAGGTTAAAGGTGAGAGGGGAAAGATTTAAAAGGGACCTAAGGGGCAACATTTTCATGCAGAGGGTGGTACGTGTATGGAATGAGCTGCCAGAGGAAGTGGTGGAGGCTGGTACAATTACAGCATTTAAAAGGCATCTGGGATATGGACCAATTGTTAACAAATGGGACTAGATTAATTTAGGATATCTGGGTGGGCATGGACGAGTTGGATCAAGGCACCTGTTTCCGTGCTGTGCTACTCTATGACTCTATATGACTCCAGACCCACAGAAATGTGGTTTAATTTTAAGTGCCCTCTGAAAAGTTCCGAAACAGGACAATTAGGGATTGGTAACAAATGGCAGACTTGTGGGTTTGTGCTGCCACACCGACAGCATTGTTCAAGGAAAACTGTCCAACTAATGGTTCGAAGTGTGAGAAGTAACACAGAATTTAATATTGATAAATGAAAAATAACTAATGTAGAATTTGAATCTTTGCCAAGATCCAAGGCATGAACAACTTTCTAGAAAGCACAGAGATACAGAAAGCACCTGTCCTTGCTTGGTGCACAGTTGGAAAATGTACAGGCAGAAAAACATTAATGGGCCTTCAGAATTCTCAACAATGAACAGAGGAAGCTCTTTTACAAAGTGCTGGTTTCCAAATGGACTCAGAATTTTACTTAAATCTAACTTGAGGTAAGAACTCTTTGCAAATAGGCCATCTCTCACACAGACATTTGAGTTCTCTCAAATGAGTTCTGATAAAAAAAAACACAAGCTGTTAACTCTGTTTATTTCCTTCACAGTTGCAGCCAGACCCGCTGAGTTTCTCCAGCAGTTTCTGTTTTATTCCATGTTTCCGACATTCACGGTATTTTGCATTTGTGACCGTTATTCTGACCACTGGACCAGCTGACAGCTGCTGAAATTGCCAAACGCCTAAAGTCACATTCCAGCTGTTACAACTTTCCTCACATCTTCGTTGGCGACAACGGGTGAAACGTTCAGAAGTTTTGGAAATGATTGGGAAATTCATCATCTCCACACACTATCCCCAGGCAAATCAAAAGGCTGAGGTAGCAGTAGAAATCTCCAAAGAATTCATAAAGAAATCAAGCAAATCCCACGCAGATGGATGCAAGGCAATCCTTGAGTGGAGAAATACACTGACTGAAGGCATGGAAAGTAATCCAGTACAAAGCCTTATGTCATGCCACTCTCAAACTACTCATCCAAAAGCAAAATCTACTTTCATCATAAGTTCTAACAGTTATGAGTGCAAACAAAAAACAAGGTGAAACAGCAGAGAATCAAATTTCATTTCGAACAGGTTGTGCATTGGAGATGCAGGCAGAGTACAAACATTCAACATTCTCAGAGAAAGAGCCCAAGTGGAGCAACTGTCATCTCATTCGTCCACGGTGGAAGTGAATGGCAGATATACCATCACTATTGCAGACACATGTCCCCAGCTCAAGAATTTTGTTTCTCCACTGCAGGTGGCTGTTCTGGAAGAGGTATACAGGCCACCTACATAGACTTCACATCAACCATCAGACAAAGAGGTCCACAGCAACCCCAACAGCAAAGATAAAACAGCATCACCCAAGCGAATAGACAATGACAACACATTCCCGTACCATTAACTATTACCTTGAAGGACTATGTATATAATGCATGTGCAGATACCGATAAGAATAGTGAATTGCTATTACATGAGTACAGTATTTTGGGTAATCTGGGTAACTTAAGATAAGTGTGATAATGCATGCATTCTTTTTGTAGAAAATGGAGGATGCTTGTTTTGAAATGCAATCATTGTACAATGTCCTTCCTCCGCTGTGGTTGTGAGGTGACCTCTACAATGTCCTTCCTCCGCTGTGGTTGTGAGGTGACCTCTACCATGAGGCAGACACCATGTAGGCAGATATCACAAATTTCACTTCAATGAAGAACTTTTGCTGAGTACCTCGCTTTATTTTACATTTGAAGTAGACAGATTCGCTGATCATAGAAGGTGCAATATAAGTGCAAGTCTTTCTTGTCAATTTTCCCAATGATATCTGTGGTGACCATAATCCCTTATCGAGTCATAGAGTCAAACAACAAGGAAACAGTGGCTTCAGTCCAATCTGTTCATGCCACACATAATACCAAACCAAACTAGCCCCACCTGCCTGCTCCTGACCCATATTCCTCCAAACCTTTCCTGTTCATGTACTTACCTCAGTATCTTTTAAATGATGCAGCTATGTCTGCTTCCGCCACTTCCTCAGGGAGTTCATTCCACACACTGTCTAAAAGATTTGCCTATCGTGTCTTTTTTAAATCTCTCTCCTCTCACCTTAAAAATAAGCACTCTTGTCTTGAAATCCTCCATTAACCCTATCTACACCCCTCATGATTTTATAAGTCTCTGTAAGGTCACCTCTCAACCTCCTAAGCTCCGCTGAAAAAGGTCCCAGCCAATCCAGTCTTTCTTTATCTCTCAAACCTTCCATACCCAGCAACAGTAAATCTCTTCTGAACCCTTTTCCGGTTTAATAACATTCATTTTTAACTCAAACTTGTTATCTGTTAGAAAGGGAGGTTTCTAGAATTTTGAGTATTGTTCTCTTTTCAAATAAGGAGCAGAATTGTAAAGATGCTCCAAGCATATGAGAATTGATTTGGCATATTTCCCTTCTAACTGTGCGTATAAACTACCACGAGGCTGCATTGTCTCAGAGTCTGTCTGTGTGTCCTCTGTTCCACAATGCTTTCCAATACTGTCCACACTCAGTAAGGATTTTGTTTAAAAATATACTCCCCTTGTGTAACTAATGTGAAATACAATTTAGGTATTGATTTTAGATTTTCGCAGTCATTTCTAACTCAATTAAAATAAAGCGAAGAGCATAAAGTCTATGTAAGCTGGCACTGGGAATAGTGACTGTTATCTTTATAGCAAAACACTGAGTGCATTAAGCATGGTGTGCCACTGTATAGTCAGGAAATGGGGAAAGCAGCTGCCAAAATCTCTTTGCACAGAAGGTGCACATTCAATAGATTGACCCAATCTGGAGCGGGATAGACTTGATTAAATTATCACAGGATGTGGAGGGCTCTAACTGTATGTCAGAGAGGATGTTTTTGAGCGACAAGGAGATAGTCAGGAGAGTGATGAAAAAGCTTTCTCCCCCAAATTTGCCTGGATAGCTGCAGCTCCAGCAACACTCATGGAGCTCGACATCATCCAGTCTGTTTAGTTGCCACACTACCTTCAATAATCCATCGCCAATTCACTTCACTTGGATGAGCTCATTCTCACTTGAAACAACTTCTCCTCCACTGAGTCTCGATTTCCCCAAGTCAAGTAAACAGGGAGCCAGCTGTGTCTTTTTCGTGAGGTATATGGAACACTCCTTTGTTCCAGTCCTACTCAAGCCCAGACACACAACTCTTCCTCTGATACACCAATCACGTCTTCCTGGTTTCCTGCTCTAGTCCAGAATTGGAAAAATTGATCAGTTTGGTTTCCAATTCCCATCCTTCTCTCACCTTCACCTTGTCCATCTCTGACTCTTGTTCAGTGAGCTCAGCGTAGATGGCGTATTCCCAAAATGTCATCCATCTCTCACCCTGTGCCACATTGCCAAAAAAAAAAATCCATTGTGACCTCAAAACGAGCTTAACGCAAAACTCCTGAGAAGATCGTGGAGATCGGGATGGAGAGATAGCTTTGGCAAAATGAGCTCAGCGTATGCAATAGGAAGGAGTGGAAAATTCTGACAGAACCATAAAATGATTGTTGTCCCGTTTCACCTCACAATTTGTCATGATTTGAAACCAAGGCCTATGTCTGGGTCATAGTCTTTACTTAATGTTGCAGCCTGCAATCAGGAGAGGTGACGATAACATGATAATACAAATCTAAAATTCCAGCTTAATGCTCTCAGGGCATAGAAACTGAGAAACGTAGAAGCAGCAGCAGACCAATCAATCCTTTGAGCCTTGAATCCTTTACCTTGAGGAACTTTCTCTCACTTATTCTTGAAAACATTCAAGGCCTTGCTCTCAACTGCTTTCTGTGACAGTGAATCCCACACAAGGAGAAAGTGAGGACTGCTGATGCTGGTGATCAGTGTCGAAAGGTGTGGCACTGTAAAAGCACAGCAGGAATGATGATGGGCACTTGCCCGAAACGTCGATCCTCCTGCTCGTCGGATGCTGCCTGTCCTCCTGTGCTTTTTCAGCGCCACACAGGCTCACCATTCTCTGAGTGAAGGAATTTCTCCTTATCTCAGGGTGGCACAGTGGTTAGCACTGCTGCCTCACAGCGCCTGAGACCCGGGTTCAATTCCCGCCTCAGGCGACTGACTGTGTGGAGTTTGCACGTTCTCCCCGTGTCTGTGTGGGTTTCCTCCGGGTGCTCCGGTTTCCTCCCACAGTCCAAAGATGTGCAGGTCAGGTGAATTGGCTATGCTAAATTGCCCGTAGTGTTAGGTAAGGAGTAAATGTAGGGGTATGGGTGAGTTGCGCATCGGCGGGGCGGTGTGGACTTGTTGGGCCGAAGGGCCTGTTTCCACACTGTAAGTAATCTAATCTAATCTCAGTTTTAACCAGCCTACCCTGTATGTTTAAATTGTGATCGATATTCCCCCTAGCTCCAACTTATCTCCTCCGCCTAATCTAACTTCTGCATAAAAACTGACATTTTCACACCACACCAGCCCTCCACCAACAGTTCTGAGGAAGGGTCACTGGAGCCGAAACGTTAAATTTGATTTCTCTCCACAGATGCTGCCAGACCTGCTGAGCCTTTCCAGCAATTTCAGTTTTTGTGTCTGATTTCCAGCATCCACAATTCTTTCAGCTTTTAAATTACTTAGAGTGTGGAGACATGCCCTTCGGCCCAACAAGTCCACACCTACCCTCCGAAGAGCAACCCACCCAGACCCATTCCCCTACACCTAACACTACGGGCAATTTAGCATGGCCAATTCAGCTAACCCGCACATTTTTCGACTGTGGGAGGAAACCAGAGCACCCGGAGGAAACCCACGCAGACAATTGCCTGAGGCAGGAATTGAACCCAGGTCTCTGGAGCTGTGAGGTAGCAGTGCTAACCACTGTGCCACCGTGCCATCTTTCAAAATTTTATTTAAGGTTTGGAGAGATTATGGGTCAAATGCAGGTAAGAGGGACTAGTTTCGTTTGGGAACATGGTTGGCACGGACTGGTTGGACCAAGCGGTCTGTTTCCATGCTGTATGACTCTAGGAGTGCTGCGATCTCATTGAGGTGTGGGGCTGGGGACAGAGAGGAGTAGAACCATGGGTGGATTTGAAGGTAAAGATGACACTTTTAAAAATCAAATCTTGATGGACAACCAAAACACTGTTTACGGTGAGGATAACTGCACTTATCTCAAGGTTTCTCATTCAAGTAACACTTACTTGCAACCTTCATCTTTTCCTGGAAGCAAGAGTCGAATTTTCTTGTACTGTTATACAGTGTTTCCTCCCCAGCGCAAATTCTGCAGTGCTCTTTCGATCACCACGTCATGACTCTCAACCTGTTCACTCTCTTAGTTTCTAGAACGTTCAGTCACCCTTGACTATATTGCACGAGGTGCCTTGGCTTGAGCTGGTGACAACTGAAAGAAGGACATTCTTACTGCTGAGGGAGTCCAGTGAAGGTTCACCAGACTGATTCCTGGGATGGCAAGGCTGACGTATGAGGAAATGCTGGATCGACTGGGCTTGGACTCACTAGAATTTAGAAGAATGAGGAGGAATCTCATAGAAATGGGTTGGGTTTGGACAGGTTAGGTTGGGGAGTGGCCTACTCTTGCATCTATTTTCTAGGTTTTATGATATATTTTCAGCAAGATGTCAGCTGAGACTGGGTGCTGACACTTACACGAGCCAGTCTGAAGGTTGTAGGTTCAGGCTCCACATCAAATGGTTGATCTCAAAACTATGGCCAACATTCATATGATGCTGGGGCTGTGTAGCATCGTCCCAGGAGGACTACCATCCTAAAGGAGAGCAGAGGGATCTGTGTGTTTATATGCACAGACTATTGAAGGTGTCAGGACAGTTGGAGAGAGCAGTACATAAAGTATACAATATTCGAAGCTTTACTAAGACAGCGCAAATGCAAGGAGGTGATATTGACCAAGGTGACCGATGTCATGTTGACGGAAAAAGATTGGAAAAGTTTATTTATTTTGTTTCCAATTTTCATCCTGCTCTCACTTTCACCTAGTCCATCTCTGGCTCCTCTCCTCCCTTCCTCGACCTCTCTGTTTCCAATTTTGTGGATAGGCTGACCACCACTACAAACCCACCAGTTACCTGGACTGTACATCCTCCCACACTGCTTCCTGAAAAGACTCTCCCATTCTTCCAATTACTCTGTCTCTGCTCTATTCTGATGATACCGACTTTGACAAGGGAGCCTCCAAAATGTCCACCTTCTTCATCAACTGAGGATGCCTCAGCACCAGGGTTAACAGGGCCATTGGCTGGGTCTGACCCATCTCCCACACTTCAGCCCTCAACCCCTCTCTTCCTTCCCACAATAGCAATAGGGTCCCCCTTGTCCTTGCCGACTATCCCATCAGCATCCACATCCAGAGGATCATGAGCCGCCATTTCTGCTAACACCAATGGGATGCCATCATCGGACACATATTCCCCTGCCCTTCCTTGTCAATATTACATAGTGATCATATCCTTGAGAATACTCTGGTCCACTCCTCTTTCACTCCCATAGTCCCATGCAACCACCGAAGGTGTAACGCCTGCCCATTTACTTCCTCCCTCCTCAGTATGCAAGGGCCCAGGCACCTCCCCCAATCTAGTCTACTGCATTCACTGCTCACAATGTAGTCTTCTCTACATTTGGGAAACGAAGCATAAACTGGGTGATTGCTTTCCAGAACATCTATGTTTTGCCTGAAAAAAAGACCTTGAGCTTCCCAAAGTCTGTCACTTCAACACACTGCCCTGTTCCCTGGCCAACATCTCTGTCTCAGGCTTGCTGCAGTGCACTAGTGAAGTTCAATGCAAGCTGGAAGAACAGCACCTCATTTTCTGCTTGGGGACCCTGCAGTCCTCAGGACTCAATAACGAGTCCAACAGTTATAGGGCTTGCGCACTTTTCCCCATATCCTTACCCAACTCTCACACACCCGGCCTTGTCATCACATGGGCTGCCACCACACACAACCCATTGTCAGCTACTAACAGTCCCCATTAGCAGTTATTCATTCCTCCAGCCTGACATGTATCCACTCCTTTGTCTGTCCAATTGATTTTCTCTCTCTTTGGGCTGTATCTCCACCTATCGTTGACTCTTCCCCCTCCTCCCACCTCCAGAGAAAAACCATCTTTTCTTAGCTACCATCATTTCTGAAGAAGAGATACTGGCCTCGAAATGTTAACTCTGAGTTCTCTCCACAGATGCTACCAGACCTGCTGAGCTTTTCCAGCAATTTCTGTTTTGATTTGAGGTGATGTTGAACTTGTACAAGACACTTGTTAGACCTCAGCTGGAACGTTGTGGACAGTTGTGAGAGCCACACTACAGGAAAGATGTGAATGTATTGGAGAGAGTGGCAGAAGTGATTCACAAGAATGGGTCCAGGAGTGAGAAACTTCAGTGATGAGGATAGATTGAAGAGGTTAGGACTGCTCTTCATGGACAGAAAAAGGCTGAGAGGGGATCTGAGTGAAGTTTGATTAGCTTAGATTCCCTACAATATGGAAACAGGGCCTTTAGCCCAACAAGTCCATACCAACCCTCCGAAGAGCAACCCACCAAGACCCATTCCACCACCCATTTCCCTTGACGAACGCACTTAACCTACACATCCCCAAACACTCTGGGCAATTTAGCTTTTCCTATCCACCTAACCTACACATCTTTGGACTGTGGGAGGAAACCGGAGGAAACTCACACAGACACGGGGAGAATGTGCAAACTCCACACAGGCAGTTGCCCCAGACTGGAATTGAACCCGAGTCCCTGGTGCTGTGAGGCAGCAGTGCTAACCACTGAGCCACCGTGCTACCCTGAAGTTAACAAAATCATGAGCAGGGCTGAACACAGTCGATAAAGAGATACTTCTCCTGCTCATAAAAGGGCATAGATTTAAGGTGATGTGTAAATGAATCAAAGGTGATGTTAGTAAAGAAACTTTCACCCTTGGACTACTTAGGGTGTAGAATGGTATATGGTAAATGGAAAAATCCTGGGGATAATTGATACACAGTGAGATCTGGGTGTTCAGGTCTATTGTACCATGAAGGTGGCAACGCAGGTCGATAGAGTGGTCAAGAAGGCATACGGCATGCTTTCCTTCATTGGACGGGGGATTGAGTACTAGAGTTGGTCATGTTGCAGTTGTATATAACTTTGGTTTGGCCACATTCGCAATTCTGCATACAGTTCTGGTCGCCACATTACCAATACCGCATGAATGCTTTGGAGAGGGTGCAGAGGAGGTTCACCAGGATGTTGCCTGATATGGAGGGTGCTAGCTATGAAGAGATTAAAATTATTGCCATTAGAAAGATGGAGGTTGAGAGGGGACCTGATTGAGGCCTACAAAATCATGAGAGGTATAGACAGAGTGGAAAGCAAGAAGCTTTTTCCCAGAGTGGGGAACTCAATTATCAGGGGTCACGAGTTCAAGGTGAGGGGCGAAATGTTTAGTGGAAATATGTGTGGAAAGTTCTTTATGCAGAGGGTGGTGTGTGCCTGGAATGCGTTGCCAGCAGAGGTGGTAGAGGCGGGTACGAGAGCATTATTTAAGATGTATCTAGACAAACACATGAATGGGCAGGGAGCAGAGGGATACAGATCCTTAGAAAACAGATGACAGGTTTAGATAGAGGATCTGGATCAACACAGGCTTGGAGGGCCGAAGGGCCTGTTCCTGTGCTGTAATTTTCTTTGTTCTTTGTTCTTTGGAATGCACCACCTGGAAATGTGATGGAAGTAGTCAAGAGGGACTTTGGATGGCTATTTAGGTAGGGTGCAGGGGTACGGGATAGGGGCAGGAGATTGGCGAAAGATAATAGAACCAGCATATGTATGATGGACCAAACAGTCTCATTTGGTGTCATAACAATTCTGTGATTCTGTGAAAATGAGCATGCACGTCCCCATGTAAAGTATTCCATGGTATTATTTTGATGAATATAGGGGTACTCTCTTCAAAGTCTTGATCAATATTGTTCCTTCATCTGACATCAACGCAACTGATTGGCTCACTTGTCACCATGGCAACTGCAGGGTGCACTCACGATGCATCATGTAATCGCATCGCCTGTGACGTGATGGACAGCAATGCAGCAGGTAACATTTTGCAGCAATGTTAAATCACTGTCTCACTCCTGACCCCCCCTCCACCCTGTTCACTGCCTCCCCTGGCTGCACTACTCAACTCCCAGCTCACCACTGGCCACCTCACTCACTCCCTCCTTCGCTGGCTCCTCCAATCATTGAGCAGAAAACAGAGAAAGATACAGCAAACAGGGCAACAATGGGGGTGGGGAACGCAGTATCGAGCAAAGTGGGAAGGGGTGGAATACAGGGTCAGTAAGTGGGTGATGAGTAATGGATGCATAACAATGACATCAGTGGCACTGTACAATCACATACAGTCAGAGCCAGTGCCAACTTCCTGGCTGCTCAGTAATGGCGTTGGTGTGACACCAACTTCCTGTTCCAGACACACAGTGATATCAGCAGTGACACCGATTTCCTGTTTCACACACAAAAGCAATGGTGTTAGTGACACTAATTTCCTGTTCTAGGCACACAGTGATGGCATTCGTGACACCAACTTCCTGTCCCAGACTCACTGTGATGGCATTAGTGACACCAACTTCTTGATCCAGGCATTCATTGATAATATTGGTGACACCAACTTCCTGTTTCACACACAGTGATGGGTGTTGGTGACACCAACTTCCTGTTCCTCACACAGTGATGGAATTGGTAACACCAATTTCCTGTTCCAGTCACTCAGCAACAGTATTAGTGACACCGACTTCCTGTTCCATTGAAGAAGTGGGGCTTCCCGTGGAACAGAATCTCTATTACCAGATTAGAAACGTAGGAACATAGAGAATAGGAGCAGGAGTAGGCTCATTGGCACTTCCAGCCTACTCAACCATTTGATTCCACCCTCGGGCGACCGTCTGGGTGCAATTTGCACATTCTCCTCACGTCTACATGAATTTCTTCCACGTGCTCAATTTCCTCTCACAGTCCAAAGATGTGCAGGTGGATTGGCCATGTTAAATTGCCTATAGTGTCCAGGGATGTGCAGGCTAGGTGGGTTAGCCATGGGAAATGTGGGGTTACAAGGATGGCGTGAGATGATCTTTGGAGGGTTGGGCAAACCCCATGGGCCAAATGACCTCTATCTGCACTGTAAGGGATTCTACAATTCAAACTGATCACGGGGCTGATCATCCAACTCAACACCCGACTCCCACTTCCTCTCCCCTACCCTTTTTGACGTCTTTGGTCTATATCTAACTCCTTTGTGAAAACATTAACATGGCTTTAACCACCTTCTGTTTGCTGCTTGTCTGTCTGTCTGTCTTGTGAAAATTGGTTGTCACCTTGCAAGGACGTAATTGGTCCCAAAGATCTTTGGATAATTCAAATATTATACCAGGTGCTGCATAAATGCAAGTCCTTCTCCCTTTTGTGCGTACATCATGTTCGCATTCAATGTGATTTATTCAGCACATTATATTTACTCATTGGATGTAAACAGGGTCTGATTAGCATAAAGATTGTGTGAGAAGAACACAATCACAATGGGTGCATTTTGATGCCACAGGTCCACATGCCTTTCAATTTATGTTATTACTGGTGACAACAAGTGATTATAGTCTGCACTATTTGAAGCTGCAACATGACCTGAGTTAATTAGATTCACCAATTATTGCTAGAATTGTTTCTGTCAGTTCACCAGTAGGTGTGTGTTCAGCAAGAATTTGGAAATAATTCCCGTAATATTAAAACGGAGCACTGACATTCTAACTCCAACTAAAACTTTAAGAAGGTCTTATTGGATAGGTTGCCTATCAGGTAGGTGATTTCACCATCAGGTGGGTGTCTAAGTTACATTATCCAACAAATGTGCTAAGTAGCAACCGATTTACCTGAGATTTGTGACGACACTATGGTTGGATCTGGCTGAAAGGTGGGTTAAAAATTGCAGGATGTCCTTTGCTATTGGGGTTAAACAGGACTATTTTTATTTCAATGTGGTCTGCACTAACTACATGCCTGTCAACTGAATGCCCTATATGAGCTGTAACACGATTAAAGTTGCCAACACCATCCTCTTTAAATGTCGGAAACTATAGACCCTGTTTGATTTGATTTATTATTGTCACATTTATCTAGGGACAGTGAAAGATTTTGTTTTGCATGAAGTACAGGCAGATCATGCCATATAAAGTGCATTCACAGAGCGAGAAATACAATGTTACAGATGCACAGAAAGAATAAGATCAACATTAAATTTAAAATTTGAGAGGACCATTCAGAAGTCTAATAACAGCGGGGAAGAAGCTGTTCTTGAATCTGTTGGTATCTTCTGCCTAACGGAAGAGGGTGGAAGAGATTATGACCGGGGTAGGAGGGGTCTTTGATGATGTTGGCTGCCTTTCTGAAGGAGCGAGAAGTGTAGTCAATCCATCTTGGTCTAGTATAGAAGAGGAAGACCATTTCCTGGTCCAACTAGAAGATCCCCTTATAGTTAACAAAGTATGGTTTATTATACGTAAGGAGGTGGGTACAATTACAATCTATAAAAGGCATCTGAGTGAGTACATAAGTAGAAAGGGTTTGGAAGAATGTGGGCCAAATACTGACGTATGGGACTAGATTAATTTAGGATAACTAGACGATATGGATGAGTTTGACCAAAGGGTCTGTTTCTGTGCCGTACAACTCTATGACTCTAGTTACAGTTTACATGATTTGCTCCTTTACCGGGGCCTTGTGGTGCTGTGATATTAAGCTCTGACACTCTATACACACTGTGTACACATTACATGTTCAAGTGGTTGATTAAAGTCACAAAATGTCATCACTGTAGCCACAAAAGTCTTCCCAGAGCCAAAGAGAAGTGCTAGTGTAGTGATAATGTCACCTGACTACCAATCCAGGCCATTCCTCAATGGGTCTGAGTTCAAATCCTATGATGGTAAATGAATTGGAATTGTGGAGTAGCCAAATAACAGTTGGGTAACCACTTCAAATGTAAACGTGCAGTGGTAGTGCCCTGACCTGCAGGTTCAAGCCCCATTTGTTTCAGAGGTATAGAACATAGAACAGTACAGCACTGGAACATGCCTTTCAGCCCATGATGTTGTGCCGTACATGATGCCAAATTAAATTAATGCCATTTCTTGGTCCATATCCCTCCATTCCTTGCACGTTCATGTGCTTATCTAAAAGCCCCTTAAACACCACTATCCACCACCAGCCCTGGCTGCACATTCCAGATACCCTATCACCCTCTGTGTAAAAAAACTTGTCCCTCACACCTCCTTTGAACTTTCCCTCTCTCACCTTAAATGCGTATTAGACAGAGTATGATGGAACGTATCAGTTAGTATAAAAACAGAAGCTTCTGGGAAAATCCAGCAGGTCTGGCAGCATCAGTGGAGAGAGAAAGCAGAGTTAAGATTTCGGGAGAATTTCTTCGATCACAGATGCTGCTGAGTTTATCCAGCAATTTCTATTCTTGTTGCTGACTTCCAGCACCTGCAGCTCTGTGATCATTTTTTTCACTTCAAACCATTTCTGCTATTAGTGATGTTGGATCTCACTCCTTTGAAATCCTCAATTGTTGTGCCCTCAAGTCCTTGTAACACTATCTTCAGGATAGGTGGGGTTTAGGGTATTCTCTCAGCACTAACCCTTTCAGACCCACACACAATACTATACACAAGTTAAAACTGCACCAACTGGCTGCTAGAGAGGTCTCCTAGTTATCATATGAACCTACATTTCTCCCTAATAGGGATGTAAACACATTTACCAACAAATTATTCTGGAATTGAAAATGAGTCTCAATAATTGTGACTCTGAAATAGTCATTGATTGTCATAAAAATCCATCTGGGTCCAGTGAGAAAGTCTGGCTTACATGTGACTCCAGACCCACTGTGCCCTCATCTTGATGGCCACCTTTGTGTGCGGCTGCATCAAGCTGTGCGTAGATCCTCAGCACACAACCACAAAGAGCAGCTACGTACTGAGGCTCTACTTGTCTCTGGTGTTGCAAAGGTATCACCTGCATTCATGGAGAAGTTTGTGAAGAAAAATACCTTTGATCACAAGTCCATCAGGAAGTGGTCAACACATAGCATCCTCAAGACCCTGCAGGAAAAGAGGAGGGTGGATCCTGTCATGTGGTTCCATGAGCAGACTGTCAAAGTCATTTGTCAGAATGTCTCATCACCAGAATGTTTGAACAAGCAACAAAACATTGCTTGGCTGGTGGTGAGAAGGGCACTAACTGTGAGATCCTTCATGTAGCCTGGTCAGTATACGCTACTGCACACTCCCATCCAAACAGTCATCGGTGCATAGGGGCTGTCTCAGATCTCCTGCTGGACTGTGCCTTTGCAAAGGAAGTCTGGGGAGTGGTTTTTGTCAAGCCTCGTGATGCAGGACTCTGTGTTCTACTGTTTGATCCCCACCATGCACACCAAGACGAACATCGACTGTGCCTGGAGAACCACCAACTCTGTGAAAGATGGTCTTTGGTCTGCCTGAAACTTGCTGATCTTCCAGAGCAAGGAGCTGACCCTGAGTGAGTGTTGCAGATTGGCACATTCCAAGATCCAGGACTACATGCTGAGGGAAGCTCTGAAGCTTGGGGCAGCTGCTGCAAGATGCAGTGGGGAAAGATCACCATCTACGGTCTTCCTGCTGAAGTTAAATGGGGGCCCATTGAGTTATCGGACCGTCCAGGTGCCTCAAATGCATGTAAAAATAGTCTTGTACAAGTAAGAAATGGCTTGGGTTTGTTTATTCTATGTACGCAAGCATTACACAGAATCAAACTGCTCGAATGACTACATATGTATGTAAAGATGTATTTATGAAGTAAGCATAGTTTTGAAATTAAAAAAAATGTGTTTGACTCTTAACTGCCCTCTGAAATGGGTCTAGTGAGCCCGTCAGTTAGGGGTGGGCAATAAATGCCAGTACTGCCCACATTCCATGAAGGAAGTATAATGTGGTTGAACCTACACTGCTGCTTTATGCATTTCTCTCCCCTGGGTCTTGGCACCAGAGGTTGTTGTTATACAGCACGCTCACTGCTTTCAGTCAAAGCCCTCCTCATTTCTCATGGCAGGAAGCAGGGATGAACAGCCAAGCAATACTGCCCAACTATGGCACATATCGATCTGAAATGTGCAAGGAGCTGTATGCAGTAGTTTTAAAGTGACAGGGTGAAGGCAGTAAACATCCACCAGCTGGACACCTTGTCTGGCAGCTCCATAGCTATGTACAGATATAACACACAGTGACTTATTTCTAGATGCAACCCATGGAAATATAACATGGCCACCTGCCCTTTCAGCTGCTTTCTGTACTGGAACTCACAGAGAGAAACAACATTGACCCTAGAAAAGCCCATGGAGTGTCCTTTATACCTGTATCCAACTTTCGCAATGAGAGATCTATCATTCCTCTTCAGACCTGCATTTTCTAGTGAGTCCCTTATACGAGGCATCTTTTAACATAGAACAGCAGAGGAACAGGTCTACAATGTCTGTGTTCACCATGATGCTATTCTAAACTAATCCCATCTGCCTGCATATGGCCCATATCCCTCCATTCCCTGCTTGCTCATGTTTCTGTCTAAATGCCTCTTAAACACTGCTATCATGCTGCTCCTCCTCCCTCTCCCGCAGCCCATTCCTACCGCCTTCTGTGTGAAAATCTTGCCTCACACATCTCCTTGAAACTTTCTCCCTCTCACGTTAAACCTATATCCTCTAGCATTTGACACTTCCATCAGGGAGAGAATCTCTGATAATCCACCTTATCCATTCCTGTCATAATTTGATATACTACTATCCTGATGCTCCAGCAAAACAATCCAAATTTGTCCAACCTCTCCTCTTAATTAATATATTTCAATCCAAACAACATCCTGGTAGACTTCTGCACTGTCTCCAAAGCGTCCACATCCTTCCTACAGTGTGGCAACCAGAATTGCACACAATACTTCAAATATGACCTCATTAAAGTTTTATACAATTGCAACATAACTTGCCAGCTTTTATACTCAGTGCTCTGACCAATGAATGCAAGCATGGCACATGCCTTCTTCATCAGTTTATCCATTTACATTGTCACTTTCAGAATGCTGCAGACTTACACCCCTGAGATCCCTCTCTATATCAATGCTTGTAAGGGTCATTCCATTACTGTATACTTTTCTCTTGCATTGACTTCCCAAAATGCATCACCTCACACTTGTCCACCACCACACTGTGGGCAACACGGTGGCTCAGTGGTTAGCATTGCTGCCTCACGGTCCCAGGCTCCAGCCTCGAGTAACCACCTGTGTGGAGTTTGCACATTCTCTGCGTGGGTTTCCGTCCAAAGATGTGCAGGTCAGGTGAACTGACTAACTTGTCCATAGTGCATCAGTCAGAGGGAAATGGGTCTGGGTGGGCTACTCTCCATCCAACTGATCTGTATCCTTTAACAACCTTCTGCACTATCCACAACTCCACCAATTTTCATGTTGTTAGCAAACTTAATAATTAGTCTACCTACATTTTCATCCAAATCATTTATATAGAATACAAACAACAGAGGTCAAAGCACTGATCCCTGCCGAACACCACTGGTCACTGACCTCCAGTCAGAAAAGCCCCCCGCTGCACAACTACCCTCTGACTTCTAATACCAAGCCAATTTTGTATCCAACTTACCATCTCACTATAGATCCCATATGACTTAATCTTCTGGATCAGCCTACCGTGACAAACTTTGTCAAATGCTTATGTGAAATCCATGACAGACCTTGTCAAATCAAGCCATTTAAAACTCCGGTTATTGAATCCTTTTGAACAAAAAAAGGAGAAAACAGAAAAAAAAAACACAATTGCTTTCTACTTAACTCTGTCTATTGAGTCTTTGTCACTAGCACCACCTTATTTTTGATTTTTTTGTAATTACCTCTCTGCCTTAATTAATCAGTTCATAGATCATCCCTTCATTTGCTATTCAGCTGTTTATTCACACTGTTTGACACTTTGCAAAGCCTTATATTTAACAGCCTATCGACACTCTACTCACACCATTTGTACTTATCTGTTGATACTTTTAATTACCTGAAATTATCTTGCCATTTCTCTTTGCTGATATATTCTGTGTCTGTGTGCTCCCCTCCACTTCACCTAAAGAAGGAACAGCACTCCGAAAGCTTGTGATTTCACCTGTTGGACTGTAACCTGGTGTTGTGTGACTTCTGACTTTGTCCACCCCAGTCCAACACCAGCAACTCCACACTCTGTTGCGGGAAGCGTGCCAGTATATTACCGGATTTGTGCTTCCCAACTGATTTGGCAATCATATCATAATAGGATGTCTTCCATTTTACAGCTCAATTGACAGCTGCAAGTGGCTTTGGACTTTTTGATGTGGGACAATGCTTTTGAATGAAAGTTTGCTTTTATAAGGTTTTATTCAGTTGACTGAATGTAAATGTAGTAAATGGGATTTTTGAATGAGCGTGCATGTTTAATATAGTGAAGTCCCACATACAGTAGAAATCTATTTCTCTCATTGCTGCATTGTTCCAGAGGACTGTCTATCGTGGATCCTATGGGTGGGTTGGCATGGTGAGTGAATGGGCAAAACATGCCGGATGGGGGTTATTAGTTGGCACAAGAGTTCAATTAGAATGGTCAAAGAGCGTATCACCACTGTGCTGAAGGAGGGCACTATAGAGGACTCGAGCTATGAGGCAATATGGGTAGACCTCAGATATAGGAAGGGTGCATTAACAATGTTGGGGCTGTACTACAGGCCTCCCAACAATGCACGTGAGATAGAGGTACAAATATGTAAACAGATTATGGAAAGATGTAGGATCAACGGGGTGGTTATGATAGGAGACTTTAATTTTCTCACCATTGACTAGGATTCACTTAGTGTTAGAGATCTAGATGGAGCAGAATTTGTAAGGAGCATCCAGGAGGGTTTTCCAGAGCACTATGTAAATAGTCCAACTCAGGAAGGGACCACACTGGACGTGGTGTTGGAGAATGAGCCCGGCCAGGTGATTGAAGTTTCAGTAGGAAATTACTTTGGGAATAGTGATCACAACTCCATAAGAATACTCATGGAAAAAGATGAGAGTGCCCCTAAAGGAAGAGTGTTAAACTGGGGGAAGGCCTACTATACCAAAATTCGGCAGGAGCTGGGGAATATGGATTGGGAGCAGCTGTTTGAAAGGAAATTCACATATGATATATGGGAGGCTTTAAAAGAGAGGTTGGTTAGGAGTGCAGGACAGACATATCCCTGTGAAAATGAGGGATAGAAATGGTAAGATTAGGGAACCATGGATGACAGGTGAAATTGTGAGACTAGCTAAGAGGAAAAGGAAGCATACATAAGGTCTAGGTGACTGAAGACAAACAAAGCTTTGGAAGAATATTGAGAATGTAAACTGAAACAAGGAATTAAGAGGGCGAGAAGGCGTCATGAGATATCTTCAGCAAACAGGGTTAAGGAAAATCCCAAAGCCTTTTATTCATATATAAAGATCAAGAGGGTAATGAGTGGGTTGGCCCACTCAAGGACAAAGGAGGAAAGTTACACGTGGAGTCAGAGAAAATGGGTGAGATTCTTAATGAATTCTTTGTATCGGTATTCACTGAGGAGAGGGGCATGATGGATGTTGATAGATGGTTAGGGATAGATGTTTGATTATTCAAGGTCAAGTTGGCATAAGGAGGAGGCAGTGTTGGGTATTCTCAAAGGCCTTAAAAGTGGACAAGTCCCCAGGTCCGGGTGGGATCTATCCCAGGTTACTGAAGGAAGCGAGGGAGGAAATAGCTGGGGCCTTAACAGATATCTTTGCAGCATCCTTGAACACGGGTGATGTCCTGGAGGACTGGAGAATTGCTAATGTTGTCCCCTGGTTTAAGAAGGGTAGCAGCGATGATCCAGACATCGGGTGAGCCTGATGTCAGTGGTAGAGAAGCTGCTGGAGAAGATACTGAGGGATAGGATCTATTTACATTTGGAAGAAAATTGGGCTTATCAGTGATAGGCAACATAGTTTTGTGCAGGGAAGGTCATGTCTTACCAACTTAAAAGAATTCTTGGAGCAAGTGACAAAGTTAATTAATGAGGAAAGGGCTGCAGATGCCATATATATGGACTTCAGTGAGACGTTTGATAAGGTTCCCCATGGTAAGCTGATGAAGAAAGTGAAGATGCATGGGGTCCAGGATGTACTAGCCAGATGGATAGAGAACTGGCTGGGCAGGAGACAGAGAGTAGTAGTATAAGGGAGTTTCTCAAAATGGAGACCTGCGACCAGCGGTATTCCACAGGGATCTGTGCTGGGACCACTGTTGCTTGTGATATATATAAATGATCTGGAGGAAGGTATTGGTGGTCTGATTAGCAAGGTTGCAGATGACACTAAGATTGGTGGAGTAGCAGATAGTGAAGGGGACTGTCAACGAATACAGCGGAATATAGATAGATTGGAGAGTTGGGCAGAGAAATGGCAGATGGAGTTCAATCAGACAAATGCAAGATCCAATTCAAGAACAAACTATACAGTAAATGGAAATGTCCTGGGAAAAATTGAGAGATCTGGGTGTTCAAGTCCACTGTTCCATGAAGGTGGCAACGTAGGTCAATAGATTGATCAAGAAGGCATACGACATGCTTTCCTTCATCGGACGGTGTACTGAGTGCAAGGGTTGGCAGGTCATAAAAGCAAATTACTGCGGATGCTGGAATCTGAAACCAAAAGAGAAAATGCTGGAAAATCTTAGCAGGTCTGGCAGCATCTATAAAGAGAGAAAAAGAGCTGACGTTTCGAGTCTAACTGATCCTTTGTCAGCTTTAACAAAGGGTCAGTTAGACTCGAAACGTCAGCTCTTTTCTCTCCTTACAGATGCTGCCAGACCTGCTGAGATTTTACAGCATTTTCTCAGTTGGCAGGTCATGTTTCAGTTGTATAGGACTTTGGTTTGGCCACATTTGGAATATTGCGTACAGTTCCGGTCACCATATTACCAAAAGGATATGGATGCTTTGAAGAGGGTTTGGGGGGGGGGGTTCACCAGGATGTTGCCTGGTATGGATGGTGCTAGCTTTGAGGAGAGTTTGAGTTGATTAGGATTATTTTCATTAGAAAGGCAGAGATTGAGGGGGTCCTGATTGAGGTTGACAAAATCATGAGCGGTATAGACAGATTGGAACAAGAAGCTTTTTCCCAGAGTGGGGTACTCAACTTTCAAACCGTTTGACACAACATCGAGGGCTGAACAGCTTGTACGGCCCTGTAATGTTCTATGTTCTATCTAATTACTAGGGGTCACGAGTTCAAAGTGAGAGGGGATAAGTTTAGGGGAGATATGCTTGGAAAATTCTTTACGTAGATGTGGGGGCCTAGAATGTGTTGCTAGCGGAGGTAGTAGACGCAGACACGGTAGCATCATTTAAGACAGATACATGAATGGGCAGGGAGCAAAGGGATACAGACCCTTAGAAAATAGACAACAGGCTTAGGTAGAGGATCTGGATTGGCGCAGGCTTGGAGGGCCAAAAGGCCTGTCCCGGTGCTGTAATTTTCTTTGTTCTTTGTTCATTGATATAGTCTGGAATAAGGCGGCATCTGCAGTTCTGGAGATTGAATATGAGAATATAGGCTGGAGGGTCTAGCAGTTGAGAGTGTGGTGCTGGAAAAGGACAGCAGGTCAGGCAGCATCTGAGAAGCAGGAAAATCAACGTTTCAGGCAAAATCCCTTGATCAGGAATGAGGCTGGGAGCCTCAGGGGTGGAGAGATAAATGGGAAGAGGGTGGGGCTGGGGGGAAGGTAGCTGAGAGTGCAATAGGTGGATGGAGGTGGGGGTAAAGGTGATAGGTCAGAGAGGAGGGTGGAGGGGATCGGTGGGAAGGAGGATGGACAGGTCATGAGGACGGTGCTGAGCTGGAAGGTTGGAAATGTGATAAGGTTGGGGGTAGGGAAAATGAGGAAGTGAAGTCCACATTGATGCCATGGGGTTGGAGGGTTCCAAGGCAGAAGATGAGGCGCTTCTCCTCCAGGCGTCAGGTGATTAGGGAGTGGCAATGGAGGATGCCTAGGACTTGCATGTCCCTAGCGGAGTGGGGGGGGGGGGGGGAGTTGAAGCGTTCGGCCACGGGGCGGTGGAGTTGGTTGGTGCGAGTGTCCTCGAGATGTTCTCTGAAGTGAATAGGCATCCTGTCGAGGAGTCCGCATCGGGAGCAACGGATACAGTAAATGGCGTGTGGAAGTGCAGGTGAAACCTTGATGGATGTGGAAGGTTTCTTTGGGGCCTTGGATGGAGGTGAGGGAGGAGGTGTGGGCGCAGGTTTTGCAATTCCTGTGGTGGCAGGGGAAGGTGCTGGCAGAGGAAGGTGGATTGTTGGGGGCGTGTACCTGAAGAGGCAGGCGCTGAGGGAACGGTCTTTACAGAATGCAGGTAGGGGTGGGGAGGGAAATACATCTCTGGTGGTGGGGTCTGTTTGTCGATGGCTGAAATGGCAGAGGTTGATTTTGACGTATACAGAGGTTGGTGGGGTGGAAGGTGAGGACCAGGGGGTTCTGTCCTTGTTGCGGTTGGAGGGATGGGGTTCGAGGGCAGAGGTGCGGGATGTGGATGAGATGCACTGGAGGGCATCATCAACCATGTGGGAGGGGGAAATTGTGGTCTTTAAAGAAGGAGGCCATTTGGTGTGTTCTATGTTTGAACTGGTTCTTACTGGGAGCAGATGCGGTGGAAGCGGAGGTATTGGGAATAAAGGATAGCATTATTACGGAAGCCTGGGTGGGAGGAGGTGTAGTCCAGGTAGCTGTGGGAGTTTGTAGAAGATGTCAGTGTTGAGTCGGTCAGTATGTCTGGTATGCTGTTACCACACAAGTTTTAGACTTCCTATATTCTCAGTCTTCAGAGATGGAGAAAGTCAGGGGGATAAAGGGTGTAATGTTGATCCCTTCTCCCTTCAGGCATGTTTCAACTCTTGGAGACCAGGAGAGATCTCCTTCCTTCTTATTCATTTCTGATCAATTACAAAGCAGTGATCCATGTAGGACTGTATTCTGTACTAGCATCGCACCCCTGAGCTTTACAAGGCATTTTTCTGCCATTGTATGATTTTCACTGTAGGAAACAGAGCACCCGATTGTACATAGCAAGCTCCCACAAGCAGCAAAGAGATCATGAGCAGATATTCCATTGCTCGCTGAAACGATTTCTTCATCTGGGCCTGTTGGAGGGGGAGCTGCACTGCTCTCTCAGACACGAGCAGACAGAAAGTTCACAGTCTAGCATCTCATTAGAAAGGCGGAGTCTCAGGAAGTGTGACATTCCATCAACACTGCACTGGGAAGGTCAAACTAAGACTCAAGGTAACAGTGCCTGGACTAGCATCAGCAAAATAGTTTGTGCCCACTCACCACAGGGTGCTATGGTGGCTCAGTGGTCAGCACTGCTGCCTCCCAGCAGCAAGGCCCAGGTTCGATTCCACCATCGGACAACTGTCTGCGTAGAGATTGTACATTCTCCTCATACCTGTGCGGATTTCCTCTGTACACTCCCGTTTCCTCCCACAGTCCAAAGATATGCAGGCTAGGTGGATTGGCCTTGCTAAATTGCTCAGGGATGTGTGGGTTAGCCATGGGGAATCCCTGGGTACAGGGTAAGGGTGCAGGCTCTGGGTTGGAGGGTCAGTGTAGACTTGATGGCCTGCTGTAAGGATCTTGTTGGCATTTGTAACTGAGCATATTCTTTTCTAAGTTTATAATCCACCATTGCCACTTGCGACATGTGCAACTTTATAATGGGTGAATTATGTGGTGTGCCGCATCATGTATTATTCTGTTGTAAGGAGGGAACTGTTTAAGGAATGGCCTGTCCTTTTAAAGCCATAACATCCAAGTGCTGCGAGCACATCTGAGGTCACGTATAAATCGACGGCAATTGGCCTCAATGTCCTCGACAGAGAGTGGAGAAAACAAGTCTCATTCTGATGCCTCCAGGGTTGAGTAGTCCATGAGTTTGAAGCATGAGTAGAGAACAGCAGCTCAATCAGTCATTGGGTACTTGATCATAGGAAGAAACTTTACACCAATCCCCTGTCATCAATATAATTTTCATTGAGTATATTCGAGACTGAGATTGATGGGTTCTTGAGTATTAAGGGGATCAAAGTTACAGGGAGAAAATGGGAGAATGGGATTGAGAAACTTCTCAGCCATGATTAAATGGTAGAGTAGACTCAATGGGCTGAATGGCCTAATTTCTGCTCCTATGTCTTATGGTCATAACTATAACTGAACTGATTTGTCATATAAATGCAACAGCTACTAGAGTAGTTGAGAGGCTAAGGATCCTGCAGTAAGTAACCCATCTCCTGATTCCCAAAAGCCTGTCTACTATCTACAAGGCACACGTAAGGAGTGTGATGGAATACTCCCTTCTTGCCTGGATGAGTGCAGTTTCACAACACTCAAGAAGCTTGACACCATCATGGACTAAGCAGCTCGCTTGATTGGCACCACAACTACAAGCATCCGTTCCCTCCACAATCTAGAAGATGCATTGCCAAACCATGCCAAGGTTACCGTTGATTACACTTCCTAAATTTGTGACCTTGACCATCTGGGAGGTCCATCATTTGTACATCACTGGCTGCAAGTTCCCCTCCGAGCCGCACACCACTCTGACTTGCACCTAAAGTAACTATTTCAAAAGAAAGACGTTTTCAACAGTATCAGTGGTTCAATCAGGGGTCTTACTGATGCCAATGACACAAAGAGTCAGGCTCAAGAGGAGGGAGACATCATAAAATGAATAGAAAACATCTCAGCAAGTTACTCAGATATCTACTGACAAGTGGAATACACAGTGTACCATAAACAAAGAAGAAGCTTCAAGTTTATACAGCATCTTTCACGACCTCAGGACTTTCCAAAGCACTTGACAGCCAATTAAATACTTTTTGAAGCCTAGTCATTATTGTAAGGTGAGAAAGACAGCAAGCTCCAACAAACAGCAAGAAGATAAATGGCCTGTTTTACTGATGTTGGTTATGGGATAAACGTTGATACAGAATCCAGAGAGAATCACCACCTCCTCTTTTTCCATCTTTGACATTCATCTCATCCAAAAAGGACATCACTCCCTCAGGGCTGCAATGCAGTGTTAACCAACAGTCTTGACATAGTCAGTAGGCTGGGATTTGAACTTACCATTGTATGGATATAAAGGAAGGAGTGGCGTCTCAACTGAATCATACAATCCCTGCAGTGTGGAAGCAGGCCATTTGACTTCACACCAATCCTCAGAATAGCATCCTACCTAGACCCACTCTTCGATCCCTGAAATCCTTCATTTTCCATGGCTAACCCACCTAGGCTGCACATCCCTAAACATTGCAGACAATTTAACATGGACAAGCAACCTGTACATCTTTGGACTGTGGGAGGAAATCAAAGCACCCAGAGAAAACTCAGACAGACAAGGGGCAAAAAACACAAACTCCACACAGGTGGAATTGAACCCAGGTCCCTAGCACTGTGAGGCAGCAGTGCTAACCACTCAGCCACCATGTGATCCCATTTGCTTATAGACTTTTCAGTCCACATGACTCTCAGTGAAGTGATGTCGATATCCCTCATCAAACCCTGGAGGAAACCGGGTGCAACCCAACAGCAAAGGGAGGTTCCTAATCCAGGATTAACCCCTGTCTTCCCCACCCCCCACTCCCAATCATAATGGACTGAAGTCTCTAAAGGCTTTCAAGTGAACTATATTTTCATCAGGGGACTAGCAAATCTTCAAACACATGGGAGAGTCTGTCTGGCCCCTGTTCCTTCAGCACCTCAGTGCAGATCAAAGGCTATGGGTCTGTAAGTTAGACTGCACACACCTTCCCTCCACTCACCATAATTCTCACCAGAAGGCTTTGTTAGATGGCAGGGTCTGACTGGAGTGGAACGGCGCACAGAAAAATACTGACCCTCCATGTTTGGTTGCTTCCCAATATGGGTTGGCTTTTTCCAATAAGCTCTGCCTATCTTCCCACCCCTCCATCCCAGTTGGACCTGAGCCACTTTCAGCCAGAGGGGGATCTGTTTGTATACATGTATATACGTGTTTCCATTAACTCTACCTCCTTGCAAATGTGAAGTGTTGTCAAGCAGGCCATCTTACATCAAGTTTAGATGTTGTTTAGCTTAACACCGGGGCATAATTATTGAAAGATATTTGACATTTCAGACTGAGCAGAAACCATGAAAAGGCGGCGAGGTAGCTTTATTAATTAAGGATGGTAAGAGTACAGTCACGAGAGATGAACGTCGCTTGAACTATAAGAATCCCTACAGTGTGGAAGCAGGCCATTGAGTCCACACCAACCCTCCGAAGAGCATCGCACCCAGACACATGCCTACCCCCCCCCCCCCCCCCCCCCCCCCCACACACACACTATCCCTGTAACCCTGCACTTCCCAAGGCTAACCCACCTAGCCTGCACAACTCTTAACACTGTGGGCAATTTGGCATGGGCAATCCACCCTAACCTGCATATCTTTGAAAGAGAAATGTGTACACTTCAGAATAACAGAAGCCATGAGAAGGCAGTAGGGTAGATCTATCAATTAAGGATGACATTAATAGAGTAGTGAGAGAAGACCTTAGCTCAAAAAAGAAGGGTGTTGAATGAGTCAACGTGGTGATAAGAAATAGGAAAGGTACAAAGACACTTTCTGGAGTAGTTAATAGACCTCTTATTCATTCATAGTATCCCTACAGTGTCCAAACAGGCCCTTCAGCCCAACAAGTCTGCACTGACCCTCCAAAGACCCAGACCTGTTCCCCTATACTTACCTCCCACTAATACACCTAACCCACACAGCCCTGAACACTATGAGCAGTTTAGCACAACAAATCCAACTGACCTGCACATCTTTGGACTGTGGAGAAAACCGGAGCACCCGGAGGAAACCCACGCAGACACGGGGAGAATGTGCAAACTCCACACAGGCCAAGGTGAGAATTGGCAGCAGTGCTAACCACTGAGCCACCATGCTGCCCCATGCCAGTCTACAGCAATAGTTACACTGTAATACAGTATTTTCAAGTAGAAATAAATGAGATGTGTAAGAAAGGTATCACAATAATCATGGGTGACTTCAATCTATGTATAGAGTGGACAAATCAGACTGGGGTAATTAGTTTATTGAATTTATTTGGGAAAATATACATTCTAGGACATTCTAAAACCAATGAAGGATCAGACAGATAATATCATAGAGTCATAAAATTGTACAGCACAGAAACAGAGCCTTCAGTCCAACTCATCCATGATGACCAGATGTCCTAAATTAATCTAGTCCCATTTGCCAGCGTTTGACTCAAATCCCTCTAAATCCTTGCTATTCATGTAGCCATTCAGAAGCCTTTTAAAGTTGTAATTGTATTGCAGTGGAATACGATCCATCAATAACCACATGGTAAAACTAGCACCACGCCAACAATCATAAAAGGCTGGAATTTCAAGTTCAGTTTAAGGGTGAGCAGGATGGTTCTAAGACTAATGTTACAAACTTAAATGCATAATTGTCTCCATCAAGAGAAGATCAAACTTTCTCCTCTTCAAACTGAATGTGAAAATTAATCAAGTTATCTAGAACTATGGGATAGAGTTTAAAAATAAGAAGCTTCCCTTTTGAGACAGAAGTGAAGGTCATTAATTGGTAGAATTCGCTTCAGCAGATAACAGTTGAGGTTGGATCATTGAATGTATTAAGGCTTAGGTAAAGTTTTGATAGATAAGGAGTGAAGGGTTAAGCAAAAGTAATGCTGTTATAGAATGACAAAGCAGGATCAGCAGATCAAATGGTCTAATCTTACTGCTGAATCCCATGTTCCTCTGAATGTCAAGCAAAAGCAGTGTCTTCTATAAACACCATCTTCAATAAACTCTGTCCTCCCTGCTCCAGTTACATTGTCTGCCCCTGGATCCTCTCTCAGGCTGGGTCAGAGTTTGGGTATCAGTGACGCCTTGTTCAACCTCATAGTTTTCAATAGTTTTAATTATTCTGTATTTGATTGTGCGAGTCTGGCAACTGATCTATGCTCACTTGCTTGATTGAGTAAGCTTGTGCTATCAGTCATAGCTAAAATAAGAAGGAAGCAACTAAAAACTGAACAGTAAGCAGGAGTGCAGAGATATGTTAAGCTCTGTAAGTAAACGTGTTACAGACTAAATAATAGATTTCATCTTTGTGATGCTCAGAGGCAAATCAAATAGACAAAATGTGCAGGAAAACCAATGTGAATCTACAACAATTTTCAAATCATACATTGCACTTATCACAAAAATTCATAACTCTTGGGAACATAATTTGAAAACAAGGTCTTATTTTTAAAATGGAGATGAGAAGATTTTGTTTTCTCTCACACAGCTATTGGATACTTTTCCCCAGAGAGCAGTAGAAGAAGGATCTTTGAATTGATTCAAGGCTGAATTCGACAGATTTTTGATAGAGAAAGCAGTCAAGGATTATAGGTGGTGCCTGCCTCTATTTATACCTCATCCTCACTGCCACAGAAACAGTTACCCTCCTTATCATTGTCTGAAGATTTCACTTCGCCCATGGTGCATTCCTAGATTCTATTTCCACTGTCAGCTTCTTGTCTCACACTTAGTTACAGAACCATAGAATTATATCGGACAGAAGGAAGCTATTCAACCTATTGTCTCTACACCAGCTCCCAAAAACTACTCAGCTAGCCCCATTCTCATCTCCGTACCCTTCTAATTTCACATCATAGAAGCAGGCCATTTTGCCTACAGCGTCCACATCAACTCTCCAAACAGCACCCCACCACCCTATTTGTGTAACCCTGCATTTCCCCATGGCTAATCCATCTAGCCTGCACATCACTAGACACTACGGGCAATGTAGCCTGGCCAATCCACCTAGCCCGCACGTCTTTGGACTGTGGGAGGAATCCCAAGCAGACACAAGGAAGATTGGCAGACTCCACACAGACAGTTGCCTAAAGCCAGAATCGAACCTGAGGCCCTAGTGCTGTGAGACAGCAGTACTAACTGCTGAGCTGCTGCGCTGCACCAATAATGAATGTTGACTGTTCGGTATGTGGTCATGTGTGATGGGTGAGAAAAATAAATAAAACTATAAGCAGGAGGGAGCAGACATTTCAAAGCATTGAATAGAACTCCTGGTACACACGTCAAAGCTGGTATATCATCAGCTGTACCACCACCACCTACACTTTTCCCTCCATGCCACATTATTATCCTGACTTTGAAATCATTCTTTCAGGATTGCTGGTTCAAAATCTATAACTTCTCTCCTGTGGATTTACCTGCACAGCATGAGCTAACACAAATCAAGAAGGTGGCTCATCATCAACTTTTCAAGAGCCAATAAAGGTCAGCCATAAATGTCGGCCTAACCAGTGACACTCACATCTCACGAAAAACTGCACAATGCAGGCTGAAACCCCGCGGAGTCCTGTAAAATCATGAAATCGAGTCATAACTCAGAATTAGATTACTTTATAGTGTGGAAACAGGCCCTTCGGCCCAACAAGTCCACACCGCCCCGCCGAAGTGCAACCCACCCCTACATTTACCCCTTTAACCTAACACTACGGGCAATTTAGCACGGCCAATTCACCTGACCTGCACATCTTTGGACTGTGGGAGGAAACCGGAGCAAACCCACGCAGACACGGGGAGAACGTGCAAATTCCACACAGTCAGTCGCCTGAGGCGGGAATTGAACCCGGGTCTCTGGCGCTGTGAGGCAGCAGTGCTAACCACCGTGCCACCCACTTTTAAGTTGGACTTTTAAGTTCAGCATGTGTTGTTTTTAAAATCTATCAGGCATACAACCCAAAAGATGGCTGAGAATATAAATTCAGTGACTGTCTAAAATCCATGTGGGGATTACCTTGGAGGAATCATGAAATGTCATGCCTAAAGAGTGTCAAGAGAACTTCACACAGCAGCACTTCAAAGGGGAGGATGCCATTCAAGTGAACTTTGAACTCCCTTATGTTTTGTCCATGGATATGATAGGTTGCAGCAAAGGCAATTCTGAGAGAAATATATATTTGTGCTTTACTCTTCTAAGAATTCCTAACAAATGGAACTGAAAGTCACCTGCAATGCTCGATGACCATGTGCTGATGTGTTAGCTTGTGGTTCGAGCTGAATTGTCCCAAACTAGGCCATGAAAGGACACAGGAGAAAGTGAGGACTGCAGATGCCAGAGAGTCAGAGTCAAGAAATGTGGCGCTGGAAAAAGCATAGCAGGTCAGGGAGCATCCACGGATCAGGAGAATCAACGTTCCGGGCATAAGCCCTTCATCGGGAATGGGGGGGTGGGGAAGGGGGCTGAGAGATAAAAAGGAAGAGTGGGAGTGGGACTGGAGGAAGGTAGCTGGGAAAGTGATAGGTGGATGCAAGTGGGGGGTAATAGTGATAGGTCAGGGTGGGAGGTGGAGTGGATAGATGGGATGGAAGATGGACAGGTAGGACAGTTCAAGAAGGGGTGTCAAGTTGAGGGCTGGATCTGGGATAAGGTGGGGGGGTTGGAGGGAAACTGAGGAAGCTGATGAAATCTACATTGATTCTGTGTGGTTGGAGGGTCCCAGGGTGGAAGATGAGGCATTCATCCTCCAGCCGTCGGGTGGCTAGGATTTGACAAGTGGAGGAGGCCCAGGACTTGCATGTCCTTGGCGGAGTGGGAGGGGGAGCTGAAGTGGTCAAGCCACAGGGCGGTGGGGTTGTTTGGTGCGGGTGTCCCAGAGATGTTCTCTGAAACGTTTCGCAAGTTGGACATAGCTGAGAATTTCCAATCAACACCACTGCGTATGCAAGTTAAAAGGAATAATGTCTCCCTCTGATTGTTGATAACAAGTCATCAGCAAAGCAATCATTGAAGGAAACTAAACAAATTCCTTTCAGCTAACTGCAGAATCCATAATTTCCAAATATCTATTCAACTGCCAAAGTTAGCAGTTACCAGAATCACCCATATGACAATCAAATAGCCAGAGACAGATTTACATATTTCCTTTTTTAAGTTCTATCTCTCGTCTTGTTTCTGTGGTACCATGTTTAATTATCTTCTGTTGTGTTGTAGCCACTAATAAGCTTGCACCTCCTTGAACTCAGAAAGCCGAGGTAACTTGACTCCTTTTAAAACATAACTTCACTCGGTCAAAGTTACCTACGAGGGAAGAGGAAGTTAACCTTGAGTTGAATAATGAAGAGGGAATCACTTTATCTCTCCTCACCTGGAGTCATAAGGAATTGGGGATCTTATCCAGGTAACTGTATGTAACAGCAAGCTCAACTGATCGAGACAGGGTTTTTAAATTTCAAAAATATAGTTGATTCATAAAAATCTTTGTATAAATACAGTCATAAGTGTAGTTTGGTTCTGTGCAGTTGCACATCAAGTAAACAAACAAAACATTGGACTTTCACTCTAGACCAAAACCCAAAGACCTCTCTGATACATACAATCCTAACATTTCCTATTGAGGCTCCTATATCTTCATCTCGCTGCCTGAGCAAAGCTGCCCTTTCTACAATTCTCCACTGCGTTCCTTCTCTAACACACCTTTTCGATTATATTTTTGATCATCCCCCACAACTACTGAGTGAATGTATTTTTTTTTTGGTGCGCATATTCTTAAAATAGGCTCCGAAATACAATCCCACTCTTTTCTGCTGTCTACAATCTTGGCCATCAGTGCCAGTTGTCATGTAGAAATCACTACATCCTCCCATTCAGCTCTGACTAGCCATGTATGCAAGGCACTTCATTTGCATGAGCCACAAAATAATCGTTAAAAAAAATTCTGTGCAAGAAACAGCCCTCGTAATAGAACAGCAATATCGATTCAAAAATTGAAGCCAAGTTACTTGAAATTATTAAATGCTATTATGCCTGAGCCAGATCACTGTGAGGTTTGCAATATTAACAAGATGGCAAGCACATAGGTTAACCCTTTCCTCCCCACATCAACAGTTGCATTCTATTGAGCAACTGTATCTTGTCACCAGATGAGTTGAATTTGAAAAGTGATCAGTTAAGGGTCTGTTTGAATACTCAATATCCTATTCAAACAACACACACGCACACACACACACACACACACACACACACACACACATTCACACATACACACACACACCCAGACACACAGGCACACACACTCACTTATGCACAAATTGCACACACACACACATGCTCAATTACACAGACACGCATATATACTTACACAGACCCAGACACACTCCGTATATCTCTCTCTCTCTCACACACATGCTAACACACACACACACATGCTAACACACAACTGCATACACACGCTCAATTACACATACACACACGCTCAGACACATGCTAACACACGCTCAATTACAGACATGCACACACACACAGACACACACACAGAGACGCATGCTCAAACACATGTTATTGCACACACACACACTCAATTACACAGATGCATACATTTAGCCAGACTCCATATTTCACACACACACATTCTCACACACACAGACACATGCTTATTCACACACTAATACTCACCCACACAAATATACACATACACAGGCTCACATACACCCAGACACATTCCCTCTCTCTCTGACACACACACACACATGCACACACACACACACACACACACACACACACACGCGCACGCACACACACACTTTGACCACAGCAAGGCTTGTGCCAAAGGTTGTCAATCTTTCTGTCTGGCAGTGACACAATTTCAGAATGAAAGGCCTCAGAAGCTCTGAATGTGTTCAGGCAAAAAATGCTGGGCACACTCCCATTCAGACAGAAAGAAGCTGCAAATTACTGTTGATGACCATCATTGAACTTTTCAGGAGTTAATCCAAGCACTGGAATAGATTCCCATTTCTGCAAAATTGACATGTCAGTTGGCATACTCTCACCCACACATACACACCCACCACACACACAAACTCACACACAGGCACCGGCCTCATCTCGGAATCGTAAGATCCTGCACAACAAACCTAAGCTGCCCCTTTTGTACAGGTCTGAGGGAGTGCAGCATTGTCAAAGCAGCCCTATTTCAGCTGACCCAGTATCCTTAAGCATTGTCACTCTGATAACTATGTCAGGTTATGTGACAGAGCTGACCAGTCCTTTCTGGATAATGTTTGTCCCTCCTGTAACATAACAAAGACAGATTAACCCATTGTGATCACATTGCTGTTTCGGGATATTTGATGTATGCAAATTAGCTGTTATCTTTCCCATGTCACGGGAGACTCCACAATTAAAATGATTTCTCCAATGCCGTTTCAGTAACATCGTGGCTGTGAAAGGTGCTATATAAATGTAAAGCTTCCTTTCAGGTTTTCTAAACCGGGACGGGTTAATGCACCTGTTTCAGGACTGGATTACTGTCATTGCACTGGAAGTGGATTACTGTCACTGCACTGGGAGCGGATTACTGTTCTTGCACTGGGAGCGGATTACTATCCCTGCATTGGGAATGGATTACTGTCCCTGCACTGGGAGTGATTAGATTAGATTAGATACAGTGTGGAAACAGGCCGTTCGGCCCAACAAGTCCACACCGACCCGCCGAAGCGTAACCCACCCATTCCCGTACATTTACCCCTTTACCTAACACTACGGGCAATTTAGCATGGCCAATTCACCTGACGTGCACATCTTTGGAATGTGGGAGGAAACCGGAGCACCCGGAGGAAACCCACGCAGACAGGGGGAGAACGTGCAAACTCCACACAGTCAATCGCCCGAGGTGGGAATTGAACCCAGGTCTCTGGCGCTGTGAGGCAGCAGTGCTAACCACTGTGTCACCGTGCCGCCCACGGATTACTATCCCTGCATTGGGAGTGGATTACTGTCCCTGCACTGGGAGTGGATTACTGTCCCTGCCTTGGGAGCGGATTACTGTCCCTGCACTGGGAGCGGATTACTGTCCCTGCACTGGGAGTGGATTACTGTCCCTGCATTGGGAGTGGATTACTGTCCCTGCACTGGGAGTGGATTACTGTCCCTGCATTGGGAGCGGATTACTGTCCCTGCACTGGGAGTGGATGACTATCCCTGCACTGGGAATGGATTACTGTCCCTGCACTGGGAGTGGATTACTGTCCCCACACTGGGAGTGGATTCTGTCCCTGTACTGGGAGTGGATTACTGTCCCCGCACTGGGAGTGGATTCTGTCCCAGCACTGGGAGTGGATTCTGTCCCAGCACTGGGAGTAGATTACTGTCCCAGCACTGGGAGTAGATTAATGTCCCTGCACTGAGAGTGGATTACTGTCCCAGCATTGGGAGTAGATTACTGTCCCTGCACTGAGAGTGGATTACTGTCCCTGCATTGGGAGTGGATTCTGTCCCAGCACTGGGAGTGGATTCTGTCCCAGCACTGGGAGTAGATTACTGTCCCCGCACTGGGTGTGGATTACTGTCCCCGCATTGGGAGTGGATTCTGTCCCAGCACTGGGAGTGGATTCTGTCCCAGCACTGGGAGTAGATTACTGTCCCAGCACTGGGAGTGGATTACTGTCCCTGCACTGAGAGTGGATTACTGTCCCAGCATTGGGAGTAGATTACTGTCCCTGCACTGAGAGTGGATTACTGTCTCAGCATTGGGAGCAGATTACTGTCCCTGCATTGGGAGTGGATTACTGTCCCCGCATTGGGAGTGGATTCTGTCCCAGCACTGGGAATGGATTCTGTCCCAGCACTGGGAGTAGATTGCTGTCCCCGCACTGGGAGTGGATTACTGTCCCCGCACTGAGAGTGGATTACTGTCCCCGCACTGGGTGTGGATTACTGTCCCAGCATTGGGAGTGGATTACTGTCCCAGCACTGGGAGTGGATTACTGACCCAGCACTGGGAGTGGATTCTGTCCCTGCACTGGGAGTGGATTACTGTCCCTGCACTGGGAGTGGATTACTGTCCCAGCATTGGGAGTAGATTACTGTCCCTGCACTGAGTGTGGATTACTGTCCCAACATTGGGAGTAGATTACTGTCCCTGCACTGAGAGTGGATTACTGTCCCTGCACTGGGAGTGGATTTACTGTCCCTGCACTGGGAGTAGATTACTGTCCCCGCACTGGGTGTGGATTACTGTCCCTGCACTGGGAGTAGATTACTGTCCCTGCACTGAGAGTGGATTACTGTCCCTGCACTGGGAGTGGATTACTGTCCCTGCACTGGGAGTGGATTACTATCCCTGCACTGGGAGTGGATTACTGTCCCCGCATTGGGAGTGGATTACTGTCCCAGCACTGGGAGTAGATTACTGTCCCTGCACTGGCAGTAGATTACTGTCCCCGCACTGGGGGTGGATTACTGTCCCTGCACTGGAAGTAGATTACTGTCCCTGCACTGGGAGTGGTTTACTGTCCCCGCACTGGGTGTGGATTACTGTCCCTGCACTGGGAGTGGATTACTGTCCCTGCACTGGGAGTGGATTACTATCCCTGCACTGGGAGTGGATTACTGTCCCCGCATTGGGAGTGGATTACTGTCCCCGCATTGGGAGTGGATTACTGTCCCTGCACTGAGAGTGGATTACTGTCCCTGCACTGGGAGTAGATTACTATCCCTGCACCAGGAGTGGATTACTATCCCTGCACTGGGAGTGGATTACTGTCCCCGCATTGGGAGTGGATTACTGTTCCTGCACTGAGAGTGGATTACTGTCCCAGCATTGGGAGTAGATTACTGTCCCTGCACTGGGAGTGGGTTACTGTCCCTGCACTGGGAGTGGATTACTGTCCCAGCACTGGGAGTAGATTACTGTCCCTGCACTGGGAGTAGATTACTGTCCCCGCACTGGGGGTGGATTACTGTCCCTGCACTGGGAGTAGATTACTGTCCCTGCACTGGGAGTGGATTACTGTCCCCGCACTGGGTGTGGATTACTGTCCCTGCACTGGGAGTGGATTACTGTCCCTGCACTGGGAGTGGATTACTTTCCCAGAACTGGGAGTGGATTCTGTCCCAGCATTGGGAGTAGATTACTGTCCCTGCACTGGGAGTGGATTACTGTCTCCGCACTGGGTGTGGATTACTGTCCCCGCACTGGGTGTGGATTACTGTCCAGGTATTGGGAGTAGATTACTGTCCCTGCACTGGGAGTGGATTACTGTCCCTGCACTGGGAGTGGATTCTGTCCCAGCATTGGGAGTAGATTACTGTCCCTGCACTGGGAGTGGATTACTGTCCCCGCACTGGGAGTGGATTCTGTCCCAGCATTGGGAGTAGATTACTGTCCCTGCACTGGGAGTGGATTACTGTCTCCGCACAGGGAGTGGATTCTGTCCCTGTACTGGGAGTGGATTACTGTCCCTGCACTGGGAGTGGATTACTGTCCCAGCATTGGGAGTAGATTACTGTCCCTGCACTGAGAGTGGATTACTGTCCCAGCATTGGGAGTAGATTACTGTCCCTGCACTGAGAGTGGATTACTGTCCCTGCACTGGGAGTGGATTTACTGTCCCTGCATTGGGAGTAGATTACTGTCCCCGCACTGGGTGTGGATTACTGTCCCAGCTTTGGGAGTAGATTACTGTCCCTGCACTGAGAGTGGATTACTGTCCCTGCACTGGGAGTGGATTACTGTCCCTGCACTGGGAGTGGATTACTATCCCTGCACTGGGAGTGGATTACTGTCCCCGCATTGGGAGTGGATTACTGTCCCAGCACTGGGAGTAGATTACTGTCCCTGCACTGGCAGTAGATTACTGTCCCCGCACTGGGGGTGGATTACTGTCCCTGCACTGGAAGTAGATTACTGTCCCTGCACTGGGAGTGGTTTACTGTCCCCGCACTGGGTGTGGATTACTGTCCCTGCACTGGGAGTGGATTACTGTCCCTGCACTGGGAGTGGATTACTATCCCTGCACTGGGAGTGGATTACTGTCCCCGCATTGGGAGTGGATTACTGTCCCCGCATTGGGAGTGGATTACTGTCCCTGCACTGAGAGTGGATTACTGTCCCTGCACTGGGAGTAGATTACTATCCCTGCACCAGGAGTGGATTACTATCCCTGCACTGCGAGTGGATTACTGTCCCCGCATTGGGAGTGGATTACTGTTCCTGCACTGAGAGTGGATTACTGTCCCAGCATTGGGAGTAGATTACTGTCCCTGCACTGGGAGTGGGTTACTGTCCCTGCACTGGGAGTGGATTACTGTCCCAGCACTGGGAGTAGATTACTGTCCCTGCACTGGGAGTAGATTACTGTCCCCACACTGGGGGTGGATTACTGTCCCTGCACTGGGAGTAGATTACTGTCCCTGCACTGGGAGTGGATTACTGTCCCCGCACTGGGTGTGGATTACTGTCCCTGCACTGGGAGTGGATTACTGTCCCTGCACTGGGAGTGGATTACTTTCCCAGAACTGGGAGTGGATTCTGTCCCAGCATTGGGAGTAGATTACTGTCCCTGCACTGGGAGTGGATTACTGTCTCCGCACTGGGTGTGGATTACTGTCCCCGCACTGGGTGTGGATTACTGTCCAGGTATTGGGAGTAGATTACTGTCCCTGCACTGGGAGTGGATTACTGTCCCTGCACTGGGAGTGGATTCTGTCCCAGCATTGGGAGTAGATTACTGTCCCTGCACTGGGAGTGGATTACTGTCCCCGCACTGGGAGTGGATTCTGTCCCAGCATTGGGAGTAGATTACTGTCCCTGCACTGGGAGTGGAATACTGTCTCCGCACAGGGAGTGGATTCTGTCCCAGCATTGGGAGTTGATTACTGTCCCTGCACTGGGAGTGGATTACTGTCCCCGCACAGAGAGTGGATTACTGTCCCCGCACTGGGTGTGGATTGCTGTCCCAGCATTGGGAGTAGATTACTGTCCCAGCACTGGGAGTGGAATCTGTCCCAGCATTGGGAGTAGATTACTGTCCCTGCACTGGGAGTGGATTACTGTCCCCGCACTGAGAGTGGATTACTGTCCCCGCACTGGGAGTGGATTACTGTCCCCGCATTGGGAGTGGATTACTGTCCCCGCACTGGGAGCGGATTACTGTCCCTGCACTGGGAGCGGATTACTGTCCCTGCACTGGGAGTGGATTACTGTCCCTGCACTGGGAATGGATTACTATCCCTGCACTGGGAATGGATTACTGTCCCAGCACTGGGAGTGGATTACTGTACCTGCACTGGGAATGGATTACTGTCCTTGCACTGGGAGCGGATTACTGTCCCAGCACTGGGAGTGTATTACTGTCCCCACACTGGGAATGGATTACTGTCCCTGCACTGAGAGTGGATTACTGTCCCTGCACTGGGAGTGGATTACTGTCCCTGCACTGGGAGTGGATTACTATCCCTGCACTGGGAGTGGATTACTGTCCCCGCATTGGGAGTGGATTACTGTCCCCGCATTGGGAGTGGATTACTGTCCCTGCACTGAGAGTGGATTACTGTCCCTGCACTGGGAGTAGATTACTATCCCTGCACCAGGAGTGGATTACTATCCCTGCACTGGGAGTGGATTACTGTCCCCGCATTGGGAGTGGATTACTGTTCCTGCACTGAGAGTGGATTACTGTCCCAGCATTGGGAGTAGATTACTGTCCCTGCACTGGGAGTGGGTTACTGTCCCTGCACTGGGAGTGGATTACTGTCCCAGCACTGGGAGTAGATTACTGTCCCTGCACTGGGAGTAGATTACTGTCCCCGCACTGGGGGTGGATTACTGTCCCTGCACTGGGAGTAGATTACTGTCCCTGCACTGGGAGTGGATTACTGTCCCCGCACTGGGTGTGGATTACTGTCCCTGCACTGGGAGTGGATTACTGTCCCTGCACTGGGAGTGGATTACTTTCCCAGAACTGGGAGTGGATTACTGTCCCAGCACTGGGAGTAGATTACTGTCCCTGCACTGGCAGTAGATTACTGTCCCCGCACTGGGGGTGGATTACTGTCCCTGCACTGGAAGTAGATTACTGTCCCTGCACTGGGAGTGGTTTACTGTCCCCGCACTGGGTGTGGATTACTGTCCCTGCACTGGGAGTGGATTACTGTCCCTGCACTGGGAGTGGATTACTATCCCTGCACTGGGAGTGGATTACTGTCCCCGCATTGGGAGTGGATTACTGTCCCCGCATTGGGAGTGGATTACTGTCCCTGCACTGAGAGTGGATTACTGTCCCTGCACTGGGAGTAGATTACTATCCCTGCACCAGGAGTGGATTACTATCCCTGCACTGGGAGTGGATTACTGTCCCCGCATTGGGAGTGGATTACTGTTCCTGCACTGAGAGTGGATTACTGTCCCAGCATTGGGAGTAGATTACTGTCCCTGCACTGGGAGTGGGTTACTGTCCCTGCACTGGGAGTGGATTACTGTCCCAGCACTGGGAGTAGATTACTGTCCCTGCACTGGGAGTAGATTACTGTCCCCGCACTGGGGGTGGATTACTGTCCCTGCACTGGGAGTAGATTACTGTCCCTGCACTGGGAGTGGATTACTGTCCCCGCACTGGGTGTGGATTACTGTCCCTGCACTGGGAGTGGATTACTGTCCCTGCACTGGGAGTGGATTACTTTCCCAGAACTGGGAGTGGATTCTGTCCCAGCATTGGGAGTAGATTACTGTCCCTGCACTGGGAGTGGATTACTGTCTCCGCACTGGGTGTGGATTACTGTCCCCGCACTGGGTGTGGATTACTGTCCCTGCACTGGGAGTGGATTACTGTCCCAGCATTGGGAGTAGATTACTGTCCCTGCACTGAGAGTGGATTACTGTCCCAGCATTGGGAGTAGATTACTGTCCCTGCACTGAGAGTGGATTACTGTCCCAGCATTGGGAGTAGATTACTGTCCCTGCACTGGGAGTGGATTACTGTCTCCGCACTGGGTGTGGATTACTGTCCCTGCACTGGGAGTGGATTCTGTCCCAGCATTGGGAGTAGATTACTGTCCCTGCACTGGGAGTGGATTACTGTCCCCGCACTGGGAGTGGATTCTGTCCCAGCATTGGGAGTAGATTACTGTCCCTGCACTGGGAGTGGATTACTGTCTCCGCACAGGGAGTGGATTCTGTCCCTGTACTGGGAGTGGATTACTGTCCCTGCACTGGGAGTGGATTACTGTCCCAGCATTGGGAGTAGATTACTGTCCCTGCACTGAGAGTGGATTACTGTCCCAGCATTGGGAGTAGATTACTGTCCCTGCACTGAGAGTGGATTACTGTCCCTGCACTGGGAGTGGATTTACTGTCCCTGCATTGGGAGTAGATTACTGTCCCCGCACTGGGTGTGGATTACTGTCCCAGCTTTGGGAGTAGATTACTGTCCCTGCACTGAGAGTGGATTACTGTCCCTGCACTGGGAGTGGATTACTGTCCCTGCACTGAGAGTGGATTACTATCCCTGCACTGGGAGTGGATTACTGTCCCCGCATTGGGAGTGGATTACTGTCCCAGCACTGGGAGTAGATTACCGTCCCTGCACTGGCAGTAGATTACTGTCCCCGCACTGGGGGTGGATTACTGTCCCTGCACTGGAAGTAGATTACTGTCCCTGCACTGGGAGTGGTTTACTGTCCCCGCACTGGGTGTGGATTACTGTCCCTGCACTGGGAGTGGATTACTGTCCCTGCACTGGGAGTGGATTACTATCCCTGCACTGGGAGTGGATTACTGTCCCCGCATTGGGAGTGGATTACTGTCCCCGCATTGGGAGTGGATTACTGTCCCTGCACTGAGAGTGGATTACTGTCCCTGCACTGGGAGTAGATTACTATCCCTGCACCAGGAGTGGATTACTATCCCTGCACTGGGAGTGGATTACTGTCCCCGCATTGGGAGTGGATTACTGTTCCTGCACTGAGAGTGGATTACTGTCCCAGCATTGGGATTAGATTACTGTCCCTGCACTGGGAGTGGGTTACTGTCCCTGCACTGGGAGTGGATTACTGTCCCAGCACTGGGAGTAGATTACTGTCCCTGCACTGGGAGTAGATTACTGTCCCCGCACTGGGGGTGGATTACTGTCCCTGCACTGGGAGTAGATTACTGTCCCTGCACTGGGAGTGGATTACTGTCCCCGCACTGGGTGTGGATTACTGTCCCTGCACTGGGAGTGGATTACTGTCCCTGCACTGGGAGTGGATTACTTTCCCAGAACTGGGAGTGGATTCTGTCCCAGCATTGGGAGTAGATTACTGTCCCTGCACTGGGAGTGGATTACTGTCTCCGCACTGGGTGTGGATTACTGTCCCCGCACTGGGTGTGGATTACTGTCCAGGTATTGGGAGTAGATTACTGTCCCTGCACTGGGAGTGGATTACTGTCCCTGCACTGGGAGTGGATTCTGTCCCAGCATTGGGAGTAGATTACTGTCCCTGCACTGGGAGTGGATTACTGTCCCCGCACTGGGAGTGGATTCTGTCCCAGCATTGGGAGTAGATTACTGTCCCTGCACTGGGAGTGGATTACTGTCTCCGCACAGGGAGTGGATTCTGTCCCAGCATTGGGAGTTGATTACTGTCCCTGCACTGGGAGTGGATTACTGTCCCCGCACAGAGAGTGGATTACTGTCCCCGCACTGGGTGTGGATTGCTGTCCCAGCATTGGGAGTAGATTACTGTCCCAGCACTGGGAGTGGAATCTGTCCCAGCATTGGGAGTAGATTACTGTCCCTGCACTGGGAGTGGATTACTGTCCCCGCACTGAGAGTGGATTACTGTCCCCGCACTGGGAGTGGATTACTGTCCCCGCATTGGGAGTGGATTACTGTCCCCGCACTGGGAGCGGATTACTGTCCCTGCACTGGGAGCGGATTACTGTCCCTGCATAGGGAGTGGATTACTGTCCCTGCACTGGGAATGGATTACTATCCCTGCACTGGGAATGGATTACTGTCCCAGCACTGGGAGTGGATTACTGTACCTGCACTGGGAATGGATTACTGTCCTTGCACTGGGAGCGGATTACTGTCCCAGCACTGGGAGTGTATTACTGTCCCCACACTGGGAATGGATTACTGTCCCTGCACTGGGAGTGGATTACTGTCCCTGCACTGGGAGTGGATTACTATCCCTGCACTGGGAGTGGATTACTGTCCCCGCATTGGGAGTGGATTACTGTCCCCGCATTGTGAGTGGATTACTGTCCCTGCACTGAGAGTGGATTACTGTCCCTGCACTGGGAGTAGATTACTATCCCTGCACCAGGAGTGGATTACTATCCCTGCACTGGGAGTGGATTACTGTCCCCGCATTGGGAGTGGATTACTGTTCCTGCACTGAGAGTGGATTACTGTCCCAGCATTGGGAGTAGATTACTGTCCCTGCACTGGGAGTGGGTTACTGTCCCTGCACTGGGAGTGGATTACTGTCCCAGCACTGGGAGTAGATTACTGTCCCTGCACTGGGAGTAGATTACTGTCCCCGCACTGGGGGTGGATTACTGTCCCTGCACTGGGAGTAGATTACTGTCCCTGCACTGGGAGTGGATTACTGTCCCCGCACTGGGTGTGGATTACTGTCCCTGCACTGGGAGTGGATTACTGTCCCTGCACTGGGAGTGGATTACTTTCCCAGAACTGGGAGTGGATTCTGTCCCAGCATTGGGAGTAGATTACTGTCCCTGCACTGGGAGTGGATTACTGTCTCCGCACTGGGTGTGGATTACTGTCCCCGCACTGGGTGTGGATTACTGTCCAGGTATTGGGAGTAGATTACTGTCCCTGCACTGGGAGTGGATTACTGTCCCTGCACTGGGAGTGGATTCTGTCCCAGCATTGGGAGTAGATTACTGTCCCTGCACTGGGAGTGGATTACTGTCCCCGCACTGGGAGTGGATTCTGTCCCAGCATTGGGAGTAGATTACTGTCCCTGCACTGGGAGTGGATTACTGTCTCCGCACAGGGAGTGGATTCTGTCCCAGCATTGGGAGTTGATTACTGTCCCTGCACTGGGAGTGGATTACTGTCCCCGCACAGAGAGTGGATTACTGCCCCCGCACTGGGTGTGGATTGCTGTCCCAGCATTGGGAGTAGATTACTGTCCCAGCACTGGGAGTGGAATCTGTCCCAGCATTGGGAATAGATTACTGTCCCTGCACTGGGAGTGGATTACTGTCCCCGCACTGAGAGTGGATTACTGTCCCCGCACTGGGAGTGGATTACTGTCCCCGCATTGGGAGTGGATTACTGTCCCCGCACTGGGAGCGGATTACTGTCCCTGCACCGGGAGTGGATTACTGTCCCTGCACTGGGAGTGGATTACTATCCCTGCACTAGGAATGGATTACTGTCCCAGCACTGGGAGTGGATTACTGTACCTGCACTGGGAATGGATTACTGTCCTTGCACTGGGAGCGGATTACTGTCCCAGCACTGGGAGCGGAACACTGTCCCTGCACTGGGAATGGATTACTGTCCCTGCACTGGGAATGGATTACTGTCCCAGCACTGGGAGTGTATTACTGTCCCCACACTGGGAATGGATTACTGTCCCTGCACTGGGAGTGGATTACAGTCCCTGCACTGAGAGTGGATTACTGTCCCTGCACTGGGAGTGGATTATTGTCCCAGCACTGGGAGCGGATTACTACCCCTGCACTGAGAGTGGATTACTGTCCCCGCACTGGGAGTGGATTACTGTCCCAGCATTGGGAGTAGATTACTGTCCCTGCTCTGGGAATGGATTACTTTCCCAGCACTGGGAGCGGATTACTGTCCCTGCACTGGGAGTGGATTACTGTCCCTGCACTGGGAATGGATTACTGTCCCTGCTCTGGGAATGGATTACTTTCCCAGCACTGGGAGCGGATTACTGTCCCTGCACTGGGAGTGGATTACTGTCCCTGCACTGGGAGTGGATTACTATCCCTGCACTGGGAATGGATTACTGTCCCAGCACTGGGAGTGGATTACTGTCCCCACACTGGGAGTGGATTACTGTCCCTGCACTGGGAGTGGATTACTGCCCATGCACTGGGAGTGGATTACTGTCCCTGCCTTGGGAGTGGATTTCTGTTCCTGCACTGGGAGTATATTACTGTCCCTGCACTGGGAGTGGATTACTGCCCCTGCACTGGGAGTGGATTACTGTCCCCGCACTGGGAGTGAATTACTGTCCCAGCACTGGGAGTGGATTACTGTCCCTGCACTGAGAGTGGATTCTGTCCCCGCACTGGGAGTGGATTACTGTCCCCGCACTGGGAGTGGATTACTGTCCCAGCATTGGGAGTAGATTACTGTCCCTGCACTGAGAGTGGATTACTGTCTCAGCATTGGGAGCAGATTACTGTCCCTGCATTGGGAGTGGATTACTGTCCCCGCATTGGGAGTGGATTCTGTCCCAGCACTGGGAATGGATTCTGTCCCAGCACTGGGAGTAGATTGCTGTCCCCGCACTGGGAGTGGATTACTGTCCCCGCACTGAGAGTGGATTACTGTCCCCGCACTGGGTGTGGATTACTGTCCCAGCATTGGGAGTGGATTACTGTCCCAGCACTGGGAGTGGATTACTGACCCAGCACTGGGAGTGGATTCTGTCCCTGCACTGGGAGTGGATTACTGTCCCTGCACTGGGAGTGGATTACTGTCCCAGCATTGGGAGTAGATTACTGTCCCTGCACTGAGTGTGGATTACTGTCCCAACATTGGGAGTAGATTACTGTCCCTGCACTGAGAGTGGATTACTGTCCCTGCACTGGGAGTGGATTTACTGTCCCTGCATTGGGAGTAGATTACTGTCCCCGCACTGGGTGTGGATTACTGTCCCTGCACTGGGAGTAGATTACTGTCCCTGCACTGAGAGTGGATTACTGTCCCTGCACTGGGAGTGGATTACTGTCCCTGCACTGGGAGTGGATTACTATCCCTGCACTGGGAGTGGATTACTGTCCCCGCATTGGGAGTGGATTACTGTCCCCGCACTGAGAGTGGATTACTGTCCCCGCATTGGGAGTGGATTACTGTCCCCGCACTGGGAGCGGATTACTGTCCCTGCACTGGGAGCGGATTACTGTCCCTGCACTGGGAGTGGATTACTGTCCCTGCACTGGGAATGGATTACTATCCCTGCACTGGGAATGGATTACTGTCCCAGCACTGGGAGTGGATTACTGTACCTGCACTGGGAATGGATTACTGTCCTTGCACTGGGAGCGGATTACTGTCCCAGCACTGGGAGTGTATTACTGTCCCCACACTGGGAATGGATTACTGTCCCTGCACTGAGAGTGGATTACTGTCCCTGCACTGGGAGTGGATTACTGTCCCTGCACTGGGAGTGGATTACTATCCCTGCACTGGGAGTGGATTACTGTCCCCGCATTGGGAGTGGATTACTGTCCCCGCATTGGGAGTGGATTACTGTCCCTGCACTGAGAGTGGATTACTGTCCCTGCACTGGGAGTAGATTACTATCCCTGCACCAGGAGTGGATTACTATCCCTGCACTGGGAGTGGATTACTGTCCCCGCATTGGGAGTGGATTACTGTTCCTGCACTGAGAGTGGATTACTGTCCCAGCATTGGGAGTAGATTACTGTCCCTGCACTGGGAGTGGGTTACTGTCCCTGCACTGGGAGTGGATTACTGTCCCAGCACTGGGAGTAGATTACTGTCCCTGCACTGGGAGTAGATTACTGTCCCCGCACTGGGGGTGGATTACTGTCCCTGCACTGGGAGTAGATTACTGTCCCTGCACTGGGAGTGGATTACTGTCCCCGCACTGGGTGTGGATTACTGTCCCTGCACTGGGAGTGGATTACTGTCCCTGCACTGGGAGTGGATTACTTTCCCAGAACTGGGAGTGGATTACTGTCCCAGCACTGGGAGTAGATTACTGTCCCTGCACTGGCAGTAGATTACTGTCCCCGCACTGGGGGTGGATTACTGTCCCTGCACTGGAAGTAGATTACTGTCCCTGCACTGGGAGTGGTTTACTGTCCCCGCACTGGGTGTGGATTACTGTCCCTGCACTGGGAGTGGATTACTGTCCCTGCACTGGGAGTGGATTACTATCCCTGCACTGGGAGTGGATTACTGTCCCCGCATTGGGAGTGGATTACTGTCCCCGCATTGGGAGTGGATTACTGTCCCTGCACTGAGAGTGGATTACTGTCCCTGCACTGGGAGTAGATTACTATCCCTGCACCAGGAGTGGATTACTATCCCTGCACTGGGAGTGGATTACTGTCCCCGCATTGGGAGTGGATTACTGTTCCTGCACTGAGAGTGGATTACTGTCCCAGCATTGGGAGTAGATTACTGTCCCTGCACTGGGAGTGGGTTACTGTCCCTGCACTGGGAGTGGATTACTGTCCCAGCACTGGGAGTAGATTACTGTCCCTGCACTGGGAGTAGATTACTGTCCCCGCACTGGGGGTGGATTACTGTCCCTGCACTGGGAGTAGATTACTGTCCCTGCACTGGGAGTGGATTACTGTCCCCGCACTGGGTGTGGATTACTGTCCCTGCACTGGGAGTGGATTACTGTCCCTGCACTGGGAGTGGATTACTTTCCCAGAACTGGGAGTGGATTCTGTCCCAGCATTGGGAGTAGATTACTGTCCCTGCACTGGGAGTGGATTACTGTCTCCGCACTGGGTGTGGATTACTGTCCCCGCACTGGGTGTGGATTACTGTCCCTGCACTGGGAGTGGATTACTGTCCCAGCATTGGGAGTAGATTACTGTCCCTGCACTGAGAGTGGATTACTGTCCCAGCATTGGGAGTAGATTACTGTCCCTGCACTGAGAGTGGATTACTGTCCCAGCATTGGGAGTAGATTACTGTCCCTGCACTGGGAGTGGATTACTGTCTCCGCACTGGGTGTGGATTACTGTCCCTGCACTGGGAGTGGATTCTGTCCCAGCATTGGGAGTAGATTACTGTCCCTGCACTGGGAGTGGATTACTGTCCCCGCACTGGGAGTGGATTCTGTCCCAGCATTGGGAGTAGATTACTGTCCCTGCACTGGGAGTGGATTACTGTCTCCGCACAGGGAGTGGATTCTGTCCCTGTACTGGGAGTGGATTACTGTCCCTGCACTGGGAGTGGATTACTGTCCCAGCATTGGGAGTAGATTACTGTCCCTGCACTGAGAGTGGATTACTGTCCCAGCATTGGGAGTAGATTACTGTCCCTGCACTGAGAGTGGATTACTGTCCCTGCACTGGGAGTGGATTTACTGTCCCTGCATTGGGAGTAGATTACTGTCCCCGCACTGGGTGTGGATTACTGTCCCAGCTTTGGGAGTAGATTACTGTCCCTGCACTGAGAGTGGATTACTGTCCCTGCACTGGGAGTGGATTACTGTCCCTGCACTGAGAGTGGATTACTATCCCTGCACTGGGAGTGGATTACTGTCCCCGCATTGGGAGTGGATTACTGTCCCAGCACTGGGAGTAGATTACCGTCCCTGCACTGGCAGTAGATTACTGTCCCCGCACTGGGGGTGGATTACTGTCCCTGCACTGGAAGTAGATTACTGTCCCTGCACTGGGAGTGGTTTACTGTCCCCGCACTGGGTGTGGATTACTGTCCCTGCACTGGGAGTGGATTACTGTCCCTGCACTGGGAGTGGATTACTATCCCTGCACTGGGAGTGGATTACTGTCCCCGCATTGGGAGTGGATTACTGTCCCCGCATTGGGAGTGGATTACTGTCCCTGCACTGAGAGTGGATTACTGTCCCTGCACTGGGAGTAGATTACTATCCCTGCACCAGGAGTGGATTACTATCCCTGCACTGGGAGTGGATTACTGTCCCCGCATTGGGAGTGGATTACTGTTCCTGCACTGAGAGTGGATTACTGTCCCAGCATTGGGATTAGATTACTGTCCCTGCACTGGGAGTGGGTTACTGTCCCTGCACTGGGAGTGGATTACTGTCCCAGCACTGGGAGTAGATTACTGTCCCTGCACTGGGAGTAGATTACTGTCCCCGCACTGGGGGTGGATTACTGTCCCTGCACTGGGAGTAGATTACTGTCCCTGCACTGGGAGTGGATTACTGTCCCCGCACTGGGTGTGGATTACTGTCCCTGCACTGGGAGTGGATTACTGTCCCTGCACTGGGAGTGGATTACTTTCCCAGAACTGGGAGTGGATTCTGTCCCAGCATTGGGAGTAGATTACTGTCCCTGCACTGGGAGTGGATTACTGTCTCCGCACTGGGTGTGGATTACTGTCCCCGCACTGGGTGTGGATTACTGTCCAGGTATTGGGAGTAGATTACTGTCCCTGCACTGGGAGTGGATTACTGTCCCTGCACTGGGAGTGGATTCTGTCCCAGCATTGGGAGTAGATTACTGTCCCTGCACTGGGAGTGGATTACTGTCCCCGCACTGGGAGTGGATTCTGTCCCAGCATTGGGAGTAGATTACTGTCCCTGCACTGGGAGTGGATTACTGTCTCCGCACAGGGAGTGGATTCTGTCCCAGCATTGGGAGTTGATTACTGTCCCTGCACTGGGAGTGGATTACTGTCCCCGCACAGAGAGTGGATTACTGTCCCCGCACTGGGTGTGGATTGCTGTCCCAGCATTGGGAGTAGATTACTGTCCCAGCACTGGGAGTGGAATCTGTCCCAGCATTGGGAGTAGATTACTGTCCCTGCACTGGGAGTGGATTACTGTCCCCGCACTGAGAGTGGATTACTGTCCCCGCACTGGGAGTGGATTACTGTCCCCGCATTGGGAGTGGATTACTGTCCCCGCACTGGGAGCGGATTACTGTCCCTGCACTGGGAGCGGATTACTGTCCCTGCATAGGGAGTGGATTACTGTCCCTGCACTGGGAATGGATTACTATCCCTGCACTGGGAATGGATTACTGTCCCAGCACTGGGAGTGGATTACTGTACCTGCACTGGGAATGGATTACTGTCCTTGCACTGGGAGCGGATTACTGTCCCAGCACTGGGAGTGTATTACTGTCCCCACACTGGGAATGGATTACTGTCCCTGCACTGGGAGTGGATTACTGTCCCTGCACTGGGAGTGGATTACTATCCCTGCACTGGGAGTGGATTACTGTCCCCGCATTGGGAGTGGATTACTGTCCCCGCATTGTGAGTGGATTACTGTCCCTGCACTGAGAGTGGATTACTGTCCCTGCACTGGGAGTAGATTACTATCCCTGCACCAGGAGTGGATTACTATCCCTGCACTGGGAGTGGATTACTGTCCCCGCATTGGGAGTGGATTACTGTTCCTGCACTGAGAGTGGATTACTGTCCCAGCATTGGGAGTAGATTACTGTCCCTGCACTGGGAGTGGGTTACTGTCCCTGCACTGGGAGTGGATTACTGTCCCAGCACTGGGAGTAGATTACTGTCCCTGCACTGGGAGTAGATTACTGTCCCCGCACTGGGGGTGGATTACTGTCCCTGCACTGGGAGTAGATTACTGTCCCTGCACTGGGAGTGGATTACTGTCCCCGCACTGGGTGTGGATTACTGTCCCTGCACTGGGAGTGGATTACTGTCCCTGCACTGGGAGTGGATTACTTTCCCAGAACTGGGAGTGGATTCTGTCCCAGCATTGGGAGTAGATTACTGTCCCTGCACTGGGAGTGGATTACTGTCTCCGCACTGGGTGTGGATTACTGTCCCCGCACTGGGTGTGGATTACTGTCCAGGTATTGGGAGTAGATTACTGTCCCTGCACTGGGAGTGGATTACTGTCCCTGCACTGGGAGTGGATTCTGTCCCAGCATTGGGAGTAGATTACTGTCCCTGCACTGGGAGTGGATTACTGTCCCCGCACTGGGAGTGGATTCTGTCCCAGCATTGGGAGTAGATTACTGTCCCTGCACTGGGAGTGGATTACTGTCTCCGCACAGGGAGTGGATTCTGTCCCAGCATTGGGAGTTGATTACTGTCCCTGCACTGGGAGTGGATTACTGTCCCCGCACAGAGAGTGGATTACTGCCCCCGCACTGGGTGTGGATTGCTGTCCCAGCATTGGGAGTAGATTACTGTCCCAGCACTGGGAGTGGAATCTGTCCCAGCATTGGGAATAGATTACTGTCCCTGCACTGGGAGTGGATTACTGTCCCCGCACTGAGAGTGGATTACTGTCCCCGCACTGGGAGTGGATTACTGTCCCCGCATTGGGAGTGGATTACTGTCCCCGCACTGGGAGCGGATTACTGTCCCTGCACCGGGAGTGGATTACTGTCCCTGCACTGGGAGTGGATTACTATCCCTGCACTAGGAATGGATTACTGTCCCAGCACTGGGAGTGGATTACTGTACCTGCACTGGGAATGGATTACTGTCCTTGCACTGGGAGCGGATTACTGTCCCAGCACTGGGAGCGGAACACTGTCCCTGCACTGGGAATGGATTACTGTCCCTGCACTGGGAATGGATTACTGTCCCAGCACTGGGAGTGTATTACTGTCCCCACACTGGGAATGGATTACTGTCCCTGCACTGGGAGTGGATTACAGTCCCTGCACTGAGAGTGGATTACTGTCCCTGCACTGGGAGTGGATTATTGTCCCAGCACTGGGAGCGGATTACTACCCCTGCACTGAGAGTGGATTACTGTCCCCGCACTGGGAGTGGATTACTGTCCCAGCATTGGGAGTAGATTACTGTCCCTGCTCTGGGAATGGATTACTTTCCCAGCACTGGGAGCGGATTACTGTCCCTGCACTGGGAGTGGATTACTGTCCCTGCACTGGGAATGGATTACTGTCCCTGCTCTGGGAATGGATTACTTTCCCAGCACTGGGAGCGGATTACTGTCCCTGCACTGGGAGTGGATTACTGTCCCTGCACTGGGAGTGGATTACTATCCCTGCACTGGGAATGGATTACTGTCCCAGCACTGGGAGTGGATTACTGTCCCCACACTGGGAGTGGATTACTGTCCCTGCACTGGGAGTGGATTACTGCCCATGCACTGGGAGTGGATTACTGTCCCTGCCTTGGGAGTGGATTTCTGTTCCTGCACTGGGAGTATATTACTGTCCCTGCACTGGGAGTGGATTACTGCCCCTGCACTGGGAGTGGATTACTGTCCCCGCACTGGGAGTGAATTACTGTCCCAGCACTGGGAGTGGATTACTGTCCCTGCACTGAGAGTGGATTCTGTCCCCGCACTGGGAGTGGATTACTGTCCCCGCACTGGGAGTGGATTACTGTCCCAGCATTGGGAGTAGATTACTGTCCCTGCACTGAGAGTGGATTACTGTCTCAGCATTGGGAGCAGATTACTGTCCCTGCATTGGGAGTGGATTACTGTCCCCGCATTGGGAGTGGATTCTGTCCCAGCACTGGGAATGGATTCTGTCCCAGCACTGGGAGTAGATTGCTGTCCCCGCACTGGGAGTGGATTACTGTCCCCGCACTGAGAGTGGATTACTGTCCCCGCACTGGGTGTGGATTACTGTCCCAGCATTGGGAGTGGATTACTGTCCCAGCACTGGGAGTGGATTACTGACCCAGCACTGGGAGTGGATTCTGTCCCTGCACTGGGAGTGGATTACTGTCCCTGCACTGGGAGTGGATTACTGTCCCAGCATTGGGAGTAGATTACTGTCCCTGCACTGAGTGTGGATTACTGTCCCAACATTGGGAGTAGATTACTGTCCCTGCACTGAGAGTGGATTACTGTCCCTGCACTGGGAGTGGATTTACTGTCCCTGCATTGGGAGTAGATTACTGTCCCCGCACTGGGTGTGGATTACTGTCCCTGCACTGGGAGTAGATTACTGTCCCTGCACTGAGAGTGGATTACTGTCCCTGCACTGGGAGTGGATTACTGTCCCTGCACTGGGAGTGGATTACTATCCCTGCACTGGGAGTGGATTACTGTCCCCGCATTGGGAGTGGATTACTGTCCCAGCACTGGGAGTAGATTACTGTCCCTGCACTGGCAGTAGATTACTGTCCCCGCACTGGGGGTGGATTACTGTCCCTGCACTGGAAGTAGATTACTGTCCCTGCACTGGGAGTGGTTTACTGTCCCCGCACTGGGTGTGGATTACTGTCCCTGCACTGGGAGTGGATTACTGTCCCTGCACTGGGAGTGGATTACTATCCCTGCACTGGGAGTGGATTACTGTCCCCGCATTGGGAGTGGATTACTGTCCCCGCATTGGGAGTGGATTACTGTCCCTGCACTGAGAGTGGATTACTGTCCCTGCACTGGGAGTAGATTACTATCCCTGCACCAGGAGTGGATTACTATCCCTGCACTGGGAGTGGATTACTGTCCCCGCATTGGGAGTGGATTACTGTTCCTGCACTGAGAGTGGATTACTGTCCCAGCATTGGGAGTAGATTACTGTCCCTGCACTGGGAGTGGGTTACTGTCCCTGCACTGGGAGTGGATTACTGTCCCAGCACTGGGAGTAGATTACTGTCCCTGCACTGGGAGTAGATTACTGTCCCCGCCCTGGGGGTGGATTACTGTCCCTGCACTGGGAGTAGATTACTGTCCCTGCACTGGGAGTGGATTACTGTCCCCGCACTGGGTGTGGATTACTGTCCCTGCACTGGGAGTGGATTACTGTCCCTGCACTGGGAGTGGATTACTTTCCCAGAACTGGGAGTGGATTCTGTCCCAGCATTGGGAGTAGATTACTGTCCCTGCACTGGGAGTGGATTACTGTCTCCGCACTGGGTGTGGATTACTGTCCCCGCACTGGGTGTGGATTACTGTCCAGGTATTGGGAGTAGATTACTGTCCCTGCACTGGGAGTGGATTACTGTCCCTGCACTGGGAGTGGATTCTGTCCCAGCATTGGGAGTAGATTACTGTCCCTGCACTGGGAGTGGATTACTGTCCCCGCACTGGGAGTGGATTCTGTCCCAGCATTGGGAGTAGATTACTGTCCCTGCACTGGGAGTGGATTACTGTCTCCGCACAGGGAGTGGATTCTGTCCCTGTACTGGGAGTGGATTACTGTCCCTGCACTGGGAGTGGATTACTGTCCCAGCATTGGGAGTAGATTACTGTCCCTGCACTGAGAGTGGATTACTGTCCCAGCATTGGGAGTAGATTACTGTCCCTGCACTGAGAGTGGATTACTGTCCCTGCACTGGGAGTGGATTTACTGTCCCTGCATTGGGAGTAGATTACTGTCCCCGCACTGGGTGTGGATTACTGTCCCAGCTTTGGGAGTAGATTACTGTCCCTGCACTGAGAGTGGATTACTGTCCCTGCACTGGGAGTGGATTACTGTCCCTGCACTGGGAGTGGATTACTATCCCTGCACTGGGAGTGGATTACTGTCCCCGCATTGGGAGTGGATTACTGTCCCAGCACTGGGAGTAGATTACTGTCCCTGCACTGGCAGTAGATTACTGTCCCCGCACTGGGGGTGGATTACTGTCCCTGCACTGGAAGTAGATTACTGTCCCTGCACTGGGAGTGGTTTACTGTCCCCGCACTGGGTGTGGATTACTGTCCCTGCACTGGGAGTGGATTACTGTCCCTGCACTGGGAGTGGATTACTATCCCTGCACTGGGAGTGGATTACTGTCCCCGCATTGGGAGTGGATTACTGTCCCCGCATTGGGAGTGGATTACTGTCCCTGCACTGAGAGTGGATTACTGTCCCTGCACTGGGAGTAGATTACTATCCCTGCACCAGGAGTGGATTACTATCCCTGCACTGCGAGTGGATTACTGTCCCCGCATTGGGAGTGGATTACTGTTCCTGCACTGAGAGTGGATTACTGTCCCAGCATTGGGAGTAGATTACTGTCCCTGCACTGGGAGTGGGTTACTGTCCCTGCACTGGGAGTGGATTACTGTCCCAGCACTGGGAGTAGATTACTGTCCCTGCACTGGGAGTAGATTACTGTCCCCACACTGGGGGTGGATTACTGTCCCTGCACTGGGAGTAGATTACTGTCCCTGCACTGGGAGTGGATTACTGTCCCCGCACTGGGTGTGGATTACTGTCCCTGCACTGGGAGTGGATTACTGTCCCTGCACTGGGAGTGGATTACTTTCCCAGAACTGGGAGTGGATTCTGTCCCAGCATTGGGAGTAGATTACTGTCCCTGCACTGGGAGTGGATTACTGTCTCCGCACTGGGTGTGGATTACTGTCCCCGCACTGGGTGTGGATTACTGTCCAGGTATTGGGAGTAGATTACTGTCCCTGCACTGGGAGTGGATTACTGTCCCTGCACTGGGAGTGGATTCTGTCCCAGCATTGGGAGTAGATTACTGTCCCTGCACTGGGAGTGGATTACTGTCCCCGCACTGGGAGTGGATTCTGTCCCAGCATTGGGAGTAGATTACTGTCCCTGCACTGGGAGTGGATTACTGTCTCCGCACAGGGAGTGGATTCTGTCCCAGCATTGGGAGTTGATTACTGTCCCTGCACTGGGAGTGGATTACTGTCCCCGCACAGAGAGTGGATTACTGTCCCCGCACTGGGTGTGGATTGCTGTCCCAGCATTGGGAGTAGATTACTGTCCCAGCACTGGGAGTGGAATCTGTCCCAGCATTGGGAGTAGATTACTGTCCCTGCACTGGGAGTGGATTACTGTCCCCGCACTGAGAGTGGATTACTGTCCCCGCACTGGGAGTGGATTACTGTCCCCGCATTGGGAGTGGATTACTGTCCCCGCACTGGGAGCGGATTACTGTCCCTGCACTGGGAGCGGATTACTGTCCCTGCACTGGGAGTGGATTACTGTCCCTGCACTGGGAATGGATTACTATCCCTGCACTGGGAATGGATTACTGTCCCAGCACTGGGAGTGGATTACTGTACCTGCACTGGGAATGGATTACTTTCCTTGCACTGGGAGCGGATTACTGTCCCAGCACTGGGAGTGTATTACTGTCCCCACACTGGGAATGGATTACTGTCCCTGCACTGAGAGTGGATTACTGTCCCTGCACTGGGAGTGGATTACTGTCCCTGCACTGGGAGTGGATTACTATCCCTGCACTGGGAGTGGATTACTGTCCCCGCATTGGGAGTGGATTACTGTCCCCGCATTGGGAGTGGATTACTGTCCCTGCACTGAGAGTGGATTACTGTCCCTGCACTGGGAGTAGATTACTATCCCTGCACCAGGAGTGGATTACTATCCCTGCACTGGGAGTGGATTACTGTCCCCGCATTGGGAGTGGATTACTGTTCCTGCACTGAGAGTGGATTACTGTCCCAGCATTGGGAGTAGATTACTGTCCCTGCACTGGGAGTGGGTTACTGTCCCTGCACTGGGAGTGGATTACTGTCCCAGCACTGGGAGTAGATTACTGTCCCTGCACTGGGAGTAGATTACTGTCCCCGCACTGGGGGTGGATTACTGTCCCTGCACTGGGAGTAGATTACTGTCCCTGCACTGGGAGTGGATTACTGTCCCCGCACTGGGTGTGGATTACTGTCCCTGCACTGGGAGTGGATTACTGTCCCTGCACTGGGAGTGGATTACTTTCCCAGAACTGGGAGTGGATTACTGTCCCAGCACTGGGAGTAGATTACTGTCCCTGCACTGGCAGTAGATTACTGTCCCCGCACTGGGTGTGGATTACTGTCCCTGCACTGGAAGTAGATTACTGTCCCTGCACTGGGAGTGGTTTACTGTCCCCGCACTGGGTGTGGATTACTGTCCCTGCACTGGGAGTGGATTACTGTCCCTGCACTGGGAGTGGATTACTATCCCTGCACTGGGAGTGGATTACTGTCCCCGCATTGGGAGTGGATTACTGTCCCCGCATTGGGAGTGGATTACTGTCCCTGCACTGAGAGTGGATTACTGTCCCTGCACTGGGAGTAGATTACTATCCCTGCACCAGGAGTGGATTACTATCCCTGCACCAGGAGTGGATTACTATCCCTGCACTGGGAGTGGATTACTGTCCCCGCATTGGGAGTGGATTACTGTTCCTGCACTGAGAGTGGATTACTGTCCCAGCATTGGGAGTAGATTACTGTCCCTGCACTGGGAGTGGGTTACTGTCCCTGCACTGGGAGTGGATTACTGTCCCAGCACTGGGAGTAGATTACTGTCCCCGCACTGGGGGTGGATTACTGTCCCTGCACTGGGAGTAGATTACTGTCCCTGCACTGGGAGTGGATTACTGTCCCCGCACTGGGTGTGGATTACTGTCCCTGCACTGGGAGTGGATTACTGTCCCTGCACTGGGAGTGGATTACTTTCCCAGAACTGGGAGTGGATTCTGTCCCAGCATTGGGAGTAGATTACTGTCCCTGCACTGGGAGTGGATTACTGTCTCCGCACTGGGTGTGGATTACTGTCCCCGCACTGGGTGTGGATTACTGTCCCTGCACTGGCAGTGGATTACTGTCCCAGCATTGGGAGTAGATTACTGTCCCTGCACTGAGAGTGGATTACTGTCCCAGCATTGGGAGTAGATTACTGTCCCTGCACTGAGAGTGGATTACTGTCCCAGCATTGGGAGTAGATTACTGTCCCTGCACTGGGAGTGGATTACTGTCTCCGCACTGGGTGTGGATTACTGTCCCTGCACTGGGAGTGGATTCTGTCCCAGCATTGGGAGTAGATTACTGTCCCTGCACTGGGAGTGGATTACTGTCCCCGCACTGGGAGTGGATTCTGTCCCAGCATTGGGAGTAGATTACTGTCCCTGCACTGGGAGTGGATTACTGTCTCCGCACAGGGAGTGGATTCTGTCCCTGTACTGGGAGTGGATTACTGTCCCTGCACTGGGAGTGGATTACTGTCCCAGCATTGGGAGTAGATTACTGTCCCTGCACTGAGAGTGGATTACTGTCCCAGCATTGGGAGTAGATTACTGTCCCTGCACTGAGAGTGGATTACTGTCCCTGCACTGGGAGTGGATTTACTGTCCCTGCATTGGGAGTAGATTACTGTCCCCGCACTGGGTGTGGATTACTGTCCCAGCTTTGGGAGTAGATTACTGTCCCTGCACTGAGAGTGGATTACTGTCCCTGCACTGGGAGTGGATTACTGTCCCTGCACTGAGAGTGGATTACTATCCCTGCACTGGGAGTGGATTACTGTCCCCGCATTGGGAGTGGATTACTGTCCCAGCACTGGGAGTAGATTACTGTCCCTGCACTGGCAGTAGATTACTGTCCCCGCACTGGGGGTGGATTACTGTCCCTGCACTGGAAGTAGATTACTGTCCCTGCACTGGGAGTGGTTTACTGTCCCCGCACTGGGTGTGGATTACTGTCCCTGCACTGGGAGTGGATTACTGTCCCTGCACTGGGAGTGGATTACTATCCCTGCACTGGGAGTGGATTACTGTCCCCGCATTGGGAGTGGATTACTGTCCCCGCATTGGGAGTGGATTACTGTCCCTGCACTGAGAGTGGATTACTGTCCCTGCACTGGGAGTAGATTACTATCCCTGCACCAGGAGTGGATTACTATCCCTGCACTGGGAGTGGATTACTGTCCCCGCATTGGGAGTGGATTACTGTTCCTGCACTGAGAGTGGATTACTGTCCCAGCATTGGGATTAGATTACTGTCCCTGCACTGGGAGTGGGTTACTGTCCCTGCACTGGGAGTGGATTACTGTCCCAGCACTGGGAGTAGATTACTGTCCCTGCACTGGGAGTAGATTACTGTCCCCGCACTGGGGGTGGATTACTGTCCCTGCACTGGGAGTAGATTACTGTCCCTGCACTGGGAGTGGATTACTGTCCCCGCACTGGGTGTGGATTACTGTCCCTGCACTGGGAGTGGATTACTGTCCCTGCACTGGGAGTGGATTACTTTCCCAGAACTGGGAGTGGATTCTGTCCCAGCATTGGGAGTAGATTACTGTCCCTGCACTGGGAGTGGATTACTGTCTCCGCACTGGGTGTGGATTACTGTCCCCGCACTGGGTGTGGATTACTGTCCAGGTATTGGGAGTAGATTACTGTCCCTGCACTGGGAGTGGATTACTGTCCCTGCACTGGGAGTGGATTACTGTCCCCGCACTGGGTGTGGATTACTGTCCCTGCACTGGGAGTGGATTACTGTCCCTGCACTGGGAGTGGATTACTTTCCCAGAACTGGGAGTGGATTCTGTCCCAGCATTGGGAGTAGATTACTGTCCCTGCACTGGGAGTGGATTACTGTCTCCGCACTGGGTGTGGATTACTGTCCCCGCACTGGGTGTGGATTACTGTCCAGGTATTGGGAGTAGATTACTGTCCCTGCACTGGGAGTGGATTACTGTCCCTGCACTGGGAGTGGATTCTGTCCCAGCATTGGGAGTAGATTACTGTCCCTGCACTGGGAGTGGATTACTGTCCCCGCACTGGGAGTGGATTCTGTCCCAGCATTGGGAGTAGATTACTGTCCCTGCACTGGGAGTGGATTACTGTCTCCGCACAGGGAGTGGATTCTGTCCCAGCATTGGGAGTTGATTACTGTCCCTGCACTGGGAGTGGATTACTGTCCCCGCACAGAGAGTGGATTACTGCCCCCGCACTGGGTGTGGATTGCTGTCCCAGCATTGGGAGTAGATTACTGTCCCAGCACTGGGAGTGGAATCTGTCCCAGCATTGGGAGTAGATTACTGTCCCTGCACTGGGAGTGGATTACTGTCCCCGCACTGAGAGTGGATTACTGTCCCCGCACTGGGAGTGGATTACTGTCCCCGCATTGGGAGTGGATTACTGTCCCCGCACTGGGAGCGGATTACTGTCCCTGCACTGGGAGTGGATTACTGTCCCTGCACTGGGAGTGGATTACTATCCCTGCACTGGGAATGGATTACTGTCCCAGCACTGGGAGTGGATTACTGTACCTGCACTGGGAATGGATTACTGTCCTTGCACTGGGAGCGGATTACTGTCCCAGCACTGGGAGCGGAACACTGTCCCTGCACTGGGAATGGATTACTGTCCCTGCACTGGGAATGGATTACTGTCCCAGCACTGGGAGTGTATTACTGTCCCCACACTGGGAATGGATTACTGTCCCTGCACTGGGAGTGGATTACAGTCCCTGCACTGAGAGTGGATTACTGTCCCTGCACTGGGAGTGGATTATTGTCCCAGCACTGGGAGCGGATTACTACCCCTGCACTGAGAGTGGATTACTGTCCCCGCACTGGGAGTGGATTACTGTCCCAGCATTGGGAGTAGATTACTGTCCCTGCTCTGGGAATGGATTACTTTCCCAGCACTGGGAGCGGATTACTGTCCCTGCACTGGGAGTGGATTACTGTCCCTGCACTGGGAATGGATTACTGTCCCTGCTCTGGGAATGGATTACTTTCCCAGCACTGGGAGCGGATTACTGTCCCTGCACTGGGAGTGGATTACTGTCCCTGCACTGGGAGTGGATTACTATCCCTGCACTGGGAATGGATTACTGTCCCAGCACTGGGAGTGGATTACTGTCCCCACACTGGGAGTGGATTACTGTCCCTGCACTGGGAGTGGATTACTGCCCATGCACTGGGAGTGGATTACTGTCCCTGCCTTGGGAGTGGATTTCTGTTCCTGCACTGGGAGTATATTACTGTCCCTGCACTGGGAGTGGATTACTGCCCCTGCACTGGGAGTGGATTACTGTCCCCGCACTGGGAGTGAATTACTGTCCCAGCACTGGGAGTGGATTACTGTCCCTGCACTGAGAGTGGATTCTGTCCCCGCACTGGGAGTGGATTACTGTCCCCGCACTGGGAGTGGATTACTGTCCCTGCACTGGGAGTGGATTACTGTCCCTGCACTGAGAGTGGATTACAGTCCCTGCCTTGGGAGTGGATTTCTGTTCCTGCACTGGGAGTAGATTACTGTCCCCGCACTGGGAGTGGATTACTGTCCCTGCACTGGGAGTGGATTACTGCCCCTGCACTGGGAGTGGATTACTGTCCCTGCCTTGGGAGTGGATTACTGTCCCTGCACTGGGAGTGGATTACTGTCCCTGCACTGGGAGTGGAGCACTGTCTTTCCACCAGGAGTGGATTACTGTCCCTGCACTGGGAGTGGAGCACTGTCTTTCCACCAAGAGTGGATTACTGTCCCTGCACTGGGAGTGGATTATTGTCCCTGCACTGGGAGTGGATTACTGCCCCTGCACTGGGAGTGGATTACTGTCCCTGCCTTGGGAGTGGATTTCTGTTCCTGCACTGGGAGTATATTACTGTCCCTGCACTGGGAGTGGATTACTGTCCCTGCACTGGGAGTGGATTACTGCCCCTGCACTGGGAGTGGATTACTGTCCCCGCACTGGAAGTGAATTACTGTCCCAGCACTGGGAGTGAATTACTGTCCCTGCACTGGGAGTCGATTACTGTCCCTGCACTGGGAGTGGATTATTGTCCCTGCACTGGGAGTGGATTACTGCCCCTGCACTGGGAGTGGATTAGTGTCCCTGCCTTGGGAGTGGATTTCTGTTCCTGCACTGGGAGTATATTACTGTCCCTGCACTGGGAGTGGATTACTGTCCCTGCACTGGGAGTGGATTACTGCCCCTGCACTGGGAGTGGATTACTGTCCCCGCACTGGGAGTGAATTACTGTCCCAGCACTGGGAGTGAATTACTGTCCCTGCACTGGGAGCCGATTACTGTCCCTGCACTGGGAGTGGATTACTGTCCCTGCACTGAGAGTGGATTAAAGTCCCTGCCTTGGGAGTGGATTTCTGTTCCTGCACTGGGAGTATATTACTGTCCCTGCACTGGGAGTGGATTACTGTCCCTGCACTGGGAGTGGATTACTGTCCCTGCCTTGGGAGTGGATTACTGTCCCTGCACTGGGAGTGGAGTACTGTCCCTGCACTGGGAGTGGAGCACTGTCTTTCCACCAGGAGTGGATTACTGTCCCTGCACTGGGAGTGGAGCACTGTCTTTCCACCAGGAGTGGATTACTGTTCCTGCACTGGGAGTGGAGCACTGTCTTTCCACCAAGAGTGGATTACTGTCCCTGCACTGGGAGTGAATTATTTTCCCTGCACTGGGAGTGTATTACTGTCCCTGCACTGGGAGTGGATTACTATCCCTGCACTGGGAGTGGATTACTTTTCCTCGCACTGGGAGTGGATTACTGTCCCTATACTGGGAGTGGATTACTGTCCCTGCACTGCGAGTGGATTACTGTCCCTGCCTTGGGATTGGATTACTGTCCCTGCACTGGGAGTGGATTACTGTCCCTGCACTGGGAGTGGATTACTGTCCCAGCACTGGGAGTGTATTACTGTCCCTGCACTGGGAGTGGATTACTGTCCCTGCACTGAGAGTAGATTACTGTCCCTGCACTGGGAGTGGATTACTGTCCCAGCACTGGGAGTGGTTTACTGTCCCTGCACTGGGAGTCGATTACTTTCCCAGCACTGTGAGTATATTACTTTCCCAGCACTGGGAGTGGATTACTGTCCCAGCACTGGGTGTGGATTACTGTCCCTGCACTGGGAGTGGATTACTGTCCCAGCACTGGGAGTGTATTACTGTCCCTGCACTGGGAGTGGATTACTGTCCCTGCACTGAGAGTAGATTACTGTCCCTGCACTGGGAGTGGATTACTGTCCCAGCACTGGGAGTGGATTACTGTCCCAGCACTGGGTGTGGATTACTGTCCCTGCACTGGGTGTGGATTACTGTCCCTGCACTGGGAGTGTATTACTGTCCCAGCACTGGGAGTGTATTACTCTCCCTGCACTGGTTGTGGATTACTAATCCAGCACCTGGAGTGGATTACTATTCCAGCACTGGGAGTGGATTACTATCCCAGCACTGGGAGTATATTACTGTCCCAGCACTGGGAGTGGATTACTATCCCAGCACTGAGAGTGGATTACTATCCCAGCATTGGGAGTGGATTACTGTCCCAGCAGAGAGTTTGCCCCTTGATTCCCATTAATTCCAGTTTTGCCAGGGCTCCTTGATGTCACGCTCGATCAAAGGCTGTCACTCTCACCTCACCTCTGGAATTCAGCTATTTTGTCCATATTTGAATGAAGGCTGGGATGGGGTCAGGAGTTGAGTGGCCATGACAGAACCCAACTGGGCGTCACTGAGCAGGTTATTGCTGAGTAGGTGCTGCTTGATAGCTCTGTTGATGACACCTTCTGTTACTTTACTGATGATCAAGAGTGGACTGATGCTTTGGCAATTAGTTGGGTTGGATGCTAGGTTTTGTGAAGACAGCTTATCAAGGGAATTTTTCCACATTGCCGGGTAGATGCTAATGTTGTGGTTGTGCTGGTATACCTTGGGTAGGGGAGCGGCAAGTTCTGGGGCAGCAATCTTCAGCACGATTGTCAGAGTATTGTCAAGATCTTTGAAATCGTCAGCACCTTCAGATATTTCTTGACGTCTCATGAAGTGAATCGAATTGGCTGAAGGACATGTATCTGTGATGCTGGAGACCACTGGAGGAGGCCAGGATGAATCATCCACTCAGCACTGTCGGCCGAAAATCGCTGCCAATGATTCAGCTGTTCTACAATCATTCCTTATTCAATCAGTGTGGGCAGATGCTGGACACACTTTCTCCACAGGTTTGTAAGGAGGGGCAGTTTTGCCCCGTTATCGAGTCATAGAGGTCTAAAGTATAGAAACAAACCCTTCAGCCTGACCAGCCTATGCCGCCCAGTTTTCATAATTAAACTAATTCCATTTGCCGACGTTTGGTCCATATCCCACCATGTACCTGTTTAAATGTTTCTTAAATGATGAAATTGTACTCCTTTCCACCATTACCCCAGCAGCCCATTCCAGACACTCACCACCCTCTGTGTGGAAGAATTGCCCTTTTATATCTCTCCCCTCTCACCATATTTTAGACTCCCCTTTCATTAGGAAAAGCTGTTGACTGTCTACCTTATCTATGCCTCTCATAATTTTATAGACCTCTACAGGGTCACACCTCAGCCTCCAGTGTTCCTGGGAAAAAGGTCCCAGTCTATCCAAACTCATAACACAAACTCTCCAGTCCAGGTAGCATCCTAGTTAATCTTTTCTGAACTCTTTCCAGTTTAATAGCATCCTTTCTACAGTAGCCCAGGGCAACCAGAACTGCACGCTGTTTTCCAAATTGGCCTTAGCAACATCTTGTACAGCTGCAACAAGACTTCCCAACTGCTGGACTCAATGCTCTGACCAATGACAGCAAGCATGCTGAAAGCCTTCTTCACTGCCCCTGTCTACCCGTGACTCCATTTTGGAGGATCTAGGAACCTGTACCCTTAGATCTCTATGTTCTATAACACTCCTCAGGGCCCCACCATTGACTCGCAGAGTTTTGATTGGTTTCCAACCAAGACCAGTTGCGAGAATTCAGAAATGCTCGATGTGTTAACAACTTCATGGAATCATAGAATCCCTACAGTGTGGAAACAGGCCATTCGGCCCAGCAAGTCCACACCGACCCTCGGAAGAATATCTTACCCAGACACTTTCCCCCACCTTATTAATCTAAATTTCCCGTGACTAACGCATCTAACCTCCACACTCCCTGAACTCTATGGGTAATTTAGCATGGCCAATACACCTAACCTGCATATCATTGGACTGTGGGAGGAAACCGGAGCACCTGGAGGAAACCCACACAGACACGGGGAGATTGTGCAAACTTGACAAAGACAATCGCTCGAGGCTGGAATCAAACCTGGGGTCCCTGGCGCTGTGAGGCAGCGCTGCTAACCACTGAGCCACCGTGCCAGCCCAACTTCTTGACTGATTCCTGTGCAAGTGACCACAGCCCAATCTTCAGACAGAAACATACAGCCTGTGGAGGGGAAAACATCTCTCCCAATCTCCCTTCCATGAGAGGAAGAGAAAAAGAAAATCCCAGAAATGGATTATTCTCCCTGTGCCAAGAATGGATTGTTATTCCTGTAACGCGGAATCTACCACCTCTGATGTTCCTCAGGAAGCAGGAACAGGGGACTGAGTTAGATGATCAGCCATGGTCATATGGAGTGGTGGATCAAGCTCGATTATGTTCCTTTACGAACACAGACCATCAACTCCCCAACTTTCTGGCACATTGTCAGATGAGTCACCACCACCAACTGGTGCCCTCAGCATGGAGATGGTGCGACGGTGGGTGTGTGCCAAGAAACATGCCATGGGTGATGGAATACCGTGACCATGGCTGAGGTCATGTGGTACAGGACACGGTATATAAAGTCATTCAGTCATATGGCAACTAGTCTTGATCAACCAGATTCCCTAAACTGAACCATTTGCCTGCATTCGGCCCATATCACTCAAAATCTTTCTTTTTCATGTACCTGTCCAAATGTCTTTTAAATATTGCAACTGTAGCTGCATCTACCATTTCCTCTGGTAGCTTGTTCCATATAACCAACATCCTCTGCATGAAAAAGTTACCCCTCAGGTCCCTTTTAAATCTTACCCTCTCTCCTTAAACCTATGTCCATAGTTTTGAATTCCCGGACCCTGGGGCAAAGATCTTGGCCATTCACCTTATCTAAATCTCTTACACATGTGTAAATCTCTACAAAATCACTCCCTCAACCTGCAAAGTTCTGGGGACAAAAGTCCCAAGCTAGCCAGCCTCTCCTTATAACGCAAACCCTCCATTCCCAGCAATAGTGACCTAACTTTTGGAATATTGGCAAGATTAGGGAACCACAGATGAGACTAGCAAAGAGGGAAAAGAAGGCATACATTAGTTCTAGGTGACTGAAAACATATGAAGCTTTAGAAGAATATTGGGAAGGTAGGACCAATCTGAAATGAGGAATTAAGAGGGCTAAAATGGGTCATGAGATATCTTTAGCAAACAGGGTTAAGGGGCGGCACAGTGGCTCAGTCACTGCTGCCTCGCAGCGCCAGGTTCAATTCCAGCCTCGGGCGATTGTCTGCGTGGGGTTTTCACATTCTCCCTGTGTCTGTGTGGGTTTCCTCTGGGCGCTCCGGTTTCCTCCCAGAGTCCAAAGATGTGCAGGTTAGGTGGATTGGCCATGCTACGTTAACCATAGTGCTAGGTGCATTAGTCAGAGGGAAATGGGTCTGGGTGGGTTACTCATCGGAGGGTCGGTGTGGACTTGTTGGGCCGAAGGGCCTGTTTCTGCCCTGCAGGGAATCTAATAAAAAAAACCACCAAAGCCTTTTATTCGAATATAAGGAGCAAGAGGGTAACTAGAGTTATGCTCCTCTTGCTCAATGTGGGAGCTCAGGGACACAGCTCATGTCCCTGTCTCCTTCACGTGCAGGATGTGTGTCCAGCTGTAGCTCTTGTTAGACCGCATTGAAGGCTGTGAAGCTGCGGATGGACTCACTTTGGGAGCATACACGATGCTGAGGGGGTTGTGGATAGCACATTTAGTGAATTGGTCACACCACAGATTGGGATTGCTGAGGGAGAAAGGGAATAGGTGATTAAAAGGCAGAGGAAGAGCAGGAAGGCAGTGCAGGTGTCCCCTGCGGTCATCTCCCTCCAAAAAAGGTATTTTGGATGCTGTTGGGGGAGATGGCTCACCAGGGGAAGGCAGCAGTATCCAGATTCATGGCACTGTGGCTGGCTCTGCTGTTCATAAGGGTGGGAAAAAAGAGTAGAAGGGCTATAGTCATAGGGGATTCAATTGTAAGGGGAGTAGATAGGCGTTTCTGTGGTCGAAAACGAGACTCCCGAATGGTATGTTGCCTCCCAGGTGCATGGGTCAGGGATGTCTTGGGTTGACTGCAGAAAATTCTCAAGGGGGAGGGTGAACAGCCAGTTGTCGTGGTGTATGTAGACTCCAATGACATAGGGAAATAAGGGGATGAGGCCCAAAAGAAGAGTCGAGGAAGTTAGGAAACAAGTTACAAAGTAGGCCCTCAGAGGTTGTAATCTCAGGTTTGCTACCAGTGCCACGTGCTAGTCAGAGTAGGAATGATAGAATAATCAGGGTGAAAGCGTGGCTTGACAGATGGTGCATGAGGGAGGGGTGCAGATTTTTGGGACATTGAGACCGGTTCTGGGGGAGATGCAACTATTACAAATTGGACGGTCTCCACCTGGACTGGACCAATGTCCTTGGGGGAGCTTTTGCGAATGCTGTTGGGGAGGGTTTAAACTTATATGAGAGGGGGATGAGAACCCAGTGAAGAGGTTGGTGGACAGTAAGGAGGCAGTAACTAAAGCCGGTACTGAACGAGATAATGCAGTCAGCGTGACTAAGGGGAAGAATAGCAGGAAGCAGGGGATGAACACAGAGGGACTGGTGGTCTGAGGTGCATTTGTTTTAATGCAAGAAGGAAGAAGGGTGCATACATAAGGCGAGTGAAAACGGATGAAGTTTTGGAAGAATATCGGGAATGTAGGGCCAATCTGAAATGAGGAATTAAAAGGGTTAAAAGGGGTCATGATGTATTGTTAGCGAGCAGGGTTGAGGCAAATTCCAAATCCTTTTATTTATATATAAGGACTAAGAGGGTAACTAGGGAAAGGGTTGGCCCACTCAAGAATAGAGGAGCAAAGATATGCGTGGAGTCAGAGAAAATGGGTGAGATTCTGAATGAGTAGTTTACATCGGTATTCACCAAGGAGAGGGATATGACCAATGTTGAAGTTAGGGTTAGATGTTTGATTACTCCAGGTCAAGTTGGCATAAGGAGGGAGGAAGTGTTGGGTATTCTAAAAGGCATTAAAGTGGAAAAGTCCCCAGGTCCGAATGGGATCGAGATTAGATTCCCTACAGTGTGGAAACAGGCCCTTCGGCCCAACAAGTCCACACCGACCCTCCAAAGAGTAACACACCTAGACCCATTTCCCTCTGACTAATGCACCTAGCACCATGGGCAATTTAGCATGGCCAATTCACCTAACCTGCACATCTTCGTACTGTGGGAGGAACCCGGTGCACCCGGAGGAAACCCACGCAGACACGGGGAGGATGTGCAAACTCCACACAGTCAGTCACCTGAAGTTGGAATCGAACCCAGGTCCCCGCCACTGTGAGGCAGCAGTGCTAACCACTGAGCCACCAGGCCACCTGTGAGCCACCATGCCGCCCGAGGTTACTGAGGGAAGCGAGAGAGGAAATGGCTAAGGCTTTTACAGATATCTTTGCCGCACCCTTGAACATGGAGGAGGTGCCAGAGGACTGGAGAATTGCTAATGTTGTCCCCTTGTTTAAGAAAGGTAATCCAGATAATTATACACCAGTGAACCTGACTTCAGTTGTAGGGAAGCTACTGGAGAAGATACTAAGGGATTGAATGTATGCTGTACTCATTTGGAAGAAAATGGGTTTATCAGTGATAGGCAGCATGGTTTTATGCAGGGAAGGTCATGTCTTACAAACCTAATAGAATTCTTTGAAGAGGTGACAAAGTTGATTGATGAGGGACGGGATATAGAAGTCGCACACATGGAATTTAGTAAGGTGTTTGATAAGTTTTCCTCCTCTCTCTACAAGAATCTCAGGGAGTCCCTCTCCCACTGCAACTCCCAGGTCAGTTACTCTGCCCTGAAGCTCTTCAACCATGTCCTGAAACAGACTCGACTCTATGCTACTTTCTCCCCACCCCCACCCTCCTCTCATTTTTCTCTCCACCCTTCAGGCACTCTGAATTCTTGATTCTTGATGAAGGGCTTTTGCCCGAAACATCGATTTTACTGCTCCTCGGATGCTGCCTGAACTGCTGTGCTTTTCCAGCACCACTAATCCAGAGTTTGTTAAAATTCCCCATGTTCGGCTGACGAGGAAGATGAAGTTGCCTGGGGTCCAGGGTGTTCTAGCTAGATGGATAGAGAACTGGTTGAGCAACAGACAGAGAGTTCCGCATGTAGGTTTGCTCGCTGAGCTGGAAGGTTCATTTCCAGACATTTCATCACCCTACTAGGTAACATCTTCAGTGGGCCTCTGGGAGAAGCACTGTTGATAATTCTTGCTTTCTATTTACATTTGGAATGACATGAGCCTCTCTCAGTAGTATCCATACATAGAGATGAGGAAGGATCCCACTTTGACTGAGACAGCACATCCATCCTAGGAAAAGCCAAACAGAGACTCGCACGAGAATTCCTGGAAGCATGGCATTCCAACAAACACATCGAGTTAGAGCCCATCTGCCACTCCCTGAGAAAAAGAACAGGAAATGATGTCACCACAGGAAATGATGTCACAACAGGAAATGCCATCACCAACACAAAGAAACCCAAATATATAAATAGAAAGCAGAATTATGACAGTGCTTTGCCTGAGGCCCACTGATTATGTTACCTATTAGGGTGACGAAAAATCTGGCAATGAACCTTCCAGCTCAGTGAGCAAACCTACATCCAGAACCTCAATCTGAGCTACAAATCTTCTCAAAACTTGCGAAGACAAAGAGTAGAAGGGATCTGTGTTGGGACCACTGTTGTTTGTGATATACATAAATGATCTGGAGGAAGGTGTAGGTTGCCTCATTAGCAAGTTTGCAGATGACATTAAGATTGGTGGAGTAGCAGATAGTGAAGGGGACTGTCAGAGAATACAGCGGAATATAGATAGATTGGAGAGTTGGGCAGAGAAATGGCAGATGGAGTTCAAATCAGACAAATGCGAGGTGATACATTTTGGAAGATGCAATTCCAGAGCAAACTGTAAAGTAAATGGAAAAGTCCTGGAAAAATGATGTTCATAAGGATCTGGGTGTTCAGTTTCATTGTTCCCTGAAGAGTCAACGCAAGTCAGTGGAGTGGTCAAGGAGGCATACGGCATGCTTTCCTTCATCAGACGGGGTATTGAGTACAAGAGTTGGCAGGTCATGTTACAGTTGTATAAGACTTGAGTTCGGCCACATTAGGAACACTGCGTAGAGTTCTGGTTGCCACATCACCAGAAGGATGCGGATGCTTTGGAGACGGTGCAGAGGAGGTTCACCAGGATGTTGCCTGGTACGGAGGGCGCGAGCTGTGAGGAGAGGTTCAGTAGATTAGGATTTTCTTTCTTGGAAAGAAGGAGGTTGAGGGGGGGAACCTAACTGAGGCCTGAGAGGTGTAGACAGGGTGGATAGCAAGAAGCTTTTTCCCCAGAGTAGGGGAACTCAATTCCTCGGGGTCATGAGTTCCAGTTGTGAGAGGAAAGGTTTGGGGAGATATGCACGGAAGGTTCTTTGGGCAGAGGGTGTGGCCCGCAGAGGTGACAGAAGCAGGCATGATAATGTCATTTAAGATGTATCTAAACAGATACATGAATGGGCAGGAAACAAAGTTATACACACTCTTAGAAAATAAGTGACAGGTTTAGATAGAGGATCTGGGTCAGCACAGGTTTGGAGGGCCAAAGGGCCTGTTCCTGTGCTGTAATTTTCTTCGCTCTTTGTTCTTTATCAATGTTTTGTACAGCTGTAACATGACATCACAACTCCTCTACTCAGTGCTCTGACCAATGAAGTCAAGCATGCCAAACACCTTCTCCACCACAATGTCTACCTGTGACTCCACTTTCAAGGAACAAAGAATCTGCACCTCAAGGTCTCTCTGTTTGACATCACTCCCCAAGGCCCTACCATTAAATAGACAGGTCCTGCTGGAAATCTGAAACAAGGAGGCTGGAGAAGCTCAGCAATTCTGGAAGGGCAGAGAGAAACACAGTTCACCTGTTTCACCTGTTTAGTGGACGGCACGGTGGCACAGTGGTTAGCACTGTTGCCTCACAGCGCCAGAGACCCGGGTTCAATTCCCGCCTCAGGCGACTGACTGTGTGGAGTTTGCACGTTCTCCCCGTGTCTGCGTGGGTTTCCTCCGGGTGCTCCGGTTTCCTCCCACAGTCCAAAGATGTGCAGGTCAGGTGAATTGGCCACGCTAAATTGCCCGTAGTGTTAGGTAAGGGGTAAATGTAGGGGAATGGGTCTGGGTGGGTTGCGCTTCGGCGGGTCGGTGTGGACTTGTTGGGCCGAAGGGCCTGTTTCCACACTGTAAGTAATCTAATCTAATCTAAACATGTTCAGCGTGGACCCCTTTCACCTATCATCCTGTCTCACTGTCATGGAAGCCAGTCTTTGCAAAAGCTCAATATGGTTGAGGTACAATAAATGCAGCCGGGGGAATGGAGGAGACGAGAACTGTTACAGAAATCAGTGCTGCACACTGGAGTAACCGAGCCAGAAAGCATTTAAGGTACAGCCCGGGATATGACATTTGAAAATTATGGAGTGTGCACCCAAGGCACAGTGCAAGGCAGGCGTTGCAATTATTGTGTGAGTTTCAGTTTCTATGGGTCCTCTTCCCAGTGCAATCAATAACAATAACACCATCCCATCCAGTGTTATTAGATTGGAGATTTATTTTGCAGACAGACAGCTAAGATCGATTCCTTAAGGATCTATTTCCTTCATGTATCTGCAATGATTTCCCAGTAAATGTGATATTTTTATTAATTAAAACTACAGCCTTTTACAGGATGCCTGCACAAGGCGTCAGTGATTCTCAAGCTTCTGAGTATGTACTCAGCGAGTGAACACCAGGCAAAGACAAACTTTGACTTAATTTCAGTGTTGCAGGTAGCACTTTCACTCTCAGAAAGATCCATTTGCTCAGTAACGTCAAGAATGGGGGGGGAGTGCATTCTCATAGCGCCTTTCACAACCCTGTGCCCTTATGAAGTGTTCTCGAAGGCTGTTTTTGGGACCTTGGCAGCCAAGGAGCAGATGGAATCCCTTCCGCTATAATACCAGCCCCAGTTCTACGATCAATCTCCTGCCCCTACCCCATATGCCTGCATACCTTTTCTATCTGAAAAACCATCCAGTGCCCCTCTTGAATGGCTCAATTGAACCTGCCTGCACCATATTTCCAGGCAGTGCATTCCAGACCCTAACAACATGCTCTCTGAAAGGTTTTTCCTCACGTCACTTTGTTGCACATCACTTCAGATCAATGCCCTCTGTTTCCTGTTCCCCTTACGAATGGGAACACCTCCACCCTATCCACTCTGCCCAGCCCTCGCTCATGATTTTGAAAACCTCTGTTCAATCTCCGCTCAGCTTTCTTATCTCCAATGAGAACGATCCCAACGTCTTTAATCTATCCTCATCATCGTACAGCAATATCCCATAGGCAGTGATGTTGTAGTCAACAATTCACCTGGTTGCAGTTGAAGATTGATCAATATCAAGCTGGTTCAGTGATTAGCGCTGCTACCTCCCAGCACCATACTCTTGACTCTGATCTCCAGCATCTGCAATCCTCACTTTCTCCCTCCTGCCTCCAAGCACCAGGGACCCGCATTCAATTCCAGCCTCGGGCAACTGTCTGTGTGGAGTTTGCACGTTCTCCCACGTCTGTGTAAGTTTCCTCTGGGTGCTCCGGTTTCCTCCCACAGTCCAAAGATGTACAGTTTAGGGTGGATTGGCCGTGCTCAATTGCTCATAGTGTCCAAGGATGTGCAGGCTAAGTGGGTCAGCCAGAGTAAATGCAGGGTTACAGGGGTGGGTGTGGGATTCTCTGCAGAGGATTGCTAGAGACTGGATGGGCCAATTGGCCTCTGTCTGCACTTGTGAGTCTGAATAAATGTTACTCAGGGTAGTGGGGGGAGCCCTTTCAGTTCAATGGCATGAATCCGAGGGAAGCTAACTCATCAGGAAAACTGCACGTCAAGCCATGCGACAGAAGTTTTTTGCTGCTATTGGCATACAAGCTGGATTTTGTGTCACAGAGCCCAGAGACCAGAGGGTGCCTTAAGAAGACAATTTTATCATTCAATTTTATCAGTGCTACCCACTGAAAGAGGGCTAACACTGCGACTGTATCCGCTTATGGGTGGTGGAGGGAGTGATTCTTGTGGATGTGGTGTCAATCAAGCGGGGGCTGCTTTGTCCTGGATGGTGTCAAGCTTTTTGAGTGTTGTTAGAGCTGCCCCCATCTAGGCAAGTGGATAGTTTTCCATAACACGCCTGATTAGGGAGTTGTAAGATGGTAGGAAAACTTTGGGGAGTCAGGAGCTGGGTTACTTGCTGCAGGATTCTGAGTTTCTGACCTGCTCTTGTAGCCACAGTGTTTATGTGGCGAGGCCAGTTGAGTTTCTGGTCATTGGTGATCCCCGGGATATCGAATGTCAACTCTGATTGGTCAAGGCGCAGCCACGGAGAGGGACAGAAGTCTCCGAGCAGCAAGAAAAGAAACCATCCATCAATCAGACAAAGACACACTCTTGTAACTCTGAAGCTTTGATGTCAAGTTGCTGTTTACTATGCGCAGCTTGTCTGCTGGTTGATTGGCTGGTGCTTAAGTTGCTACTGTGTTCTGGTGGCCTTTGAAATCAGTGCGATTTTTAATTACTCCATCAGTGCATTCAGGAGAAGTCACCTTTTCAAATGTTCTGCAAAGTGACCTCCCTGCACCAACCAGATTACTGGCTCTGTGTACACATTGCTCCCATTCTCGTTATGCTAACAGTTCTGACTCGTCAATGACTCAGAATCTACAATTAGCCAGCCATTTCTAGTTGTTTCGGTATCGAGTTACCTTCGCCATCTCCATTCAAGCAAAGTAATCTCTAAGAGGATGAAGAAGGGCTGGCTATATTCAACAGCTGTCTGACTTCATAAAGGGACATATTGCACAGAGGTCAATACAGAGTAAAGCTCTCTCTACACTTTTAACTTGAAAGTAAAGCTCTCAATACTCAAAACTGCACGCAAAGCCTCCTCAACACTATCCCCATTAAACAATCCCAGGACAGATATAGCACAGTTAGATAAAGAGTAAAGTTCCCTCTATACCATCCCTATCAAATATTCCCAGGACAGGACATTGCAGGCTTAGATACAGAGTATAGATATTTCAGCACTGTCCCCATCAAATACTGTCAGGACAGGGACAGCACAGAGTTAGACACAGAGTAAAACTCCGTCTATACTGTCCCCATCAAGCACTCCCTGAAGAGGGATGGCATGGGGTTAAATACAGAGTAAAACTCCCTCTAAACCTGTTCCCACCAAACATTCCCAGGACAGGGACAGCATGGGGTTAGATACAGAGTGAAGCTCCCTCTACACTGTTCCCATCAAACACTCCCATGAGCACTAGATTGGTTCTGATTAAACTTCCCTTAAATGTCCCATTTCACTGCATTCTGGCCCATTAGGGAAACAAATGGAGGGTTTTGAACACACACTGTCCTGGCAACTTGGCAGAGTCTTTTACCCACACTCATTTCATTCAGCACATGGCATGAGAAACATTCTGGAATTTCTGCAACTTTGGGCCAATAGTCAAACTTGTCACACTCTCAACATCACAGTCTCAAGGGGATAGGCTCCAGACAGCTAAATGTCCGCTAATCCTTTCATTCTTTGAGAATGAAAACTGCTGCCCAATAGCATTTCTCTCACAATGATCAGCTAGAAGCAAATCCAAAGGTGGGAGCTAGTTTTGAACTTTCAGTGTGAACCCACCATCTGTCTGAAGGACTCAAACACTGTCAGTTCTTTTCAGTCATAGGAACAAACCAATGGCCAGTTACAAACAACAGAAAAGGGGATTGCTGCAAACAGTGTGAGGGCCTGCATTAGTTCGCAGCATTGAGCTGATGATTTCAAGGCAAGTTGACCTTTGGAGGAAGTTTGCAGAGCTCAGGGCCATAGCTATTCTAGGCATCAAATTGAAACACCATGTGGAGTTTGTACATTCTCCCCGTGTTTGCGTGGGTTTCCTCCGGGTGCTCCGGTTTCCTCCCACAATCCAAAGATATCCATGTTGGGTGAATTGGCCATGCTACATTGCCCCATAGTATTCAGGGATATGGAGGTTAGGTGCATTGGTCAGGGGAAATGTAGAGTAATAGGGTAGGGGAATGGGTTTCGGTGGGTTACTCTTCAGAGGCTCATTGTGGACTTGTTGGGCCAAATGGCCTGTTTCCACACTGTAGGGAATCTATGATTCTATGAAATCTGTCAACAATGGCTCAGTGGGAAGTCCTCACTTTTATCTCTGAGCACTGACCTCAAAGCCCAGCCTGACATTTACAAAGCAGTGCTGGGGGAGTGCTGCACTGTCAGAGGTTACAAAAACAGAAGCTCCTGTCTTCTCTCTCTCTTTGGATCTCTTTGTCTGTCTATCTGTCTGCCTCTCTCTCTCTCTCTGCCCTCCGCCACCCCCCCCCCCCCCCCCCCCCCCCCCACTGGTTGGAACTAGCCCATTCTATGCACTTTAGCCAACATCTATTTTATGAACAGTGTCATGGACCAGACCAGACCAGATCCTCTCAAAATATATTAAGAAGGTGGCATAGACCCTAACTTTTTGTTATTTTAAGGGTAAATGTGAAGTGCTGTGTGCCAGATGTAATTCAATTGGTCAAACTACTCAACATTAAGGAAAACACAGTTTATTCGGGACTTGGGTAGTGTTGTAGAACAAAGGGCCCCGGGGTGCTGCTACATAATTCTTTGAAGCTTGGTCAGGTGAAACTGCAGAGCTGTCCAGTCCCAGCCTCACATGAAGGGCACAGGCAGCAAACTCACTCACTGCACCAGAACAGTGATCAGCATTGGATTAGGAACCACTTGGGTCAATTATCCTTTTCATTAGGGAGTTCTTCTGAACACCCACACCAAACAAATCGTCCTGGTGTGGGTCAACTCTTCAGATGTAATATCTCTATGTCTGACCATTGAAAAGAAGTATTGAATTCTTATATCTCACAGGAAAGTAGAGTCCAATAGATATGGGAGGAAAAGCCCTGGATATGGGGGGGCAGGGTGTGTGTGTGTGGGGGGGGGGGGGTGGCGATGGAGAAGCAAATGATTTAACCCTTTCACTAACAAATCAGTCAATAAAAGCCCTGAAAAAAAATTTAAAGTTGAGCTCTATTCCTACAGGAAAAGAGCTCAAAAGCAGAGTTTAATGGAGGAGAGATTGAGTTGGTTAGGGTTGTACTCCCTGATGTTTGGAAGAATGAGGGGTGGAATCGCAAAGAAAGCTATAAAATTGTATCAGGACTAGACAGGTTAGATACAGGAAAGATGTTCCTTATGATGGAGGAGTCCGGAACCAGGGCTCATAGCCTAAGGATAAGCAATAAACCTTTCAGGACTGAGATGAGGGCAAATTTCTTCTGTGGTGGGATTCACTGCCACATAAAAATGGATGAGGCCAAAACATGATGTATTTTCAAGACGGGGATATTTGTAGCTGTTGTGACTTAAGGGATCAAGGGATTTGGAGGGAGGGCAGGATTGATCAACTATGCTCATATTGAATGCTGGAGCAGACTCGAGGGGCTGAATTGTCTACTCCTGCTCCTATCTTCTATGTTTCTAAAACTTTGGTTAAACCAAGCTGAAGAGTATTGAGAGGACTTTTGCTTTCTATATGCATGTTTTTGCAATGTAATAATCATGTATATGTTTGCATCATCCATTCTTTGGATGTGGGTATAACTGAGAAAACCAGCATTTATCTTCCCATCACTAAATGTCCCCTTCGCTAAGTGGCTTGATGGGCTATTTCAGACAGCAAGTAAGAGATAACCACATTGCTGTGGACCATTGCTGTAGATGGTAGATTTCCTTCCTTAAGGGACCAGATGGCTATTGGCTACATAGTAATTAGGAACTCATGTCACCATAATATCAGCTAGGCAGCTTGTGCTGTGAAGGTAAATGTGCATGTATACACATCAATAAACATATATAAAATTGTTCTCAATTCTGCCTTGGCCTCAATCTTCCCCATTGCTGTCCTCTCCCTCCTGTCCTCAGTGCTCCAAGATTTCCGTTTTCTTTCAATTCTTACTTTCAATGTCATACTCATCTACAGTTTTAATTGCTCCCCCACTGGAGGTGTTGTCCTCCACTGCCAAAGGCCATGCTGAGGTAGTCCCACCCGCTAACCAGGATGTTCTGTTGACCGCTATCCTCCCGGAAGACACACACCACAAGTGGACAAGTGTGAATGTGTCAGAGTGTGTGTGTGTGTGTGTGTGTGTGTGTGTGTGTGTGTGTGTGTGTGTGTGTGTGTGTGTGTGTGTGTGTGTGTGTGTGTGTGTGTGTGTGTATTTGAGTGAGCATATGTGTGTGTATTTAAGTGAGTCCATGTGTTTGTGAATGAGTGTGTGTATCATAGTGTGTATTTGAGTGAGTGTATGTGTGTGTGATTGAAAGTGTGCGCAGAGTGTGTATTTGACTGTGTATGTGTGTGAATAAGTGTGCTTGTCAGAGGGTGTTTTGAATAAGTACGTGAGGGTGAATGAGCGTGAGTGTATCAGAATGTGTATTTATGTGCACGCATATGTTTGCGTGAATGAGTGTGTGTATTTATGTGAATGATTATGCATACATGTGTGTTTGTGTGTGCATAAGAGCATATATATGAATGAGTGCGAGTGTGTCAGAGTGCGTACTTGTGTGCTTGCACTCGGAGAAAGTGAGGACTGCAGATGCTGGAGGTAAGAGTCGAGAGTGTAATGCTGGAAAAACACAGCAGGTCAGGCAGCATCCGAGGAGCAGGAAAATCAACGTTTCGGGCATAAGCCCTTCATCAGGCCACTGCTTACATGTACCTTATGTCTATGTGACTGTGTGCAGGCGTATGTAGATATAGATGAATGTATCGTGTATGACTTTAACTAACATTGGAAGCTGAGTGTGTTGAAGGATTGGCAGCACTGATTCATACCAAAATGGTGAAGGAGCCCCATCCTCAACTGATCCAGTTGAATAATTTAACTGGGTCCTGTCTGTTTTTGGCAGGGTGGGGATGGGGAAGGGAGGGATGATCCTTGGGATGTACCAGGAAAACAGCCAATTGCTGAGATGGAGGAAGACAGCAGGGTGACCCCAAAATTGGAGAGAGGTTATGTCTTGGACCATTTTTATCACCACTGCCGACTAATTGACAATACAGGATCAGTCCCTTTTTCTCCCTGTGTTGTATATTTCTATTTATATCTCTTGTTCTTTGTCCTTCACCTTTTACCTAATTTTGTTGTGTCTCTCTCCCCTATCTCCCCCCCTCTCTCTCGTAAAATCTGTCCCTATTCTTTCATTGTTTCCATGTCACAATCCTGGCTCCTTCTCCCTGATGGAATGTAAGATTGCCTGTACCACAAAGACCTCAGTGGTTTGGGAAGGTCATTCACCACTACTTTCTCAAGGACAACGCAGGACAGGCAATAAAACGTTGGCCTAGCCAGTGACACCCTCACTGAATGAATTTTAAATGAAGCATCGAAAAGGAGTCAATCTAATGGTCAAAGTGTTAATTGACAATTAAATCTTTGCCCTTGAATTTTAATTATGCGATGTATGTTGATACCTATGCCCAGTTAACTTATTACTGTCCTTTTCTCAAACAGGAAGCTCTGCCTTAAATTCAGATTCTAAACTTCCATCCCTTCTATCTCCACATCTTTCTGATGCTGATAAGGGCACAGTAGGTGTACCATTGTAACGCCTTAATGAAAATTCAAACCATCAAATCAAGATGTCATGCTCGCTGTCAGTAGCAGCTCAGACACACTGCACTGAGGTTCTCTCTCTCCTCCTTTTCAAACGCCCAAACCTAAGGCTTTTATAAAGGCTGATTTTGGGCGTCTTCAAATCCCAATTACTCATTATACTTGAAAGATGAGATTCTAAGCATCAAACACCCTGTATTGCAATAACAACCACTCGCACTTAAATAGAGTCTTCTGCATTGAAAAAGTCCCCCCTGGTGCTTCTCAGAAGCTGAGTCAGACAAAAATAGGTTCCAAGGTAAAGGAAGAGATAGGTCTCTGAGGTTCTTGGGGACAAAAGCCAGTGACTGGTGATCAGTGGTACCACAGATCAGCCCAGCCAACAGCATTGATCACATTAATGATCACACTAAATATAATAGCTTCAAGTTTGCAGTTGACACAAAGCCGGGTGGGAGGGTGAGCTGTGAGGAGGACACAGAGACGTTGCAGTGTGATCTGGACAGGCTCAGGGACTGGACAAATGTAAGGTTGCTGAAGTATAATATGGCTAGAAGTGAGATTACTCAGTTTGGCAGCAAAGGTACAGGAAGGCAGATGATGACCTGTAAATTAACAGATTGGGAAACGGAGAGGTGCAATGTCAACCTGTCACTGAAAATTAGCGTGCAGGTGCAGTGAAGAAACGCAATGGGACGTTGGTCTGCACAGTGAGAGAGGATTCGAGTACAGGAGCAGGGATGTCTTGCTGCAATTGTACAGGGTCTTGTTGAGATCACACCTGGAGCATTGTGCGCAGTGTTAGCCCCTGTATCTGAGGAAGGATGTTCTGGTATGGACAGAGGACAATAAAGCTTTTCCAGACTGATTCCTGACATTGAAAGGCTGAAAAGCATGAAGAGAGACCAGATCAATTAGAACCAAGTTCACTGGTGTTTAGAAGAATAAGGAGGGTTCTTGTAGAAACCAATAAAATTCTAACAGGATGAGAAGGGGCAAACACAAGAAGGATGTTCCCAATGACCAGGAAATTCAGACCACACCGAAAAGGTAAGGGGTAGGCCATTTAGGACTGAGATGAGGAGAAATGTCCTCACCAGACAGTGGTGAGCCTGAGGTAGTCTCTTCCACAGAAAACACTTGGGATCAAAACATTGAATGTTTGCAAGAAGGAGTTTGACATAGTTCTCAGGCATAAAGGGGTAGGAGGGGATGTGGAGAAAGCAGCTACGGGGACTGAGTTGATCATAATGAATGACAGAATAGGTTTGAAGGGCAGAATGGCCTACTCAGACCCCCATTTTTCGATATTCCTGAATCCCAATGGCTGCTTTCAGTAACACCATCATGGCCTGGCTACTTCTTCTGCTCGCTCCATCTCCTGATATTGTTCTGTCTAGCAACTCAAAGTGAACACGACGTACAAGTTACGATTTCAAAACATAAACCCCTTCTTCGTAAGCATGTTTAAATCATTCAGCTCCACAGTCTAAACAATACATTTAAAATATGACCTGACTGCTCCATTAATTACAAATGCTAAAGCTTGGATTTAACAATGAGCAGAGCGAAGGCAGTGAGTCCCAGAGCAGTGCGAGGGCAGTGAGTCCCAGAGCAATGCGAGGGCAGTGAGTCCTATAGCAGTGAGAGGACAGTGAGTCCCAGAGCAGCGTGAGGGCAGTGAGTCCCAGAGCAGTGTGAGAGCAGTGAGTCTAACAGGAGTGCGAGGGCAATGATTCCCAGAGCAGTGTGAGGGCAGTGAGTCCCAGAGCAGTGTGAGAGCAGTGAGTCCCAGAACAGTGTGAGAGCAGTGAGTCACACAGGAGTGCGAGGGCAATGAGTCCCAGAGCAGTGAGAGGGCTGTGAGTCCCAGAGCAGTGAGACTGCAGTGAGTCCCAGAGCAGTGAGACGGCAGTGAGTCCCAGAGCAGTGAGACGGCAGTGAGCCCCAGAGCAGTGTGAGGACAGTGAGTCCCAGAGCAGTGAGAGGGCAATGTGTCCCAGAGCAGTGTGAAGACAGGGCATCCCAGAGAAGTGTGAGAGGGCAGTGAGACAGAGAGCAGTGCGAGGGCATTGAGTCCCACAGCAGAGCGAGGGCAGTGAGTCCCAGATCAGCGAGACGGCAGTGAATCTGAGAGAGAAGTGAGTCCCAGAGGAATGAGAGGACAATGAGTCCCAGAGCGGTGTGAGGACTGTGTGTCCCAGATTACAGTGAGGGCAGTGAGTCCCAGAGCAGTGCGAGGGCAGTGAGTCACAGAGCAGTGAGAGGGCATTGAGTCACACAACAGTGCGAGGGCATTGAGTCCCAGAGCAGTATGAGGGCAGTGAGTCCCAGAGCAGTGAGTCACACAGGAGTGCGAGGGCAATGAGTCCCAGAGCAGTGTGAGGGTAGTGAGGCCCAGAACAGTGTGAGAGCAGTGAGTCCCAGTGCAGTGCGAGGGCAGTGAGTTCCAGTGCAGTGTGAAGGCAGTGTGTCCCATAGCAGTGTGACAGCAGTGAGTCCAAGTGCAGTGTGACAGCAGTGAGTCCCAGCGCACTGAGAGTGCAGTGAGTCCCAGATCAGTGTGAGGGCAGTGAGTGCCAGAGCAGTGAGAAGGCAGTGAGAACCAGAGCAGTGTATGGGCAGTGTGTCCCAGAGCAGTGAGAGGGCAGTGAGTGCCAGAGCAGTGAGAGTGCAGTGAGTCCCAGAGCAATGTGAGGGCAGTGAGTTCCAGAGCAGAGTGTGGGCAGTGAGACCCAGAGTAGTGAGAGGACAATGTGTCCCAGAATAGTGAAAGAGCAGTGAGTCCCAGATCAGTGAGAGAGCAGTGAGCCCCATAGCAGTGTGTGGGCAGTGAGTCCCAGAGCAGTATGTGGGCAGAGAGTCCCAGAACAGTGTGTGGGCTGTGAGTCCCAGAGCAGTGTGTGGGTAGTGAGTCCCAGAGCAGTGAGAGGACAGTGAGTCCCAGAGCAGTGTGTGGGCTGTGAGCCCCAGAGCAGTGTGTGCGCAGTGAGTCACAGAGCAGTGAAAGGACAGTGAGTCCCAGAGCAGTGTGAAGGCAGTGAGTCCCATAGCTGTGTGTGAGCAGTGAGTCCCAGAGCAGTGGGTGGGCAGTGAGTCCCGGAGCAGTGGGTGGGCAGTGAGTCACAGAGCAATAAGAGGGCAGTGAGTCCCAGAGCAGTGTGAGGACAGCAAGTCCCAGAGCTGTGTGAAGGCAGTGAGCACCAGTGCAGTGTGAGGGCAGTGAGTCCCAGTGCAGCACGAAGGCAGTGTGTCCCAGAGCAGTGAGAGGGCAGTGAGTCCCAGAGCAGTGAGAGTGCAGTGAGTCCCAGAGCAATGTGAGGGCAGTAAGGCCCAGAGCAGTCTGAGGGCAGCAAGACCCAGAGCATTGTGAGGGCAGTGAGTCCCAGTGCAGTGCGAGGGCAGTGATTCCCAGCGCAACACAAGAGCTGTGTGTCCCGGAGCAGTGTGAGGGCAGTGAGTCAGAGCAGTGTGAAGGCATTGAGTCCCAGAGCGGTGCGAGTGCAGCGAGTCCCAGAGTAGTGTGTGGGTAGTGAGTCCCAGAGCTGTGTGTGGGCTATGAGTCCCAGAGCAGTGCGAGGGCATGGATTCCCAAAGCAGCATGATGGTAGTGAGTCCCAGAGCAGTATGTGTGCAGTGAGTCCCAGATCAGTGTGAGGGCAGTGAGTCCCAGAGCATTGTGAGGACAGTGAATCCCAGTGCAGAGCGAGGGCAGTGAGTCCCAGAGCAGTGTGTGGACAGTAAGTCCCAGAGCAGTGTGAGGTCAGTGAGTCACAGTGAAATGTGAGGGAAGCGGTCCCAGAGCAGTGCAAGGGCATTGAGTCCCAGAGCAATGTGAAAGCATTGATTCCCAAAGCAGTGTGAGGGCAGTGAGTCCCAGTGCAGTGTGAGGGCAGTGATTCCCAGAGCAGTGAGAGGACAATGTGTCCCAGAACAGTGAAAGAGCAGTGAGACCCAGATCAATGAGAGAGCAGTGAGTCCCAGAGCAGAGCGAGGGCCATGAGTCCCTGATCAGTGTGAAGTCAGTGAGTCCCAGAGCAATGTGAGGGCAGCGAGTCCCAGCACAGCGCAAGGGCAGTGTCTCCTGGAGCAGTGTGAGGGCAGTGTGTCCCGGAGCAGTGAGAGGGCAGTGAGTCACAGAGCAGTGTGTGGGCATTGAGTCCCAGAGCAGTGTGACAGCAGTGAGTCACAGAGCAGTGTGACAGCAGTGAGTCCCAAAGCAGTGTGAGGGCAGTGAGTCACAGAGCAGTGCGTGGGCAGTGAGTGCCAGAGCAGTGTGAGGGCAGTGAGTCCCAGAGCAGTGAGAGTGCATTGAATCCCAGAGAGGTGCGAGGACAATGGGTCCCAGAGCAGTGAGAGGGCAGTGAGTCTAGTGCAGTGCAAAGGCAGTGTGTCCCAGATCAATGAGAGCGCAGTGAGTCCCAGAGCTGTGTGAGAGCAGTGAGTCCCAGAGCAGAGCGAGGGTGGTGAGAACCAGAGCAGTGAGAGAACAGTGAATCCCAGAGCAACGTGAGGTTAGTGAGTCCCAGAGCAGTGTGTGGACAGTGTGTCCCAGAGCAGTGTGAGGACAGTGAGTCCCAGAGCAGTGAGAGGGCAGTGAGTCCCACAGCAGTGAGAAGGCAGTTAGTCCCATAGCATTGTGACAGCAGTGAGTCCAAGAGCAGTTTGAGGGCAGACAGTCCCAAAGCAGTGCAAGGGCAGTGAATCCCAGCACAGTGTGAGGGCAGTGAGTCCCAAATGAGTGTGCAAGGCAGTGAGGCCCAGAGCAGTGTGAGGACAGTGAGTCCCAGAGCAGTGTGTGGACCCGTGGGTTCCCAGAGCAGTGCGAGGGCAGTGAGTCCCAGTGCAGTGTGAAGGCAGTGAGGACAAGAGCTGTGTGAGGTCAGTGAGTGCCAGAGCAGTGAGAGGACAACGAGCCCCAGACCAGTGAAAGAGCAGTGAGTCCCAGATCTCTGAAAGAGCAGTGTGTCCCAGATCACTTAGAGAGCAGTGAGTGCAACAACAGTGTGAGAACAGTGTGTCCCAGAGCAGTGAGAGAGCAGTGAGTCCAACAACAGTGTGAGAACAGTGTGTCCCAGAGCAGTGTGAGAGCAGTGAGTCCCAGAGCAGTGTGAAGGCAGTGAGTTCCAGAGCAGTGTGAAGGCAGTGTGTCCCATAGCAGTGTGACAGCAGTGAGTCCAAGTGCAGTGTGACAGCAGTGAGTCCCAGCGCACTGAGTGCAGTGAGTCCCAGATCAGTGTGAGGGCAGTGAGTCCCAGAGCAGTGAGAGGGCAGTGAGTGCCAGAGCAGGGATAAGGCAGAGTCCCAGAGCAGTGTGACAGCAGTGAGTCGCAGAACAGTGCGAGGGCAGGGATTCAGAGCAGTGTATGGGCAGTGTGTCCCAGAGCAGTGAGAGCTCAGTGAGTCAGAGCAGTGTGAGGGCAGTGAGTCCCAGAGCAATGTGAGGGCAGTGAGTCCCAGAGCATTGTGAGGACAGTGAGTCCCAGAGCAGTGAGAGGGCAGTGAGTCCCAGAGCAGTGTGAGAGCAGTGAGACCCAGAGCAGTGAGAGAGCAGTGAGTCCAACAACAGTGTGAGAACAGTGTGTCCCAGAGCAGTGTGAGAGCAGTGAGTCCCAGAGCAGTGTGAAGGCAGTGAGTTCCAGAGCAGTGTGAAGGCAGTGTGTCCCATAGCAGTGTGACAGCAGTGAGTCCAAGTGCAGTGTGACAGCAGTGAGTCCCAGCGCACTGAGAGTGCAGTGAGTCCCAGATCAGTGTGAGGGCAGTGAGTCCCAGAGCAGTGAGAGGGCAGTGAGTGCCAGAGCAGTGAGAGGGCAGTGAGTGCCAGAGCAGGGGGAAGGCAGAGTCCCAGAGCAGTGTGACAGCAGTGAGTCGCAGAACAGTGCGAGGGCAGGGATTCAGAGCAGTGTATGGGCAGTGTGTCCCAGAGCAGTGAGAGCTCAGTGAGTCAGAGCAGTGTGAGGGCAGTGAGTCCCAGAGCAATGTGAGGGCAGTGAGTCCCAGAGCATTGTGAGGACAGTGAGACCCAGAGCAGTGAGAGGACAATGTGTCCCAGAGCAGTGAAAGAGCAGTGAGTCCCAGATCAGTGAGAGAGCAGTGAGTCCCAGAGCACAGCAGGGGCCATGAGTTCCAGATCAGCTTGAGGGCAGTAAGCCCCATAGCAGTGTGTGGGCAGTGAGTCCCAGAGCAGTATATGGGCAGTGAGTCCCAGAGCAGTGCGAGGGCAGTGAGTCACAGAGCAGTGTGACAGCAGTGAGTCCCAGAGCAGTGTGGCAGCAGTGAGCCCCAGAGCAGTGTGTGGGCAGTGAGTCCCAGAGCAGTGTGAGGGCAGTGAATCACAGAGCAGTGCGAGGGCAGTGAGTCCCAGAGCAGTGTGTGGGCAGTGAGTGCCAGAGCAGTGTGAGGGCAGTGAGTCCCAGAGCAGTGAGAGTGCATTGAGTCCCAGAGAGGTGCGAGGGCAGTGGGTCCCAGAGCAGTGAGAGGGCAGTGAGTCCAGTGCAGTGCAAAGGCAGTGTGTCCCAGATCAATGAGAGCGCAGTGAGTCCCAGAGCTGTGTGAGAGCAGTGAGTCCCAGAGCAGAGCGAGGGTGGTGAGAACCAGAGCAGTGAGAGGACAATGAGTCCCAGAGCAGCGTGAGGGTAGTGAGTCCCAGAGCAGTATGTGTGCAGTGAGTCCCAGATCAATGTGAGGACAGTGAGTCCCAGAGCAGTGCGAGGGCAGTGAGTCCCACAGCAGTGAGAAGGCAGTTGGTCCCAGAGCAGTGTGACAGCAGTGAGTCCAAGTGCAGTTTGAGGGCAGACAGTCACAGAGCGGTGAAGGCAGTGAGCACCAGTGCAGTGTGAGGGCAGTGAGTTCCAGAGCAGAGCGAGGGTGGTGAGAACCCGAGCAGTGAGAGGACAATGAGTCCCAGAGCAGTGAGAAGGCAGTTAGTCCCAGAGCAGTGTGACAGCAGTGAGTCCAAGAGCAGTGTGACAGCAGTGAGTCACAGAGCAGTGAGAGAGCAGTGAGTCCCAGAGCAGTGCAAGGGCAGTGAGTCCCAAAGCAGTGTGCAAGGCAGTGAGTCCCAGAGCAGTGTGAGGACAGTGAGTCCCAGAGCAGTGTGTGGACAGTGGGTTCCATAGCAGTGCGAGGGCAGTGAGTCCCAGTGCAGTGTGAAGGCAGTGCGGACAAGAGCTGTGTGAGGTCAGTGAATGCCAGAGCAGTGAGAGGACAATGAGCCCCAGACCAGTGAAAGAGCAGTGAGTCCAACAACAGTGTGAGAACAGTGTGTCCCAGAGCAGTGAGAGAGCAGTGAGTCCCAGAGCAGTGAGAGGGCAGTGAGTCCCAGAGTGGTGTGACAGCAGTGAGTCCCAGAGCAGTGCAAGGGCAGTGAGTCCCAGAGCAGTTTGAGGGCAGACAGTCACAGAGCAATGAGAGGCCAGTGAGTCCCAGAACAGTGCGGGGACATGAGTCAGAGCAGTGTGTGGGCAGTGAGTCGCAGAGCAGTGAGAATGCAGTGAGTCCCATAGCAGTGTGAGGGCAGTGTGTCCCAGAGCAGTGAGGGGACAGTGAGACCCAGAGCAGTGTGAAGGTAGTGAGTCCAAGAGCAGTGAGACTGCAGTGAGTCCCAGAGCAGTGCGAGGGCAGTGCGTCACAGAGCAATGTGAGGGCAGTAAGACCCAGAGCAGTGTGAAGGCATTGAGTCCCAGAGCAGTGACAGTGCAGTGAGTCCCAGAGCGGTGCGAGTGCAATGAGTCCCAGAGCAGTGTGTGGGCAGTGAGTCCCAGAGCAGTGTGTGGGCAGTGAGTCCCAGAGCAGAGTGTGGGCTGTGAGACCCAGAGTAGTGAGAGGACAATGTGTCCAGAGCAGTGAAAGAGCAGTGAGTCCCAGATCAGTGAGAGAGCAGTGAGTCCCAGAGCACAGCGTGGGCCACGAGTCCCAGAGCAGTGTGAGGACAGTAAGTCCCAGAGCAGTGAGATAGCAGTGAGTCCCAGAGCAGTGTGAAGGGAGTCAGTCCCAGAGCAGTGTGTGGGCACTGAGTCCCAGAGCAGTGTGAAGGCAGTGAGTCCCATAGCAGTGTGTGGGCAGTGAGTCCCAGAGATGTGTGAGGGCAGTGAGTCCCAGAGCAGTGCGAGGGCCGTGAGTCCTAAATTCATTTGAGGGCAGTGAATCCCATAGCAGCGTGAAAACAGTGTGTCCCAGAGCAGTGAGAGGGCAGTGACTCCCAGAGCAGTGTGTGGGCAGTGAGTCCCAGAGCAGTATGTGGGCAGTGAGTCCCAGAGCAGTGTGTGGGCTGTGTGTCCCAGAGCACTGTGTGCACAGTGAGTCCCAGAGCAGTGAAAGGACAGTGAGTCCCAGAGCAGTGTGAAGCCAGTGAGTCCTATTGCAGTGTGTGGGCAGTGAGTCCCAGAGCAATATGTGGGCAATGAGCCACAGAGCAATGTGAGAGCAGTGAGCCCCAGAGCAGTGTGAGGACAGCAAATCCCAGAGGGGTGTGAAGGCAGTGTGTCCCAGAGCAGTGAGAGGGCAGTGAGTCAGAGCAGTGTGAGGGCAGTGAGTCCCAGAGCAGTAAGAGGACAGTGAGTCCCATAGCAGTGTGAGGGCAGTGAGTCCCAAAGCAGTGTGAGAACAGTGTTTCCCAGAGCAGTCAGAGGGCAGTGAGTGCCAGAGCAGTGAGAGGGCAGTGAGTCCCAGAGCAGTGTGAAGGCAGTGAGTCTCATAGCTGTGTGTGGGGAGTCCCAGAGCAGTGTGTGGGCTGTGAGTCCCAGAGCAGTGAGAGGACAGTGAGTCCCAGAGCAGTGTGTGGGCTGTGAGTCCCAGAGCAGTGTGTGGGCAGTGAGTCCCAGAGCAGTGAGAGGACAGTGAGTCCCAGAGCAGTGTGAAGGCAGTGAGTCCCATAGCACTGTGTGAGCAGTGAGTCCCAGAGCAGTGTGTGGGCAGTGAGTCCTGGAGCAGTGGGTGGGAGGTGAGTCACAGAGCAATGAGAGGGCAGTGAGCCCCAGAGCGCTGTGAAGGCAGTGAACACCAGTGCAGTGCGAGGGCAGTGAGTCCCAGTGCAGTGTGAAGGTCGTGTGTCCCATAGCAGCATGACAACAGTGAGTCCCAGAGCAGTGCGAGGGCAGTGAGTTCCAGAACAGTGCGAGGGCAGTGAGTCAGAGCAGTGTGTGGGCAGTGTGTCCCAGAGCAGTGTGAGGGCAGTGAGTCAGAGCAGTGTGAGGGCAGTAAGACCCAGAGCAGTGATAGTGCAGTGAGTCCCATAGCAGTGAGAGGGCAGTGAGTCAGAGCAGTGTGAAGGCAGTAAGACCCAGAGCAGTGATAGTGCAGTGAGTCCCATAGCAGTGAGAGGGCAGTGAGTCCCATAGCAGTGTGAGGGCAGTGAGTTCCAAAGCAGTGTGAGAACAGTGTGTCCCAGAGCAGTGAGAGGGCAGAGAGTGCCAGAGCAGTGAGCAGGCAGCGAGTCCCAGAGCAGTGTGAGGGCAGTGATTCCCAGAGCAGTGAGGGTGCAGTGAGTCCCAGAGCAGTGTGAGGGCGGTGAGTCCCAAAGCAGTGTGAGAATAGTGTGTCCCAGTGCACTGAGAGTGCACTGAGTCCCAGAGCAGTGTGAGGGCAGTGAGTCCCATAGCAGTGTGAGGGGAGTGTGTCCCAGAGCAGTGTGAGCGCAGTGAGTCCCAGAACAGTGCGAGGGCAGTGAGTCAGAGCAGTATGAGGGCAGTGAGTGCCAGAGCAGTGACAGTGCAGTGAGTCCCAGAGCAGTGTGAGGGCAGTGAATCCCATAGCAGTGTGTGGGCAGTGAGTCCCAGAGCAGTGTGAGGGCAGTGAGTCCCAGAGCAGAGTGTGGGCAGTGAGACCCAGAGTAGTGAGAGGACAATGTGTCCCAGAGCAGTGAAAGAGCAGTGAGTCACAGAGCAGTGTGACAGCAGTGAATCCCAGAGCAGTGCGAGGGCAGTGAGTCCCAGAACAGTGAGAGGGAAGTGAGTCAGAGCAGTGTGAGGGCAGTGAGTCCCAGAGCAGTGACAGTGCAGTGAGTCCCAGAGCAGTGTGAGGGCAGTGAATCCCATAGCAGTGTGTGGGCAGTGAGTCCCAATCAGCTTGAGGGCAGTGAATCCCAGAGCATTGTGTGGGCAGTGAGTCCCAGAGCAGTATGTGGGCAGTGAGTCCTGGAGCAGTGGGTGGGAGGTGAGTCACAGAGCAATGAGAGGGCAGTGAGCCCCAGAGCGCTGTGAAGGCAGTGAGCACCAGTGCAGTGCGAGGGCAGTGAGTCCCAGTGCAGTGCGAGGGCAGTGAGTCAGAGCAGTGTGTGGGCAGTGTGTCCCAGAGCAGTGTGAGGGCAGAGAGTCAGAGCAGTGTGAGGGCAGTAAGACGCAGAGCAGTGATAGTGCAGTGAGTCCCATAGCAGTGAGAGGGCAGTGAGTCCCATAGCAGTGTGAGGGCAGTGAGTTCCAAAGCAGTGTGAGAACAGTGTGTCCCAGAGCAGTGTGAGGGCAGTGATTCCAAGAGCAGTGAGGGTGCAGTGAGTCCCAGAGCAGTGTGAGGGCGGTGAGTCCCAAAGCAGTTTGAGAATAGTGTGTCCCAGTGCACTGAGAGTGCACTGAGTCCCAGAGCAGTGTGAGGGCAGTGAGTCCCATAGCAGTGTGAGGGGAGTGTGTCCCAGAGCAGTGTGAGCGCAGTGAGTCCCAGAACAGTGCGAGGGCAGTGAGTCAGAGCAGTATGAGGGCAGTGTGTGCCAGAGCACTGACAGTGCAGTGAGTCCCAGAGCAGTGTGAGGGCAGTGAATCCCATAGCAGTGTGTGGGCAGTGAGTCCCAGAGCAGTGTGAGGGCAGTGAGTCCCAGAGCAGAGTGTGGGCAGTGAGACCCAGAGTAGTGAGAGGACAATGTGTCCCAGAGCAGTGAAAGAGCAGTGAGTCACAGAGCAGTGTGACAGCAGTGAATCCCAGAGCAGTGCGAGGGCAGTGAGTCCCAGAACAGTGAGAGGGCAGTGAGTCAGAGCAGTGTGAGGGCAGTGAGTCCCAGAGCAGTGACAGTGCAGTGAGTCCCAGAGCAGTGTGAGGGCAGTGAATCCCATAGCAGTGTGTGGGCAGTGAGTCCCAGATCAGCTTGAGGGCAGTGAATCCCAGAGCAGTGTGTGGGCAGTGAGTCCCAGAGCAGTATGTGGGCAGTGAGTCCCAGAACAGAATGTGGGCAGTGAGTCCCAGAGCTGTGTGAGGGCAGTGAGTCCCAGAGCAGTGAGAGAGCAGTGAGTCCTAAATTCATTTGAGGGCAGTGAATCCCATAGCAGCGTGAAAACAGTGTGTCCCAGAGCAGTGAGAGGGCAGTGAGTCCCAGAGCAGTGAGAGAGCAGTGAGTCCCAGAGCAGTGAGAGGGCAGTGAGTCCCAAAGCAGTGTGCAAGGCAGTGAGTCCCAGAGCTGTGTGAGGACAGTGAGTCCCAGAGCAGTGTGTGGATGGTGGGTCCCAGAGCAGTGAGAGGTCAGTGAATCCCAGAGCAGTGAGAGGGCAGTGAGTCCCAGATCAGCTTGAGGGCAGTGAGTCCCAGAGCAGTGTGTGGGCAGTGAGTCCCAGAGCATTATGTGGGCAGTGAGTCCCAGAACAGTATGTGGGCAGTGAGTCCCAGAGATGTGTGAGGGCAGTAAGTCACAGAGCAGTGTGAGGGCCATGAGTCCTAAATTCATTTGAGGGCAGTGAATCCCATAGCAGCGTGAAAACAGTGTGTCCCAGAGCAGTGAGAGGGCAGTGAGACCCAGATCAGCTTGAGGGCAGTGAGTCCCAGAGCAGTGTGTGGGCAGTGAGTCCCAGAGCATTATGTGGGCAGTGAGTCCCAGAACAGTATGTGGGCAGTGAGTCCCAGAGATGTGTGAGGGCAGTAAGTCCCAGAGCAGTGCGAGGGCCGTGAGTCCTAAATTCATTTGAGGGCAGTGAATCCCATAGCAGCGTGAAAACAGTGTGTCCCAGAGCAGTGAGAGGGCAGTGAGTCCCAGAGCAGTGAGAGAGCAGTGAGTCCCAGAGCAGTGAGAGAGCAGTGAGTCCCAGAGCAGAGCGGGGGCCGTGAGTCCTAAATTCATTTGAGGGCAGAGAATCCTATAGCAGCATGAAAACAGTGTGTCCCAGAGCAGTGTGAGGGCAGTGAGCCCCAGAGCAGTGTGAGGACAGCAAGTCCCAGAGCGGTGTGAAGGCAGTGAGCACCAGTGCAGTGCGAGGGCAGTGAGTCCCAGTGCAGCACGAAGGCAGTGTGTCCCAGAGCAGTGAGAGGGCAGTGGGTCAATGCAGTGAGAGGGCAGACAGTCCCAGAGCAGTGCGAGGGCAGTGAGTCCCAAAGCAGTGTGCAAGGCAGTGAGTCCCAGAGCAGTGTGAGGACAGTGAGTCCCAGAGCAGTGTGTGGACAGTGTGTCCCAGAGCAGTGCAAAGGCAGTGAGGACAAGAGCTGTTTGAGGTCAGTGAGTGCCAGAGCAGTGAGAGGACAATGAGCCCCAGACCAGTGAAAGAGCAGTGAGTCCCAGATCAGTGAGAGAGCAGTGAGTCCCAGAGCAGTGAGAAGGCAGTGAGTCCTAAAGCAGTGTGCAAGGCAGTGAGTCCCAGAGCAATGTGAGGACAGTGAGTCCCAGAGCAGTGTGTGGATGGTGGGTCCCAGAGCAGTGTGAGGACAGTGAATCCCATAGCAGTGTGTGGGCAGTGAGTCCCAGATCAGCTTGAGGGCAGTGAGTCCCAGAGCAGTGTGTGGGCAGTGAGTCCCAGAGCAGTATGTGGGCAGTGAGTCCCAGAGCAGAGTGAGGGCAATGAGTCCCAGAGCATTGCGAGGGCCGTGAGTCCTAAATTCATTTGAGGGCAGAGAATCCTATAGCAGCGTGAAAACAGTGTGTCCCAGAGCAGTGAGAGGGCAGTGAGTCCCAGAGCAGTGAGAGAGCAGTGAGTCCCAGAGCAGAGCGAGGGCCATGAGTCCTAAATTCATTTGAGGGCAGAGAATCCTATAGCAGCATGAAAACAGTGTGTCCCAGAGCAGTGAGAGGGCAGTGAGTCCCAGAGCAGTGTGAAGGCAGTGAGTCCCATAGCTGTGTGTGGGCAGAGAGTCCCAGAGCAGTGGGTGGTGGCAGTGAGTCGCAGAGCAATGTGTGGGCAGTGAGCCCCAGAGCAGTGTGAGGGCAGCAAGTCCCAGAGCGGTGTGAAGGCAGTGAGCACCAGTGCAGCACGAAGGCAGTGTGTCCCAGAGCAGTGCGAGGGCAGTGAGTCACAAAGCAGTGTGCAAGGCAGTGAGTCCCAGAGCAGTGTGAGGACAGTGAGTCCCAGAGTAGTGTGAGGGCAGTGAGTCCCAAAGCAGTGCAAAGGCAGTGAGGACAAGAGCAGTGTGAGGTCAGTGAGTGCCAGAGCAGTGTGTGGATGGTGGGTCCCAGAGCAGTGTGAGGACAATGAGCCCCAGACCAGTGAAAGAACAGTGAGTCCCAGAGCAGTGTGAGGACAGTGAGTCCCAGAGCAGTGTGTGGATGGTGGGTCCCAGAGCAGTGTGAGGACAGTGTGTCCCAGATCAGTGAGAGAACAGTGAGGACAACAGCTGTGTGAGGTCAGTGAGTGCCAGAGCAGTGAGAGGACAATGAGCCCCAGACCAGTGAAAGAGCAGTGAGTCCCAGATCACTGAAAGAGCAGTGTGTCCCAGATCAGTGTGAGAACAGTGTGTCCCAGAGCAGTGAGAGAGCAGTGAGTCCCAGAGCAGTGTGAAAGCAGTGAGTCCCAGTTCAGTGTGACAGTGGTGAGTCGCAGAGCAGTGCAAAGGCAGTGAGTCCCAGAGCAGTGAGAGGGCAGTGAGTCCCAGAGCAGTAGGAGAGCAGTGAGTCCCAGAGCAGAGCGAGGGCCGTGAGTCCTAAATTCATTTGAGGGCAGAGAATCCTATAGCAGTGTGAAAACAGTGTATCGCAGAGCAATGTGAGGGCAGTGAGCCCCAGAGCAGTGAGAGGGCAGCAAGTCCCAGAGCGGTGTGAAGGCAGTGAGCACCAGTGCAGTGCGAGGGCAGTGAGTCCCAGTGCAGTGTGTAGGCAGTGTGTGCCATAGCAGTGTGACAGCAGTGAGTCCAAGTGCAGTGTGACAGCAGTGAGTCCCAGCGCACTGAGAGTGCAGTGAGTCCCAGAGCAATGTGTGGGCAGTGAGTGCCAGAGCAGAGTGAGGGCAGTGAGTCCCAGAGCAGAGAGAGTGCATTGAGTCCCAGAGAGGTGCGAGGGCAGTGGGTCCCAGAGCAGTGTGACAGCAGTGGGTCCCAGAGCAGTGTGTGGGCAGTGAGTCCCAAAGCAGTGTGAGGGCAGTGAGTCACAGAGCAGTGCGAGGGCAGTGAGTCCCAGAGCAGTGAGAGTGCATTGAGTCCCAGAGAGATGCGAGGGCAGTGAGTCCCAGATCAGTGAGAGAGCAGTGAGTCCCACATCAGTGAGAGAGCAGTGAGTCCCAGAGCAGTATGAGGACAGTGCGTCCAACAACAGTGTGAGAACAGTGTGTCCCAGAGCAGTGAGAGAGCAGTGAATCCCAGAGCAGTGCAAGGGCAGTGAGTCCCAGAGCAGTGCGAGGGCAGTGAGTCAGAGCAGTGTGAGGTCAGTGAGTGCCAGAGCAGTGAGAGGACAATGAGCCCCAGACCAGTGAAAGAGCAGTGAGTCCCAGATCAGTGAGAGAGCAGTGAGTCCCAGAGCAGTGTGAGAACAGTGTGTCCCAGAGCAGTGATGGGACAGACAGAGCAGTGCAAGGGCAGTGAGTCAGGGCAATTGGCGGGCAGTGAGTCACAGAGCAGTGTGAGGGCAGCAAGTCCAGAGCAGTGTGAGGGCAGTGAGTCACAGAGCAGTGTGAGGGCAGCAGGTTCCAGAGCGGTGTGAAGGCAGTGAGCACCAGTGCAGTGCGAGGGCAGTGAGTCCCAGTGCAGTGTGAAGGCAGTGTGTCCCATAGCAGTGTGACAGCAGTGAGTCCCAGCACACTGAGAGTGCAGTGAGTCCCAGAGCAGTGTGAGGGCAGTGAGTCCCATAGCAATGTGAGGGGAGTGTGTCCCAGAGCAGTGAGAGGGCAGTGAGTGCCAGAGCAGTGAGAAGGCAGTGAGTCCCAGAGCAGTGTGACAGCAGTGAGTCCCAGAGCAGTGCAAGGGCAGTGAGTCCCAGAGCAGTACAAGGGCAGTGAGTCCCAGAACAGTGCGAGGGCAGTGAGTCAGAGCAATGTATGGGCAGTATGTCCCAGAGCAGTGAGAGGGCAGTGAGTCCCAGAGCAGTGTGAGGGCAGTGAGTCCCAGAGCAGTGTGAGGGCAGTGAGTCCCAGAACAGTGTGAGAACAGTGTGTCCCAGAGCAGTGAGGGGACAGTGAGTGCCAGAGCAGTGTGAAGGTAGTGAGTCCAAGAGCAGTGAGATTGCAGTGAGTCCCAGAGCAGTACAAGGGCAGTGAGTCCCAGAGCAGTGCGAGGGCAGTGAGTCACAGAGCAATGTGAGGGCAGTAAGACCCAGAGCAGTGTGAAGGCATTGAGTCCCAGAGCAGTGTGAAGGCATTGAGTCCCATAGCAGTGAGAGTGCAATGAGTCCCAGAGCAGAGTGTGAGCAGTGAGACCCAGAGTAGTGAGAGGACAATGTGTCTCAGAGCAGTGAAAGAGCAGTGAGTCCCAGATCAGTGAGAGAGCAGTGAGTCCCAGAGCACAGCGAGGGCCGTGAGTCCCAGAGCAGTGTGAGGACAGTGAGTCCCAGAGCAGTGTGAGGGCAGTGAGTCCCAGAGCAGTGTGAAGGCAGTGAGTCCCAGAGATGTGCGAGGGCCGTGAGTCCTAAGTTCATTTGAGGGCAGTGAATCCCATAGCAGCGTGAATACAGTGTGTCCCAGAGCAGTGAGAGGGCAGTGAGTCCCAGAGCAGTGTGAAGGCAGTGAGTCCCATAGCTGTGTGCGGGCAGTGAGTCCCAGAGCAGTGTGTGCGCAGTGAGTCCCAGACCAGTGAGAGGACAGTGAGTCCCGGAGCAGTGGGTGAGCTGTGAGTCACAGAGCAATGTGTGGGCAGTGAGCCCCAGAGCAGTGTGAGGACAGTGAGTCCCGGAGCACTGGGTGAGCAGTGAGTCACAGAGCAATGTGTGGGCAGTGAGCCCCAGAGCAGTGTGAGGACAGCAAGTCCCAGAGCGGTGTGAAGGCAGTGAGCACCAGTGCAGTGCGAGGGCAGTGAGTCCCAGTGCAGCATGAAGGCAGTGTGTCCCAGAGCAGTGAGAGGGCAGTGAGTCAGAGCAGTGTGAGGGAAGTGAGTCCCAGAGCAGTGAGAGGGCAGTGAGTCCCATAGCAGTGTGAGGGCAGTGAGTCCCAAAGCAGTGTGAGGGCAGTGAGTCCCAAAGCAGTGAGAGGGCAGTGAGTCAGAGCAGTGAGAGAGCAGTGAGCCCCAGAGCAGTGAGAAGGCAGTGAGTCCCAGAGCAGTGTGACAGCAGTGAGTCCCAAAGCATTGTGAAGGCAGTGAGGACAAGAGCTGTGTGTGGTCAGTGAGTGCCAGAGCAGTGAGAGGACAATGAGCCCCAGACCAGGGAAAGAGCAGTGAGTCCCAGGTCTCTGAAAGAGCAGTGTGTCCCAGATCAGTGAGAGAGCAGTGAGTCCCAGAGCACTGTGAGGGCAGTGAGTCCAACAACAGTGTGAGAATAGTGTGTCCCAGAGCAGTGAGCCCCAGAGCAGTGTGAAGGCAGTGAGTCCCAGAGCAGTGCAAGGGCAGTGAGTCCCAGAGCAGTGCGAGGGCAGTGAGTCAGAGCAGTGTGTGGGCAGTGAGTCCCGGAGCAGTGGGTGGGCAGTGAGTCACAGAGCAATGTGAGGGCAGTGAGCCCCAGAGCAGTTTGAGGGCAGCAAGTCCCAGAGCAGTGTGAGGGCAGTGAGCACCAGTGCAGTGCGAGGGCAGTGAGTCCCAGTGCAGTGTGTAGGCAGTGTGTCCCATAGCAGCATGACAGCAGTGAGTCCAAGTGCAGTGAGTCCCAGTGCACTGAGAGTGCAGTGAATCCCAAAGCAGTGTGACAGCAGTGAGTCCCAGAGCATTGCGAGGGCAGTGAGTTCCACAACAGTGCGAGGGCTGTGAGTCAGAGCAGTGTGTGGGCAGTGAGTGTCCCAGAGCAGTGCGAGGGCAGTGAATCCCAAAGCAGTGTGACAGCAGTGAGTCCCAGAGCAGTGCAAGGGCAGTGAGTCCCAGAGCAGTGCGAGGGCAGTGAATCCCAGAGCAGTGCGAGGGCAGTGAATCCCAAAGCAGTGTGACAGCAGTGAGTCCCAGAGCAGTGCAAGGGCAGTGAGTCCCAGAGCAGTGCGAGGGCAGTGAGTCCCAGAGCAGTGCGAGGGCAGTGAATCCCAAAGCAGTGTGACAGCAATGAGTCCCAGAGCAGTGCAAGGGCAGTGAGTCCTAGAGCAGTGCGAGGGCAGTGAGTCAGAGCAGTGTGTGGGCAGTGAGTCCCGGAGCAGTGGGTGAGCAGTGAGTCACAGAGCAATGTGAGGGCAGTGAGCCCCAGAGCAGTGTGAGGGCAGCAAGTCCCAGAGCGGTGTGAGGGCAGTGAGCACCAGTGCAGTGCGAGGGCAGTGAGTCCCAGTGCAGTGTGAAGGCAGTGTGTCCCATAGCAGCATGACAGCAGTGAGTCAAAGTGCAGTGAGTCCCAGTGCACTGAGAGTGCAGTGAGTCCCAGAGCAGTGAGAGGGCAGTGAGTGCCAGAGCAGTGAGAAGGCAATGAGTCCCAGAGCAGTGTGAGGGCAGTGAGTCCCAAGCAGTGTGAGAACAGTGTGTCCCAGAGTAGTGATGGAACAGTCAGTCCCAGAGCAGTGTGAAGGCAGTGAGTCACAGAGCAGAGTGAAGGCATTGAGTCCCAGAGCAGTGACAGTGCAGTGAGTCCCAGAGCGGTGCGAGTGCAATGAGTCCCAGAGCAGTGTGCGGGCAGTGAGTCCCAGAGCAGTGTGTGGGCACTGAGTCCCAGAGCAGAGTGTGGGCAGTGAGACCCAGAGTAGTGAGAGGACAATGTGTCCCAGAGCAGTGAGTCCCAGATCAGTGAGAGAGCAGTGAGTCCCAGAGCACAGCGAGGGCCGTGAGTCCCAGAGCAGTGTGAGGGCAGTGAGTCCCATAGCAGTGTGTGGGCAGTGAGTCCCAGAGCAATGGGTGGGCAGTGAGTCCCAGAACAGTATGTGGGCAGTGAGTCCCAGGGATGTGTGAGGGCAGTGAGTCCCAGAGCAGAGCGAGGGCCGTGAGTCCTAAATTCATTTGAGGGCAGTGAATCCCATAGCAGCGTGAAAACAGTGTGTCCCAGAGCAGTGAGAGGGCAGTGAGTCCCAGAGCAGTGAGAGAGCAGTGAGTCCCAGAGCAGTGTGAAGGCAGTGAGTCCCAGAGCAGTGTGTGGGCAGTGAGCACCAGTGCAGTGCGAGGGCAGTGAGTCCCAGTGCAGCGCGAAGGCGGTGTCCCAGAGCAGCGTGAGAGGGCAGTGTGTCCCCGAGCAGTGTGAGGGCAGTGAGTCCCAGAGCAGAGTGAGAGGGCAGTGAGTCCCAGAGCAGTGCGAGGGCAGTGAGTCCCAGAGCAGTGTGTGAGGGCAGTGAGTCCCAGAGCAGGACAAGGACAGTGAGTCCCAGAGCAGTGAGAGGACAGTGAGTCCCAGAGCAGGATGATAGCAGTGAGTCCCAGAGCAGTGCGAGAGGGCAGTGAGTCCCAGATCAGTGTGTGAGGGCAGTGAGTCCCAGAGCAGTGTGTGAGGGCAGTGAGTCCCAGATCAGTGTGTGAGGGCAGTGAGTCCCAGAGCAGTGTGTGAGGGCAGTGAGTCCCAGAGCAGTGTGTGAGGGCAGTGAGTCCCAGAGCAGTGTGTGAGGGCAGTGAGTCCCAGAGCAATGTGAGTGGGTAGTGAGTCCCAGAACAGGACGGGCAGCGAGTTGCAGGTGGCGACTGGTATTTGAGAAGGAGTCCTGGACCTTATTTTGGAGCAGCTGAGTGCTGGTACAGAGAGGATTGGAGGCTTGGAACAGAGCGGCGATGGCTGTTGGACTGGGCCCTGGTGCAGACAGTTAGACCATGTGCAAAGGCCCCATATAGAGCTGCTGCAACACCATGTCTATTTGAAATGTTTTAGCTGACTGTAAAGTCAACCCTTTAACGATTTCTTATTTCTAACTTATTTTTTAAACTCTCTAAAGTAAAGCAACTACTTTTTATTCCACTTTTGTATCCAAGATTTGATCCTAGATATTTGTACCTTAGATATCACCATATGAAGGCAGACTTTGTGAAAGCTTTTCACTGTGTATCTACAGTGGGGTACATGTGAAAATAAAGGCTATTATATTTAATGCCCTCAGCTACAACAAAGTGAAAGAATTGTTCACCGACTGAAAATAGTTACATTGTGTCTTAATATACTAGACATTTACATTTGTGAGTAAGCTATTATTCAACCCCAGGGTATGTTTTCATTTGCTCATCATCTATTTGATTTTTGATTTGATTTATTATTGTCACATGTTCTTAGGGACAATTAAAAGTTTTGTTTTGCGTGCAGTATAGGCAGATCATGCCATACAAAGTGCATTATGGTCACAGAACAGAGTGAGGAATATAATGTTACAGCTGCAGGCAAGGAGGGAGAACATAGAACAACACAGCACAGAACAGGCCCTTCGGCCCACGATGTTGTGCCGAACATTTGTCCTAGCTTAAGCACCCATCCATGTACCTATCCAATTGCCGCTTAAAGGTCACCAATGATTCTGACTCTGCCACTCCCACAGGCAGCGCATTCCATGCCCCCACCACTCTCTGGGTAAAGAACCTACCCCTGACATCCCCCCTATACCTTCCACCCTTCACCTTAAATTTATGTCCCCTTGTAACACTCTGTTGTACCCGGGGTAAAAGTCTCTGACTGTCTACTTTATCTATTCCCCGATCATCTTATAAACCTCTATCAAGTCACCCCTCATCCTTCGCTGTTCCACTGAGAAAAGGCCTAGTACTCTCAATCTATCCTCGTACGACCTATTCTCCATTCCAGGCAACATCCTGGTAAATCTCCTCTGCACCCTCTCCAAAGCTTCCACATCTTTCCTAAAGTGAGGCGACCAGAACTGCACACAGTACTCCAAATGTGGCCTTACCAAGGTCCTGTACAGCTGCAACATCACCTCACGACTCTTGAATTCAATCCCTCTGCTAGTGAACGCTAATACACCATAGACCTTCTTACAAGTTCTATCCACCTGGCCAAACTTCCCACTATCCCATGCCTCCTGACTTTCTGCATAAGCCTACCATGGGGAACCTTATCAAATGCCATACTAAAATCCATGTATACTACATCCACTGCTCTACCCTCATCCACATGCTTGGTCACCTCCTCAAAGAATTCAATCAGACTTGTAAGGCAAGACCTATCCCTCACAAATCCGTGCTTGCTGTCCCTAATCAAGCAGTGTCTTTCCAGATACTCATAAATCCTATCCCTCAGTACCCTTTCCATTACTTTGCCTACCACCGAAGTAAGACTAACTGGCCTGTAATTCCCGGGGTTATCCCTATTCCCTTATTTGAACAGGGGCACAACATTCGCCACTCTCCAGTCCCCTGGTACCACCCCCATTGACAGTGAAGACAAAAAGATCATTGCCAACGGCTCTGCAATTTCCTCTGTTGCTTCCCACATAATCCTAGGATATATCCCGTAAGGCCCGGGGGGACTTGTCTATCCTCAAGTTTTTCAGAATGCCCAACACATCTTTCTTCCTAACAAGTATCTCCTCTAGCTTACCAGTCCGTTTCACACTCTCCTCTTCAACAATACAGTCTCTCTCATTTGTAAATACTGAAGAAAAGTACTCATTCAAGACCTCTCCTATCTCTTCCGACTCAATATACAGTCTCCCACTACTGTCCTTGATCGGACCTACCCTCGTTCCCGTCATTCTCATGTTTCTCACATACGCATAAAAGGCCTTGGGGTTATCCTTGATTCTACCCACCAAAGATTTTTCATGCCCTCTCTTAGCTCTCCTAATCCATTTCTTCAGCTCCCTCCTTGCTATCTTGTATCCCTCCAACGCTCTCTCTTATCCTTGTTTCCTCAACCTTATGTAAACCTCCTTCTTCCTCTTTACAAGACATTCAACCTCCCTCGTCAACCAAGGTTCCCTCACACGACCATCTCTTTCCTGCCTGACAGGTACATACATATCAAGGACACGTCGTATCTGTTCCTTGAAAAAGACCAGCATCCACCACTTCTTCTGAAAGTTCATTCCACACACGAATCACTCTCTGTATAAAACAATTGCCCCTCGTGTCTTTTTAAAATCTTTCTCCTCTCAGAAACAGAGTCAATATTTTGTAGAGTCATACCAGAATTGAAACATTAATTCTGTTTTATTTTCCACACCAGCAGAGTTTAGCGTCATAGGCCGTCCGCCCCATCATCTCCATGCCAGTCAAAAACAACCACCTAATTATTCAACTTTGCTCCAGTACTTTCTGTGTTTGTTATTAATGGACAGGAACAGGACCTTTAGACACCCGTTAGAAGGCCCATTTCAAAATGGCGTCACCACATGACCAGTTGCAGAAGCCCACGTTTAAACCTCGGATTCCAGCATAGTTCTGCAATGCCTCATTAGCTCTAAATGAGGGTACTCTTAAAATAGACCCGAGCGCCCGTCATTTCAAGAAAGAAATCCTCCCTCTTGAGATGCAGTCAGTTTAATTTTTAATTGAGATCAAGGAAAAAAAAAATGCTTCCGCCAAATTAAATTTTTCATTTGGCCTTCTGTGCTTGAGGGACATGGCAACTCAAAGAACTCAAATAAGGATGATAAAAAAAAATCCTGGGAAGAAATAAGAACGGTTTGCATGATGATATTAGGTTCAGTGACAGGGGAGAGTGATAAAGTGAAGCCCTCTTGTGATGTGCAACTGAGATCCAGCACTAATCTTCAGTCTCAGCAGGCTGCATCACACACTCTGTCCAATATTCTCCTCGGCTGGGAAAACCTCATTTGTACGAAGCAAAGAATTTTCAAAATTACTTTCTTAGAAACCCTGGTGGGACTGAAGGGAATTATAATCTACATCTCGTTCCTCGGGAGTGCGATATTCATCTCCTTCGAACAATTTATGACCTCTTCCCTACAGCTTGGGGAAACACTACTCAATGGTTTAATTATCAGTCTTAGCCCGAGCTTGATATATAGGAACTTTCATCGCTATTGTAGTAGCAGAGAGGGGGAATTTACAGGGAATGTCTGTCATGGCTTGGCTTTCAGGAGGCTGACAGTTCAGATTGTGCAAATAGGAGTTATGACTCTGTGCGTCTTGTAGCGAGTGTGCATTGGGAATTTATTAGGTGTTTTATGGACGAGACTTCCTCTCCCCCTCTAGGGCTGTAGTCATCGCAGCCAAAGAGGCTGCCATGGAAACAGACTTGAGGTGTATTTAGCGCAAATTAATAGGAGGGTTGGTTCAATTCTTGCCATTTTCGCTTGGAGCGGCTAACTACTCGGGAAAAATTACAGGGCTGTGGAGAAAGAGCGGAGAGTGGGATAAATTGGATTTCTTCTTTAGAAGACCCAGTACAGGCATGATAGGCTGAACGGCCTCCTATTGCACTGTATGATTGCATGAATTTACAATTTGTTGAACTATGTCATGTATGTTCACGCTTGCGTGTGCACAAAGGTAATTGTTTCTCCCCCTGCCTAACCAATTGGCCAGTTCTATGGGAGTGGGATATCCCGATTCCAGTTGCTCAGTTCCTGATGAAGGGCTTTTGCCCGAAACATCGGTTTCGCTGCTCCTCGGATGCTGCCTGAACTGCTGTGCTCTTCCAGCACCACTAATCCAGAATCTGGTTTCCAGCATCTACAGTCATTGTTTTTACCTCAAGGGCAATTCTAGCTGGGCAACAAACATTGGTCTTGCCAGTGCCATCTACAACCAATTGAAATTTAGAAAAAAAATACTAACTATTAAGCATCCAGGGTAAATAACAAATAACCCATCAGTCTCCCTGGTAACTTGGCGTGCAATCACTACTCCTGATGTAGTGGTAGTATCACTGGTTTGGGCATCTACATGCAGGGTGTGAGTACTAGGAGTTCAAATCCTACAAAAGGGGCGAGTAGAATTTAAGTTAATTAATAACACATGGAGCAGGAGCATTTTAAGAGAAGTGGGGGCTAAAGTTAATGGGTTAGTAATCCAGAAGCATAGACTGAACCATCTGGGGTATGGATTCCAATTCCACCAAGCCACCTCCAGTTGTCCTAAAAGCCCATCTGGTTCACTAATGTCCTTCTTAGGGAGGGAGATCTGCCATCCTTACCCAGTCAGGCCTACATGTGACTCCTGACCCACAGCAATAGGGTGGACCTTTTAGCTGCCTTCTGAAATGGCTTGATAAGTCATTACATTCAGAGGGCAATTAGGGATGAAAAGCAAATGGTGGCTCTTGTAGGATATGACCCCATGCGATTCCAGCCTGGGGCAACTGCTTGTGTGGAGTTGGACATTGTGCCGTGTCTGCGTGGGTTTCCTCAGGGTGCTCCGGTTTCCTCCCACGGTCCAAACATGTGCAGGTTAGGGTAGACTGGCCATGCTAAATTGCCCTTTGTGTGCAGGGATGTGCAGACTAGGTGGATTATCCATGGGGATTACAGAGTTACAGGGATAAGGTTGGGGGCAGGTGGGGGGGTTGGGGGAGGAGATGAGTAGGTCTGGGTAAGATATTCTTTGGATGGTCGGTGTCAACTCGATGGGCTAAATGGCCTGCTTCCACACTATGGGATTCTACGATTCTATGCAGGAAGTAATTACAAAAGTCACCTGTCTTAAAGCCCCCTTCCCTGCCTCGCTGTCAACGTTTATTTGATTAAGCTCTTGTGGGGGTGCATTGCTTTTGCTCCAGTCAGGGCACTATATAAATGCAGGCTGTTATTTTTGGCAATCAGGGAGAGCCACGCAGCCCATTTGCAGTTTTTCCCAGTCTGCCCTAGCAGCTGCTAGTTATTCATGGACTGGTCCCCGAGTCAGTGAAATCAATCTAAAGGTGTTACAGACAGGCATATGAACTCAATCCATCAAGTAACAGGCAATAGAGCTCCCTTTGGACAACTCCCAGTCTCCACATCATCCACAAGAAATTGATGCTCCCTCACTCTCTCTCTCTCTCTCTCTCCGCTTTCTTTCTCTCTCTCACATGCCAAGCTAGTGAGGTTCAGTCCCTGTTCTTTGAAAGGTAAATGCAGCTGCCTTTGTGGGGCACAGCAAGATCCTACACGCAGCAAGATCCCACACGCAGCAAGATCCCACATGCAGCAAGCAAAAGGCTTTTTAATACCAGTTTGTTCCTCCAAGCCACCTCCACTGATCCCCATTTTAATACCTGTGAACTCGGACTGTAAATTTGGAGTGGGGTGTAGGTCAGAGTGGAGTTGGAGATGGAAAAAGGTGGGATGGGGTGGGGGACATGGGATAGTTAGAGATTTGTTGAGAAGGGTGGAGTGCAGAGGAGGCCAAACCAATCGACAGATTCAAGGGAAAAAAACCCAATATATTTCTGACGTTGCCTGGTTTGGAGGATGCTAGCTATGAAGAGAGGTTGAGTAGATTAGGATTGTTTTTATCAGAAAGACAGAGATTGATGGGCTGACCTGATTGAAGTCTACAAAATCATGAGAGGTATAGACAGGGTGGATAGCAAGAAACTTATTCCCAGAGTGGAGGACTCAATTACTAGAGGTCATGAGTTCAAGGTGAGAGAGGAAAAGTTTAGGGGAGATATGTGTGGGAAGTTCTTTACGCAGAGGGTGCCTGGAATGCATTGCCAATGGAGGTGGTAGAGGTGGGCATGATAGCATCATTTAAGATCATCCAGACAGACACATGAATGGGCAGGGAGCAAAGGGATACAGGCCTTTAGAAAATAGGCAGCAGGTTTAGTTAAAGGACCTGGATTGGTGCAGGCTTGGAGGGCCGAAGGGCCTGTTCCTGTGCTGTAATGTTCTTTGTTCTTTGATGAAAGTGTGATAAAGGGCTATGGGGAGCAGGCAGGAGAGTGGAGTTGAGACCAGGATAAGATCAGCCATGATCACGTTAATGGTGAAGCCGCCTTGACAGGCTGAATTGCCTACTCCCACACCTAGTTCCTACAATCCTGTGTTGTTCAGGGAGCCATTGAGTGATGAGTGGCTCCACGAAGTGAGGTGAACTACTCCCCCTCTAAGCGAAAGTGAGGACTGCAGATGCTGGAGATCAGAGTCTAGATTAGAGTGGTGCTGGAAAAGCACAGCAGGTCAGGCAGCATCCGAGGAGCAGGAAAATCAATGTTTCGGGCAAATGCTCTTTTATCTACATCTCCTCTAAGTCATCCTGATGCTCATAGAGCTCCAGTAGTAGTGGTGTAGTAGTAGAGAGCTCTCATAGTAGTAGTGCCCCTACCGATGGACCAGGAGGCCCAGACTCAAGTCCCACCTGGTGTGTAAGAAACATCCCTGGACAGGTCAATCAATATCAATAGGGAACATTGGGTTGAGGTATTGGGATGAGGCAAATTATAAAGTTCTGACAACACTCGGCAGAGTAAATGTAGGAAGGATATTCCTGATGACCAGGGAGTCCAGCACCAAGGGTCATGGTTTAAGAATAGGATGAGGAGAAATGTCTTCCCCTAGAGAGTGGGAAGCCTGTGGAATTCTCTACCACAGAACTTGGTTGAGGCTGAAGCATTGAATTAAAGGGAAGCAATGGCTAGTGGTATTACTGCTAGATTGTTACTATGGAGACCCAGGTGATGTTCTGATTGGCTTTCCATGGAAGTCTGCAAATAAATTCTCTTGTTGAAGCAAAAGTTAGGGCTCAGGAAACAAATGTCCACATCCGTAATCTGTTTGAGGGGGTAAGTGCAGACCTGGATGCAAGGGAGAACTCTGCAGCTTGTCTTCCAAGTATGGTGCAGTGTTATTCAGTGGACCAGGAATGGGCAGTTCAGCATCACCTAGCGTCATAGAGCCGTACAGCATTAAAACAGACCCTTCGGTCCAACCGGTCAATGCCGACCAGAATCTCAAACTAAATTAGCCCCACCTCCCTGGTCTTGGTCCATGTCCCTCCAAACATTTCTTATTAGAGTCAGCGAGTCATAGAGAGGTACAGCACAGAGCCAGACCCTTCGGTCCAACTCATCCATGCAGCCCACATGTCCTAAATTAATCTAGTCCCATTTGCCAGCGCTTGGCCCATGTCCTTTTAAACCTTTCCTGTTCATGTACTCATCCATATGTATTTTAAATGTTGTAATTGTCTCCATCACTTCCTCTTGCAGCTGATTCCATACACGCACTACCTTCTGCATGAAAAAGTTGCCCCTTGGGTCCCTTTTAAATCTTTTCCCTCTCACCCTAAATTTATTGCCTCTTGTTGTGGATTACCCTACCCCAGGGAAAAGACTTTGTCTATTTATTCTATCCATGCCCCTCCTGATTTCATAGGTCTCCCCTCACCTCCGACGGTCCCCGAAAAACAGCTCCAGCCTATTCAGCCTCCACCTGTAGCCCAAATCCTCTAACCTAGGCAACATCCTTATCATTCTTTTCTGAACCCTTTCAAGTTTCACTACATCCTTCCTATATGAGGGAGACTAGAATTGCTTACAATATTCCAAAAGTGGCCTAACCAATGTCCTGTACAGCTGCAACATGACCTCCCAACTCCAATACTCAATGCTCTGACCAATAAACGAAAGCACTTTCATGGACTTATCTTAATATCTTTTAAACATTGTAACTGCACCCACATCCATCACTTCCACACACAAACCACACTCTGTGTAAACTAATTGCCTCTCATGTCTTCTATAAATCTTTCTCCTCTTAAAAATGTGCCCCCTTGTTTTCAAATACCACGCGTTAGGGAAAAGACACCTGTCGTTCAATAAATCCACATTCTTCATGATTTTATAAATCTCTCTAAGATATTACAGTCTAATAATAATGGGAAAGCTATTTAGGACTGAGGTTTGGAAGACTTTCTTCACTCAGAGAGTTGTGAGCCTGTGGAATTCTCTCCCACAGAAAGCTGTTGGGGCCAGTTTGTTAGATATATTCAAGAGGGAACTGGACATGGCCCTTGTGGCTAAGGGGATCAAGGGTTATGAAGGGAAAACAGGAGGGGATACTGAGATTGTATGATCAGCCATGATCATATTGAACACTGGTGCAGGCTCGAAGGGCCAAATGGCCTACTCCTGCACCTATTTTCTAGCTTTCGATTCTAAATTAATTTAGTCCCATTTGCCACCATTTGGCCCATTTCCCTCTAAACCCTTCCTATTCATGTACCTATCCAAATGTCTTTTAAATGTTGCTATTGTCTCCACCTTCACTTCCTCTGGCAGCTCGTTCCATACGCGCACCACCCTCTATGTGAAAAATCTGCCCCTTAGCTCCCTTTTAAATCATTCCCACCTCACCTGAAACCTATGCCCTCTAGTTTTGGACTCCCCTACCCTGGGAAACAGTGTTTGGCTACTCACCCTATCTATGCCCTCATGATTATATAAAACTCGATAAGATCACCCATCAGCCTCTGACACTCCAAGGAGAAAAGCCCCAGTCTGTTCAGTCTCAACCTTCCAGCGCTGGCAACATCCTTATAAATCTTTTCTGCACTCTTTCAAGTTTTACAACATCTTTCCTATAGCGGGGGGGACCAGAATTGAACGCAGTATTCCAAAAGTGGCCTCACCAATGTCCTGTAGAGCCGCAGCATGACATCCCAACTCCTATACTCAATGCACTAGTCAATAAAGGCAAGCCTTCATCGCTGCCTCCTCCAGAGCAGCTCGCCCTGAACCTGGTCACTGGGGCAATGCGAGGTTCCTAAGTTTGAGCCATCATTTTCAGGCTCGGAGGTGTGAGTGGCAGCCAACACCTTGCCGGTTGCAAGAAAGCAAGGTGGCGGAGATTCATGTCACATTGACTTTGTCAGAGGTTGAGTACGCTAATGTCGCAAAGTGTGAACGAGCAGCGCAAAACTGGAACTCAAAAGAGTTGTGCCGGCACAGATGGGGAGTCTAGCTCTGACCAACACAACCTTCAACCGTAAACTCATTATTGCACCATGAATATTCCCCCAGCTCCTTCTGCCCTTTGTGATTACACATAGTAAATAGTAACTCCTTTCAGTGGAGCAGACATAATTGCTTAATTTTGTTAATTAAAGTTTCCAAAAATAGTTTCCTTAAACAGTCGTGTAATGGCCAAATGCCAAAATGTAAATCAGACAGAGTTTGATCTTGTACCAATGACTCTCAGAGTCCAGTGAAGGTGATGAGCAGACATGAGGTGTATTGGTGCAATGATTTTCGGAATGATCGGTACGGGGCGGGGGTTCACATTCTCTGAGCCAGTGAAATTCAACCAACTTTACCAGCTCAGTCTCTGGATTTTGTCTGAGGCTCTCAGTCTTTCTGTGGCTTGTTGGCACTCAAAGACTAGACAATAATGTCAAACTCCAGCAAAATACACACTGCCGATTTATCCATCGTGGGTTAATAAGGACCATTCACAGAAGTATAATAATGCAGGAGGCCATTCAGCCCCATTGTGACTGCACTGTGTCTCTGAACTGTGTCTTCGAGCATTTTGATTCTGCCTTTTCCCCATAACCCATGCACATTTTTTTCCATTCAAATAACCATCCCACGCCCCTCTTGAATGCCTCCATTGAACCTGCCTCCAACCCATCTCCAGGCAGTGCAATTCCAGACCTCACTCCCTGCATGAGAAACATTTTTCTCACCTCACATTTGTTTCTTGTGCAAAATCTTTTAAATCTGTACACTCTGCATTTTTTAAAATATCCATTCACGTGATGAGGACATCACAACCTAGGCCAGTATTTATTGCCTATCCCTAATTGATCAGAGGGCAGGTCAGCGTCAATCACATTTCTGTGGGTCTGGAGTCACACGTAGGCCAGACCAGGTAAGGATGGCAGTTTCCTTCCCTAAAGGACATGAGTGAACCAGATCAGCTTTTCTGACCATTCTTCAACCTGTTTACAAGCAGGAGTGGTTTCTCCTTATCTGTTCTGCTCAGACCCCTCGTGATTTTGAAAACTTGCCTCAAAACTCCTTTTTGCCTTTTCCTCTCCAAAGAAGACATTCCAAGCTTCTGCAACCTATCCTCCTAACTGAAGTATCTCATCCTTGGAATTATCCTCACCGTTACAACACGGAGTAAACACTCCTGCTTAATTTAAAACCAGCAACACAGAAAAGATTTACCCCATGCAGCAATCTATAAAATTCCAAGTGGCCAAGAACTAATTAAAGTAAAGATTAACAACTTTATTTCTTCAAGTATGTCAGAGAATAATTCACTAACAACTATTTACAATTCCTTCCTCTAACCTATTTTTTTACCTTCCCTCCTACAATACTAGTCCGATAAAACTCCCAATAAAGATTTACAGAAAAATTGAAATTTTAAGACCAGTCAGCAGTCGAATCTTCTCTTTATCTTCATCGGTAGATTGGCTCTTCAGGTCAGTGTTTAGGTTTTTCTTTGTGCAAACTCCTTGTCCAAACAGGTACCACTCAGAGATTTCTGACTAACAGTCTATGGGCTGTTGATGTGGTGGCAGTCCTCCTTCCAACTGTTCAATTTTCCCCAGTCTTATACCTCAAAGCATCGGATTATGTCACTGGCTTTTAAGATTGTCAATATACTCAATTCAAACTTGATTGGAGTTTGGTACTTTTCGGGGTATAATTTTTACTGATTGGCCTAATTCAAATCTGTTTTGTTGTTTCCACACAACTAGCTACCCCAGTAGCTGGAGCACATGTTACATTGTGTCTGACTGAGAACACTTGGAGCTGTCACTGCTAGCTTTTACTCGCTTAAAGGTACAGTACACCCACACCTTCATAACACTCACCAACCTCTTCTGCACGCTATCCAATGCGCCCTCTCTCTTCCTAAAAGTACAACTCCCAGTTTACCTTCAACTGTCCAGCAAAGCCGCACGATCTCCCCATTAGCCTTACATTCATTCTGAGGTTTCCCAGTTCCTGTTAAATATGAACCGTCTTGGGATGCGGGGCTTGCAAGTTGGCCCTTTGTTGCTGATTCCTTGCTCCCCTTCAAACGTTGGTGGTGTGCTATTCTCTTAAGTTGAGGTAGCAGTGACTGAACTGTGACAATAATCCAGAGGCGTGGATAACTATTCAACAGATAATGAGTTCAAATCCCATCATGGTAGGGGAGTCTAAAACTAGCGGGCATAGGTTTAAGGTGAGAATGGAGAGAAGCAAAGAGGTCCAGAATCCCAGTTTCTTTTCACACAGAGGGTGGTGAGTGAAAACAGACTGCCGGAGGTAGTGGTCAAGGTTAAATATTACACAACACCAGGTTATAGACAAACCAGTTTATTTGGACATATCAACTTTTGGAGCACTGCTCCTTCATCAGGTAAATAGTGGAGGAGGATCATAGGACACAGAATGTATAGCAAAAGGTCAGATGTCTCACACTGACACGATATATTGAACAAATCTAGATTTCTGTTAAGTCTTTCATCTCTTAGAATGGGCTGCAGGTTTCGATTTATTAATACGTAAATCCCAGAATTTCTTTCAAGTCACTGCCCCGAGTTAACTTAAGGTTTTATAAAAAAGGTGATATCTCAGTTCAGGCAATGCATTAAAGGTGTGAGGTTAGAGTATTCCAAGCTTGAGTCAGACTGGTTATATTTCCAAAGTAGGAATTTATAAAATGTCACATGGATTATAAAAAATATTGACTGCCTACAAATTGCGTGTTTTTTGAACAAAATATAATGTATCTGCAAATACAATTCTGCAAATGCAAACTTACCCCTGGAAGCATCTACAATTTCATCATTTAAGAAACATTTTGACAGATACATGGATGGGATAGGTATGAAGCGATATGGATCAAATGCAGCAAATAGGGATGAAAACTGGGCGGCATGAGCAAGTTGGGCGGAAGGGCCTGTTTTCATGCTGCAGACCTCTATGACTCTATGCAGTAGCTAAGCTGTTTAGATTCAGGTGAAAGAAAACTAAGAATATCTGAAACAAGGGAGAACTTAGCTATTGCCTCTTTGAAATTCAATTACATTACCATTACTGAACCCCAGCAATGGGGTTACCATTGACCAGAAATTGAACTGGACTTGCCATATACATGCTGGTTACAAGAGTAGGTCAGACACTAGGAATACTGTGATGAGTAACTCACCTCCTGACCCCCCAAAACTTGTCCACCAAGTTACAAGGTACAAGTCAGGAGTGTGATGGAATACTCCCCACCTGCTTGGGTGGGTGCAGCTCTAACAACACTCAAGAAGCTTGACACTATCTTGGAAAAAGCAGTCTACTTAATCGGTTCAACATCCACTCCTTCCACCAGTGACGTGCAGAGGCTACAGTGAGGAATATCATCAAAATGCACTGCAGCATCTCACCAACACTTACAAAGCCATTCATAAGGCTTTGAGTTTAAAGTGAATGTAGCCTTTGACTTCCATTTTCACTCTTACGTCTGGCAGCAGGCTGATACTTTGATTTGTTTTATAAGTTCGTTTCTGACTGGCAAGGATTTAAGTTTGAGGTAACAGAGAGGTCAGCCTTCCCCCTAGCTATATAATTTGCAGATATGTACTCACATAAACTTGTTGCTGCTTGCCTTTGAATCCTTGGAAGTTCAGAGCCATCTAATCTTCAGTGAAAATTCTAAACATCTGAAAATGAGAAAACAGAGTGTTTGATAAATGGTTACTGCTGCTTAACACCAAGCTGTTGCCATAACCTGTTGTGTCCTCATGATGAATACAGTGATGAGCTTTTTAACTTCATCAGGATATTGGTACCTGATGAGGAGATACTTTAAAAGTTGCAGTCGGATAAGATCTGGATGTGAGTAACAGTGAAAGATTTAATGGACATTTATTCCAGCTCTGTATCTACATATATTACAGTCAGAGGCACTGTCACGACTGGGCTAAAACTGAACAATTCAGTTCTAGACTGCAGCATGCTTCACTTAACTTGCCATGCTGTAAGTGGAGAAAGTGAGGACTGCAGATGCTGGAGATCAGAGATGGAAATGTGTTGCTGGAAAAGCGCAGCAGGTCAGGCAGCATCTAGGGAACAGGAGAATCGACGTTTCGGGCATTAGCCCTTCTTCATTCCTGAAGAAGGGCTAATGCCCGAAACGTCGATTCTCCTGTTCCCTAGATGCTGCCTGACCTGCTGCGCTTTTCCAGCAACACATTTCCATGCTGTAAGTGGGCCCAGTAAGTTGGAGACTGAGACCTTCATACCATCAGGTCACATACCTTTATACAGAGATGATACCACAAACATGTCCGTTATAGTGCCAGAGAATCACTACAGTGGAGGAAGAGGCCATTCAGCTCATTGAGGCTGCACCATACTTCGGAAGAGCCCCCCACCTCATCCCCAGAACTCCACATGGGGATTTCCCTTGCCTAATCTACCTAGCGTGCGCATCCCTGGACACCACAGAGCAATTTAGCTTGGCCAATCCATCTAATCTGCACATCTTTGGACTGTGGAAGGGAACCTACGCAGACACGGGGCGAATGTGCAAACTCCACACAGACAGTCACCTGAGGATGGAATTTATATGATCTGTATGTCTGTGTATGTTATGATCTGCCTGGACTGCTCACAAAACAAAACTTTTCACGATACCTTGGTGCATGTGACAGCATTAAATCCAACCAAGTCAAATCAAATCAAACCTTGGATCCTGGCATTGTGAGGCAGCAGTGCTAACCATGCCATCTGTAAGAGACATAATACAACTTGTATTTTGCATATTAAGACTCCGCTATCTCTTTCAACTTGATCTTTAGTCACTCTAACACAAATGTGTTAGTTGTGTCTCGGTGGAAAGTCTCTGATCACAAAGTTTAAAGATTGCATTATTTAGACACTTCCACTAGATATCCCAAAGTGCCTTACAATCAATGAAGTTTGTTTTTGGACATTTTAAACTGTTGAAATGCAAAGAAAGGTAATAGCTGTTGTCACTGAAGGGCAGGACGACTACGTGTGCAGGCTCATTTGGAAAGACTAATATGTACGATTCCAGACACTGTATGCTATTGTGCCTTGCACAGAGTCCACACTGCATATGTGCACATAACAGGCATGGCATTCAAATAGGAGTCAGATAGGGATGGTGGCGGGAGTAGAGAACGGACAGGTCTGAGGGTGGGGAGAGATCTGACAGAGTTCGGGGAGTGGAGAATGGATGGAGCCGGGAGAGCGGGCTTCCATCTACCTCTTCCACCACCCTTGGCCCAATCACCCCCCCAACTCCATCCAGACCCGATCCTCCCCATTCCATCCAACCTGATCTCTCCCCCCAAGTCTCAGTTCAATCTCTCCCCCTACCCCGACCAATCTTACACTCTGCACCCCAGTCCAATCTCACCCCCCTTCACCTCTGCCTGATCTCTTCTCCCTTATCCTCCCTAATCTTGCCCTCACCCCACCTAATCTCTCCCCCCCCACGTCTCACTGAACTCTCCCCCTTTCCCCCCGATTCCTCCCCCCACTCCTGACCCAATCTCTCCCCTCTCCCCACAGTGATCGCTCCATGTACCCTGCCCAATTTCTCCCCCCCACCCCCTTACATTTTCCCAAGCCCCCATTCACATCCATTAATACAGTGTCAGCAATTACAGCCATATAGATATTGGCTAAATGTGTGGGCAAAGATCCGATAAATGGACATAATGTGGGAAAGTGTGAAATTGTCTATTTTGGTAGAGGGAAAAAAGGAGGTATAACAACTAAATGCTGACAGGATGCAGAGCTTTGGGATGCAGAGGGATCTAGGTATCATAGTGCATGAATCACAAAGTGTGAGCATACAGGTACAGCAAGTAAACAGGAAAGCTAATAGAATGTTTTGTTTTGTTATGAGAGGAATTGAATGCAAGATTAGGGAGATTATGTTTCAGTTTCACAGGGCGTTGGTGAGACTGGATTTGGATTATTGTATACAGTACTGATCACCATACTGACAGAAGGATGTTAATGTGTTGGAAACAGTTCAGTTCCATTTACTGGACTCAGCCCTGAAATTACAGGATTGCCTTATGAGGAAAGGCCAGACAGGTTTGGCCTGTATTCTCTGGAGTTTAGAAGACTTAGAGATTAATTAATTGAAACAGGTAAGATCCTGAGGGGAGTTGACTGGCTGGATGTGGAAAGGATGTTTCCTCTTGTGGGACAATCTCGAACTAGGGGTCATAGCTTAAAAATAAGAGGGCACCCATTTAAAATAGTGATGAGGAAACATTTTTCTTTCTCTCAGAGGATTATGAGTCTTTGGAAATCCCTTCTTCAAAAGACAGTCAATGTAGAATCTTCAAATCTTTTTAAAGGTGAGGTAAAGAGATTCTTGCAGACCAAGTGGATGAAATATTAGAACATAGAACATAGAACAATACAACACAGAACAGGCCCTTCGGCCCAGGATGTTGTGCCGAACATTTGTCCTAGCTTAAGCACCCATCCATGTACCTATCCAATTGCTGCTTAAAGGTAACCAATGATTCTGACTCTGCCACTCCCACAGGCAGCGCATTCCATGCCCCCATCACTCTCTGGGTAAAGACCCTACCCCTGAAATCCCCCCTATACCTTCCACCCTTCACCTTAAATTTATGTCCCCTTGTAACACTCTGTTGTACCTGGGGAAAAGGTCTCTGACTGTCTACTCTATCTATTCCCCTGATCATCTTATAAACCTCTATCAAGTCACCTCTCATCCTTCGCCGTTCCAATGAGAAAAGGTCTAGCACGCTCAACCTATCCTCGTACGACCTATTCTCCATTCCAGGCAACATTCTGGTAAATCTCCCTCTCCAAAGCTTCCACAGCTTTCCTAAAATGAGGCAACCAGAACTGCACACAGAACTCCAAATGTGGCCTTACCAAGGTCCTGTACAGCTGCAACATCACCTCTTGAATTCAATCCCTCTGCTAATGAACGCTAATACACCATAGGCCTTCTTACAAGCTCTATCCACCTGAGTGGCAACTTTCAAAGGGCTATGAACATAGACCCCCAAGATCCCTCTGCTCCTCCACCTTACTAAGAACCCTACCGTTAACCCTGTATTCCGCATTCTTATTTGTCCTTCCAAAATGGACAACCTCACACTTGACAGGGTTGAACTCCATTGTTGGGCGATTGCAGAGTTGAGGTTAAAATCAGATCAGCCGTGATCTAATTGAGGGGCCAAGCTGGCTGGAAGAGCCAAATGGCCTACTCTTGCTCCTTGCTTGTAGAAAACATGGCAGCCAAGTTGAGTACAATGAGCCTCTATAAACACTATATAATAATGATAAAATCATCTGTTTCTAATTATTAACTTTGGCCAAGACACTGAAGAGATCTCCCATGCCCTTCTTCAAAATAATAACGTGGGATATTTTTCTGGTCTCCTGAGAGGGTCGATGGAGCCTCAGGTTAACTCCTCAGTTAGGCTGCGCCTCTAAAATGGCCGCACTGCCTCAGTATTCAAGAAAGGAGGGAGACAAAATACAGGAAAGTATTTTTTTCTTTATTCTGTCACTGGTTATGGGCATCAATGGCAAGGCCAGCATTTATTATCCATCCTTGAATCAAATGACTTTCAAGGCCATTTCAGGGGGCAGTTGAGAGTCAACCATCTTGCTGTGTGTCTGGATTGTCGTGAAGGAGAACTGAGAGAAGGCTGGAGAAACTCCGCAGGTCTGCCAGCATCTGAGGAGAAAGAAAATCAGAGTAAACATTTTGAGTTTGGTATGATTCTTTTTTAGTAAAAAATAACATATTATTTAAATAGAGAGAGATTGCAGAGGGATCTAGGTGTCCAGGTATGTAAATATTAAGTTAATCTACAGGTGCAGGAAATGATTAGGAAAGCTAATAGAATGTTGTTGCTTCTTACAAGGATAATAGAATAGGAAAATTAGCTCTGATGAAGAGTCATCTAATTTCAAAATGTTAACTTGATCTCTCTCCGTGGATGCTGCCTGACCCTCTGTGATTCCAGCTTTTGTTGTTTTCAGAAAAATCAGGTTGTTTTGCTACCGTTGAACAGGGCATTGGTGCGACATCTAGAGTGTGTATCTCTGTTCACCTTACTTCAAAAACAGAACATTTAATGCAGTTTAACAAAAGTTCACTCTACTGATTCCTGCGATGAAAGGATTATTTTAAGAGGGAAGCTTGTTCAGATTGGATCCTGGGGTCACTGGAATTTAAAAAATGAGAGATGACCTTTTTGACACAACAAAGATCCTTAAGGGACTTAACAGAGTGAATGCTGGAAGAATGTTCCCTCCTGTGGGATGGACTGGAACTGAGAAATACAGTCTAAAACCAAATTTCCCCTTCGTGATGGAGAGGAAGATAAGCATTTTACTCTCAGTCAATGAGTCCATGGAACTCTCTATCCCAGTGAGCAGTGGAGCAGGGACAATGTATTTCTGTGGAAGAGGTAGATAGAATCTTGATTAACAAGGGAGTCAATGGACAACAAGGGATAGCATGAATGTGCAGTTAAGACTGAAACCTGACCAACCAATATCTTACTGGACAATAGATTTGCCTCAAGGGGCTGAATGGCGTAGAGTTGTTCCTAATTCTTGTATTCATATCTCTACTCTAGATTTACAAACTTAACCCTGGGGAGGGATTTGACCCCAAATTCTTCTGACGAAGAAGCAAGCAAATCATCATGTAGTACCATATTTTACACCCTTTGCATCAATTCACAAGATTCATAGCCCCATCCAGAGCCTGTGAATCCACAAGATAGACTGGTGGTCCCAGTGGATGTTTGTTCTGGAGTACTGTGTGCAGTTCTGGGCACTCTGTTATCGGAAGAATATTATTAAGCTGGAGAGGGTTCAGAAGAGATTTACCAGGACGTTGCTGGGAATGGAGCTGGCATTTATACGTTGAAATAACTGCATAGGTGTCGATATCCATTCACCAAGTCAGCCTTTATTTACTTGTGTACCGTACACTGGCTGTAGCCAGCCAGCTCAGAGTCAGCCCCTTGAACTGAAGGGATTCTGAATCTCCTGTTTATCTCTATCACTTCAGAGCTTCCTGATTGGCCCAGGTTAGCATCCCCAATCAAGGGTCTCATAGTCAATAAGATCCACCTGGTCCCAATCATTACAAAGGAGAGGCTACATAGACTGGGACTTTTTCACTGGAACATCGGAGGTTGAGGAGTGACCTTATAGAGGTTTATAAGATCATGAGGAGCAGAGATAAGGTGGATGGCAGGTGTCTTTTCCCTAGGGTGGGGCATTTCCACACTAGGAGGTATATTTTAGAGATGAAAGGAGGAAGATTTTAAAAAGACATGAGGTGCAATTTTCTTTTACCACAGAGAGTGGTTTGAACGTGGAATGAATTTCCAGAGGAAGTGGTGGTTGCGGGTACGGTTACAACATTTAAAAGACATTTGGATAAATACATAAATAAGAAATGTTTGTAGGAATATGGACCAGGGACAGGCAAGTGGGATCATGGTCAGCATGGAGTGGTTAGATTGAAGGGTGTGTTTCCATGTTGTATTATTCTGAATCAGTGCAGAACTCTTCTGTCACTGCACAATCAGAGGTGCTCCCTTTTGGCTGTTATGTGAAACAGAGATTGTAAATTCTGTGTTCCATCCTCAAACTCCAATCCATCCCCCCCTGGTGTGGGAATTGAACCCACAATGTTGGCATCTCGCTGCATCATGCACTGGTTGTTATGGACCAGACCAAAGCTCATCAAAATATATGAAGAAGATAGCCTAGACGTCAACATTGTCTTATTTTTTAAAGACAAGTATAAGGAGATGTGTTCCAGATGCAATTCAATTGGTCAAACTACCAGGCTTGAAGCAAAACATACTTTATTCTTACATTATAGTTGAAATACAAGCAAAAGAAAGAAGAATTGGAATAACTTAACTCTAATGGAAAGCTTAATACAATAATCAATCATTTAAATACTAAACAGCAACGGTTCCAATATAGTAACATCCCACAAACACACACTTGGCAAAGGCGAATTCAGTATAATGGATTGTCTCACAGGCAATTCTTCATTGCAAGAGGCAAAAACAATCAAGAGAAAAATCTGAGAGAGAGAGAGAATTCAGGCATTTTGCTGTAACAAGGAGAGATGCACAGCAACTTCCATACCCAAAGAGCTACTGAAAGTTAAACCAAAATCCTGGTTGTGTGGGAGCTTGACCCCACCCTTCTATTGTTCCACTTCTTAAAATAAAGTCCAAGGCGTCACAAGCTGTTCACTTAGAACAGATAGCTCAGTACCTCTGCCTGGATCTGTCTTCATTTAAAAAAAAGGACAGAATATATCTCTTAAAGCCATGGTATCATCAGACTAGCCATCCTGTTGACTGAGCTAGTTGACACCTCGCTCCCCTCCACCCCACCCGCTGCCCCCAAATATTATTTATAGAGCTATGGATTATGACAGTGTTTGCAGATAAACTGGAATTAAAGAGTTGTGTGCAGATACAGCTTTAGTTGATGACATTATTGATCGGTCAATGGACTTGTGACCAGTTATTGCTAACACAGGCCTTTTGCTTACCAACAACAACTGGATTGGTTTATGACAGCTGAACAACTTGGAGCTGTGACTAGGATGTAGAGAAGTCATCGGTTCTCCACCACTCAGGAGTTCCCTCTCCATTCTCTGCAGTTTAAACCTGGAGAAAGCCAGTCGATCTTTGCTTCAGCAATTTCTGTGAGCTATGGCTCTTAATTAAAAAGCCAGAAATCTTTTATAAGTGAACCGGCCACCCTACGCCTCTTGCACACCAGTGGAAACATTCAGAAAACAGAATGCCAAAAGAAAAGCTTCCTGTTCAACAAGAACCAACTTAACAATTCTCATGAACAAGGACCACTGAACTGCTCTCCCAGTGTTTCCTGCTGTCTGTGCCCTTTTCCCTTGTCTGTGTGTATGTATGGAAGGGGGAGTTTGTAAGGGGACTAGAGTTTTACCTTGTAGGGTTACATACTGACTGTTTATGATTGCTTACCTGTAGCTCAGGTCTATTACTTGCAATGAACAGTAATTCTTGGTAACTACACATACCTTGGTTCATGTTTCCAGTCCACATGATTCTGAAATCAGGTAAGTTGCATATCTTTGCTTACTCATTTTAAAATCGTTTGCGATATCTTGGGAATAGCAGGCTTGTTTTCCATGATGCTATTGCAGTGAGGGGTGACTGTCCCAATTAATAGCAACCTCAAGCAGCATCACTAAGGCAGGTAACCTGGTCATGTTCAAGGGATATTGTCCTGCAGAAACTGGCTGCCACTTTTCCAGCATCCCATGCCTCAATGGTGCTTCACTCGCCTGTGGAGTGCTTGTGGGAACACCCTGGTGTCTGAAAAGGTGTTATGTCAATGGAAGTTTTGCTTTTCTTTACGCGTGGGATTCATGTTCACAGTCATTGCAGATCTCTCTGAACACACCTGAACATTAAACCATAGAATCCCTACAGTGTAGAAGCAGGCCATTGGGCCCATCTGACCCTCTGAAGAGCATCTCACCCAGACCCCTACCCTATCCCTGTAACCCTGCATTTCAACAATTTCTCTTTCCAATCCTCCCACTTCCTCCAAACCAAAGGAGTAGCCATGGGCACCCGCATGGGCCCCAGCTATGCCTGCCTCTTCGTAGAATATGTGGAACAGTCCATCTTCCGCAGCTACACTGGCACCACCCCCCACCTTTTCCTCCGCTACATCGATGACTGTATTGGCGCTGCCTCGTGCTCCCACGAGGAGGTTGAAAAGTTCATCCAATTTACCAACACCTTCCACCCCGACCTCAAATTCACCTGGACCGTCTCAGACTCCTCCCTCCCCTTCCTAGACCTTTCCATTTCTATCTCGGGCGACCGAAGCAACACGGACATTTACTATAAACCGACCGACTCCCACAGCTACCTAGACTACACCTCCTCCCACCCTGCCCCCTGTAAAAACGCCATCCCATATTCCCAATTCCTTCGTCTCCGCCGCATCTGCTTCCAGGAGGACCAGTTCCAAAACCGTACAACCCAGATCCAGGACAGAATCCCACTGGTCCTCACCTACCACCCCACCAACCTCCGTGTACGGCGTATCATCCGCCGTCATTTCCACCACCTCCAAACGGACCCCACCACCAGGGATATATTCCCCTCCCCTCTCCTATCAGCGTACCGAAAAGACCACTCCCTCCGTGACTCCCTCGTCAGGTCCACACCCCCCACCAACCCAACCTCCACTCCCGGCACCTTCCCCTGCAACCGCAAGAAATGCAAAACTTGCGCCCACACCTCCCCCCTTACTTCCTTCCAAGGCCCCAAGGGACACTTCCATATCCGCCAAAAATTCACCTGCACCTCCACACACATCATCTATTGCATCCGCTGTACCCGATGTGGCCTCCTCTATATTGGGGAGACAGGCCGCCTACTTGCGGAACGTTTCAGAGAACACCTCTGGGACACCCGGACCAACCAACCCAACCACCCCGTGGCTCAACACTTCAACTCCCCCTCCCACTCCACCAAGGACATGCAGGTCCTTGGACTCCTCCATCGCCAGACCATGGCAACACGACGATTGGAGGAAGAGCGCCTCATCTTCCGCCTGGGAACCCTCCAACCACAAGGGATGAACTCAGATTTCTCCAGTTTCCTCATTTCCCCTCCCCTCACCTTGTCTTAGTCAAATCTCTCGAACTCAGCACCGCCTTCCTAACCTGCAATCTTCTTCCTGACCTCTCCGCCCCCACCCCACTCTGGCCTATCACCCTCACCTTGACCTCCCTCCACCTATTGCATTTCCAACGCCCCTCCCCCAAGTCCCTCCTCCCTACCTTTTATCTTAGCCTGCTGGAGACACTTTCCTCATTCCTGAAGAAGGGCTTATGCCCGAAACGTCGATTCCCCTGCTCCTTGGATGCTGCCTGACCTGCTGCGCTTTTCCAGCAACACATTTTCAGCTCTGATCTCCAGCATCTGCAGTCCTCACTTTCTCCCTGCATTTCTCATGACTAATTCACCTAGCCTGCACATCCATGAACACTAAGAGGCAATTTCCCATGGCCAATCCACTTAACCTGCACATCTTTGAACTGGGGGTGGAAACCCACGCAGATACGGGGGAGAATATGCAAAGTTCACATGGACGGTTGCCAGAGGGTGGATTTAAACCTGGGTCCCTGGAGCTGTGAGGCAGTAGTGCAAACCATTGGGCCACCATACCGCCTCCCCACCCTTTCCAAGTGAGGTGAGTTGACAATCTCACTGTCACGTCTCACCGTGGCCAGTTTATGAGGTGAGAAGTAATTACTTGAAGTAAACTGATTCTGCCAAACAGGCTGGCAGTCCCTCAGCTTGCCATCCCCTGGAAGCCAGTCTGCTCAGACCAAGCTCCCTCCCAGGCCTTTACGTTACCTTCTGCAGTAGCCCTGTCTGGAGCAGTCGCTGAGAGAGGCAGACTTGACAGCTCTTGATTTAAATCCAGGTCACACAGCAAGGTAGAGCCTGTTGCTATGGTGACCTCCAAGGAGAGAAAAAAGGAACCATGAGAAAGCTTGCAGAGGGCGTGGGCTCGCTCTCACACTGGCTCGCCTTGATGGAAAGATTCACCTTGTGAGAAAGCCACAAGAAGATGCCTGTGTGATGTGATGCATGGGCAGAACACTAATGCTGCCAATGATGGAAGGAAACAGAGATTTAAAAAAAAATTATGGCAAAACCTCTCAATAAAACATTTTCAGAACACAAAGGATGCTGGAAAAATTCAGCAAATCTGGCAGTATCCATGGAGAGAGAAAAAGAATTAACGTTTCCAGTCCAGCATCACTCATCTTCAGAACTTTGGACTTGAAATGTTAACTTTGTCTCTCTGTCTCTGTCTCTGCCTCTGTCTCTGTCTCTTAACTGATGCTGCCAGGCCTGCTGAGTTCCTCCAGCATTAAAACACAGAACATAGAATATTACAGCACAGTGTTGATCCGACCTGTGGAATCAATCTGAAGCCCATCTAACCTGCACTATTCCATTTTCATCCACGTATATCCAACGAGCATTTAAATGCCCTTAACGTCATTGAGTCTACTACTATTGCGGACAGTGTGTCCCACGCCCTTCTACTCTCTGAATAAAAAAACTACCTCTGACATCTGTTCCATATCTATCACCCTTCAATTTAAAACTATGTCCCCTCATGCTAGGCATCACCATCGGAGGAAAAAGGCCCTCACTGTACACCCTATTGAACCCTCTGATTATCTTGTATGTCTCAATTAAGTCACCTCTCAATCTTCTTCTCTCTAACGAAAATAGCCTCAAGTCCCTCAGCCTTTCCTTGTAAGACCTTCCTTCCATACTAGGCAACATCCTCGTAAATCTCCTCTGTACCCCATCCAAAGCTTCCACATCTTTCCGATAATGCGGTGACCAGAACTGTACGCAATATTCCAAGTGCAACCGCACCAGAGTTTTGTATAGCTGCAGCATGACCACATGGCTCCGAAACGTAATCCCTCTACCAAAAAGAGCTAACATATCATATGCCTTCTTAACAACCCTATCAAGCTGGGTGGCAACTTTCAGGGATCAACGTACACAGATACCTAGATCTCTCTGCTCATCCACATTATGAGAATCTTAACATTAGACCAAAGTTTAAAATCACACAACACCAGGTTATAGTCCAACAGGTTTAATTGGAAGTATTAGCTTTCAGAGCACCACTCCTTCATCAGGTGGTTGTGGAGTTGTTGGACTATAACCTGGCGTTGTGTGATTTTTAATTTTGTACACCCCAGTCCGATACCGGCCTCTCCAAATCATGACTACCATTAGCCCTGTACTGTTTATTCCTGTTGCTTCTTCCAAAGTGAATTCACCTCACACTTTTCCACATTAAACTCCATTTGCCACCTCTCAGCCCAGCTCTGCAGTTTATCTATGAACCTCTGTAACCTACAACATCTGTCAACATCCTCCATTATTCATTGTGTTTGTTTCAGATTTCCAGCATCCGCAGTATTTTGCTCTTAATTCATACTGGGGCATTCCCTTCATGAAGAGTATACTTGCATATCGCGTCTGTCATGACCCTGAAGAGATTTCCCAGGCAGTCACTGTTGTAACATAGGAAACATTGGAGCCAGTTTGTGTAGAGGAAGGTCCTATGAAACAGCATTGTCATAATGATGAGGTAGGTCTGCTCTTTAGTGATGTTGTTTGAGGGTTAATTAGACATCAGTGATCATAACTTCCTCTCGACTTTTTCAAAATCATGTCAGGGGATCTTTCACAACCACATTGCAGCTGTAAAGGACATTGATGAGGCACCTTTTGGAATACTGCAGTCAATTCTGGTCTCCCTGCTACGGGAAGGATGTTGTTAAACTTGAAGGGTTCAGAAATGATTTATAAGAATGTTGCCAGGGTTGGAGAATTTGAGCTATAGGGAGAGGTTGAATAAAGATGGGTTTTTTTCCCTTAGAGCACTGGAGGCTGAGGGGTGACCTTTTTAGAGGTTTATAAAATCATGGATAGGGTAAATAGACAAGATAGTAGTGGAGTAGGGTAGTGGAGTCCAAAACTAGAGGGTGTAGGTTTAAGTTGAGGGGGGAAAGATATGGAAGGGACTGAAGGGGTAATGTTTTCACGCAGTGGGTGGTACATGTATGGAATGAGGTGCCAAAGGAAGTGGTAGAGGCGAGAATGATTGCAACATTTAAAAGGCATCTGGATGGGTATATGAATAGGAAGGGTTTTGAGGGATACGGGCCAAATGCTGGCAAATGGGACGAGATGAATTTAGGATATATGGTCGGCATAGACAAGTTAGACTGAAGAGTATGTTTCTGTGCTGTATAATTCTACGACTCCAACCGTCTAAGATGGCTTGACTTAATGTCTCATCCAAGAGACAGTACATCTGACAGTGCAACATTGGATTAAGCCTTGATTTCCGTGTTTGAGATCAAGTTTGACCAAGCTTACACAGATTCTGATTTGCTGAGTGAAAGCGCTGTCATTGATGTATTCAAAGGGTAACAGAGGAGCATTTCTGAAGCAGACTTTCCAAGTCAGGTTTAGTCCATTGTCTCACAGAATTTATTTATACCATCCTGCTTCTCTAAGTGAGCATTTTTAAAAATTAATTCATGAGAAGAAGGCATCGCTGGCTAGGCCAGCATTTATTGCCCATCACAGAGGGCAGTTAAGAGTCAACCACATTGCTGTGGGTCTGGAGTCAACATGTAGACCAGACCAGGTAAAGATGGCGGTTTCCTTCCCTAAAGAACATGAGTGAACCAGATGGACTTTCTATCAATTGACAATGGATCATGGTCATCATTAGACTCTTCGTTCCAGGCTTTTATAGAATTCAAATTCCACCATCTGCCATGGCAGGTTTTGAACTCGGTTCCCAGAACGTTAACTGAGTCTCTGGATTAATAGTTCAGTGATAATATCACTAGGCAATCAACTCCCCTGCAGTACCGTTCTCTCTCATCTCCCCCACCTTCCCTCTGTGTAACCTGCACCTTACTCCTTTTCCAAATAATACACCAGAAGTCTCCTTTTGAAGACCATGATGGTGTCGCGAAAGACAGTTGGACCCTGGATTAAACTGGGGATGATGTCACAGAGCTGCACATCACTGAGTATAAATAGTAGGTGGAGTGAGGACACTCAGAAAGCAGAGAGAGCCTTCCCGGTACATGAACATATGAAGATTGTAGATTAGCGGGGTTTTGCATTTTGGTAAAACAGACAAGACCAGGACTTATATAATCAGTAGTAGGGCCCTGGGTAGTAGAACATAGAACATAGAAAAGTACAGCATAGAACAGGCCCTTTGACCCACGATGTTGTGCTGAGGTTTAATCCTAATGTAAAAAATAGTAACAACACTAGAACAGAGAGGCCTAAGGGTTCAGGTACATAGTTCTTTAAAATTTGCATTACAGGAAGACAGGATGGTTAAGAAGGTGTTTAGTATGCTTGCCTTCATTGCTCAAACCTTTTGAGTATAGGAGTTGGGACGTCATGTTGAGGTTGTACAGGACATGGGTGAGGTAAAAACAATGAGTGCAGATGCTGGAAACCAGATTCTGGATCAGTGGTGCTGGAAGAGCACAGCAGTTCAGGCAGCATCCGAGGAGCAGGAAAATCAGTGAGGCCTCTTCTGGAGATCTGTGACCAGTTCAGTTCACTCTGCTACAGGAAGGAAATTATTAAACTGCAGAAAATTCAGAAAAGATTTACCAGAATGTGGCAGGAAATGGAGGGTTTGAGTTATAAGGAGACGCTGGATATCAGGGGCTTCTTCCACTGAAGCATAGGAGGTTGTGGAGTGACCTTATAAAGGTTTACAAGATCATAATGGGCATCTATAAGGTAAATAGCAAGGGTCTTTTCCCTCGGTGGGAGAGTTCAAGCTCTGGGGCATATTTTTAGAGAGAGAGGAGAAAGATTTTAAAAGGATATGAGGGACAACATTTTTACAAAGAGTGGTTCGTGTGTGGAATAACCTGCCAGAGGAAGTGGTGGATGCAGGTACATTTGGATAAGCACATGAATAGGAAAGGTTTGGAGGGATATAGGCCAAGTGCAGGCAAGTGAGATTAGTTTAATTTGGGATTATGGTCAGCATGGAATGGTTAGACCGAAGGGTCTATTTCCGGGCTGCATGACTCTATGACTCTAGTCCTTCCTTAATATAGGTGTAAATCATAGCCTGATATATCCATGGTTATAGTGTGGGCGGCACGGTGGCACAGTGGTTTGCACTGCTGCCTCACAGCGTCAGTAACCTGGGTTCAATTCCCGCCTCAGGCAACTGTCTGTGTGGAGTTTGCGCATTCTCCACGTGTCTGCGTGGGTTTCCTCTAGATGCTCCGGTTTCCTCCCACAGTCCAAAGATATGCAGGTCAGGTGAATTGGCCATGCTAAATTGCCTATAGTGTTAGGTGAAGGGGTAAATGTAGGGGTATGGGTCTGGGTGGGTTGCGCTTCAGTGGGGTCGGTGTGGACTTGTTGGGGCCAAAGGGCCTATTTCCACACTGTAAGTAATCTAATCTAATCTAATCAGACACCCTCTCCCCCCCCCCAATCTGATCCCAACATTTCCCATGGCCAATCCACCTGACCTGCACAGCTTTGGACTGTGGGAGGAAACCAGAGCACCCGGAGGAAACCCACGCAGACACGGGGAGAATGTGCAAACTTTGCACAGACAGTCGCCTGAGGCTGGAATCAAACCTGGGTCCCTGGTGCTGTGAGGCAGCAGTGCTGTGGGGGAGTGGCCAGTTCTCTCAGTTCAAGCATCTCCTAGTTTGTTTTAGCTGTGGCAGTCATAAGATGCTGGGGTCCAGGAAGGTTTCAAACTTCAGTGAATGATTCCTGACGGACTTTTCTCTCTGAAATCTCGTTGGATGTTCTTCCTTCCTGCCTAGAAGAATCTGTATTTCAATTTACATTTTTGCCAAGGTGTATGTTTATGGGACGTTACTGGATTGGAACAGTTCTTCAGTTAAGTTGCTGTATCGGGTTGGTCAGGTTTTCCACTAGTTAAGTTATTCTAAATTCCATTTTCTTTTGTTAGTGTTTCAGCTGTAGTGTTTAAATAAATTGCTTCACTTAAACCCAAGTGGTTTGACCATCTGCATCATTCCTGGAATATCCAATTCACATCTGCGTTTAAAATAAGAAACGTTAGGGCCTGGGCTACTTTCTTAAAATATTTTGAGGGGGTCTATCCTGGTCCATCACACACAAAAGGGATGATATATAGATATTAGGGATGGTATATAGATATTGGCCACGCCAGCAATGCCCACGTCCAATAAGTGCATTAAAAGAAAATCATCTGGCTAAGATGACGTAGGCAGAGTGGAGCACAATATTCCACCTTCCAATGTGGAAGTAATGCATTAACGTCACAACTACAAGTGAGGCTAATTGTAGCATTGGTACTGTGGAGATCAGCCTGACCTTTACATACCAGGAGTTGACTCTGGAGCCTATACAAATTTGTTTTGACTGTCTATATATTTGAAAAGGAGCAATAATGCTTTTATTTATAAATGTGAGGGAGATTATTGAGGAACTCTGTTGGTGGGAATTCTCACTGCACCTCAGCTTATTAGTACCAAGTCCTATATCAAGGCTCCCTGTGGCTCAAAAGGTCTGGCTGATTGTGTGACACCTTCTCCAGCCTTTCTCTCAGAAGCCCATGGCTAACTCATCACTGCAGTCCCAGTACACAAAGTGCTGAAAGATCAGCCAGCTGAGAAGAAGGGAAATTGTACTCCATCTGCTGTTATGGTAATACTCCTCATGCAGGACGCCTTCCTGGGGGTTACCTCAACTGAACTATCCACTTCCCCCCCCACCCCTCCACCCCTCCGCCCAATCAGCCTGGTCCAATAAAAAAAAACAAAGTGTGAGAAAACAAAAACATGAACAGAAATGTCATTTTATTACAAACGCAATCATTAAATACCCCAGGTGGCTCAAAGCAGTGTCCTGGCAATCGGAGTACTGCCTCTAATGGTAGGATGAATCATAAAACACTGGGCAAAGACTTAACAACTGAGACAGACCATTCAGAGAGGCAGAGGGTAGTCATCAGGATTCACACACATTGTGGTGCAGTGGTAATGTACCTGGTTCAAGTCCCACCTGCTCTAGAACATAACACCTCTGAGCGGGTCGATTTGGAAAATATCTACACAGATACCTCTCTTCGGTGTTTGGACTCTGGAGGGGTCAACCTACGCTCTGGAAGGAGATGGTGGGGTTTAGGAAACGGAATAACCAACTGGGTAAAAAGAGGCTGAGATGGAAATTGGCCCTGAGCAATGGAGTAGACTTGAACTTGCCTCAATGTCCTTGATCTGATGTTATATATTTCTTTGCCAGAAGCTAGAGCAATATTGAGAACATCCAACCTTGCCAACTCTTCAGAATGGCCGTGGGTGGGGGTGGGGGGCGCGGAGGCAGAGGGGATGTCTCTAGGAGTAAAGAGCTGACTTTGCAACAAGCAAGGCAGGAGTAAATGCGTCGCAGCAATATGACAATTGTGTTTCTGAGAGATAAAAACGATATCTTTACACACATTAAATGTTAGAAAAAAGGCCTGAGATACAAACTGAAGACTGGCCGGTGGTATATAAATCATTGAATTGAAAAGACTGCTCTCCTCCCCACTGGTGGAAAAGGCTGGGGAAACTTGAGGAGGAATTGCAAGGGAATCCTGAATCAAAAGCAGGGGTAGGCCATTTGGCCCATCAAGCCAGCTCACAACATTCGGTAAGCTTGTGATTGACCAGATTGTGACCTCATACTCCTGCCCACTATCCATGACATTTGTCTCCCTCTCCTTAACCAGGAATAGATTTCCATCAGCCTTTAGAATATTCAATGAAAGCCCACCTCAATCCCTCTCTGGGGAAGAGAGTTCCACATACTCCTGACCATCTCAGAATGGAACGTTCACTTCATCTCCCTCTTAAATGGGACACCTCTTATTTTAAACAGCCTTTTGTTCCCTATTTCCAATCATGCATTTTTTTCCCCTTTGGGGAATTGCCTTCCCTCAGGCTGGAGCATGACTTATAGACCCCTAGATTTATATGGCACAGAAAAAGGCTATTTGGCCCATCAAGTTTACACTGGTCAAAAACAACCATCTAACTATTCTAGTCCATGTTTTCACTAGTTGGCCCATGGCTTTATGGAGGCTGTATGGAGAGAAGTGTGTTTGTGTGTGATTAATGGTTTGCGCATCTATATTAAAAGGGCAGGATTCAGATTCAAGATCATGCTATTATTCAAAGAATCATAGAATCCCTACTGTGTGAAAGCAGGCCAGTCAGCCCATCAAGTCTGCACTGACCCTACTAAGAGCATCCCAGACAGATCCAGTCCCCTACCCCTGTGCTTCCTGTGTCTAATCCACCCAGCCTGCGCATCTCTTGACTCGATGGGCAATTTCAAAAAGCGTGGTGCAGGAAAAGCACAGCTGGTCAGACTGGAAGGAACAGGATAGTCGATGGTTTGAGCATAAGCTCTTCATCAGGAATGTTGAACTTTTTGACTCTGATCTCCAGCATCTGTTGTCCTCACTTTCTCTATGGGCAATTTAGCAAGGCCAATCCACCCACCTAACCTGTGCATCCCTGGATACTATGGGCAATTTAGCAAGGCCAATCCACCCACCTAACCTGTGCACCCCTGGATACTATGGGCAATTTAGCATGGCCAATCCACATAACCCACACATCTTTGAACTGTGGAGGAAACCTGAGTACCTGGAGGAAACCCACAAAGACACAGGGAGAAAATATGTGAACTCCACACAGACAGTCAGCCAAGGCTGAAATCGAACCTGGGTCCCTGGTGCTGAATGCTCTTTCAGAGGTCCAAGAATAAGATGCAAATCCAGAGCATGTGACTGAGAGGCAAGGGAAATGACCCACTGCGACACAAAACCTCCTCATCAACGATGGGAGTGTGGGGGTGGAGTGGGAGGAGGTAGAAAGCCAAGCGGCAATGAAGGATCCAGAATGGAGTCAAGGCAAAATTGGGAACTCTTATGAATAAACAGTCCTCAAGTGCATAAACACATGAGTAGTCAAGGGGCCTGAATGGAAGGGAGGAGCATGACTCTCCAATGAATTGAAAATAAGTCTTTCTGTCTTACACAAATTCTAGCTCCCCAGGCAACACAAAGAGGAATAAAAGGCTTCTATTCCCTGCTCTTCTCTGTCAAAACCCCAGCAAGAGCACAAAAGAAGCTTGACATACTGCAAACACTGCATAGTAATTCTTGGAGGCAATATCCATAACAAATAGCAGGCTTGCTCTCCTCTGTCAACCCTGTGCCTTCTTAAAGCTGCTTTTTGTGTTGTTTGTTGATGGTTAGATTAGTGTTTTCCCTCTGTAGATTTTTGTTAATGAGCTTTCATGTTGACTGTAGATGTCAAAGACAATGACTCCTAACTCCCACTCTCCGTCACTACTGTGCCACAGGGTGTGCTTTCTCAGTCTAATCTATTCGATAGCATGGCAATCGTCAGCGCTCGACCTCTTGTGAACTCAGGGAGCCTCAATTCAGATCCATCAAGAGACCTCCCAGTATTGAACATCAAATGGATGAACTGCTCCCTCTAGTCGTTCAACAATAGAACCTTTCGCTTGGTGGCTACATTCATTCCGAGGACAATTAAATCCTGCAATTGTTGGGGCAATGATGGACTTAATCTCCTTATTCATTCATAGAGTATGCATCTCTCACTGTCACTCGATCTCTGATGGACCGGAAGTGGATTGTACAGTTGTTTCAAAGAGCGGTGAAGAAAACCTTGTCTGTCAGGGTCAAACTGCAATCGTATTGGCCCACATTTTTCCTTCAGTGTTAACCAAGAACATTTTTAAACAGTGTAAGAACATCAAAAACATGACCAGGGCGTGGATTGCAGAAGGGTTCAAGGAGGCTGTTCACTACCACTTACAGTCATAGAGTTGTACGGATGGAAACAGAGCCTTCGGTCCAACTCATCCATGCCAATTAATCTAGTCCCATTTTCCAGCATTTGGCCCATATCCCTCTAAACCCTTCATATCCAGGCACCCATCCAAATGACTTTTAAATGTAATTGTAACAGCCTCCATCACTTTTTCTGGTAGCTCGCACCATACATGCTGTGTGAAAATGTCGCCCCTTAGGTGTTTTCCCCCCTCTCATGTTACACCTATGGCTCTAGTTTTGGATTCCCCTACCCTCGGAAAAAGTCCTTGTCTATTCACCCTATCCATGCCCCTCATGACAATAGACAATAGACAATAGGTGCAGGAGTAGGCCATTCTGCCCTTCGAGCCTGCACCACCATTCAATATGATCATGGCTAATCATCCTTAATCAGTATCCTGTTCCTGCCTTATCTCCATAACCCTTGATTCCACTATCCTTGAGAGCTCTATCCAACTCTTTCTTAAATGAATCCAGAGACTGGGCCTCCACTGCCCTCTGGGGCAGAGCATTCCACACAGCCACCACTCTCTGGGTGAAGAAGTTTCTCCTCATCTCTGTCCTAAATGGTCTACCCCGTATTTTTAAACAGTGTTCTCTGGTTCGGCACTCACCCATCAGCGGAAACATGTTTCCTGCCTCCAGAGTGTCCAATCCTTTAATAATCTTATATGTCTCAATCAGGTCCCCTCTCAGTCTTCTAAACTCAAGGGTATACAAGCCCAGTCGCTCCAGTCTTTCAGCGTAAGGTAGTCCCGCCATTCCAGGAATTGACCTCGTGAACCTACGCTGCACTCCCTCAATAGCCAGAATGTCTTTCCTCAAATTTGGAGACCAGAACTGCACACAATACTCCAGGTGTGGTCTCACCAGGGCCCTGTACAGCTGCAGAAGTACCTCTTTGCTTCTATACTCAATCCCTCTTGTTATGAAGGCCAGCATACTATTAGCCTTCTTCACTACCTGCTGTACCTGCATGCTTACCTTCATTGACTGGTATACAAGAATACCCAGATCTCTTTGTACTGCCCCTTCACCTAAATTGATTCCATTTAGGTAGTAATCTGCCTTCCTGTTCTTGCCACCAAAGTGGATAACCATACACTTATCCACATTAAACTGCATCTGCCATGCATCTGACCACTCACCTAACCTGTCCAGGTCACCCTGTAATCTCCTAACATCCTCCTCACATTTCACCCTGCCACCCAGCTTAGTATCATCAGCAAATTTGCTAATTTTATTACTAATACCATCTTCTATATCATTAACATATATTATAAACCTTTATAAGGTCAACCCTCAGTCTCTAAAGCTCCAGAGAAAATAGCCCCAACATATTTAGCCTCTCCCTATAGCTCAAACCCTTCAACCCTGCAACATCCTTGTAAATCTTTTCTGAACCCATTCAATTTGAACATCTTTCCTATAGCAGGGAGGCCAGAATTGAGGGCAGTATTCCAAAAGTGGTCTAACCTATGTCCTGTACAATTGCAATATAACATCCCAGCTCCTATAGTCAATGCACTGATCAATAAAGGCAAGCATACCAAATGCCTTCTTCACTGCCCTGTCTACCTGAGAGTCCACCTTCAAAGAAATATGAACCTGCAACCCGAGGTCTCTTTGTTCGGCAAAACTCCCCAGCACCCTACCATTAAGTGTATAAGTCCGGCTTTGAATTGCCTTACCTAAATGCAACACTTCATATTTATCTAAGTTAAGCTCCTCAGCCCATTGGTCCATCTGATCAAGACTCCATTGTACTCTGAGATAACATTCTTCACTATCCACTACACCATCAATTTTGATAACATCTGCAAACTTACTAACCATTCCTCCTATATTCACATCCAAATCATTTTTATAAATGACAAAAAGTAGTTGACTCCGCACTGATCCTTGCAACACACTGCCAGCCCTACGCCTCCGAAAAATAACCATCCACCACAACCCTCTGTCTCCTCCCTTCAAGCCATGTTTGTATCTAAATGGCTCCAGGCAACTCCAAATGAGCAATTAATGCTGGCCCAGTCAGTGACATCTTCACCCCATGAATGTTCATATAAAAGAAAGCGAGCCCTTCAGCCCATCAAGCCTGTTCCACCCTTCGCATAAATCATGGCCAACCCCCTAACTCAGCATTATTTTCCCGCATACCCCTTGATATCCTTAATAGCTGGAGTTGATCTCTGCCTTGAAGATAATTAAGTTCCGAAAGCTAGTGTGCTTCCAATTAAACCTGTTGGACTATAACCTGGTGTTGTGTGATTTTTAACTTTGCACACCCCAGTCCAACACCAGCATCTCCAAATCATAACTTCCACAGCTTTCTGGGATAGCGAATTCCAAAGAATCATGAAGACATTCCTCCATGGCTCTGCCTCTTATTCTGAGAGTGTGTTCTCTAATTCTTAGATTAGATTACTTAGTGTGGAAACAGGCCCTTCGGCCCAACAAGTCCACACCGCCCCGCCGAAGCGCAACCCACCCATACCCCTACCTTTACCCCTTACCTAACACTATGGGCAATTTAGCATGGCCAATTCACCTGACCCTGCACATCTTTGGACTGTGGGAGGAAACCGGAGCACCCGGAGGAAACCCACGCAGACACGGGGAGAACGTGCAAACTCCACACAGTCAGTCGCCTGAGGCGGGAATTGAACCCGGGTCTCTGGCGCTGTGAGGCAGCAGTGCTAACCACTGTGCCACCGTGCCGCCCACAGAGGGAAACATTCTTCAAGCATCCACCCAATTGAGCCCCATAAGAATGTAATATTTTTCAAACAGATGACCTCTCATACCCTCAAATCAAGTAAATATAACCTTAATCTCCAAATAAGACAGCAACAATACAGGAATCCGTTTGGTGAATCTCTATAAGCATACCTTTGCTTAGCTAAGGGGACTGAAACTGTATACAATACAGTCTCAGCAAGGCTCTATACCTCTACAGCAATGTACTCAAATCCTCTCAACATAACCAATATAATGCTTTGCCGCACCTATATTTTAGCTCTCGCCAACATCACTGCCACTTTAATTGCTTTTTAGATTCCTCTGTATTTCGAACTGAATTCAAAATCTCCAGCTGCCCAGTTGAGGTGTGAGTACACTGGATAAAGAACAAAGAGAGCAAAGAAAATTTACAGCCCAGGAACAGGCCCTTCGGCCTTCCAAGCCTGAGCCGATCCAAATCTACTGTCTAAACCTGTCGCCCAATTCCTAAGCATCTGTATCCCTCTGCTCCCCACCTACTCATGTGTCTGTCCAGACTCATCTTAAATGAGTCTACCGTGCCTGCCTCTATTACCTCTGCTGGCAACGCGTTCCAGACGCCTACCAATCTCTGTGTGAAGTACTTTCCGCATGTATCCCCCTTAAACTTTTCACCTCTCACCTTGAAAACGTGACCTCTAGTTATTGAATCCTTCACCCTGGGAAAAAGCTTGTCTCTATCCACCCTGTCTATACCCTTCATGATTTTGTAAACCTCAATCAGGTCCCCCCCCTCAATCTCCTTTTTCCTAATGAAAACAAACCTAACCCACTTAACCTCTCTTCAAAGCTAGCACCTTCCATACCAGGCAACATCCTCGTAAACCTTCTCTGCACCCTCTCCAAAGCGTCCACATCCTTTTGGTAATGTGGTGACCAGAACTGTACACAGTATTCTAAATGCAGCCGAACCAATGTCTTGTGCAATTTTAACATGACCTGCCAGCTCTTATACTCAATACCCCATCCGATGAAGGCAAGCATACCATATGCCTTCTTGACCACTCTATCCACCTGTGCAGCAACCTTCAGGGTACAATGGACCTGCACTCCCAGATCTCTCTGCCCATCAACTTTTCCCAAGACTCTTCCGTTCACTGCATAATTCGCTCTAGAACTAGACTTCCCTAAATGCATCACCTCACGTTTGTTTGGATTGAACTCCATCTGCCACTTTTCCGCCAACTCTCCAGTCTATCTATATCCTCCTGTATTCTTTGACAGTCCCTTATGCTTTCTGCTACTCCATCAATCTTCATGTCATCTGCAAACTTGCTGATCATACCAATAGTGCCCTCTTCCAGATCATTTATGTATATTACAAATAACAGTGGCCCCAGTACTGAGCCCTGTGGAACACCACTGGTCACCTTTCTCCATTTCAAGAAACTCCCTTCAACTACTACTCTCTGTCTCCTGTTGCTCAACCAGTTCTTTATCCACCTAGCTAGAACACCCTGCACACCATGTGACTTCACTTTCTCCATTAGTTTACCATGGGGAACCTTATCAAACACCTTACTAAAGTCCATGTATATGACATCAACAGCCCTTCCTTCATCGAACAACTTGGTCACTTCCTCAAAAAACTCTATTAAGTTGGTAAGGCACAATCTCCCTCCTAACAAAACCATGTTGCCTATCAATGATAAGCCCATTCTTTTCATAATATAAATAGATCCTATCCCTCAGTACCTTCTCCAGCAACTTTCCCACCATTGATGTTAGGCTCACTGGTCTGTAGTTACCCGGTATATCTCTACTACCCTTCTTGTACAGGGGGACAACTTGAGCAACCTTCCAGTCCTCTGGCACCTCACCTGTGTTTAAGGATGCCACAAAGATATCTGTCAGGGTCCCAGCTATTTCTCACCTCTGTCAGCAACCTGAGATAAATCCCATCCGGTCCTGGGGATTTGTTCACCTTAATAACCTCTAGCCTACCCAAGGCACCTTCCCTACTTATGTCAACGTGATCCAGACTAATCAAACTTCTATCTCTAATCTCAACATTCATCATGTCCCTCTCCTCAGTGAACACTGATGCAAAGTAATCATTCAGAATCTCACCCATTCTCTCAGGTTTGGCACACAGCTTCCTTCATTATCCTTTGGTGGACCAATCCTTTCTCTAGTTACCCGCTTGCTTCTTATATAAGAATAAAATGCTTTGGGATTCCAGTTAATTCTGCTCGCTAAAGCGTTTCATGACCCCTTTTAGCCCGCTTGATTCCTCATTTAAGACTTGTCCTACTCTTCTGATATTCCTCCAGGACTCATTCCGTTCTTAGCTGCCTGGACCTTATGCACATTTCCCTTTTCCTCTTGTCTAGTTGTACGATTTCTTCTGTCATCCATGGCTCACGAATCTTGCCTTTCCTATCCTTTGCCTTCAACGGGACATGCCTATCCTGAACTATCTTTAACCTATCTTTGAAAGCCACCCACATCTCAAATGTGGACTTCCCTTCAAATAGCTGTGTCCAATCCACATTTCCCAACTCCTGCCTAATTTTGATATAATTGGCCTTGGCCCAGTTTAGTACTCTTCCCTTAGGACCACTCTCATCTTTGTCTACAAGTATTCTAAAACTTACAGAATTGTGGTCAATGTTCCCAAAGAAATCCCCCACCACAATTTCTACCACCTGGCCTGGCTCATTCCCCAATACCAGGTCCAGTATGGCCCCTTCCCTCGTCAGACTATTAACATATGCTCTAGAAAACTCTCCTGGACGCTTCTTACAAATTCTACCCCATCCGGACCTCTGACGCTAAGTGTATCCCAGTCAATGATGGGAAAATTAAAATCTCCCTTCATCACTACCCTATTGCCTCTACATCTATTCATAATCTGCTTACCTAATTGTTCTTCTACCTCACATTCTCTGTTGGGAGGTCTGTAATACAGCCCCAACAATGTAACTGCACCCTTCTTATTTCTCAGCTCCACCCATAATGCCTCACTACCCAAGACCTCCATAGCGTCCTCCTTTAGCACAGCCGTGATATCGTCCCTGACCAACAATGGAACTGCAACCCCCTTTTACTTCCCTCCCTGTCCTGTCTGAAGCGTCTATATCCTGGAACATTTAGTTGCCAATCATGTCTTTCTTTCAACCAAATCTCTGTGATGCAATGATGTCATACTCCCAGGCACCAATCCAAGCCCTAAGTCCATCTGCCTTACACACTATACTCCTTACATTAAAGTAGATGTACTTCAGGCCACCAGTTCTTTTGCGCTCATCTGCTCCCTGCCTACTTTTCCCCTTATTAGTGCTATCTTCATGATTCTTACAGTCTCCAGTCTCCACCTCGCTGTCTACTTGTCTTCTCATCTGCTTCCCAGCCCCCTGCCACATTAGTGTAAAACCTCCCCACAGCGGTAGCAACCCCCCCCCCCACTCCCCCCAAGGACATTAGTTCCAGTCTGGTTCAGATGTAGACCGTCCATTTTGCAATAGTCCCACCTTCCACAGAACCGGCCCCAATGTCCAACAAATCTGAACCCTTCAGATGTAAAATGTAAACAGTCAATGTAAAAAAGTACAAATGTCACCCGAGATCCTAAATGGGACCCAAAGCCATGACCTTGGAAGGTGCTGTGAAAGGAACCCTGGTGAGTCAGTGCAGTGCATCTTGCAGATGGTACACACTACTGCCACTATACGCTGGTAGTTGATGGTAATGGATGGGATACTAATTAAATGGGATACGTTCGTCCCAAATAGTGTCATGTGTCCTGAGTGTTATTGGAGCCATACTCAACCAGACAAAAGAGGACTATCCCATTACATTTCCGACACAGACTATTGAACAAAGAGCAGTATAGCTAAGGAACAGGCCCTTTGGTCCTCCATGTCTCTGCTGACCATGATACTATTTTAAACTAATCCCATCTGCCTGCATGTGGTCTGTATTACTCTATTCCCTGCCTGCTCATGTCTCTGTTTAAATGCCTCTTAAAAGTTTCTATCATACCTGCTTCTCCCACTTCCTCTGGCAGCACATTCCAGACCCCTACCATGTAAAAAACATTCCTCACACATATCTTTTAATTTTTTCCTCTTTCACCTTAAACCTATGCCCCCTAATATTTGATGTATACTCCCTTGACTCCCACAATCCATCTTATCCATATCCTTCATAATTTTATATACTTCTATCAGATTATCCCTCGGCCTCTAGCACTCTTGTGAAAACAATTCAGTTTGTCCTCCATCTCCTCAAAGCCAATACACTTCAATCCAGGCAACATCCTGGTAAACCTCCTCTGCACCCTCTTCAAAGCCTTCCAATAGTGTGGTGACCCGAACTGCAGGAAATACTCCAAATGTGGCCAAACTAAAGTCTTATACAGGTTCAACATGACTTGCCAACCTTTATACCCATTGTCCCGACAGATGAAGGCAAGCATGGCATATGCTTTCTGTACCAATTTTTCCACTTGTGTTGCCACTTTCAGGGAGGTATGCACTTGTACCCCACGATCCCTCAATGTTGTTAGTGTCCTACCATTTAATGTATGTTTTCTTCTTGTTCTTGACCTTCCAAAATGCATCACCTCACACTTGTCCAGATTAAACTCCATCTGCCATTTCTCCACCCAAATTTCCAAACTGATCTATATCCTGCTGCATCCTTTGATAACCTTCCTAACTATCCATAATTCCAACAAATTTCAAGTTTTCTGCAAATGTACTCATCAGCCCACCTATTTTTTAATCCAAAACATTTATATAAATTACATGCAATAGAGGTCCTAGCCCTGATCCTTGCAGAACACCACTGGTCACAGATCTCCAGCCAGAAAAACACCCCTCACAAGTACCCTTTCTCTTCTATGACCAAGCAAAATTTTGTATCTAACTTCCCAACCCATTGCAGATCCCATGTGACTTAACCTTCTGGAACAGCCTACCATGATGGATTTTGTTAAATGCTTTAGTAAAGTCCATGAAGACAATATCCACTGTTCTACCCCCATCAATCATCTCCATCAATTCCTCAAAAAGCTCAAGCAAATTTGTTTGACATCACCTCTCCTTCACAAAGCCATGCTGACTATCCCAAATAAGTCCATTTGTTTCCAAATGTGAGTAAATCCTGTCCCTAAGAATCTTCTCCAATAATTTCCCTCCCACTGACCTAAGGCTCACCAGCCTTACTTGATTATCCCTGTTGCCCTTCTTAAACAAAGGAACAACATTGGCTATTCTCTAATCTTCTAGGATCTCGCCTGTGGTGAAAGAGGATACACAGGTCTCCAACAGAACCCCAGCAATCTCCTCCCTTGCCTCCTTCAGTACCGTGGGATAGATCCCATCAGGCCATGGGGATTTATCTACATCAATGTTTTTGAGACACCCAATGTCTTTCTCTTCTTAATATCAACATGCCTTAGAACATCAACAAATCCCTCCCTAATCTTACCATCTTACCGACTGGTGACTTACAGATTGCAGACAGGTGTTAAAAAGGCAAGAGGTGAGCTACTCAGTGCAGAATTCCCAGGGTCTGTCCAAACTACATATGGTTAGTGCTGAAATTGAATTTTTGCATTATTGAACATCAAGAACTTTTGTTTTCTCCTCCGTTTTTGCATCTGTGATTCTGTGAAATGTTTGCCAAAGTAACAATTGTCCATCCATCCAAATCACGTACAAATTCCCAGAAACAGTGCTCTCCAGCCACAGTGAATTTCAAGCCAAAATGATAAAGATGCTAAACAAGGTGAAATGCCAGCATTTGGGGAAATGATGGTGTGGTGGTCCTACCACTGGACTGGCAATCCAAGACCCTGGTTCATGCCTAAGAGCATGGGTTCAAATTTCACCACAGCAAGTAGTCACATTTTAATTCAATAGCAATGGAACTAAAAGTGAGACTATCAAGAGCCAGTTATTGATTGTTACAATATACCCATCTGGTTCATCATAGGGTCATAGAGGTTTACAGCCTGGAAACAGCCCTTTGAACCAAAATACCCATGCTGCCTAGTTTGCACAGTTAATCTAGTCCCATTTGCTTGTGTTTGGTCCATATCACTGCATACCTATCCTATCCAATGTACTGTCCAAATAGTTCTCAAATGACAAAGTTGTACTCACCTCCACCATTATCGCTGACAGCCAGTTCCAGACACTGACCACCCACTGGATCCTTTTGTATCTCTCCTCTCTCAACTTAAATCTATGCCCTCTAGTTCCAGACTCCCCTCCCATGAGGAAAAGCTGTTGGCTAGCTACCTTAGGGAAGGAAATCTGACGTACCTACTGATCTGGCCCATGTGTGACTCCAGACGCCTCAGCAACATGGTTGACTCTGAACTACCCTCAGAGAAATTAGAGATGGGCAATAAATGTTGGCCGAGCCAGGACACCCATGAACAAACAAAAAAAAAATCATGACTGATGATGGTAATTCTAATCAAATCACAACGTTCAATCAAGCTGTGTGCTGCTCAATCAGTTTGACAGACACTTAAAACCCTGATTTCTGTTTTATTGCCCATTGCTAATTGCTCACAGAGAAATGAAGAGTCACTTTGCTTAACTACATTCTGTTCAAATTGCTCTTCACCCTCACTGTTTGCGAGAATGTTACTTCCGTTTCAAACTAGGAGTTTTGGCAGTGCCTCTTCATTTTCTGATCCCTATTGTGACCAATGCAGGGGAGGAGACTTGCACAAACCAACTTATCTATTTTAGCATAGTGGATGTCGGCGCTTCCAACTGACCTCGTAGTTGGTCTGGAGCCAAATGGGTTCTCGGAAAATCAACCACCCTTGCCATTACGTGTGCATGTTGTCTCAGTTATAGGCTCAAGCTTTTCTCCTTGAGCTTAAATGTTTATGACTCATGAGCAATACAGAGGGAGTGCTGCTCTGCTGGAGATTGTATGCATTGGTTGGTACATGAAACAAACAGGTGACCTGGGTAAGCTTCCACGGCATAGAGTTATAGAATGAAACAGCTCAGAAACAGACCCTTCGGTCCAACCAGTCCATGCTGAACATAATCTCAAACTAAACTAGTCGCACCTGCCTGCTCCTGGCCCATATCCCTCTGAGCCTTTCCTGTTCATGTACTTATCTAAGTGTCTTTTACACATTGTAACTGTACCTGCATCAACTACTTTATGAGGAAGCTCATTTCACAGGCATACCATTCTCTGTGTAAAAACGTCGCCCCTCATATCTTTTTAAAATCTCTCTCTCACCTTAAAAATACGTCCCCTCGACTGGACATTTTCCCATCTAAGGGAAACGATGCCTGCCATTCACTTATCTAAACCCCTTACCATTTTATAAACCTCCATAACATCACCTCTCAGCCTCCAATGCTCCAGTGAAAGATAGAAATGTGTTGCTGGAAAAGCGCAGCAGGTCAGGCAGCATCTAGGGAACAGGAGAATCGACGTTTCGGGCATTAGCCCTTCTTCAGGAAAGATAGTCAAAGAAGCTCACATGCTGTTCCCAGTTAAATTTATCCTTCACCTAAGATGATGAAAAAGAGGGCTCTACGAAGGGGAAATCATGCCTGACAAATTTATTAGTGCTCTTTGAGGATGTAGCAGGGAGGATAGATAAAGAGATGCAGTTGTTGTAATAGATTTGGATTTTCAGGAAGTATTGGATATATTGCTGCACATTAGGCTAACAGAAGAGCCCATGGTCTTGGAGGTTGTATATGAGCTTGGATGGAGGGTTGGCTAATTAACGGAAGACAAAGAGTTGGGATAAGGGGGTCATTTTCAGCATGACAACCTGTAACCAGTGGAGTGCCAGAGGGATCAGTGCTGGGGCCATAATTATCTATAGGGAGAAAGTGCAGACTGCAGATGCTGGAGATCAGAGCCGAGAGTGTGGTGCTGGAAAAGCGCAGCAGGTCAGGCAGTATCCAAGGAGCAGGAAAATCAACATTTCAGGCACAAGCCCTCTATTCCTGATGAAGGGTTTTATGCCTAAAATGTCGATTCTCCTGCTCCTCAGATGCTGCCTGACCCGCTGTGCTTTTCCAGCCCCACACTCTCGACTGGCACCAGGTATGGAGGGACTGTCTTTTGAAAAGGAATTGAATAGATTGGGCATGTCGCCAATGGTTTTTACAAAAATGAGAGGCGACCTTATTGAAACATACAAGATTCTTAGAGACTTGAGAGGGTAGTTGTGGAGAGGTTGCTTCCACTGTGGAAGAGTTGAAAGACCAGACAGCATAATCTTGGAATATTGGGTCACATATTTAAGACGTAGATGAGGAGGAATTTCTTCTCTCAGAGGAAGTGTATTTGTGGAATTATTTACTGCAGAGGGCTGTCGAGGCTGAGTCATTAAGTATATTCAAAGCTGAGACAGATTTTTAATCAGTAAGGGAATTAAGGGTTATGGGAAAAGGCGGGAAGTTAGAGTGGGGGGATTATCAGATCAGCCATCTGAATCGCAGACCATACTCCATGGGCTGAATGGTCTACTTCTGCTCCTACAGAAGTAAGTTCATACTGTCTTACAATCTGGTAATTCAGACAAAAGGCGCTGTTCTTTGTAGACAAACAGATTCTGTCCATGCATGGCTCCTTTTTCAATCAGAAAAGTGACATGAAGACAGCCACTCCCTGCCGTATCCCCACAGCACCTCAAAGGTGACAGGAATTTAGTAACCCAGCAAAGATGGACGGTCAATATTTCCTGTTGCTTTTTTCCGGACCACCCATAGTCCAGCAAGTCAGCCTCCTCTTGGCACGCTGCCTAAATTGCTGTTTGCTTTCAAAAGTTGGTTTTCTTGCATTTCAGTCCTGAAATGAGAAGCTCCGACCATACATTTGATTCCAGCAATGTTAGGTCGTTAATCCCATTGCTGTTTGCTGGATCATGCTGTGTAGATTGTGTTACCACATTTGCTGAAATTGTGACTGCGAGGATACTTCATTGGCTGCAAAATGCTCTGAGGTCACAAAAGATAATGAAGTCTGGAGAGGTAAGGAGAGTGCTCAAGGAGAATTTTGACAGAAGAGCTATAATGTTTAGATAATGCAAGCCGTTTGAGCTTTTCAAGGTTTTGTTGGACTTTCATGTTTGCAACACACACTGTCAGTTGTGCCTAAAAATATTACACCGTATTTAAATGTAGGACATGAGGTTTTCTAGAGTTGGAGATCAGCCAGCTCAATAGCAGGGTTAATGGCAAATTGTTTCTGACTCTACTTGTCAGTTTAAAATAGAAAATTGTATCCCCAAGGTCCAATTTTTGCACGATGCTCAAATTGGTGCAGACGAGAGGATTACAGATATTCAGGAATATTTGAATACGCTGCAGAAAGCCAACTAAACGTCCAATTGTTCCCCGATTGCCACCGATGAGAAACAGCGAAATGGCACCTTCACGAAATTATCAAGGTAGATGAGGTGTAAGATCCGAACGATTCACCAAGTGACCTCATCACAATCCCTTGGCTCCAATTCCCAGCTGATTGTTCCCTTCACTTTATGTATTCTAATTTCCAATGAGCTGTCTTACTGTGTACATTGTTGTGTTCAGGACCCATCAGCAAATTCCCATTTCGGATGATCAATGTGAGAGAGAGATCAATTGTATTATGATGTAGGTGAAGCTGTTGAAGTCAGTGTTAACATTCGCTGTAGTAACACTAATACATTGCTGAAAAAGGAAGTGAATTTAAAATCTGGTGCCAGAGTAGCTGATGAAGAAGGTATTAGCATTCAGCTGCTGATACCCTGATTGTTTCAAAGTACTTCTTCCTGAAGAGAGCAGTTAATTATAGCACAACTTTCCAGCTCCTTTCATGACTTATTATGTAATTATGTCCAGTTTTTATAACTGTGTTGCAAGTATGTCAGCTCTGACTCTGAGTCGGAGGATGAAGATTCAGTTTCAGGATTTGGGCAGAGGCTGTATATTGATGTTTCAGTGTAGTATCGTGGGAATGTAGTTCTGTAGATGATGCTGCTGTTTTTTTTTTCAAGTGAGGTCCCTGCCTGCTACTCCAGGTAAAAGATCTGAGCATGCTATCCAAACAGGTTCCCTTAATATTGACGACAATCTTGACACATTGTCCTGTCCAATATTTATCAGCCCACCATTACCAGTTTGCCTGCGACCTGTGAGTTAAAGCCAAACACTGCATATGCTGGAAATTTCAAACAAACACAGAGAATGCTCCAGATACTCAGTGGGTCTGTGGAGAGGCAAACAGAGTCAATGTTTCAAACCCAGTCTCTTCATGTCACACCTTTACTTACACCCCTTTTTACATTCTCTCTCATCACCATTTACAATTCCCATGTCTTTTGCTCTGGGCTTTCGCATCTGATCCCTCCACCCACTTCTCTGTCTCTGTCCAGAAGATGAAACAGCCCATTTCCATACCTCCTTCAGCGCCAAAACAGAGCCATATTGGACTTGAGACATTCACTCGGTTTCTCTCTCCACAGGCACTGCCAGACCTGCTGAGTTCCTCTGAGTTTGCTCCCCACTGCGTGTACATGGTTGGGGTTTGGGGAGTTGTTTTGGTGAGGCGTGGTGCAGAGGATGAAACCAGTGAGTGGCTACGAGTTATCATTGTTCAAATGCTGACTGAACTAGTCTTATAGACAAAGTGTCTACAAAAGCAGACCAGAGAGTCTATAATGGATCATAGTCTGTAGTGTACATGGATTTTAGTAAGGCATTTGATAAGGTTCCCCATGGTAGGCTTATGCAGAAAGTCAGGAGGCATGGGATAGAGGGAAATTTGGCCAGTTGGATAGAAAACTGGCTAACCGGTCGAAGTCAGAGAGTGGTGGTAGATGGTAAATATTCAGCCTGGAGCCCAGTTACAAGTGGAGTTCCGCAGGGATCAGTTCTGGGTCCTCTGCTGTTTGTAATTTTTATTAATGACTTGGAAGAGGGAGTCGAAGGGTGGGTCAGTAAATTTGCAGATGAAACGAAGATTGGTGGAGTTGTGCATAGTGAGGAGGGCTGTTGTCAGCTGCAAAGAGACTTAGATATGATGCAGAGCTGGGCTGAGGAGTGGCAGATGGAGTTCAACCCTGCCAAGTGTGAGGTTGTCCATTTTGGAAGGACAAATAAGAATGCGGAATACAGGGTTAACGGTAGGGTTCTTAGTAAGGTGGAGGAGCAGAGGGATCTTGGCGGTCTATGTTCATAGATTTTTGAAAGTTGCCACTCAGGTGGATAGAGCTTGTAAGAAGGCCTATGGTGTATTAGCGTTCATTAGCAGAGGGATTGAATTCAAGAGTCGTGAGGTGATGTTGCAGCTGTACAGGACTTTGGTTAGCCACATTTAGAGTACTGTGTGCAGTTCTGGTCGCCTCACTTTAGGAAAGATGAGGAAGCTTTGAAGAGGGTGCAGAGAAGATTTACAAGGATGTTGCCTGGAATGGTGAATAGGTCGTACGAGGATAAGTTGAGAGTGCTAGGCCTTTTCTCATTGGAACGGCGAAGGATGAGGGGTGACTTGATAGAGGTTTATAAGATGATCAGAGGAATAGATAGAGTAGACAGTCAGAGACTTTTTCCCTGGGTACAACAGAGTGTTACAAGGGGACATAAATTTAAGGTGAAGGGTGGAAGGTATAGGGGGGATGTCAGGGGTAGGTTCTTTACCCAGAGAGTGGTGGGGGCATGGAATGCGCTGCCTGTGGGAGTGGCAGAGTCAGAAACATTGGCGACCTTTAAGCGGCAATTGGATAGGTACATGGATGGGTGCTTAAGCTAGGACAAATGTTCGGCACAACATCGTGGACCGAAGGGCCTGTTCTGTGCTGTATTGTTCTATGTTCTATGTTCTATGTTCTATTCCTCATATTCTGACCTCTTGTGCATCTGCAGTTTTAACCAGTCCGCCATTTGGTATTGTGGCTTCCACTGCCTCAGTCAGAAGCTCTGGAATATCCTTCCTACACTCTCAAACATGTTTCCCTTCTTTATGAACATATAAACTAGGAGGAAGAAGAAGCCATGAAGCCAATCAAACCCACTCTGAGAGGCCATGACTGGTCTATACCATTTCACTGCACTATTCCCATATCCCTTGATGGTTTTAATACCTGTCAATCTATTGACTTTTGTATTGAACTCACTCAACAATTCAGCCTCCACCTCCCTTTGGGGAAGAGAATTCCAGAGATTCCTCTGAGTGAAGGAATCTAAATGGCCCTGGGTTCTACACCCCAACCACCATCCCTCAGCCAAAGGAAAACTCCATCTGTCAAGCCCTCTATGAATTATATATGTTTAGACAATATCATGAAACAGCCCATTTGGCACAATGGCTCAGTGGTTAGCACTGCTGTCTCACAGTACCAAGGACCTGGGTTTGATTCCACCTTCAGGGCGACTGTCCGTGTGGAGTACTTCTCCCCATGTCTGTGTGGGTTTCCTTCCACAGTCCAAAGGTGTACAGGTTAGGGGAATTGGCAATGCTAAGTTGCCCATAGTATCTTGGGATGTGCAGGTTAGGTGCATTAGTCAGGGGAAATATAGAGCAATAGGGTAGGGGAAATGTGTCTGGGTGGTTTACTCTTCAGAGGGTCAGTGTGGACTTGTTGGGCCAAATGGCCTGTTTACACACTGTAGGGATTCTATGACAGATCACCTCTCATTCTTCTAAACTCCTTTGATCTTTCTTCTCCCAAGATAATCTTTAAACCCTAACTCTTTAACAGAGATTTATGCATCTGACCTAATGTCTCCTTTCGTCCTATAATTACAGGTTGTTGTTAATGTCATTCATTTCTCAAATCCATCTCCATTCTCAGGATCAGCAGTAACAGTGGGGTAATGATGGCCGAGTGGTAATATTGCTGGACTGTTAATCCGGAGACTGAGGTAATGCTCTGGGGGACTAGGTTTGAATCCTGACATACAGCTGGTGGAATTTGAATTCAATAAAAATCCTGAACTCAAAGTCTAATGATGAATGAGAAAAAGAAGCTTAGCACGATCCAAACCTAAGGATCCTCCAGATGTCACTTCAGGACTGAAATAGGCCCAGTATAGGTAACCTTTGCAAGATTGGCTCTGGGGATGAGAGACTTCAGATGGCAGGATTGTTCTGGCAATATCCTCCTTAAGGAAGTGGAGAGTGATGTGCATTATTCCTCCTGAGGATACTTGTACCTAATGTGACACTTGTAATATTAAGTCCAATGACAAGAAATGAGGATGTGGTAGTGAAGGATCTGACGGAGATTTTTTTACAGCAGAATCGTTACTCCGAATGCAAGGGTACGCCACCAGCATTTATGCAGACTGGGCATGAGATGCCTGCAAGGAGAAAGTGAGGACTGCATTTGCTGGAGATCAGAGCTGAAAATGTGTTGCTGGAAAAGCGCAGCAGGTCAGGCAGCATCCAAGGAGCAGGGGAATCGACGTTTCGGGCATATGAAGAAGGGCTTATGCCCGAAATGTCGATTCTTCTGTTCCTTGGATGCTGCCTGACCTGCTGCGCTTTTCCAGCAACACATTTTCAGCATGAGATGTCTGCAGTCAGTGACAGTCTGCAAAGTCACATCTGTGCATGGCATTTCCACAATCCGTGGTCCATGATGCAGCACATACACTGAGAGCTCACCTCCCTCCTTTTACTTCACACCGAATGGTTTTTAACAGTGATGACAATGCCATGCTGCCTTAGATGGTTCCTCTTGCACTCCATCCTGACTCCGCGCACTGAGTCAGATCCCTCAGAATCTTGTGGTGCCAGTTTCTGCCCAGCGTGTCTAATCGCTGGGTGATGATACCGTCAGTCCCACCCTTGTGACAGGCAGCTGGTCAACTGGGCAGTGACATCACCCTGTAGCCTTAGGTTTCGATTTGTACGCATTCATGGCTCCATCTGGTGGTGGCGTTCGCAATAAACATGGATTTACTACAGCTCACTAATACGTGCTAATATTGCATAACATTAAGATATCCAGTACAAACAGTCGCATGTTTCCAAGAGCATGGCATTCTTTAAGTGGCCCCTCTTAAGATGGAGATTGCGGCTATTATACCATTAGACTACATGCAGTGATAATATCATGAGTATGCCTCTTAAAGAAATATTGTTACATCAGCTGTTGCACCATGGTGGCTCAGTGGTTAGCACTGCTGCTTCACTGTGCCAGAGACATGAGTTCAATCCCAGCCTTGGGTGAGTGTGAGGAGTTTGCACACTGTCTGCGTGGGCTTCCTCCAGGTGCTCTAGCTTCCTCCCACAGTCACAAAGATGTGCAGGTCAGGTGAATTAGCCATGCTGTAGTATCCGGGGATGTGCAGGCTGGGTGGGTTGGCCATGGGCAATGTGGGTATAGTGTAAGGGGGTGGGATGCACTTTGGAGGGTCAGTGCAAACCCAATGGGTAGAAGGACTTCTTTCTGCACTGTCCGGATTCTATGAGCTGTGAGACATAATGTAACAGAGAGGAAATTAAAAGTTTTAAAACCCATGACAGGAAAGCTTTGTTCATGCAGTAAGTGGTTAGGATTTGGAATGCACTGCCTGAGAGTGCAGTGGAGACAGATTCAATAAAGACATTAAAAAGGAAATTAGACTATTAACTGAAAAGGAAAAATGTGCAGGATTGCAGGGCGAGGGTGGGAGAAGGGAGGTAGTGAAATGCTCCCTCGGGGGACTGATGCAGACACAAAGGGCTAAATCACCTCTTTCTGTGCCATAACTGTTTGTGTACTGGGCTTTTTTTTGTTTTTTGGGGAGTTATCTCCCCTCCCCACCAAATGTCTCTTGGCCCTGATGGTTTTTGAAGGAAAATGTCTTGACTTCTAGATAAAGGGGTACATCTATCATACGTTCACACAGAGTTAGTGTCTGTGCTTCTTTGCTCACGATCTGGTCATGTCAGACAGCCACGGCTGTTACAATACTACCGCAGGAGTGTCTGGCATTAAATCTATGTTGATAATTCTATGAATCTGTGAACACATTGAGACAAACTGTTCCCTTTGATTAGGGCTTGCAAAAACATGGGAAAAGCACACAGCACTAAGATGAATGGCAAAGGAACTAAATGTGAATGAAAGAAAACCTTTATGATCAGCTGGTGGTTAAGATTCATCATGAGGTGCCTGAGATGGTGTGGGAGACAGATTCAATTGTACCTTTTCAAAGTGGAATTTGATGACTTCTTAAAAGATTAAGGGTTACAGGGGTACATGGAACTGGGATTAGCTGTGCTGCTTTTGCAGAGCGGCACTGTACTGTGATTTTGCAAAGAGGTACGTTGGCAATGGTAATTGTAATAATGGCAATGCTACTGATCTAATAATCCAGAGAGCCAAGCAAACGTTTGGGGACATGGGTTGGAATCTCATCACAGTAGCTAATAGAATTTAAATTTAAGTTTAAAAGTCTGGAGTTGTAAAGTTTGACTCAGTAATGGTGACTGTGACAACTGTCACTGATTATTATAAAAGCCAATCTATTCACTCATGTCCCTTGGTGAAGGAAATCTGCTGTGTTTACCTGATCTGGCTGTGACTTCAGGCCCACAGCAACGTGGTTGACTCTGAACTGACCCAGCAAGCCATTCAGTTGACAACCAATTAACAATGGACAACAAATACTAGTCTTGCTCCAGTGATGAAAAGGTATTCTCCAATTAGCTAACATTACTCGGTTTAATATCCAAATCTAATAGTAAACCAAAGCTATAATTGTTGGGTGAGTTAGTTCAACATGACTCCTTACTCTGCAACCACTGCGGAGACTGCACTTAGACACTGGTTATAACTTTGAATAGGTTTTACATTGTCTCCTCATTATTGCTGGCTCAGAATACTGGAATTTCTAACTGAACACTGGCATTATGGAATAACAGCAGAAAGTGCTGGAGAAGTTCTGCAGACTTGGCAGCATCTGTGGAGAGAGAAACAAAGTTAATATTTTCTTTGGAACTGGAATGGGTTAACTACCACAGTCAACTCCATCAGAATCTCCAACACTAACAGCCTCAACATTTAACAATTTATTCATGATGGACAAGCCAAAGGCTGATTTTAGTTTTTGGGCTCACTTCTGGTTTCTTATCTGTGCATATGTGTTGCATTTTATCATCTTCTCTCCCATTCCAATGGCAAATAAACTCATTCTTCCTTTAACTCAAGAAAACCGGGCTAAATTGGCTCCTTTTAAATCGTGATTATATTCAGGCTTGGGGAAGGCACCCTTATTTAAAAGAAGGGGTCCTTCTTTAGTTGACCCCCGTTACAATCAACCAAAGTGGGTGGTGAGTAAAGTTAGGGAGCCAATTGGATGTCTTCACCTGGAAACATAGCCATATAGCAGATAACACTCCCAGAATCCGAACAAATTGGGCACAGTCATAACAGGACTTTGCAGCACAGTGAAGGTGAGACCACCCAATCAGATTAGCCATGCCTAATTGAATGTTAGAGAAAGGCTGAATGGTCTCATATTCCTAAACTGATGCCGACTACTTTCTGCTGCCTGTCCTTTAACCAATTTTGGATTGATCCAATTGACTTCAATTTAGCAGAAACATTCATAGCATCCCTTCAGAGGAGGAAGCAGGCCATTTAGCTTATCAAGACCACAATCAACCCTCAGACAGCATCCCACTCAGACCTACCCCATCCTTGTAGTCCTGCATTCCCCACAGCTAGCTGCACATCCCTGGACTCTATGGGCAATTTAGCATGACTAGTCCATCTAACTTGCACATCTTTGGACTGTGGGAGGAAACCGGAGCACCTGAAGGAATCCCACACAGACACGGGGAGACTGTCTGTGTGGAGTTTGCACAGTCTCCTGAGGATGGAATTGAACCTGGGTCCCCAGCGCTGTGAGGGAGCAGTGCTAACCACTGAGCCCTGAACTCATTGACTGCCTCTGTCCTTGTGTCAAAGGGAGGTGGCTTTGAGTGGTTCCAGACTGCTAGTACCTTTATGTCTTCTGCAGTTCATAGTAAAACCTTCCCACCTGACTGGTGAGAACTGGCTTACTCCCACTGCCACACTATGAACTCCAAGTTAACTCTGGCAAGATGCAGGGACCGTAACTGACTTTCAAGTTGAGGCAGAGGGTTTATTTGAGGGTTTGGGGGAGTGGGATGTTCACTGATGCACTCCTTGTGCAAACGAGAGGCCATTTTGTGACTATATAGACTTTGAAATTAGAGATGATGTTAAAAATCTGCGATGTAGGGGACTGGGAAAGGGGAGAGGGGTTAACGTTTAAATACCCATAAGGGAGCAGGTGGAGTTGTGGTGCAAAGTTAAAAAGTTAATAATCGCAATCCCAAAGTCATGCGTGTTTTGATTGTCCTTCTTTGTGGGTTGCAGGTTCTGCCACCATTCTGTCTCCCTGACTGGGTGTAAGGGTCTGTATGGTTTGCAGTGGAAGAGGGCAAACCACCAGGGTTTTAACAAGAAGAGGCACTTATCTTGATAAGATACAATTTATTCCATGATAGTAATAGGTGCAAGATATGTTATCCAATCAGAGGTAGATGACACATGTAACTGCATCAAGATTCCAGAGCTGCATGGTGGCTCAGTGGTTAGCACGGCTGCCTCACAATGCTTAGGGACCCAGGTTGGATTCCAGCCTCAGCCACTGTCTGTATGGACTTTGCATGTTCTCCCTGTGGATTTAGGTTTGCTTGCTGAACTAGAAGGTTCATTTTCAGGCATTTCATCGCCATACTCGGTAACATCTTCAGTGAACCTCTGTATGAAGCACTGGTGGTATAGCCTGCTTTCGATTTATATGTTTGGGTTTCCTTGGGTTGGTGATGTCATTTCCTATTCTTTTTCTCGGGGGTGGTAAATGGGATCCAAGTCAATGTGTTTGTTGATACAGTTCCGGTTGGAATGCATGATTCTAGGAATTCTCGCATGTGTCTCTGTTTGGCTTGTCCTAGGATGGATGTGTTGTCCCAGCCGAAGTGGTGTCCTTCCTCATCCATATGTGAAGATACTAGTGAGAGAGGGTCATGTCTTTTTGTGGCTAGTTATGTTCATGTATCCTGGTGGCTAGTTTTCTTCCTGTTTGTCCAATGTAGTGTTTGTTACAGTCCTTGCAAGGCATTTTGTAAATGACATTAGTTTTGCTTGTTGTCTGTATAGGGTCTTCCAATTTTATTAGCTGCTGTTTTAATGTGTTGGTGGGGTTATGGACTCCCATGATGCCAAGGGGTCTGAGTAGTCTGGCAGTCATTTCTAAGATGTCTTTGATGTCGGAGAGAGTGGCTAGAGTTTCTGGACGTGTTTTGTCTGCTTGTTTGAGTTTGTTGCTGAGAAATTGGCTGACTGTGTTCATTGGGTACCCATTCTTTTTGAATACACTGTATGGATGATTTTCCTCTGCGGTGCATAGTTCCTCTGTGCTGCAGTGTGTGGTGGCTCATTGAAACAATGTTCTAATGCAGTTTCATTTGTGCATGTTAGGATGATTTGTGTTGTTTTCCTGTAGATGCTGGTTTGAAGTTCCCCATTGGCTGTGACATCTAGAAATGGCATGTTGTGGTTGTTTTCCTCCTCTTTAGTGAAGTTTATGCCAATAAGGGTATTATTGAGGGTCCGGAAGGTTTCCTCTAATTTGTTCTCTCTCTGTCCTCTTGGTATTCTGGTTTCCTCCCATGGTCCAAAGGTGTTCAGGTTAGATGGATTACCCATGCTAAATTGTCTCGGGATGTGCAGGCCAGGTAGGTCAGCCATGGGAAATGCAGGGATAAAGGGATGGGGTGTGTTGCTCTTCGGAGGGTTGGTGTGGACTTGATGGGCTGGATGGCCTGCTTTGACATTGTATGGATTCTATGATTCAACTTCCCTAGCGCAAACTGTATGACATTATAACAATGGGTAGAGCTTAATGCAGTCTCCAGCATTAACCATTTCATTGCCTTATGCAATATTGACTTATCACTTGCAATTATAAGGGAGACAGGACAGACAAATGCAACTACTCTGGTTCAAGGAGGTAGAATGACGCACTCCGGATATTCTAATGATTTGGAAGATTCATTGATCATTGCTGAATTTAACAGTGACTGGTTGGGATTTCTGTTAGACTCATGGCATGATGTCAGCTTGACTACTGGATCTAGTGAGCCTCACTGAGTATAGTTGCCCACCGGTCTGACTGCCCCCTGACCTTCCTCATATGGCCATCAATCTAACCCAATCCGACTATCCAGATCACACCAAGGCCTTTGATTCTCTCCCCGTTGCTGTCTGCCCTCGATCTCTGCCCTTCCATCCCCATCTCACCAGGAGCTTTAAGACTCCTCACCTTCAAACCTTCCCATCTAAGGATTAGGCCATTCCAGAGGGACCAGATTAAATCAGGAATACCAAGGGGACGAGCAGGCGTACGCAGGAATGTAGAGTTGAGGTTAAAAGCAGGTCAGCCAAGATTCTATTGAAGCAGACTTGAAGGGCCGAGTGGCGTATTCGCCTTCCTTGTTTGTACATTAGGATTGCTCGTTTTAATTGGTTGGCCTGGATGTCAGGCATAGCTTTCCTGCAAAATGATGAGAGGGATCCATCCACAGAGTGAATCAAAGGGACATTGGTTTAACATCTCACCTTTAAAGAGGACACTTCCAAATGTGCAGCACTCCTTCAGCAACACATGGAAGGGTCCGCTAGGATTATGTGTCCAAATATTTGCCCAGAATTGTCTCACAACATAGATCATAGATCGTTGTACAGGCCCTTTGGCCCTCGATGTTGCGCCAACCTATGGAACCAATCCAAAGGCTATCTACCCTTAACTATTCCATTTTCATCCATATGTTTATCCAATGACCATTTAAATGCCCCTAAAGTTGGCCAGTCTACGACTGTTGCACGCAGTGTGTTCCAAGCCCCTACTACTCTCTGAGTAAAGAAACTACCCCTGATATCTGTCCTGTATCTATCACCCCTCAATTTAAAGCAATGTCCCCTCATGATAGCCATTACCATCTGAGGAAAAAGGTTTTCACTGTCCACCCTATCCAACCTTCTGATTGTCTTATATGTCTCAATTAAGTCACCTCTCAATCTTCTTCTCTCTAACATTAAGCAGCCTCAAGTCCCTCAGCCTTTCCTCGTAAGACCTTCCCTCCATACCAGGCAGCATCCTAGTAAATGTCCTCTGAACCCTTTCCAACGTTTGCACATCCCTTCCTATAATGCGGTGACCAGAACGGTACATAATACTCCAAGTGTGGCTGTGCCAGAGTTTTGTACAGCTGCAGCCTGACCTCGTGGCTCAGAAATTTAATCCCTCTACCAATAAAAGCCAACACACCGTATGCCTTGTTAAGAGCCCTAACAACCTGGGTGGCAACTTTCAGGGATCAATGTACAACCTCTGACTCAGGGGGACTGAGGAGTCTCACGAAAGAATCTCTCATTGGCTGGCACAAACAAACTCAGCAGAGACTTGGTGTTGTATCCAGGATTCGTTAGCTTGTCAAGGAATCCCAACCATGCAAAGAGGCTGTTCAGCCCATTAAGTCTACATTAATCCTCTGAAGGCCATCCCAACCTGTCCCCGTATTTATCTAACTTGCACATGCTGAAAAATGTGTTGCTGGAAAACCGCAGCAGGTCAGGCAGCATCCAAGGAGCAGGAGAATCGACGTTTTGGGCATAAGCCCTTCTCCTGCTCCTTGGATGTTGCCTGACCTGCTGCGCTTTTCCAGCAGCACATTTTTCAGCTCTGATCTCCAGCATCTGCAGTCCTCACTTTCTCCTCTAACTTGCACATCCCTGGACACTGTGGGTAATTTAGCACTGTGGGCCAATCCACCTAGCCTGCATAGCTTTAGACTATAGGGTGAAACCGAAGCAATTGATGGAAACGTACCATTATGACTCGGGGCGAACTGTCCTGCTTAATTTAAAACCAGCAACACAGAAAAGATTTACCCCGTCCAGTAATCTGTGAAAATTTGATAGGCCAAGAACTAGTTAAAGTAGAAAGTAACAACTTTATTTCTTAAAGTATAACAGAGAATAATTAACTAACAACTATTTACAAATCCTTCCTCTAACCTATCTTTTACCTTCCCTTCTATAATACTAGTCCAAAACACTCCCAATTAAGATCTACAAAGCAACACTTCTTATCTCAAAACCAGGCAGTTTTCCCTGAAGTCTTGTCTTCTTCTTGAGAAGTCTGCTTCACAGGTTACTGATCGACTAAGGTACCTTTGAAGAGAGCTATTTTCTGGGCAGTATGCAGATGTCGTTGGCTTGGCAGTTCTTCCAACTGTTCAGTTTTTCCCAGTCTTATACTCCAAAGCATCGGATTGTATCATTGGCTTTTAAGCTTGTCAATATACTTAATTCAAACTTGTTTGGAAGTTGGTACTTTTTGGAGTATAATTTAAACTAATTGGCCTAATTCAAATCTGTTTTGTCATTTCCAGGCAACGTCACATTGTGTCTTATTGAGAATGCTTGGAGCTGTCACTGCTAGCTTTTACTCTCTTAAAGGTATAGTGCACCCATATCTTCATAACACCCACGTAGACACAAACATCACCTGAGGTGCTAACCAGAGAGCCACCATGCAATGCTAACCTGATGTTGGAGTTCAAAGTAAATGAACCATCCAGTTTGTATTTCATCACTGCTGACCTGCACAGGGGATATACAAATGAACTACTGTGCAGTTAGGTTGGAAAATTCTGCAGGAACCAAAGGTCAATGTAATGGCTCAACAATAACAGAATATCTTTATTGTCATTGGAGCATAGGAGATTGAGGGGTGACCTTATAGAGGTTTACAAAGTCATGAGGGGCACAGATAAGGTGAATAACAGGTGTCTTTTTCCTAGGATAGAGGATTTCAAGAAGAGGGGGCATAATTTTAAGATGAGAGGAGAAAGATTTCAAAAAGACATGAGAGGCAACTTTATTACACGGAGTGTAATGTGTGGAATGAACTTCCAGAGGAAGTGGTGGATGTTGGGTACAGTTACAACATGTAAAAGACATTTGGATAAGTTCATGAATAAGAAAGGTTTGGAGGGATATGGGCCAAATGCAGGCAGGCGAGACTAGTTTAGTTTGGGAACATGATCGGCATGGACTGGTTGGACCAAATGTCTAAGGTGCTGTATGACTCTAGGTACAAGCAATTGTATGAACAACTGGTGTGAAAACTGAGGAAATCAGGGAAATAGATACACCACTGTTTCTAAACAGCCTTTACTTTGTTCTGTGTCAACATGTGGACACCCATCCATTACAGTTTAGATCAATGATGCTCAGGCCCATATTTATCGATTAAAGCCGAGGTTATAAGACAGTGCTTTATGTTCCTATCTGAAACTTGATTCGACGTGTTTGTCAAGGTTAGTGCGCAAGGCATAGCTTCTGGAACTGAGCCAAGGTGCAGTAATCCCAATTAAACTGGGCTTCTGTTTCAGAGAGAGAAATCCAGCTATTGGACAGAGGTTTCTTGTTGTTCAGCTGAGCTCAGTTTTAAGAAACTTCCATAGTATCTCCACGTCAAACAGGCACTTGTTGGGCAGATTTTTATATGGATCTTTTCTCCTGTGACTGATGCACGATTTAGATTACTTACAGTGTGGAAACAGGCCCTTCAGCCCAACAAGTCCACACCGACCCGCCACCCACCCATACCCCTACATTTACCCCTTCACCTAACACTACGGGCAATTTAGCATGGCCAATTCACCTGACCAGCACACCTTTCGACTGTGGGAGGAAACCAGAGCACCCGGAGGAAACCCACGCAGACACGGGGAGAACGTGCAAACTCCACACAGTCAGTCGCCTGAGTCGGGAATTGAACCCGGGTCTCTAGCGCTGTGAGGCAGCAGTGCTAACCGCTGTGCCACCGTGCCACCGTGTTCAAATAAAAGGTGAGTGGACCAATAGTCTCTGTTAGCTCACACACAAAAATTCCTCTCCCCAAGTGTCTCATGCCTAATCTATCAAATAGAAAACAGCTTCAGGAGCCTTTCCTATTGCCCTCACCTCCTGGAAGGATGGTTCAGACTTGGGCAGATAGTGGTCTATCAGGATTCGTTCGTGCTAAAGAGATCAGAAGAGCTTTAATAATGGAATCAAAATGTTCAGGCATTTTGTGAAAATTGGGCAAAATCACACAAGGTTCTCCTGCTGTGATGTAGGTTCACCTTTAAGAGAAATGGACATCAGTTAGGGAGGGGAGTTTATTTAGGACAATATAGATGCGAACAGCACTGCTTGATATTTTAGAGGTGAGAATGACATATTTTAGGTCAGTGATGTGAAGGCTTAATTTTAAAACTCTGTCAATTAACCCACAAGTTACTGGCTGGTTCCTTAATGGCTTGAGTTTTCATGGCAACAGTAATTTCAGACACATCAGATTTACAAGACGCATCCATCTCCATCAGATCCAACATTGACAGTAACTGGAGCACCAATAAAGACAGAAGCAATACCTGTAAATCCAATACCTGTGGAACCATTAGCTGCAAATACAATACCCTGTAGACCAATACCTGCAGAAGCAATGCCTGCAGAATCAATACCTGTGGAACCATTACCTGCAGATACAATACCTATGGAGCCAATGCAGGCAGGTGAAATACCTGTTGAGCCAATACCTTTGGAGAAAATGCCTATGGGACCAATACCTGCAGAACCATGAACTGCAGAATAAATACATGGAGAACCAACACCTCAAACCAATGCCTCTACAGTCATTGCCTATAGAAACTATATCTGCAGAACCAATTTCTTCAGAAACAACTCCTATGGAACCAATACCTGCAGAGCTATATCTACAGAGGCATGGTGGTCAGCACTGCTTCCTCACAGTGCTAGGGAACTTGGTTCGATTCCAGCCTCCAGTCTGTGTGGAGTTAGTATGTTCTCCCCGTGTCTACGTGGGTTTCCTTCGGGTGCTTTGGTTTCCTCCCACAATCCAAAGAAGTACAGGTTAGGTTGAATTGGCCATGCTAAATTGCCCATAGTGTTCAAGGATGTGTAGGTTAGATGCATTAGTCAGGGAGATATAGGGTAGGAGAATGGTCAGTGTGGACTTGTTGGGCCAAATGGCCTGTTTCCACACTGTAGACATTCTATGAACCAACATTTGAGGAACCAATACCTGCAGGACCATTAACTGCACAGTAAATATTATAGAGTCAATATTTCAGAACCACTACCTGCACAGCCATTACCTGTAGTATCAATAGCTGTAGAGACAATAGCTGTAGGGGAAATGCTTGCAGTGTAAATATCTGTGGAACAAGTGCCTGCTGGGCCGATACATTACAGGACTAATACCTGTAGAACCAATACTTGTACATCCAGCACTTGTAGAACCATTACCTGTGGAGCCAATATCTGTAGAACCAATACCTATAGGACCAATACCAGTAGAATCAATGTCTCCAGTGTCTTCAGCATCTCAGTAGCTCCAGAAATTTCAGTGTCCAAGAACCTCCAGGAGTCCAGAACTTCCATATCTCCAACCTCTCCAGTATTGATCTGAGAGAAGAAGCTCCTCATTAGTGATTCTAGACCCTTCTACATGGGAAAACAACTGCTCAGCACCTACCCTATCAGGATGCCCTAAGAATCTTGTATGTTTCAAAAAGGTCATTTCTCATTCTTCTAAATGCCAATGAGTACAGGTCCAACAGCACAGTGGCACAGTGGTTAGCACTGTTGCCTCACAGCGCCTGAGACCCGGGTTCAATTCCTGCCTCAGGCAACTGTGTGTGTGGAGTTTGCACATTCTCCCCGTGTCTGTGTGGGTTTCCTCCGGGTGCTCTGGTTTCCTCCCACAGTCCAAAGATGTGCAGTTCAGATGAATTGGCCATGCTAAATTGTCTGTAGTGTTAGGTAAGGGGTAAATGTAGGGGCATGGGTGGGTTGCGCTTCGGCGGGGCGGTGTGGACTTGTTGGGCTGAAGGGCCTGTTTCCAAGCTGTAATGTAATCTAATCTAACCTATTTAACCACTCCTCATAATATTCGGGATTGACCCTGTGATCTTCACTGGACTGCCTCCAATGCCATTATACTGTTTCTTAAAATAGGAGTGCAAAACTGTTCACTTTATTCCAACCATGGTCTCATTAGTCCTTTTTATAGTTTTAGCAAAACCTCCCAATTTTTCTTACTCTATTCCCTTTGAAATGAGGACCAATGTTCCATTTGCCTTGTCTACTATCTTCTGAAATTGTATGCTAGCTTTTTGTGATTTATGCACAAGGTCGCCAAGATTCTTGTCCTGTAACTTTCTGCAGCCTTGCTCCATTTAAATAATATTCAGCTCCTCTATTCTTCCTGCCAAAGTACATAGCCTCAGATTTGTCCATATTATATTCCACTCCCCAAATTTTGTCCACTTAAAGCTAGATCAGTCAACATCAAATGTTGGAAAAATGATGGAATCAATTGTTAAGGAAGAAATAGCAGTACATTTGGAAAAGCATAATCTAATCAAGCAGAGAAACAAAAGTTACGTCTGACTAATTAATTAGTTTATCAAGGAAGTCCCAACCAGAGTTCATAAAGGAGAGACAGATATGTTTATTTGGACTTTCAGAAGGTGTTCAGAGACAAAGTACATCACAAATGGTTAAGACTAGATTCCCTACAGTGTGAAAACAGGCCAACAAGTCCACACCTACGCTCCAAAGAGTAAACCACTCAGACTCATTTCCCCCTGACTAATGAACCTAACACTATGGGCAATGTAGCTTGACTAATTCACCTGAGTTGCACATCTTTTTGGAATGTGGGTGGAAACCTATACAGACATAGGGAGAATGTGCAAACTCCTCACAAGCGGTTGCCCAAGGTCGGAATCGAACCTGGGTCCCTAGTGCTGTGAGGCAGCAGTGCTAACCACTGAGTCACCATGCCACCAGATAAGTCATAAGAAGCCATGGTGATGAAGATAGTATATTGATGTGGGTTAGCAAATTAACTAATGAGCAAGATACAGAGAGTAGGTACAAAAGTTTTCTTTTTCAAGTTGGCAACCAGTGGGGTTCCATAGGGATCAATGCTGGGGCCACAACCATTTACAATGACAATAAAGGATATTCAGTTATGTTCTATGTTAATGACTTGGAGGAAGGAAGTGAATGCAGTGTCAGCAAAATTGCTAAGAATGGAAAAATAATTGGAAAGATAGGTTGCTAGAGGGATACAAAGTTTACGGAGAGATATTGATAGGTGCTAAGTGGGAATAAGCTAGCAAATGGAGTATAATATAGAAAAATGTGAAATTGTTCATTTTGGAAGAGAGAACTAAAGAATAGAACATTGCTTAAATGAAGAAAATCTGCAGAAAGCTGTAACACAAAGGGACTTGGGAGTGCATGAAACACAGAAAGCTAGCACACAGGACCAGCAGGTAATCAGGCAGGCTAATCGAATGTTGGTCCTTATTTCAAGGGGGTAGGAGTATAAGTGAAGGGAAGTCTTATTGTAACTGTACGAGGTGCTGTTGGTCCCCTTATTGAAGGAAAGATATTGTTTCATTGGAAGAAGTTCAGAGAAGGATGATCCCGGGAAAGGAGGGATTGTCTTATGAGCAAAGGTGAAACAAGTTGGGACTCTACTCAGTGGAGATTAGAAGAATGAGAGGTGATCTCATTGAAACTAATAGGATACTCAAGGGGCTTGACAGAGTAAGGGCTGACAGGATGTTTCCCCTCATGGGAGAGCCTAGAACCAGAGAGCATAGTCTCAGAATTAAAGGGCATGAATTTAAGACTGAGTTCAAGAGGAATTTCTTCTCTCAGGTGAGTCTTTGGAACGTTTTGCCATAGAGAGCCGTGCGGCACAGTCCTTGCTTATAGTTACGGCTGAGGTAGAAAGATTCTTGATCAGTCAGGGAATGAAGGGTTACAGAGAAAGGCAGGAAAGTGGGCATGAGGAATGTCGGATTAGCCATGATTCTATTGAATAGCAGGGCAGGCTCGAGGGCTGAATGACCTACTCCTGTTCCTATTTCTTATGGTCTTATGGTCTCTTAACCTGTCTATATTCCTCTGTCAGCTCTTTGTGTCATCTTCATCACTTAGTAGCAATAGCCTTTCAGCCCTTGAGCTTGCTCTGCTGTCCAGTGTGAAAATAATTAAAACTCTTGAAAAATTAAGCGTCTGACTATGACAATGAATCCATAGTCAGGAAAAGCCCATCTGTTTCACAAATGTCCTTTAATGAAGGTAACTGGTCTGGCCTACATGTGACTCCAGACCCACAACAATGTGGTTGACTCTGAATTGCCCTTTGAATAATTAAAGGTGGAGAATAAACACTGACCCAGCCAGTGATGCCTCAGCCTGTACATGGATTTTAACAAAGTAACAGGTTCCCAAATGCCTCAGAGGTTGAGGGTGAGCTAATGGACTCAGCACTAGAGGATGTCCAGAGGAGGGCCGATGTCCTGAACTTGTAGGAGGGAAGGAGTCTCCTGTTCTTCCTGTCGTCTCTCTCCTACATCAGCTGATAATGTCCAGCCTGGCCTCAATGCCCTCTCCCTATCCTCCTGCAGACCTAGGGGAACATCCGAGAAAGATCTCAATGTCCAAACACTTCCATTCTGCTCCTGACTCCTGTAGGGTGTCCAGTACGATGCAGTCCTAACTCATTTTAGTCTACATCCTCCAAAAGGTAAATTTTAGTGTGTGTTTTAACTCCTTTCCCAAGATTGCCTCTTGAGAAAAACACAGCTCCAAGTCTCAGTTTGGACTCAAGTTTCCTGTTTACATATTCAGTAGTCTTCCCAACTCATCCTGCTACATTCAAAGATTTAATCATGCAGGTTGGAAGAGAGATTGAAAAGACTGAGTCTATTTTCTCTAGGGTTTGGAAGAGTGAGAAAGGCACTCATTAAGTAGACAAAATACTCACAGGGTTAAACAGGGTCAATGCAGGAGGGATGGTTGGGAGTGGTACACACCCAGAGATTTTCAGAATGTGGGGAAAGACATAAAAGGTTGAGATGAAGAACAATTTCTTCCCTCAGAGGGTGAAGGAAAGTGCTTGTTGGTATGGTGGAAAGATAACAATAGCTCCCTCAGCTTCAGCAAGACGAAAGAGCTGATTATCATCATCAGGAAGGAGGGAGGATGGCATTGTCCCTAATAACATCAATGGAGCTGAGGTGGAAGTTATCGAGAGCGTCAACTTCCGAGGAATGATGATCACCAACAACCATGTTGAAGGGGAGAAAGCGGGAGAATGGAGTTGAGAAACTATTAGCCATGATTGAATGGTGGAGCAGACGCGATGGGCTGAATGGCCTAATTTCTTCTTCTGTGTCTTATGGTCTTATGTGACAGTTAAGAAAGCACAACAATGTCTCGTTTTCCTCACAAGGCTAAGGATATTCAGCATATCCATAACGTCCCTCACCAGCTTTTATAGATGCATCACATTCTATCTGGATCGCGGCTTTGTATAGCAACTATTCTGTCCAGGACAGAAAGAAGCTGCAGAGAGTTGTGAACACAGCACAGTCCATCATGCAAACCATCTATTGACCTCATCCATACTTCTTGATACCTTGGAAAGGCAGCCAACACCATCAAAGATCCCTCCCACCCCACTTAATCACATGAGCCCTCACTTCACTGACTAATTTAGTTCTGATATTTGATTCACAAACCGATAACTTCAGCACCTTCATCTACCCTTCCTAGTTCTTCACCAAAGAATTCAACCATGTCAGTCAAACAAAATTTGGCTTTAACAAATCTATGCCAGCCAACACTTATTTGTTCAAATTTATCTCAACAATTCATTTGTCACAGATTTTTTTTTGTTATTCATTCGTGGGATGTGGGTTTTGCTGGCCGGGTCAGCATTTATAGATAGGTCCCTAGTTGCCCTTGAGAAGGTGGGGGTGAGTTGCCTTCTTGACCTTCTGCAGTCCATCTGCTGTGGGTTGACCCACAATGCCCTTCAGGAGGAAATTCCAGGATTTCGGCCCAGAGACAGTGAAGGAATGGAGATCTATTTCCAAGTCAGGATGGTGAGTGGCTTGGAGGGGGAACTTGAAGGGTGGTGATGTTCCCACATATCTGCTGACCTTGTCCTTCTGGATGGAAGTGCTTGAGGATTTGGAAAATGCTGTCTGAGGATCTTTGGTGAATTTCTGCATCTTGAGAATAGTACACACTGCTACGAGTGGTGGAGGGAATGGATGTTTATAGATGTCATGTCAATCAAGCAGACTGCTTTGCATTGGATGGTGTCGAGTTTCTTGACTGTTACTGGGGCTGCAGTCATCCAAGCACGGGTAAAGTATTCTATCATATTCCTGACTTGTGCCTGTAGATGGTGAACACACATTGGGGAATTGGAAGGTGAGTTACTCGCCACTATATTCCCAGCGTCTGACCTGCTCTTGTAGCCACTGTGTTTTTGTGGTAAGCCCAGTTGAGTTTCCAGTCAATGATAGTGCCCAGGATATTGACAATGGGGGAATTCAGTGATGTAACACCATATTATCTTGATATTAGGCTTAGTGAGCTGTAATCATTGTGTTTACCCTTCTCACCCTTTATAAAGAGAAGTACAATATTTCCAATTGTACATTCATCAAGTGGTACTATCCTAACTATCGAACCAGTGCTCAGAGCCTCCTCTATTTTGTCATTACCTCCTCCAGCAGCCTAAGATGCAAACCATCCCGACCCTGAGTTCTCTATTTGTGCAGTAACAAGATTTGACAGTGGTTTTCAAACTCATGAATGGGCTGCCAGGGAGAAGCTTCTCCTGCTCATAAAAGGAGCAATAATGACAGGGTGTAGAGTGAAAGTGATTTGCAAAAGAAGCAAGGGTGAAGTGAGGACAAATGTTTTCAGGTGGCAAGTGTTTGGAATGCACTGCCTGGAACTGTGGTGGAGGAAGGCTCAATTGAGGCATTCAAAAGGGGAGGGTTATTTGAATTAAAAATAATGTGGAAAGGTATAGAGAGAAAACAGGAGATTGACTTGAGGCAATGACTCTTGATTCGGCCATTGGGCATGGTGGTTAGCACTGCTACCTCACAGTGCCAGGGATCCAGGATCGCTTCTACCTTTGGGTAACTGACTGTGTGGAGTTTGCACATTCTCCCCGTGTCTGTGCAGGTTTCCTCCCACAGTCCAAAGGTGTGCAGTTTAGGTCTGTTGGCCCTGCTAAATTGCCCATACTGTCCAAGCTAGGTGGGTTAGCCATGGGAAATGCTGGGATTGGGTAGAGGGGAGGGTCTCAATAGGATGTTCTTCAGATGGTTGGTGTGGACTGCATGGGCCAAATGGCCTGCTTCTGCACTATCGGGATTCTATGATTTAAGATTAGATTACCTACAGTATGGAAACAGGCCCTTCAGCCCAACAGGTCCACACTGACCCTTCGAACAGTGATCCATTCTCCTACCCTATATTTGCCCCTGACTAATGCACCTAACACTATGGCCAATTTAGCAATTCACCTGCTCTGCGCATGTTTGGATTGTGGGAGGAAACCGGAGCCAATCCGCACAGACAGAGGGAGAATGCGCCAACTCCACACAGACAGTCATCTGAGGCAGGGATCGAACCGGGACCCCTGGCACTGTGAGGCAGCAGTGCTGCCCCCAAGAAGCTGATACAGGTACGATGGACTGTATAGCTTGTTTCTGCACTGTAACAATTCGGTGATTCTTTCAACCTTTCCAGTAGCTCGACTTTATTTTTATCCTTTCCAGATTCAGTAACTTTCCTTACTTACTGTGACAGAGACAGCATCCTCTTTGATAATACAGACAGATGGAAGTCATTCATTTAGTGTCTCAGTCAGGCCTTCATCCTCAACATAAAGGTCTCCTTTTTAGCCCCGAATCAATCCCACCTTTCCTTCAATGACTCGATCGTAATTTATAAGCTTCTATGTTTGCTTTATCTTTTCTCCAACGCTCTTTTTACCTCTCTTCTTTTCATTTCTCTTTTGTACTTGCTGTGTTTAGTTTGGGTCTGTGGTACATTATAAGCCTGACATTTATCATAAGTCTCCTTTATCTGTGTTATTTCAATCTGTATATCTTTAGCCACCCAGGGAGTTAGAGCTTTGAAGGCTTTCCCTTTCTTTCACTGTGAGAATCTATCGTGCCTGTCCCCAAACTATCTCCTATTTGAGGCCTCTCATTAAATGTTACACTGAAAGAATGAAGTGCATGTCAAGTGTTGATGCTATCTCCATAATCAGTTATGTTCGGTAATGATAATGCGGCATAATTCAATTGAATATCACTGCAAGTGAGCCATGTGTTGCAAATCATAATAAAGTTTCCCAATTACTCAGAGCAGAGCTTGTTTTAAACTAAGCCTCAATATTATCAACCACTTCCTTCAAATTGAAGATAACACGAGCACATTTCTCAGGCAGGGTTTCACAGACTCCCGACACCAAAATTGCTGGAATGGGAAAATCTCCATGATCCCAGTGGGATCCAGCTCAGATTAGGAAGTGCATTCTAGCCTATGGTGATCACAGAGATGTACTTGTCCATGCTGACCAAATATCATCAGTTAATCTTGTCCTATTTGCCAGCATTTGGTCCATTTCCCTCCAAACCTTTCTATTTGTGTAGCCATTCAGATGCCTTTTAAAAGTTGCAATTGTACCAGCCTCCACCGCTTCCTCTGGCAGCTCATTCCATACACGCACCGCCCTCTGTGTGAAAAAGTTGCCGCTTAGGTCCCTTTTAAATCTTTTCCCCTCTCACCTTAAACCTAGGCCCTCTAGTTCTGGACTCCCCTACCCTGGGGATAAGACGTTGACTATTCACCCTATCCAAGTCCCTCATGATTTTATAAACTTCTATAAGGTCACCCCTCAGCCTCCGACACTGCAGGGAAAATAGCCCCAGCCTATTCAGCCTCTCCCTATAGGTCAAATCCTCCAACACTGACAAATACTGTTGACTTGAAAAGTGAAAGTCAGCATCATACCATTCCTCATTAGAGAGAGAGAGAGAACCCTGCAGTGAGCTCAATCTGAGAGACCCCAGTAAAGGTTGAGAAGGCTGTAGGAATGAGACCACCCCAACTGGGGGCAAAGCCAAAGTCTCAGGAGGAAGACAGGTTTCAGCAAAAGGGCAGATTTTTATTCAAACAATAGCGGTTACTGCAGGGAAAGGGACAAAGGATCTTTCCCGAATCTGGCCTCGACGTGAGAACACAATCATTCCTTTCATCTGCAGCTCAGATCGGAAGAAGATCAATGACACACTTTTTACAGTAAAAGACAAAACTTTTTATTTATTTTTATACTTTCACCTCAGTTGGTACAGGAATTGAACCTGCAGTGCTGGTATCACAGCCAACTGAGCTAACGACAACCTTAGCTGGTGAGTCCTCATTAAACTGCCATAAGCAGAGTGACCACATGTAACCTATCATCAATAGTTTCGGAGACGCATAAGCTCCCTCCAATTTATTGGACCCCAGTGTTGTCCCATGTTGCCCGTTAAGCAGCATGAGGCCATCGGCTGAATGAGATGGGAAATAAGTGGGATCAATATTCCCAAACTTCCTTTCAATAAGAAGTGATGTCTGGTAAGAATTTGTATTGTTATTCATTCATGCGATAAGGGCGCCACTGGTTAGGCCAGCATTTATTGCCCATCCCTAATCACCCAGGGGGTGGTTAAGAGTCAACCACATTGCTGTGGGTCTGGAGTCACATGTAGGTCAGACCAAGTAAGGGTAAGGTGGCACAGTGGCTCATTGGTTAGCACTGCTGCCTCACAGCACCAGGGACCCAGGTTCAATTCTCCTTGGGCGACTGTCTGTGTGGAGTTTACACGTTCTCCCCATGTCTGCATGAATTTCCTCTGGGTGATCTGGTTTCCTCCCACAATCCAAAGATGTGTAGGTTAGGTAAATTGGCTATAGTGTTCAGGGATGTGTAGGTTAGATGCATTAGTCAAGGGGAATGTAGAGAAATAAGTGCAGGTGAATGAGTCTGGGTAGGTTACTCTTTGGAGGTTCGGTGTGGACTTGTTGGGCCAAATGGCCTGTTTCCACTCTGTAGGGATTCGAATTCCAATTCTTTCCTTCCCTTAAAGTTTTAGTGAACCAAATGGGTTTTCTTTCCACCTCTCCCTGTGTGTGACAATAGATTCATGGTCATTGGTGGATTCTTAACTCCCGTTACTTATTGGATTCAAATTTCACCATCTACCATGGCGGGATTTGAACCTAGGTTTCAAGGACATTACTTGGGTCTCTGGATTAATAGTCCTACAATGATACTAGTAGGCCATCACCTTCCCTTCTGGAGACTATGCCTTTGCCTTATCTATGGAACTACACCAGGGCTGACATCTATCAGTTCCATATGATATGATGTCATCACAGCATAACTCCTTTTCCATGTGTTTTGTAATGGTGCAGTTCACTCTTTATTCTATATTATCATCCAAGTTTTTAATCATCCCTCTTAAACTGGCTCAGTATTCTACTGTGTTGAAGCTGTCTCCCAACAATCCTTCGCACAGTCCTTTCCCCCTCTGAGGCTAAGGATTGTAAGTCAAGACACACTCCAGAAACTTGAAAGTGCAATCTAAATATACACCCCCAGTGCAGTACACAGGGAGTGCTGCACTGTCAGAGGTGCTGCCCGATAGATCAAACTGGAAAACCAAGGCAGATGGAAAAGATCATGCTCCACAATTTGAAAAAGAGTGGTGATCTCCCTGATGTCCTTGATGACATCAATGAATGCCAAGCCTGTGGACATCCAGAAATGGCTATTATCTCATTGTTGGTTGCAGGACCATCCGTGTGAAAACTATGTGCTGCTTTTATTACCGGACAACTGAAATAACTCCACAAAGGCCAGTATCCCATCATCAAGTCATCATTTCTTTACGCATGCATAGTACATGAGCCAGCCAGTGAACAGAGCCCCTGATGCCCCCATTTATATCTGTCAGCCAGGACTCGCTGATTGGATCAGATTAACAGCATAGATAAAGAGTGGAGCTGGGAAAAGCACAGCAGGTCAAGCAGCATCAGAGGAGAAAGACAGTCGATGTTTCAGATCGGAACTTTTCATCAGTCCTGAAAATTCTCACTGTCTCCAGATTAATAGCCCCAGTCAAGGAATTCATCTTCTCTGAGGTCCACCTGGCTGACCCTGATCCAATCACTACAACAACATCCCTTCAAGTACTTCATCAGTTGTTACATTTGTGTGGGACTTCCTGATATTGAAAATTATGTAGTATAGATATAAATCTTTCTGTTTTATTACAGCCATAGAGATGTGCAGCATAGAAACAGACCCTTCGGTCCAACTCATCCATGCCGACCAGATATCCTAAATTAATCTAGTTCCATTTGCTAGCATTTGGCCCATAGCCCTCTAAACCCTTCTTATTCATATACCTCATCCAGATGCTTGTTAAATGTTGTAATCGTGTTCTGAAGAAGGGTCACTGGACCCAAAATGTTGACTGTGCTTTCTCTCCACAGATGCTGCCAGACCCTCTGAGTTTCTTCAGCAATTCTTGTTTGTCTTTCCATTTATGCTTCCACCCCTCCAACCTGAAACACCTCGGGCAATGTTCTATATTAAGGGCACCATTCAGATGAAGTTGATAACACTTAATAAAAGTGCCCACTAATTGTGTTCAAGCCGCATTCCTCTTCCAGCTTTCTCAACATAGATTTTAACCCCATTTAACTTAACCAGCAGTCAGTGCTAGCCTTTTGAGCCTTGCAAAGTACATTTCCTTTGGAAGATGAATGATATCTCTTCATTATAATCAGCATTATTATTAATACTGGAGCGGTGAGTTATTCATTCTCAAACTGAGACAGCTTTTATTTCATGATTCTTCGACAAACCTCTTTGCCCTTGATCGTGTTAAAATGGAAATTGAGTTCGGTTCCAGCCCAGCCAGTGATTCACTCCGGCATTATTCAACCTTTGCAGAATTAACACATGATTTATTTTTGAAATATTTCCTTTAAGATTTACGTTTAAAAGTCCTTTCATGATCGAATCACAACATGAATCTCATTATTTAAATGACCAAGAGGATAGATTGTTATCGCGGATGTCTTCCAAGGTAATTATTTAAGTCCTTTTTTTTTGTAACAGGCTTCAAACAGATGTTTATTTTTGATGATTCCAATTCAGCGAGTTTAGTTTGCCCTTTTGCTGGTTTAACCAGAATGAAGGGGAGGCAATGGACTGGCAGTACGAAGGCTGGACTATTAATCCAGACACCCAGGTAATGGGGGACCCATCATGGCAGATGGCGAACTTTTAATCCAATAAAAATCTGGAATTAAGAATCTAATGATGACCATGAAAATATTCTTGATTGTCTGAAAAACCCATCTGGTTCACTAATATTCTTTAGAGAAGGAAACTGCCATCTTTACCAGGTCTGACCCACATGCGACTCCAGACACATAATAATGTGATTGACTCTTAACTGCCCTCAAGTCAATTAGAAGTTGGTGATAAGTGTTGTCCTAGACAGTGACACCTACATCTTGTGAACGATTTTTTAAAAAATCCCTGCACCCCATGAAAGAGGGGTTTTTTTCCCCCTTATTTGTCTATGGGATATAGGTCTTATTAGTAATGCCAACACTTCATTTCACTCCCCACAGGATTGAGTGGCTTACTCAGTCATCCTAGTGGCCAGAAAGGAGTCACCCACATTGCTGTGATTCTAGAGTCACATGTTGTGTGACTCATTACCAATCCTTTCAAAAGCAAAATAATAGAGAGGCGGTAGTATCATGGTAATGTCACTTGTATTAGGAATCCAGAACATGAGGCTGATGTTCCAGGAGCATGGGTACAAATCTCGACATGGCAGATGATGAAATTTGAAATGAATAAAAAGTTGACCATTATGAGGTCAATCGTTGTCACCTGCTGTATCAATCCATCTGGTTTATTCATGTCCTTTAGAGAAGGAAATCTTCTGGCCTATGTGTGTCTGCAGTATTTTGGTCGACTTTTAACTGACCTCTTGATAGTTATTGATGAGTAATAAATGCTGGCCAGTCAATGATGCCTACATCCCATAAAGGCATCTAAAGCTATTAAAGATGTAAATATCTATCTCCTTTAATCAGCCTCTGGTTTCAGTACAAAATGAGCAACATCCTTGATTGCTAATTATTTGTTTGATAATGATGGCTTTCTAAAGGATTAAACATGATTCACAATGAACCAGTAGGGAATTAATTATTTTCGCTCTCAGTTGGCCAAACCAATAACTGTAACCACCTCCAAGGAGAATGTTCTTGGAATCAGAATAATACCAGCCTCAACACTCCCTGGAATATCACGCTGTCGAACAAGAGTCCTGGAGCTAAATGGTAGGGAACCATCCAGCAAGCGAACAAGTTTGAAACAATTGAGATGGTATCCAGAGTGGAAAAATTGAGATGTTTTCGATTTGAACATTTCTTCCAGCTACAATCTCAAGGGCTACTGATCAGTGAAGAGATTGCTGCTTCCTCTGATCATCTGGTAATTTTCAAATCAAAATCAAATGTAATGATAACCACCCACAGTCCCATTCAACTGAACACATATGCACCTGCACAGTTTGCTGGGAAGGTATTGTCTCGCTCTTGTTTTACATCAAATATGATGGGCACAGCCACAAGACAATTTTATCAATAAGGAATGTGGATGGTATTATCACAAGATATATATGCATCTTTTGGGGAGTGTGTCTTTTTTTTGGTTCAGTCACGGGATGAGTGTGTCATTGTCTAGGCCGGCATCTATTGCCCATCCTAATTGATCTGAGGGCATTAAGAGTCAACCACATTGCCATGGCTCTGTGAGTCACATGTATGTAGAGATGGCAGTTCCTTTCTCTAAAGGACATCAGTGACCCAGATGGATTTTTCTGACATTTGACATTAGATTCATGGTCATCATTAAACATTTAATTCCAGACATCTATTGAATTCAAATTTGACCATCTGCCAAGTCAGGATTTGAACCTGGGTCCCCAGAATGGTATCTGGGTCTCTGGACTAAAGTCCACCAATAATAGGCCATTTCCTCCTGTAAACTACAATCAGTTATCATCTGCTATGATCAGAGGCAATTTGTTACTCACAGAACTTGTCAGCAGTGTGCAGGGTAGATTCTTGCATGAACCATCATAAACATCTTCAAACAGTATGCGTTCCATCAAGACCTGCATCATGCATTGTGTTTGAGGGTGGCCTGCATCTGGTCTAACCAGAAGAGTATGTAATAGCAAACAAGATAAAATTTAGTGCATCCTAATCACTATGTAAAAAATACAAGGATGTGTCACACAATATTACGGAAATTGTATGGAGGACCTAGTCTTAGTCAGATTCTTTCAAGGTCCTTAGTCCCTTCACCTCTCCTTGTAAGATCATTTACGTTGACTAAGTGCTTATGGATTTAGTCAAGTAATGGTCATCTCTGAAACAGGAATCAAATGCACTGTATTTAACTCCCAACAGAAGTATCTACATCAAGATTTATCTCGGTTAAAGAACCCACACTATTGTTTCACCAGTCCTTCTGTCTCCTTTGTATCTCTCTGGTGACCAGGGAGAAGAATATATTGATCAGAACTTGCTGGGCACAACAAGATTTTGAAAGGATCATGGTTGATCACAGCCTGTGGTGATCACTGACTCTGGTGAACATGTCAGATCAATATAACAGCTCGATGTGATCGCCACCTGCAGTGACCAGCACACGCTGGTTTTAATGACAAACTTTCAAAGAGGTTTGAGAAGACTGATTTGATTCCTGAATATGCCACTGAATGCAAAATTTGACTTTAAGCAGCTTCAGGACCAGCTACTAACTCTCCCCTCTGTTAGTGAAAGGCCTCGACTTTGAACTGTTTTGATCTAACAAATTGTGTCTTTACATATTGTTGTAGTTCTGTTCGCCAAGCTGGAAGTTTTTGTTGCAAACGTTTCGTCCCCTGGCTAGGCGACATCATCAGTGCTTGGGAGCCTCCTGCGAAGCGCTTCTTTGATGTTTCCTCCGGTGTTTATAGTGGTCTGTCCCTGCCGCTTCCGGTTGTCAGTTTCAGCTGTCCGCTGTAGTGGTTGGTATATTGGGTCCAGGTCGATGTGTTTGTTGATGGAGTTTGTGGATGAATGCCATGCCTCTAGGAATTCCCTGGCTGTTCTCTGTCTGGCTTGCCCTATGATAGTAGTGTTGTCCCAGTCGAATTCATGTTGCTTGTTGTCTGCGTGTGTGGCTACTAAGGATAGTTGGTCGTGTCGTTTCGTGGCGAGTTGATGTTCATGTATGCGGATTGTTAGCTGTCTTCCTGTTTGTCCTATATAGTGTTTTGTACAGTCCTTGCATGGTATTTTGTACACTACATTTGTTTTGCTCATGTTGGGTATCGGGTCCTTCGTTCTGGTGAGTTGTTGTCTGAGCGTGGCTGTTGGTTTGTGTGCCGTTAAGAGTCCTAGGGGTCACAGTAGTCTGGCTGTCAGTTCCGAGATGCTCCTGATGTATGGTAGTGTGGCTAGTCCTTTTGGTTGTGGTATGTCCTCGTTCTGTGGTCTTTCTCTTAGGCATCTGTTGATGAAGTTGCGCGGGTATCCGTTTTTGGCGAATACCTTGTATAGGTGTTCCTCTTCTTCTTTTTGCAGGTCTGGTGTACTGCAGTGTGTTGTGGCCCTTCTGAATAGTGTCCTGATGCAGCTTCGTTTGTGTGTGTTGGGGTGGTTACATTCATAGTTTAGGACTTGGTCTGTGTGTGTGGCTTTCCTGTATACCCTTGTAGTGAATTCTCCGTTCGGTGTTCTCTGTACCATCACATCTAGGAATGGGAGTTGGCTATCCTTTTCTTCTTCTCTCGTGAATCGGATTCCTGTGAGTGTGGTGTTGATGATCCAGCAGACTTCCTAGCAGCACTGGAATGCACACTCAGGAACAATGGACTGACAGAAGAGACACAACAAACAGTGAGACAAACGGTCGTACCTATGATAATAAGGAAAAGACAAACACATAACCTCAACACCAAGGAGAGGGAAGCACTGAAATCACTAAGAAACGATAAGAACATAATCATACTACCAGCAGATAAAGGCAGAATGACGGTCATCCTAGATAAATCTGATTACATCCAAAAAGCACAACAACTACTTGCAGATATCAACACCTACCAAATGAAGGAATTTGACCCCACACCACAGCTCACCAATAGGATAAACAACACACTAAGAAATCTACAAAAAAACGGACAGATAACCAGAGCTGACCTGCAAAGAATGAAACCGGAAAGCAACAACACCCCCAGATTCTATGGATTACCTAAAGTACACAAACCAGACATCCCACTCAGACCCATTGTATCACTGCCAGGGACACCATCATACAAACCGGCCAAAGAACTACAACAGAAACGGAAACACCTGGTCAGCGGATCCAAACACTCTATACAATCAACACAGGAATTCTTGGACATCATCAGAAATATACACATAGACAAAGAAGAAACCATGATATCATTCGACGTGACGGCACTGTTCACTTCTATTGACAAAGCCCTAGCCAGAGAAACAATAGCCAACCTACTGGACATACAGAACAGAAAACAGGAAGCTGATCTATCAACAAAGACGGCATACTTAAACTACTGGACTTGTGCCTCACAACACACTTCACATTCAACAACCAGATATATGAACAAATCAACGGAACACCCATGGGATCACCAATCTCGGGACTCATAGCAGAGGCAGTTATGCAAAGGTTAGAACAAACAGTCCTACCACAAATTCAACCCAAACTCTGGGTCAGATATGTCAATGACACGTTTGTAATCATTAAAAACACGGAAATAGAAAAAACACACCGGATCATCAACGCCACACTCACAGGAATCCGAATCACGAGAGAAGAAGAAAAGGATAGCCAACTCCCATTCCTAGATGTGATGGTACAGAGAACACCGAACGGAGAATTCACTACAAGGGTATACAGGAAAGCCACACACACAGACCAAGTCCTAAACTATGAATGTAACCACCCCAACACACACAAACGAAGCTACATCAGGACACTATTCAGAAGGGCCACAACACACTGCAGTACACCAGAACTGCAAAAAGAAGAAGAGGAACACCTATACAAGGTATTCGCCAAAAACGGATACCCGCGCAACTTCATCAACAGATGTCTAACAGAAAGACCACAGAATGAGGACATACCACAACCAAAAGGACTTGCCACACTACCATACATCAGGAGCATCTTGGAACTGACAGCCAGACTACTGCGACCCCTAGGACTCATAACGGCACACAAACCAACAGCCACGCTCAGACAACAACTCACCAGAACGAAGGACCCGATACCCAACATGAGCAAAACGAATGTAGTGTACAAAATACCATGCAAGGACTGCACAAAACACTATATAGGATAAACAGGAAGACAGCTAACAATCCGCATACATGAACATCAACTAGCCACGAAACGACACGACCAGCTATCCTTAGTAGCCACACACGCAGACAACAAGCAACATGAATTCGACTGGGACAACACTACTATTATAGGGCAAGCCAGACAGAGAACAGCCAGGGAATTCCTAGAGGCATGGCATTCATCCACAAACTCCATCAACAAACACATCGACCTGGACCCAATATACCAACCACTACAGCGGACAGCTGAAACTGTCAACCGGAAGCGGCAGAGACAGACCACTATAAACACCGGAGGAAACATCAAAGAAGCGCTTCGCAGGAGGCTCCCAAGCACTGATGATGTCGCCTAGCCAGGGGACGAAACGTTTGCAACAAAACCTTCCAGCTCGGCGAACAGAACCACAACAACGAGCACCTGAGCTACAAATCTTCGCACAAACTTCTTTACATATTATCCAGATCAACAGATTAAAGTGCCAGTTATGTTAACAAATAGGGCCAGTGTAGAATAGGATGCACAGGCTCTGTCTCAGAGGCTGGGGGCACGATCACTGCACCCCAACAGTACAATATTGCTAATCATCCTCTTCAAACAGCTTTTTGAAGAAGCTATTATCTTCAGAGAGATGGGACTTGAACCTGGGCCGACCACTGCATACAAAAGCCTTAGGAACACAGTCTGCCAGCAACATTGACCATGATGGGGATTGACCCCACAACTGTAGTATTATAAGCATACTGCGCTAGCTACCTGAGCTAAGCAACTAGTATGACAGGTAAAAGCACTCAACACAGCTTTGAAAAGCTGATTCAATCACTGCACTTGGTAAATACTTGACTGGATTCTATTCTCATCACCTCCAAATAGATTTTCCAATTCTGACTCTTACTCCTTCCTGTGTTCTTACAACATTAGAAAAAAAGCATTGATGCAGAGGAAGAAAGCCCCAGAAGGGAAAGTGAATTGAAATCATCTCGTTGAGTACAAGTCACCATGCAAAAGATGAAGGGTTAGAAAATCAATGATTGCATACCATCAGATCATTACAGCATCGATCAAGACGAGTGGCTTTTATACTAATGCAAAAGGCATGAGAAGTAAGGGTTACGGAAAAACTGAGAAGACAAGTATAATTGGCTGAACAGAGACAGGATTAAGGCTGAGGGTGGGCAGACATTTTAGAGAGCTGGATCTGCATTCTATATGAAGGACAATGATGTAGGCTGGTGGCTGGGGGGATGCTTTCTTCCAAGAGTGGAATTGATAGCAATCAAAAGTAATTAGTTAATCTGAAATGAAGGGAGATTTGATTCAAATTGGTTGGAAAAACCATCTATGCTTGAGGACAGGGCTGACATCAGAATAACGACATAACAAAGGTATGAAATGAAGAAATTGAACCAAAATTATTTCTGTGATAATAAAGTGTATTGGAGAATCAAACAGGGGACAATTTAAACTACATTTAATCACACTGAAAGCAACAAGAGAGGCTGGTAACTTCACAGAGTCAGTGTACAACTATGCTGAATGGGACATTGCAAATGTACTTTCTCCTGTGAACGTAACCTTAACTGCACCTTCGAAATCAGTGAATATGGGAGTGTCGGGAGAGCGTGAATCTGTCTCCAGTCCAGGTTTTAACTGACTATGTCTTACCTTGAAGTTGTAACGGTAGGAATATTACATTGTCTCTTACCTTGAGGTTTTTTTCCCTTCGGTAAAGCAAACTAATTGAAATGTTACTTTGTACTTAATTTGTTTACTAACTTATTTAACTTACTAAGGTAAGGTGGTCATGCATCTTTCAGTAGCTGCACAAGTTCAACCACATTAGTTTGGACTTGTATGAGTTGCTGAATCAAATCCACATAACACTGCCCATTTTATTAAATTATGAGACAATGCAGAGACTTCATTTGCTGGTGGCACGTTATGTATTATATATCTTGGACCTAGGAATGGGGTGACATGATCTCCCCTTGTGTAAGAGGAATTCATTTAGAATATCCACTTTAAAATGTCGACTTGATTTTTCCAGCGCGTGTTCTGGCTCTTTCTACGATTGGGTTTATTCTCCTCAGCGTCCAAACTCAAGCTTAACCATGTGAGCACTGTCGGTATAGTTCAGTCAACACATTATCAAACACAGATCAATTAAACCATTGAACACTACAGTACGATGTTCCAAGAAGTTTATATAACGGCCAGAGGATTGAAAGACCCAGGAAAACGGTAAAATAGACCACCAGCAATAGCAATTGAGGGGGTCCAAGCAAATATATATTACACAAGTCCTTGCTCGTTGAAGTAGAAAGATGGGTTTTTGACTAGTAACATTAATTGATTTCAGAAATACCATCAGTGAGGTCCAACAATAACTTGCATTAAATGGCAGCTTTTGGTAGTCAGAAGCACAAAGAAAATTGTCAAAGCAGGTGGCATTCACCCAACTGTTGCTTAAAGAAAGAAATTATGTTCAAACAGGAGAGTGAGATGGTGAGGTGGGATAACAGGAGGCTGAAGGTCTGACTGCCAATTCTGGACCAATTCAAAATCATGGGGGAGGGGGACAGAGGATTTCAGAGGATGGTAGAGGGATGAGGAGTGAGGCTGCAGTGGGAGTTGAATGAATCGCTGGGGACATTTTTGAGGGCTTAAACCAACAAGATCATGGATGAAAGGAACCTGGTGTAAGGGACTGACAAGGTAATGGGTTACTTGTAGATGTCTTTCAGTATCTGGAGCGGTGGAGCTTCCATTCAGAGATCATGGCCCCACCTTTAATATCGGTTGGACATGCTTTCTCCGAGAGTGTTCATTTATTCATGTGATGTGATGCTTACTGGTGTGACATGCAATGGGGCCCATTGCCAAATTGCTCTCGTAAGAGTCAACCACTTTGCTGTGGGTCTGAAGTCACAAGTAGGCCAGACCTGGTATACATGATGTGGAGGTGCCGGTGTTGGACTAGGGTGGACAAAGTTAAAAATTACACAACACTAGGTTATTGTTGTGGAAATACTAGCTTTCAGAGCACTGCTGCAAAACCTAGTACTTAGAATACTGAACATAGACCATTACAAGCCTTTTGGCCCTCGATGTTTCAATGACCTGTGGAACCAAACTGAAGCCCATCTATCTGACAATATTCTATTTTCATCCATATGTTTATTCAATGACCATTTAAATACCCTTAATGTTGGCTAGTCTACTACTGTTGCAGTCAGGGTGTTCTACACCCCCAGTACTCTCTACGTAAAGAAGCTACCTCTGACATCTGTCCTATATCTATCACCCCTCAGTTTAAAGCTATGTCCCCTCGTGCTAGCCATCACCACCACCATTTCCAAATAAACCTGTTGGACTATAACTTGCTGTTGTGGGATTTTTAACAGGCCGAGTAGCAGAATTCCTTCCGTAACGGGCATCATTATGGTGAAATAAGACCCTTATGGTGCATTATGATGATATAACTGATCCCTGACATCCATAAATTGGAAGGATACTGGTCTAAAAATGAAGAGAGATGTCTTTGAGGCCTCTTAGAGGCAAAAAACTTCCATAACATTTCAGAAATATTTAGATGGACACTTGCGATGGCAAGGCATACATGGCTATAGGCCAAGTACTGGAAAATGGGAAAAGAATACAGCAAAGCTTTTTAATAACCAGCACCTTTGGGGCCTGTTGATCAAGAGGTATACATAATCAATGTAAAAACATATGTTGTGTAACAGAAATGTAATGCCAGGAGTATGTACATCACTGTTATACTTTATTTACAGCATGAATCACTTAAATAATAATGCAACTTCTGGTACTTGAGGTGTATAACTTTTGCCATTCAATGGTTCATAAGGTGCCAGTTAAAACGAAGTTTGCTGTAATTAGGTATTTTTGACCAGCACAGACTCAATGGGCTGAAAGATCTTTTCCTGTGCTCCGACTCAATGACACCGCAGAGCTGTATTTGACAACTAACACATACAGATGAAAATAAAGAAAAGTTGCAGTACATGACGAGTTGAAGAGCCTTTCTTAGAGATAAGGAGCAAGTGGCCTCAGTACATGTGCAGGCGTTCACAGTTCGAGATATCACAGACTGGGTGTCTCAATGGCTGAAAGCACAAGATAGAGCAGTTAATGAATCAGATGGGACTCTCCCAACATTGGATAGAATGGTTACTATTCCTGAGATTTCTTCGATGATTTCACTTAAATCGCTATGATGGGAAATGCCCCAAGAGCATTCGCTCGGGCCTCTACATTGCTAACACTGTGACTTTACCATTGCAATGCCGCTTCGGCAGTTACCAGCAGCTGGAAGATTGTGGTTTCACCCCACTGTTCCTGCAGCTCGTAGGAGAAAATCTCAGGGCTGATCTGACAAGCCGAGTCAGAGAGGGTAAATAAACAAACAAGTCGGACACCTCTTGCTTTCAGACCTAGATAAGTGCTCTGACAGCTATTCCAATATACAAGAATCGGACACAGATACTCCCACAATTACATGTATTGAAACACAACTCGAATTCATAGGAGCAGTGACCTGACCTTGTCAAATGCTGGCAGCTCCTTCACTGAGGGCAAGGACTGAATACAAAGCATGCATTAATTAGACTCAATTGTGATCTTTCTGAAGTGTCTGTTGTTCAACGATTTATTCTACCTCACGCATGAGCTGTTTTAGAAAAATTAATTACCAAGCAATGATGTTAGGAGTGTATTTACAAACACTGCATTCCCTTTAAACAAGTGTTTTAACACAGGAATGGAAGATCTGAAGAGACAAGAGGTTCAGGAAGTCCAGAGCCTGACCTAGAAAGTTTTTCCTTGGAAAGTTTAGCTACAAAGTCCATATTCCAACAAAGAATGATTATCACTTTGTTCTTTTTGAGGATGCATTACGCTTCACTGCCTTCCTTATGCAACGTCACTGAAGAGTTATTCTAACTTTGCTGACTTTTACTCTCACCCACAATCTCATGGTCAGGTGAGTCACCAGCTTAACCACAAGGTGATAGGGTTGGGTGTTGGTTAGGGTTAGGATTAGGATTAAGGATAGATATATGGATAAGAATTGGTTTAGGGTTAGGGTTAGGGTTAGTTTTAGGGATAGATATAAGAATAGGAATAGGGTTAGAGATAGGGTTAGGATTTGAGTTAGGAATATATATATATATGGATAGGGAAAGGGGTACAGTTAGGGTTAGGGATACTGATAGGGATAGGATTAGGATTAGTGTTTAGGTTGGGATTAGGATTTGGGTTATGGATTGTGATCATGTTAGGGTTAGGTTTAGAGCTGGTGTTAAAGTTAGGGATGGGTTAGGGTTAGAGCTAGGATTAGGGATAAGCTTATTGTTGGCTTATGGCTGGGATTAAAGTTAGGTAAGGGTTAGGGATAGAGTTTTGGTTAGGGATAGGGATAGGGATAGGGTTAGTGATAGGGATAGGAATAGAGTCTGATTTGATTTGATTGATTTATTGGCACATGCTCAGGAGTGCAGTGAAAATGTTTGAGCCATATAGATCAATTATAGTAAGCAAAGATATAAGATCAAAAGTCTTCCACAGCAGTACACAGGTTACATTGGGAGAAAGTGAGGACTGCAGATGTTGGAGATCAGAGCTTAAAAATGTGTTGCTGGAAAAGCACAGCAGGTCAGGCAGCATCAAAGGAACAGGATGAATCGACGTTCTTCAGGAATGACAGGTTACATTGCACAGGGCGTGTGTTCGGCAAGATCAGCATTATTTGAGACTAGACAGTCCATTCATCAGTCTCATAACAGGCAGGAAGATGCTGTTCCTGAACCTGCTGGTGCATGTAAAGAATGCCCACAGTGTGGAAACAGGCCCTACGGATCCACACCGACCTTCCAAAGAGTATCCTACCCCAATCTGTTCCCCATAACTCTACCTTTTTACCTCACTTAACCTACACATCCCTCAACATTATGGGCAGTTTAGCATGACCAATTCACCTAACCTGCACAAATTTGCACTGTGGGAGGAAACCAGAGTAGCTGGAGGAAGCCCGTGCAGACACGAGGAGAATGGGTAAGCTCCACAGAGATAGTCCCCAAGGATGGAATTGAACCCGGGTCTCAGGTGCTGTGAGGCAGCAGTGCTGATGACTAAGCCACTGTGCCTCTTTAAGGCTTCTGCACCTTCTGGTCAACAGAAGAGGTTGTACGAGTCATTCCAGGGTGTGGTGTGTCTTTGATGATGTTGGCAGCCTTTCGGTGCCAGTGAGCCACATAAATAGATTCCATGGACGGAGGGTGGACTTCCATGACGGTGAGGGCTGTGCACACAACTCTCTGTAGCTTCTTACGGTCATGAGCAGAGCGGTTGCCGTACCAGACTGTTCTGCTCCTGGAGAGTGTGCTCAGACATGCCAAATTTCCTGAGCCGCCTAAGGACGAAAAGGCATTGTAGTGTTTTCTTGACCATCGCGTCCATGTGCGAAGTCCAGGACAAGTTGTCGATTATTGTCACTCCTAGGAACTTGGTGCTCTCCACCCTCTCAACCTCAGTTCCATTGATGTAGATTAGGGCATGATCTCCTCTTTTCTTTCTGAAGTCAATGATCAGTGCTTTATTGTTGCCAACATTGAGAAAGTGGTTGTTCACCACGTCACCAAGCCTTCTATATTTTGACTCATCATTGTTAGATATTCGTTCTCCTACGGTGGTGTTACTAGCAAACTTGTAGATGGTGTTCATTTGGAATTTGGCAACACAGTTGTGGGTGTACAGGGAGTACAGTACCAAGCTGAGGACACCTCAGTATTCAGTGTTATTGTGGAGGAGGTGCTGGTGTCTACCTTCCCAGTCTTTGTGTCAGAAAGCTGAGGATCCAGTTGCAGAGGTGGAACTCAGACCCAAGGTCACAGAATGTTGAGATCAGTCTGGAGGGAATAATGCTGTTGAAGGTGGAGCTGTAGTCAATGAGTAGGAGTCTGACGTAGGTCCCCGTGCCCACTGTTCCAGGGATAAGTGCAGGGCTAGGGATATGGCATCTACTGTGGACCTGTTACATCAGTCGGTAAACAGTAGGGGATCAAGGCAGGCTGGGATACTTGAATTGATGTGGACTATGACCAGCCTCTCAAAGCACTTCATGATTATGGAGGTCAGAGTGACTGGATGGTAATAATTAAGGCATGTTGCATGTGATTTCTTTTGGTACCGGGATGGTGATGGTCTTCTTGAAGCAGATAGGGACTTCAGTTTGTAGGAGGGAGAGATTGAAGATGTCAATGAACCCGTCTGCCAGTTGGTCTGCACAGGATCTAAAGTGCTTAGTCGGGGACAATATTGGACCTGTTACTTTCTTTGGGTTGACTCCGAAGAAGACGTTTGCAGCAGTGATGGAGAGAACAGATATGTCCAGAGCTGTCAGGGTAGGTGACATCGCACCACTGGCATTCTGCTTGAACCAACCATACAAAGCATTGAGCGCATCAGGAAGGGATCTGTCTTTGTCCGCCATCTTGCTCTGCTTCATGTAATGTTGTTTAGACCTTGCCACAGACAGTGGGAGTCTGTCTGGTTGGTTTGGGCCTTTAACTTGGTCTGGTACTGCCTCTTGGCATCACTAATGGCTTTGCAGAGGTCACATCTGGATTTCCTGTATCAGTATTGGGGTGGCACGGTGGCCCAGTGGTTAGCACTGCTGCCTCACAGTACCAGGGACCTCAGGTGACTGACTGTGTGGAGTTTGCACGTTCTCCCCGTGTCTGCGTGGGTTTCCTCCGGGTGCTCTGGTTTCTTCCCACAATCCAAAGATGTGCGGGTCAGGTGACTTGGTCATGCTAAATTGTCCATTGTATTAGGTGCATTAGTCAGGGGTAAATATAGGGGAGGGGAATGGGTCTGAGTGAGTTACTCTTCAGAGGGTCAGTGTGGACTTGTTGAGCCAAATGGCCCATAGGGAGTCTAATCTAATCTAATCAATCTGGGTCAACCAACTTGAATGCTACTCTCCTGATCTTCATGATTTCCTGGTTCATCCAAGGTTAAGGGTTGGGGAACACTTGGATTGATTCTTTGGTACACAGTCCTGCACAGATTTGCTAATGCAATCTGTGACGGTGGTGGCGTACTCATTTAGGTTTTCCACTGAGGACTTGAACGCGGTCCAGTCCACCGAGTCCAAGCAGTCCCAGATATATTCTTCCACAGCCTCGGAGCAGCATCGCATTTACTTTTGTGAAGGGTCCTCCCATTTCAGCTTCTGCTTGTAAACTAGGAGGAGGAACATAGCGCTGTGATCTGGTTAGGGTTAGGATTAGGATTAGGGATAGGGTTAAGATTGGGGTTAGAGTTAGGGATAGATATGGGGTTAAGGTCAGACTTAGGGTTGGGGTTACAGTTAGGTAAAAATAATCACTGCAGGTGCTGGAAACCAGAGTCTAGATTAGCCTGGTGCTGGAAAAGCACAGCAGTTCAGGCAGCATCCGAGGAGCAGGAAAATCGATGTTTCAGGCAAAAGCCCTTCATCAGGGATGAAGGGCTTTTGCCCGAAACGTCGATTTTCCTGCTCCTCGGATGCTGCCTGAACTGCTGTGCTTTTCCAGCACCATTCTAATCTAGACTGTGGTTACAGTTAGGTCAGCGTTAGGCTTAGAGTTAGGGTTAGGATTAGGGAATAGGGATAAGGTCAGGGAAATGGATCTGGTTAGGGTTAGAGGGTTTAGAGTTAGGGATACGGATAGTGATAGGGACACCACTGCCTTTCCCATTTTATATGAATAAGCTAAAAAGTGGGCGAGGTACCATTCCAAACCTTGGGAATGATCCAAAATTTGGAAGGGTTTGTGAACTGTGCGGGCGACAGTGATAAATTTCAGGGCAGTACAGACAGCTTGGTGCAGTGGGCGGACAAGTGACTGATGAAATCTAATCGTAGCAAGTGTACAATGATTCACTTTAATCGGAAAAGTGAAGCAAGGCCTAAAATAATGCATTCAACTCTGCAGGGAATGCGGGAGTAGAGGAATCTGACTATGCACAAACCACTGAAGGTGGCAGAGCAGTTTGAGAAAGTAATTAATAAAAGAACAGGCTATCCCGAGGTTTATAAATAGAGAATCGGAGTGCAAAAGCAAAGAAGTTATGACGAGGCTGGTTTTGCTTCAACTTTGTGGTCACCATACTTCAGCAAGCAGGATGCAGAAAAGACATGCAAGAATCGCTCTAGGCATGAAGGCTTTCATTCGCATGGTTGGAAGATTGGAGAAGATTAAAAGAAGATTTGACAGAAGTTGTTCAAACTCTGAAGAGATTGGTCATTGTCATGAGGGCAGAAGCTGTTACAATGGCAGATGGACCAAGAGCCAATGGGCACCAATTTAAAGTACTTGTGAATGAAAAGATGGCACCATGAGGAAATCTGTTTAAGACTGTAACACACAGGAGGCGGCACGGTGGCACAGTGGTTAGCACTGCTGCCTCACAGCGCCAGAGACCCGGGTTCAATTCCCGCCTCAGGGTGACTCTCTGTGTGGAGTTTGCACGTTCTCCCCGTGTCTGTGTGGGTTTGCTCCGATTTCCTCCCACAATCCAAAAATGTGCAGGTTAGGTGAATTGGCCATGCTAAATTGACCGTAGTGTTAGGTGAAGGGGTAAATGTAGGGGAGTGGGTCTGGGTAGGTACGCTTCGGCGGGTCGGTGTGGACATGTTGGGCCGAAGGGCCTGTTTCCACACTGTAAGTAATCTAATCTAATCTAATAGGAGCAGAAGCAGGCCATTCAGCCCATTGAATCTGTTCTACCATATAGTGAGATCATAACAGATCTGATAATCCACTTTCCTGCCTTTTCCCCCATAACCCTTCCTGAATAAAAATCTGTCTGTCTCAGCCTTGAATATACTTAATGATCCAGCCTCAATAACTATGTGTGCTAAAGAATTCCACAGACTCATTTGTCTCTAAGAGAAGAAATTCTTCCTCATCTCTGTCGTAAATGGGTGACCCCTTGATCTGAGGTGATGCTCTCTGTTCTTTAGCTCTCCCAGAAAGACCAGTCTGCATCTACCCTGCCCTAAGAGTTTTGCACATTTCAATAGGGTCACCACTCATTCTTCTGAATCCCAATGAGTACAGCTCCAACCTACTCAATATCTCCTCATAAGACAGTCCCTCCATACCCGGTGAACCTTCCCTGGACTATTTCCAATGCTAGTATATATTTGATAAGATAAGAGACATGTACTGTTCTCCAAGCATATTCTGGCCAGACACCCAGGTTCAACTCCAGACACAGACGACTGTCTGTGTGGAGTTTGCACATTGTCCCCGTGTCTGCATGAGTTTCCTCCAGGTGCTCCGGTTTCTTCCCACTGTCCGAAGATGTGCAGGTTATGTAGATTGGCCATACTAAATTGCGCATAGTGTTCAGAATGTGTCGGAGGGTTAGGTGCAGTAGTTAGGGGAAATGTAGGATTACAGGGATAGGGTGGGGCATAGGTCTAGGTGGGATGCTCTGTGCAGGATCGATGTGGACCCTTGAGCTGAATGGCCTGCTTCCATACTGTTGGGCTTCTATGATTCTCTGATTTAATTCTCCATTTGCTGAGTGGCTATTAATAAGAATGTGCCAAGTAAAAGTGTGATGGTGCATTTTCAAAAAGGGAATTGGTTAGTCTTTGGGAGCTAAAGCTCACTCAGGAGTTCCATCTTGCTGAGGCAACATGCGGTTTAGCATGCATGTTGTAGCCCAGAGCCATTGTTAGTGGTGATGAGTAGGTTTGTGTTAATCAAATACTGACCAGTGATCTCCCCCACTCTTACCAACCACCATTGGGATGTGTGAATGATGACTCATTGTGACTTGAACTCTACAATGAGCAACACGGTAAAAAGCTTCAACTGCTGCCACAATCCAGCACCATACTTCAAGAAAAACAGAAATAAAAAGGCCGAGTTGGAAGCAAGTCCATCTTTGCTCTGCCATCTCCACCGTGAGTCCTGAGCATAGAGCTGGCCGACCAACTGCACCCGCACTGCCACCGAAGCCAGAGTCACCACTCTTCAGACTCCATCTTTTAGTCACCATGCCAGATCCACACTCACCCCGCAACCAGGAGATCCCTTTTTCAGGCCTAAAACTACCGTGGCCTGCCACCACCGGCTTGCCAATGTCTGGAGTGCCTGCTCTGGGCATGTCACACCGCCTCTGCTTCAGACACCACCTCATCGATGCCTGCTGTCCCCGCTCCAGGCCTACCACGACCAGGAGTCCTTGGTTCCACCACCAGGCCAGGCCACTGCCTCAACAAGAGTCCCGCTCCGGCCGCTCCCCTCCACAATGTCACCTCCTCTGTCAACAGGAAGAAGACAAAGAAAGATAACAAAGAAGCCAAAAAGGGGAAGGAAAGAGGTTGGGGGGGAAGTGGCTACGGGCCCAGGAGCCCAAACGCTGCCTACATGCCAGCACCACCACCTTGTATTATATTGGGAGGATTTGCAGGTTGCCTCTGTTTGCCCACATTATGAATGCATCTCTCTTGGTCATGAATCCTGGGGTAGAATTAAAATCCTGAGTTTTTGGATTGGAGGCCACTGTGCCTTCGGATCTCAATTCAAGAAGTGTTTGATTAGGAGAATATGGTGGAGGAATGGGATAATTAATGTTACATCTCACTGGGGGTAATGCACTGGAAATCAAGTTCCCAAGTCATCAAAAATTTAAAGACTTTAAAAAGTGCTCAAAATTCCCCAATTTTCCTGTCTTTTTGAACTAGGGTTTATGCATTTAACAAGAATTGCTATTTATTATAGGTAAGTAGGTTCTAGCTACAGATAAACAATTATGAGCCCTTCAGCTTATAACTCTATGGGTTAAATTTCTAATCCTTTATAATCTTCTGCTTTCAAACACAAAACAAAATCAAACAGAAACAGAAATGGGTAGAAAAACAATTCAGCAGTTTCTGTTCGCAGGGTCTGCTGAGATGGCTCTTGTACCGATCAGAGTATTGTTTCTCAGTCTTCCTTCTCCAGATGCTTTCAATTGTTTGCACGAGTCACAGGGTGGCTGGTTCACAATCATAAAAGGTCTCAGACATCTTAATTAAAAGTCATAGTAATGACTGAAGGAAGAATAAATTGATTTTCTTCAGGATTAAAGTGGGTTTTGCAGCATACACAGTTCCTGAGCTGGTGGAGATCTGATAGCTTCTCACCTGCTGGCAGCAAGACTTCTTCTTTCCTGAAGATGAGCCATACCAGACCCAAAAGATTAACTCTGCTTCTCTCTCTACAAATATTGCCAAACCTGCTATGCTCCTTCAGCATTCTCTGCTTCTGTTTCAGATTTCCCACTTCTGCCTTTTGTTTCATTCATTCATTCATGGGATGAAAGCGTCACTGACGAGGTCAGCATATATTGCCCAGCCCCAGTTGCTCAGAGGACAGTTAAGAAGTAATCACATCTGGAGTCATATGTAGGCTAGACCAGGTAAGGATGGCAGTTTGCTTCCCTAAAAGACATTAATGAACCAGATGGGTTATTCCTGTCAATCAACAATGGATTCGTGGCCATCATCCGACACTGAATTCCAGGTTTTATTTCATTTAATTCAACTTTTACTATCTGTAGTTGCAGGATTTGAACCTGTGCGCCTCAAATATGACCAAGGTGTCGAGATGTACAGAACAATCTCTAGGCCATTACTTTTCCTTTTGCATTAATTTTAGCTGTGTTAACTGTGCTTACAATGAGCATCGGGTTACTTGCCCTCAAAAACGTGCAGCAGGGCTTGGTTTTTAAAACGATTCTTTTCCCGTTTCATTCCACAATCAACAATGCAGAAAAATGACAGGTCATCACAGATCGGATAGGCCAAATGGTCTCCTTCTATGTTGCAATCACTCGATGATACTATGTACTTCACTGGTGCTACTTGGATTGATAGAAGGGGTGGTAAGAAATATATCATTTGGTCGCTCTCAAGTGACCCACTGCTGGAAAATGCACCTATTTCCTGAGGCTAAAATGGTCAAAAGCTGCTTGCCCATTATTAGACTCAAGGACAGAGACTGAGGAGTGTTGGAAGGTGGACCCAGCACCTTGGGAATTGTATTGTAGTGATGCTTCTTCGACAGAAAGAAGGGTTTTTCCGAAGAGAAATTGGCTTTCATAAACTGGCGCGATGAGTGGGTGGATTATAGACTCTTGTGTTAAAGTTGTTAGCTGTTAATATTGCCAGCGGGAATGGAAACATTGCTTTCTTTATCATAAAATAGTGTTCTTTTCCAAGATACAGAGAAAGAAAAATCTTTATTCTCACAGCGTTAGAGAGGGAACCAGACAGAAGTTGAGTGTTGTAATAATTCTATCAGTGATTGACATGGTGACATTCGCCTACACACAGATTGACAGACATTGCCTGCAGTACATGCAGGAGCCTCTGATCAAAACAGAATTGCTCCCTAATCTTATCAGCGTTTGTTTGGCTAATACCTTTCTGCTTTGGGCCCCTGCAATTGTTTGTTCGCGAGCCGTTTATTAATTTGAAGTTTTGCAGGAGACAAAGAGGCTGACGGAGGCCTGCCCTATCAGAGATGGAATTCTGGCCTCTGTTGAAGATTTTTTTTCTCAGCTGGGCAAATGGAGCTGACTTCAATTTCTTCTCCAGCTCAAGCTCTGCAAGCTGTTGTGATGAAATCTAATAGCTGCCCCGAGGTTGACGGGGCAATTTCTTTTCCCCCACTTTATCTCTCTTTCTCAGCTTTCTCTTGTTTACAATCTCCCTGCCCACAAGGTGCAAGCGCCCTAACAGACCGTGGGCTCTGTGTCTGCCAGGTGCTTTCTGGTGTTTAGATTAGAGTGGTGCTGGAAAAGCACAGCAGTTCAGGCAGCATCCGAGGAGCAGTAAAATCGACGTTTCGGGCAAAAGCCCTTCATCAGGAATACAGGCAGAGTGTCTGAAGGGTTTCCAGCATCTGCAGTCATTGTTTTTACCTGGGTGCTTTCTGGTGAGTTGTCCTGCCCATTTGAACTGCATCTGCCCACATTGTGGGGCCAGTCCTCCAGGGGCAACATAGAGTCATAAAGAACCGAAACAGACCATTCCGTCCAACTTGTTCATGCCAACCAGACCTTTGTTATTCACCTTGTGTATGCCCTTCATGATTTTATAAATTAAGAGGCAAATTCAGACTGGCACCGCCTGTTCCAGGGTACTGATAAACCGAGGTCGGTGGGTGGGTGGGAAAGGGGGGTTGAATGTAAAATACCTCATAGCATAATTTATAGGAGAACAGAGAAGTTTCCTCAGTGCACTGGGATCAATATTTATCCCTCAATTAAAACAGATTAACATTAACACTGGTATGAATGACAGTGTGGTTTTTTGCAGACTCTTCATGTGTGGAAATATGATCCTGCATTTTGTACAGTGCAGACATTTCAAAATACCTCAATGCCTTGAAAGCACTTTGGGAAGGGTATACAAAGCATTACTGACAGTCCATGTGATGTGAATGGGTTTTGTTCTGGATGCTGTTTGCAAGTCGATTTATACGTGAGTTGGAGCACAGTGCAGAACGATAACCATTCGTAAGCACAGGAAATGTTAATCTTTCCGATCTTTAAAATTGCACCCTTGTATGGGATCGCATTCAGAAGTATGAGTTTGGAAAGGCAAACTAACGCAGGACATGCATACTTATTGGTAAGTTCCTGAGGAGTGTTGCCAAACAAAAGGACCTTGGAGTGCAGGTTCATAGTTCCTTGAAGATGGAGTTGCAGGTAGACAGGGCAGTGACAAATGTGTTTGGTATGCTTGCCAATCTAATCAGTGTAGATTAGATTCCCTACAGTGTGGAAACAGGCCCTTCAACCCACCAACCCTCCAAAGAGTAACCCACCCGGACTAATGCACCTAACACTACGGGCAATTTAGCATGGCCAATTCACCTAACCCGCACATCTTTGGACTGTGGGAGGAAACCCACGCAGACATGGGGAGAATGTGCAAACTCCACACAGACAATCACCCGAGGCTGGAATCAAACCTGGGATCCTGGTGCTGTGAGGCAGCAGTGCTAACCACTGGTGCCCTACTATATTGAGTATAGGAGTTGGGAGGTTATGTTGCAGAACATTGGTGAGGCCGCTTTTGGGATTAAGCTTCAATTCTGGTCTCTCTGCTATTGGAAAGATGTTGTTAAACTTGAAAGAATGCAGAAAAGGTTTACAAGTCCAGGGTTGAAAGGTTTGAGCTATAGGGAGAGGCTGAATAGGCTGAGACTACTTTCTCTGGAGTGTAAGAGGCTGAGGGCTGACCTTATAAAGATTATGACGGGCATGGATAGGGTGACTAGCCAAGGCCATTTTCTCAGGACGGGGAGGTCCAAAACTAAAGGGCATAGGTTTAAGGTGAGAGGAGAATGACATAAAAAGGATCTAAAGGGTAACGTTTTCACACAAAAGGTGATGCATGTATGGACTGAGGAAGTGGTAGAGGCTGGTACAATTAAAACATACAAAAGGCATCTGGATGGTTATGTAAATAGGAAAGAGTTTAGAGGGGTATGGGCCAAATGCTGGCAAATGGAACTAGATTAACTTAGGATATCTGGTCAGCAGAAGTGCCTGTTTCTGTGCTGTACAACTCAATGACTCTCTGACATTCGCAAGTTGGCTGTTCGTAATTGGGGACTGTCGATATATAAAAGCAAGCCTTACGGTTTTGTTCTTTTGTATGCATGCTCAGTTCATCAAGCCGATGCCTCTGATTTAGAAGCCACAGCTTAAGATCCTACAGGAAGACTTCAGTATATAATCCAGGCTGACCCTCCTGGATATAATCAGTATATAATCCAGGCAGTAACATGGGAGAGGCCCTAAACCAGTCCTCCATGCTCCTTCTCAAATGACCACCAAAGGTCGCTCTTTTAAAAGAGAGCAGGACTGTTCTGATTGGTGTCCTGGCCAATCGTTACTCTTTTGACATCAGATTGGTGAGCCAATGCTTTGTCTTCCATTCATTGCTGTTCATGGAGTCTTGATGGTGATGGTGATAGTGTTGCTGGATTCATAACCCTGGCTCATGTTCTGGGGACAAGGGTTCAGTTCCCACTGTGACTGCCAAAGTTCAAGTAAAACTCAAGCAGTAAATGTACAATACAAAGCTTATCTCAGTTAAGATGGTCTTAACTGTCATTAATTGTAAAAACCCATCTAGATTATTAATGTCCTTTAGGGAAGGAAATCTGGCAGCCTTGTCTGGTCTGGCCTATATGTGACAGCACTGTGTATCACTCTTAAATGCTTTCTGAAATAGCCAATTAAGCCAGTCGGCTCAAGGTCAATTAAGGATGGGCAACAAGTTCTGTCTTACCAGTGATACCCATATCCCATGACATGGTGAATTAAATTGCCTGCAGCATTTTCATAGAATGTAACAGTGGCTCAATTCTAATAGTTGATTGTAATAAAGCACTTTGGGACACCATCATAGAATCTCAGAATTGTTTCCATTCAGAATGAGTCCATTCAGCCCATAGCGACTGGTCCAGCTTATTAAACAAGCATCATTACCGAGTTCCAAACTCCAACCTTTTCCCCATCCCCTTGCCCATTATTTTCATACATATAACTATCCAGTGTGCTGAATGCTTCAGTCAAACCTTCTTCCATTTCCACGCAGTGCAATCAACACCCTAACCACTCGCTGGGTGAAAAAATATTTTCTCATGTCACCCTTGCTTCATTTGCATATCATTTTAAATCTATGCCCCTTCCATTCTTGTCCCTTTTAAGAGTGGGAACAACTTCTCCCTGTCTATTCTGTCTCACCCTCCTATCAGATTTCCTTTCAGCTTCCTAGGAAGATTTGATAGGAACTATTCTATTGCAAGTGCAGTCTACAACGTTTTGGCATGCCCTTATTATTTCTGTTCTCAATCCCAAGTTTTTAATTTATACCCCATCCCAGATTTAGGCTACACACTGCAACGCAATGGAAAAACTACCCTGTATTTATATATTGCCTTTAATGTGGAAATTCAATTCAATTCAATGCACCTCACAGATATAAACACTAAGTGCCTGAATTTCAATGGAATCCTCTCAAATTCTCCTCTTTGTCAAGTAGAAAGTCAGAATTTTCTCTCAGAGTCCCTGTGTTTGGCTGTAAGAATGGTAAATGATTCATGAACAAACTTTCAATTCTGTTATTATCTGTAGATGTATCCATTTATCTGTCCATCATCTTTCAGTTACCTTTCACCATCTAGCTGTTTATCTGGTTTGCCTTCCAAGGTTGAGACCAGGAGTCCCATTTGGATTCTTGTCTTTCTTTACACTTTATTCATTCATTCATCAATAAACTTCCCTCCATCATGAAGTCACAAGCGGAGATGTTGACTAATGTCTGCACATGCTCAGCATCATTCATGACTCCTCAGAAACCGAAATAGTCCGTGTCTAACTGCAGCAAGATCTGAACAATATCCAGGCTTGGGCTGACAAGTGGAAAGTAATATTCATGACATGCAAACACTGACCATCTGCACCTGAAGAATGTCTAAGCATTGCTTCCTGATGGTCCATGGTAGACAAGCAAGAGGCTAGAAGAATACAGCAAGCTAGGCAAAATCAGGCGGTGGAGAAGTCAACGTTTTGAGTGGAACCCTCCTTCAGGACTGGAGATGGGTGAAAGGGGAACTGCAGATAAAGGAGGTCGCAGGGGCAGGGCGATGAAATGGGGATAAGTGATGACAGGCAGAGGGTACGACCTGGTTGGTCAATGGGAGGGATGAATCTGGTCGGTGCCGGGGAGGAGTCGGGGGAAAAGAAGGGAGATTATTTAAAATTGGAGAACTCAATGTTGAGTCCTCCGGGTTGTAGGCTGCCCAGGGCAGAAGATGAGGTGTTCTAACTCCAGTTTGCAGTTTGGTTCATTGTGGCAATGGAGGAGGCCAAGGATTGTCATGTTGGAAAGGGAGTGGGAAGGGGAATTAAAATGGGTGGTGACTGGGAGGTCCGGTCGGCCCCTGTGGGCCCAGCTGAGATGCTCGGCGAACCGTTCCCTAAGTTTACGCTTGGTTACCCCATGTAGAAAAGACCATATTAGAAGTAGCTGATGCAGTAAACTAGGTTGGTGAAAAGGCAGGTGAACTTCTGTCTCACCTGGAAGGACTGTTTGGGGCCCTGAATGGAGGTGAGAGAGGTGGTGTACCGGAAGGTTTTGCATCTTTTTTTTGCAGGGGAAAGTACCTGGGGGTTCAGGGGTTTAGTGGGGAGAGTGGCACAAACCAAACTCTGTCAAAAGAAATGGTCCGTGCAGAAGGCAGAGAGGGGTGGGGACAGGAAGATGTTCTGGGTGGTGTGATCTAGTCAGAGTTGGCGGAAGTGTTTAAGGATGATGCATTGGATGCGGAGACTGATGAAGTGGTAGGTGAGGACAAGGGGGGTCTATTCCTTTATCGTGTTTGGAGGGGTGGGGTTTAACAACAGGGGAATGGGGAATGGAGGTGGTGCAGTGGGGTGCTGTCTGGATGACAGGGGGGCAAGCACATTGTTTGAAATAGGTGGACATCTAGGAAGCCTGGGTGTGGAATGTCTCTTCATCTGAGCAGATGTTGCGGAGGCAGAGGAATCGGGAGAACATAATGGAGTCCTTGCAGGATACTGGGTGGGAGGAGGTGTAGTCCAAGTAGTTATGGGAGTCTGTGGGTTTGTAGTAAACGTCCATCTGGTGACTGACACTGGAGATGGAAATGGAGAGGTCAAGAAAGGGGAGGGAGGTGTCCAAGATTAGATTAGATTAGATTAGATTACTTACAGTGTGGAAACAGGCCCTTCGGCCCAACAAGTCCACACCGACCCACCGAAGCGCAACCAACCCAGACCCATTCCCCTCCATTTACCTCTTCACCTAACACTACGGGCAATTTAGCATGGCCAATTCACCTGACCTGCACAGTTTTGGATTGTGGGAGGAAACCGGAGCACCCGGAGGAAACCCACACATACACGGGGAGAATGTGCAAACTCCACACAGAGAGTCGCCAGAGGCGGGAATTGAACCCGGGTCTCTGGCGCTGTGAGGCAGCAGTGCTAACCACTGTGCCACCGTGCCGCCCAAAGATGGACCAAGTGAATTTGAGCGTGGGGTGGACATTGCGGGCAAAGTCAATGATCTGCTCCAGTTCAACCTCGGTGCAGGACGCTACTTCTGCATTGAATGTAGAATAGTGGAGGTCCTCCACACATTTGGGAAAGGGAGGCCTTGAGCTGGGAGAGGGATGAGGAGAGTGAATGGAGATGTCTCCATTAAGCCGAGAGAGTGGAGCAGGGAATCCGGAGAGAGAATTGTTTGTGGAGGTTTGCAGGTATTGCAAGGATGGACCATCAAAGGTGGGTCCAAATTTGGAGGGTTTAAAATGTATCTGTGGGCCTTGAGGAATGTGATGGTTGTTTCTGCATTGGATATAGAATAGTAGATGTTCCATGGCATTGCTATCACTGAATCCCTCAAACTGAACATCCTAGAGTTACCATTGGCCAGAAACTGAACTGGACCAGTCGTATAAATGCTGTGCCTACAAGAGCAGATCAGAAGCTAAGAATCCTGCAACACATAACTTACCTCCTGATTCTCCGAATCTAGTCTGCCATCTACAAGGAAGAAATAAGCAGTGTGATGGGACACTCACCACTAGCCTGGATGCGTGCAGCTCCAACAACACACAAGAGGATTGACATCATCCAGGACAAAGCACTCCACTTGACTGGCACCACGGACATTTGAATATTCACCCCCCCTCCATTACTTATACCCAGTAGCAACAGTACGTACCATAACTAGAAACACTGCAGAAAGGCACTAAGGCTGTTTTGACAGCACTTTCCAAAGCTGTGATCTCTAGCATCTAGAAGGACAAGAGTGGGAGGTAGATGGGAGAATCACTCACTGCAAGTTCCCCTTCAAGCCACTCACTGTCCTGACTTAGAATCATATCACCGTTCCCTCAGTGTCCTGCAACTAACATCATGGTCATCTGTTCCATTGCTGTGTGCAGGTTGTACTGCAAAGTATTTCAATCACTTTGGGACAGAACATGGAAGATGAAAGCCTCTCTTTTTGTAACTGGGGTGTGAAGCATTCCAGAAAGCCTCTTGGTGAAGAATAGAACTAGAACTAATGGGGTAACACTTATTTAGAGAAATATACGTGAAAAGCGCAAATCTCCTAACTCAACAACCACAGATTTTGTCTGTGTCTATTTACAGGGCCTGAGATAAATCCCCAGTTCTTGCATTAGTATACATTCAATTGAACACAACCAGCACACAATTCACATTGACAATGTTGCAAATGATAGCCCATTTAAGAGTGAACCAGGACATGCTCCAACAATAACAGAGAGCAGTCATTGCTCATTGGAGACATATATTTAAGGGTTGCTTTTCAAGGGGAGGCCATGGCCCCATAATATTGATGATTGCACAATGTTCAGCACCATTCACCACATCTCAGATACTGAAGCAGTCCATGGTGAAATGCAATAAGATCAGGACAATATCCAGGCTATGGCTGATAAGTAGGAACTGTCATGAGTGCCACACAAATGCCATGCAATGACCACCTCCAATAAGAGACAATCTAATCACTGCCCTTTAGCATTTAATGGTGTTACCATCACTGAAGCCCCCACTATCATCATCCTTGGGGTTACCATTGACCAAAAACTCAATTGGACTTATCAAGTATACAGTGGCTACAAGAGCAGGTCAGAGGCTAGGAAACCTGCAGCGAGTACCTCATCTCCTGACTCCCCAAAGCCTGTCCACCATCTACAAGGCACAAGTCAGCAGTGGGATGGAATGCTCCCCACTTGCCTGGATGAGTGCAGCTCCAACAGCACTCAAGAAGCTTGGACACCATCCAGGACAAAGCAACCCACTCCCTCCATCACCAACGCTCAGCGACAGCAGTATGTACTATTGGCAAGATGCACTGCAGAATATTCACCAAAGATCTTCAGACTGCATCTTCCAAACCCACAAACAATTCCATCTAGAAGGGCAAGGGCAGGTGAAACATGATAACACCATCCCCTGCAAGTTCTCCCCCAAGCCACTCACCATTCTGACTGGGAAATACATCGTTGTTCCATCACTGTTGCTGAGTCAAAATCCTGGGATTCCCTCCCTAAGAGTATTGTGAGTCAACCTACAGTATGTGAGCAATACAAAAAGCAGCTCACCACCTCCTTCTCTAGGGGCAACTGTGGATTGGCAACAAAATGCTGGCTCAGCCAGCGACACTCACATCCCACAAATGAATTTTAAATCATTGACGCCTGCATGCTAATGATCTGGGGACCTTGGTTCGAATCCTCACACAGCAAAAGGTGGAATTTGAATTAACTTCTAAAAATCTGGAATTAAAAGTCTTACGATGACCATGTCAATTGGAGATTAGTGATGATTTACCTGCCGCGGTTAATAGATGAAAAAGAATACTGTGGGTGGTTTGTTGATGGGAAACAAAGCTGTTCAGTTGTGTGTAAGAGCACTTCTGGATTTTTTTTTAGAAGTGCTGCCTTTCAAATTGTCCACTGAGTGACATGGCTGATTTGGTGGTGATCTTATAAAATAAAAGGTTATTTTCACACTTGAGACTATTTAAGGGAGGTGGGCACTGCCAGGGGCGGGAGTGCATTATCTCCACCTTAAACATCACTCAACGTTAATTCCCTTTCTCTTCCTACCCTTTTTTCACGTTAGTTATGGTTCCACTGACCCTGGTCGGCAGGGCTTGTACCTTGTTAGACCATAATGTATAGCAGCAGAATTAGGTCATTCAGCCCATCAGGGCTGCTCCACCAATCAATCACAGCCGATGTGTTTCTCATCCCAATCTCCTGCCTTCTCCCTGTAACCTTTGATCCCCTGACTAATCAAGAACCTATCTATCTCTATCTTAAGTAGGCTGAATGACTTAGCCTCTACAACCTTGTGTGACAGATTAACAAACCTCTAGCTCCTCCTCACCTCAGTTCAAAAGGGCTATCCCTTCACTCTGCCCTCAGTTCCTAGTCTCTCCTTCCAGATGAACCATTTGCCCCATATTCACTTTATCCAGGCCTCTCAGTATTCTGTAAGTTTCAATCAGATTCCATCCCTCATCATTCTAAGCTCCGTTGAGTTCAGACCCAGAGACATCAACCACTCCTTATATGAAAAGATGTAAGCCATTCTTGTAAACCTCCCTTGAATCCTTCCAAGGCTAGCACAGCCTTCCTTAGATACGGAGCCCAAAATTGCTTATAATATTCCAAATGTGGTCTGACCAGAGCCTTGTACAGCCTCAGCAGGACATCTCTGCTCTTGTATTCTAGCCCTCTTGAAATGAATGTTAATATTGCATTTGCCTCCCTAACTGCCAACCGAACCTGCATGTTAATCTTAAGAGAATCCTGAACTAGGACTCCCAAGTCCCTTTACATTTCAGATTTCCAAAGCCTTTCCCCATTTAGAAAGTAGTATATGCCTCCATTCTGCTAACAAAGTGCATAACCTTACATTTTCCCACATTGTATTCCATCTCCCACTTCTTTGGCCAATCTCCTGGTTGTCTCTGTGTATATTGGCAAACAGGTGACTTAGTGATCATTTTATAAAATACAGGACTGATATTCACCCTCAAGGCTTTGAAAAAGAGTTGGACACTGCGGAGGCTGGAGTGCATTACTCCCCCCTCTGTGACACCACATTGATTTATTCCCCTCACTCAATCCACAGGGAGAAAGTGAGGACTGCAGATGCTGGAGATCAGAGTCGAGAGTGTGGTGCTGGAAAAGCACAGCAGGTCAGGCAGCATCCGAGGAGCAGGACCATCAGTGTTTCAGGCATAAGTCTGATGAAGGGCTTAAGCCCAAAACGTTGATTCTCCTGCTCCTCGAATGCTGCCTGACCTGCTGTGCTTTTCCAGCAACACATTCTCAACTCACTCAATCCACACCCTGTTTGTTTTTATTAACATCACACTGTCCCTATTGGGCAATGTTTTGTTTCATAATTTGTTCACTGGGTAATTCCATAAAAGTTGTGGCAGACTTTTTTAAACAAAATCGTGGGCGCGGCACGGTGGCAGAGTGGTTAGCACTGCTGCCTCACAGTGCCAGGGACATGGGTTCAATTCCTGCCTCAGGCGACTGAGTGAGTGGAGTTTGCACATTCTCCCCGTGTCTGCGTGGGTTTCTTCCGGGTGCTCCGGTTTCCTCCCACACTCCAAAGATGTGCAGGTCAGGTGGATTGGCCATGCTAAATTGCCCGTAGTGTTAGGTGAAGGTGTAAGTGTAAGCGTATGGGTGGGTTGCGCTTCAGCGGGTCGGTGTGGACTTGTTGGGCCGAAGGGCCGGTTTCCACACTGTAAGTAATCTAAGTGAGAATTCTACCACTTCAGAAAGTAATCTAAGTAAGAATATAAATGATTTAGATGTGAGCTAAGAGGTATAGTTAGTAAGTTTGCAGATGACACCAAAATTGCAGGTGCAGTGGACAGCGAAGAAGGTTACCTCAGATTACAACAGGATCTTCATGAGATGGGCCAATGGGCTGAGAAATGACAGGTGGAGTTTAATTTAGATAAATGTGAGATACTGCATTTTGGGAAAAGGCAAATCAGGGCAGGACTCATGCACTTAATGTTAAAGTCCTGGGGAATGTTGCTGAACAAAGACACCTTGGAGTGCAGGTTCATAGCTCCTTGAAAGTGGAGTCACAGGTAATTAAGATAGTAAAGAAAGTGTTTGGTATGCTTTCCTTTATTGGTCAGAATATTGAGTACAGGAGTTGGGAGGTCATGTACAGAACATTGGTAGGCCACTGTTGGAATATTGTTGGAATATTCTGGTTGACTTCCTATCGGAAAGATGTTGTAAAACTTGAAATAGTTCAGAAATTATTTACAAGGATGTTGCCAGGGTTGGAGGATTTGAGCTATAGGGAGAGATTGAATAGGCTAAGGCTGTTTTCCCTGGAGCGTCAGAAGCTGAGGGGTGACCTTATAGAGGTTGACAAAATTATGAAGGGCATAGATAGGGTAAATAAGCAAAGTCTTTTCCCTGGGGTCGTGGAGTCCAGAACTAAAGGGCATACGTTTAGGGTGAGAGGGTAAAGATATAAAAGAGACCAATGGGGCAACTTTTTCACACAGAGGGTGGTACGTGTATAGAATGAGCTGCCAGGGGAAGTGATGGAGGCTGGTACAATTGCAACATTTAAAAGGCATTTGGATGGGTATATGAATAGGAAGGGTTTGGAGGGATATGGGTTGGGTTCTGGCAGGTGGGACTAGATTGGGTTGGGATATCTGGTCGGCATGGACAGGTTGAACTGAAGGGTCTGTTTCCATGCTGTACATCTCTATGACTCTATGACTCTAAAAGGCTGATTTATTTGATTTGTTTTGATTTGATTTATTATTGTCACACTTACCTAGGGACAGTGAAAGGTTTTGTTTTGCGTGCAGTACAGGCAGATCATACCATACAAAGTGCATTAGGGTAATGGAACAGACCGAGGAATACAGTGTTATAGCTGCAGAAAAGGTGCTCAAAGAATGAGAACAACATTAAATTTAAAATCTGAGAGATCCATTCAGAAGTCTGATAACCCAGCGGGGAAGAAGCTGTTCTTGAATCTGTCGGTATGTGTGCTTAAGCTTTTGTATCTTCTCTCTGATGGAAGAACGTGGTAGAGAGAGGGGTCTTTAATGATATTGGCCGCCTTCCTGAGGCAGCCAAAAGTGTGGATGGAGTCAGTGAATGGAGGGTTGGCTTATGTGATGGGCTGGGCTGTGTTCACAACTCAGAGCAGTTGCCATACCAAGCTGTGATGCATCCGGATAGAGTGCTTTCCATAGCGCATTGATAAAAATTGGTAAGAGTCCTTATGGACATGCTGAATTTCCTTAGCCTCCCAAGGAAGAAGAGGTGTTGCTATGGTTTCTTGACTGTCACATCAATATAAGTGGACCAGGACAGACTGTTGGTGATCATCACTTTCAGGAACTTGATGCTCTCAATCATGTCATTATTTTTCATTTAAAAAGGGCTAATTTTCACCAGCAAAGGGAGTTGGCCAAAAAAGGAAGTGAGCAGGCCTGGAGTTTGTATTGTACTATGCATTTTCAAATAAACGGTGGTGGAAGATAGATTGACTCCTGCTTATTGCTTTGGTAAATGATGCAATTGGGCCTACTACTCTATCCTACACTCTGAAGTAAAATATAAGGTAAACAAAAGTTGTTGGAGCAACTGAGCAGGTCTGGCAGCATGTGTGGAGAGAGAAACAGAGGTAATATTTTGAGACTAATGGGAAATCAGGAGGACAAAAAGGGGACATGAAAGACTTTTGGCAACCATTTGGATACAGAACTGGCTCAAAGGTAGAAGACAGAAGGTGGTGGGGGAGGGTTGTATTTCAGACTAGAGGCCTGTAACCAGTGGAGTGCCACAAGGATCATTGCTTGATCCACTACTTTTCATCATTTATCTAAATGATTTGGACATGAACATAAGAGGTATAGTTAGTAAGCTTGCAGATAACACCAAATTGGAGGTGTAGTGCAGAATGAGGTAATCTGAAGAAGGTTACCTCAGATTACAATAGGATCTTGATCAGATGGGCCAATGGGCTAGATTGGGTTGGGATATCTGGTCGGCACGGACGGGTTGGACCGAAGGGTCTGTTTCCATGCTGTACATTTCTATAACCCTATGACTCTAGATGAGCCAATGGCTGAGGAGTGGCAGATGGAGTTTAATTTAGATAAATGCGAGGTGTTGCATTTTGGAAAAGCAAATCAGAGCAGGACTGAAACACATGATGATAAGGTCCTAGGGAGTGTTGCTGAACAAAGAGACCTTCGAGTGCAGGTTCATAGCTCCTTGAAAGTAGAGTCACACACAAATAGGATAGTGAAGAAGGTGTTTAGTATGCTTTCATTTATTGGTCAGAGTATTGAGTATAGGAGTTGAGAGGTCATGTTGCGGTTGTACAGGACATTGGTTAGGCCACTTTTGGAATATTGCATGCAATTCTGGTCTCCTTCCTATCGGAAGGATGTTGTGAAACTTGAAAGGGTTCAGAAAAGATTTACAAGGATGTTGCCAGGGTTGGAGGATTTGAGCCATAGGGAGAGGTTGAATAGGCTGGGGCTGTTTTCCCTGGAGCGTCGGAAGCTGAGGACTGACCTTATAGAGGTTTATAAAATCATGAGGGACATGGTTTGGATAAATCCATGTCCCTCATGTCTTTTTCCTGGGTGGGCGAGTTCCAAACTAGAGGGCATAGGTATAGGGTGATAGGGGAAAAATATAAAAGGAACCTAAGGGACAATGTTTTCACCCAGAGGATGGTGCATGTATGGAATAAGCTGCCAGAGGAAGTGGTAGAGACTGGTACAATTGCAACATTTAAAAGGCATCTGGATGGGTATATGAATAGGAAGGGTTCAGAGGAATATGGGCCAAGTGCTGGCAAATGGAATTGTATTAGATTGGGATATCTGGTCAGCATGGACAAGTTAGACTGAAGGGTCTCTTTGAAGGGACCTGCTGCGCTTTTCCAGCAACACATTTCCATCTCTGATCTCCAGCATCTGCAGACCTCACTTTCTCCTGAAGGGTCTCTTTCCATGCTGTACATCTCTGTGACTTTATGACTCTTCTGAAGGAGATGTTCCCACTGCTGGGGGAGACCACAACCAGACGACACAGCCTCAGAGTGAAGGGACATTTCTTTGACCAGAAATTTCTTTGACATTTCTCTGGAACTCATTGCTGCAGTGGATTGTAGAGGCGAAGACATTAATATAATAATGCAAAATAAATAGGTTCTTGATTGGTAAGGGCATGAAAGGTTATGAGGAGAATGCAGGGATAGAGAAATATTTCAACCACGATCGAATGGTGGAGCAGAGTCAATGGGTTGACTCTTCCTATGATCAGCTGCAACTTGAGCTAATTTACATTTGGAAGAAAATGAGCTTATCAGAGATAGGCAACATGGTTTTGTGCAGGAAAGGTCATGTCTTACCAACCGAATAGAATTCTTTGAGGAAGTGACAATGTTGATTGATGAGGGAAGGGCTGTAGATTTCATATACATTGACTTCAGATAAGGTTGCCTGGTAGGGAGGGCGCTAGCTATGAGGAGAGGTTGAATAGATTAGGATTACTTTCATGGCTGATGGAAAAAGTGAGGTCGCACAGGGTCTAAGGTGTAATAGCTAGATGGATAGAGAACTGGATGGGCAACAGGAAACAGAGAGTAGAAGTGGAAGGGAGTTTCTCAAAAAGGAGAACTGTAACCAATGGTGTTCCATAAGGATCCATGTTGGGACCACTGTTGTTTACGATAGACAGAAATGATTTGGAGGAAGCTATAGGTGGTCTGATTAGATTGGAGAGATGGGCAGAGAAATGGCAGATGGAGTTCAATCCCGGGCAAATGTGAGGTGATGCATTTTGGAAGATCTAATTCTAGAGCGAAGTATATGATAAATGAAAAAGCCCTAAGGAAAATTGATGTACAGAAAGATCTGAGTGTTCAGGTCCATTGTATTCTGAAGGTAGCAACGTAGAGTGGTCAAGAAGGCATACAGCATGCTTTCCTTCATCAGACGGGGTATTGAGTACAAGAGTTGGCAGGTCATGTTATAGTTGTATAGAACTTTGGTTCGGCCACATTTGGAATTCTACGTACAGTTCTGGTTGCCACTTTACCAAAAGGATGTGGATGCTTTGGAGAGGGTGCAGAGGAGGTTCACCATGATGTTGCCTGGCATGGAGGGTGCTAGCTATGAGGAGAGGTTGAGTAGATTAGAATTACTTTCATTAGAAAGATGGTGGTTGAGAGGGGACCTGATTGAGGTCTACAAAATCATGAGAGGTATAGACAGGTTGGACCGCAAGAAGCTTTTTTCCAGAGTGGGGGACTCAATTACTAGGGGTCAAGACTTCAAGGTGAGAGGGGAAAACTTTAAGGTAGATATGCATGAAACGTTCTTTATGTAGAAGGTGGTGGGTGCCAGGAGGTGGTAGAGGCTGGCACGATTGCATAATTTAAGATGTATCTAGACAGATACATGAAAAAGCAGGGAGCAGAGGGATCGGGCGCTTAGAAAATAGGCGACAGGCTGAGATAGAGGATCTGGATCAGCGCAGGTTTGGAGGGCCAAAGGGCCGGTTCCTTGCTGTTATTTTCTTTGTTCTTTGTTCTTAACTCCTCCTTACATAATTTTCTCCAAAGTCAAATCAGCCGTGTCTCTAATTAAATGACCAATTTACACAGAAAGTCCACTCACAAAAGCGAGGCAACGTTAGAGAAAGAGATAGGGATGGGACTAAACTAAAATGGAGTTGGAGGGAGGAAATAGGATAGGATTGAAACATCTGAATCCAAACATTTTTACTGAGTCCGAACTTCATCCCACCTCACCACTATCCATTGATGGTCCAATCTGAGGCTTGGGTGCACAGAGTTGATAATCAAAGAGTGTGGAATGGACATCAGATAGGAAAGCATCTTGAATCCTGGTTCAGCCTGGAGGGTGAACTATTGCCTGATCCCTTGATGCCTGGGACAATGCTAGTGAACCGTGTATGCTGCCGAGAAGATTGAAGTGTTTTTTGAGCAGGAGACAAAGCAATCATCTTTCAAGGCAGACAGCATTCTCAGTAAAGCACAGGTAACTTTGGAGAGTCCTTAAACCCAACTCCACCATCTCTCTGTGTGAATCAAGTGCAGAAAAATTGTTATGTTGCCGAACTCAAGGGTGTTCGATCATTCCTGCCATTCACTGGGCTTAGCAGTAATTTCCAATATCTGTGCAGTGCTTATAATTCTCTTCAAGGAGAAAGTGAGGACTGCAGATGCTGGAGATCAGAGCTGAAAATGTGTTGCTGGAAAAGCGCAGCAGGTCAGGCAGCATCCAAGGAGCAGGAGAATCGACATTTCGGGCATGAGCCCTTCTTCAGGAATGAGGAAAGTGTGTCCAGCAGGCTAAGATAAAAGGTAGGGAGGAGGGACTTGGGGGACGGGCGTTGGAAATGCGATAGGTGGAAGGAGGTTAAGGTGAGGGTGATAGGCCGGAGTGGGGGTGGGGGCGGAGAGGTCAGGAAGAAGATTGCAGCTTAGGAAGGTGGTGCTGACTTCGAGGGTTGGGACTGAGACAAGGTGGGGGGAGGGGAAATGAGGAAACTGGAGAAATCTTAGTTCATCCCTTGTGGTTGTGGGGTTCCTAGGCGGAAGATGAGGCGCTCTTCCTCCAGCCATCGTGTTGCTATGGTCTGGCGATGGAGGAGTCCGAGGACCTGCATGTCCTTGGTGGAGTGGGAGGGGGAGTTGAAGTGTTGAGCCACGGGGTGGTTGGGTTGGTTGGTCTGGGTGTCCCAGAGGTGTTCTCTGAAACTCCTCCATCGCCAGACCATAGCAACACGACGGCTGGAGGAAGAGCGCCTCATCTTCCGCCTAGGAACCCTCCAACCACAAGGGATGAACTCAGATTTCTCCAGTTTCCTTATTTCCCCTCCCCCCACCTTGTCTCAGTCCCAACCCTCGAACTCAGCACCACCTTCCTAACCTGCAATCTTCTTCCTGACCTCTCCGCCCCCACCCCCACTCCGGCCTATCACCCTCACCTTAACCTTCTTCCACCTATCACATTTCCAACGCCCCTCCTCCAAGTTCCTCCTCCCTACCTTTTATCTTAGCCTGCTGGACACACTTTCCTCATTCCTGAAGAAGGGCTCATGCCCGAAACGTCGATTCTTCTGCTCCTTGGATGATGCCTGACCTGCTGCGCTTTTCCAGCAACACATTTTCAGTTATAATTCTCTTCAGCCTATCCCCCCCTTCCACTGAACTGAAGCATGTTTTCAATACAATATCTCAGAAAAGAGCAGGGGCACATTCTCTAACAGCCCAATCCCTCACTCTACATCACTGAAGCAAATCATTTGGCCACTTATCTCACTGAGGAAGAGTGAGGCATTTGGAACTATTATGCACCTCTAGGTCAACATTATCAACAGCACAGTGGCTACTTCTTGTGGGATCTTGCTGTATGCAGATTAACTGTCTCGCTTCCTTCTTGTTTCAAATGTTGTGACAGTCTTTCACAATCCAACGTGCTTTCGGAGGTTCTGTGAGCTGCTAGATCTAGAATGAAAAAGTCGTTACAACATGGGAATAGGCCACACAGCCCATTACATCCCCTCACATCCTCTGTCGGATCGGCCTGGTCAGTCCCAAACCCCCACTATGTCCTCTGCAAGTTTATTTTCCTCATGTCTCCATCCAATTTCCTTTTGAAACCAACCACTTCCATCCCACCTTGCAGGAAACATGTTCCAGGCCACATAATTCTAACTTAAACAATGCGAGGTTCCTGCTACCCATTAGCTCAACTCTTCACTTCCATATCTCATTGATGCTGCCATTTCTCATGCTGTAGGCTCTCCAAGCTGCTGTTTCAACTGCAATATTGTTGTTCCCAGTAGCTATGCAGTTCGTGTAAATAGAACATTTGAGGACTAGGTGGAAGGTTCATCAGCATCTGTCTCAAGAGGAGATATTTTAATGGTTTAGATTTAAGATTCTTTGACAGAACTAGAGACCGACAGCACAGAATGGTTAACCTGTCTTTTCCCCTTGCATGCACTCAAAATTACGGGGGTGGGGAGTTCCTTTGAGTAGGAGGGTCAAGAACTGGAGGGCACAGATTGAGGGTAATTGGTGAAACAATTGGAAGAAGAGACCGGGAGATTTTTTTCTTTAACACAGCGAGTTGCTATGATCTGGAATGCACTGCGTAAAACAGATTCAGTCTGAATTTCCGACAGGGAAGTGAGTCAGTATTTGGAGATGCAATCATTTGCAAAAACCTCCATTAAGCCTCTACCTTCCAATGTTCTCCTTCCAGAAAAAAAGAGACCCAAGTTTTCCACTCTCTCCTAATGGGGATAGCCCATCAATTCAGCTGACACTCTTGTAAATCTTTCTTGCACTCTTCCTAGTACCTTTATATCTTATAATTTGGCAGTCAGAGCCCTAAGTATGGTCAAACAGCGATAGATACAGGGGACCACTATGGCAGCAAATTGGTTCCTTTCATCCCTCTATTACAACAGTGAATGAGCTGCAAGAAGAATTTGAGTGTTGCTGACATCTTGTTCAACCTTGGTGGCACGGTGCACAGTGGTTCGCACTGCTGCCTCACAGCGCCCGAGACCCGGGTTCATATTCCCGTCTCAGGCAACTGTCTGTGTGGAGTTTGCACATTCTCCCCGTGTCTGCGTGGGTTTCCTCCGGGTGCTCCGGTTTCCTCCCGCAGTCCAAAAATGTGCAGGTTAGGTGAATTGGGTGTGCTAAATTGCCCGTGGTGTTAGGTGAAGGGGTAAATGTAGGGGAAGGGGTCTGAATGGGTTGTGCTTCGGCGGGTCGGTGTGGACTTGTTGGGCCAAAGGGCCTGTTTCCAAACAGTAAGTAATCTAATCTTTATGTCCTGTACTCATCGGAACATTTGCAAGAATACCAATTTTATGCTGTCTGGGAGGAGAGTGCCCATTGGTTGATAAGTAGAAGCAATCCAACCCCCACTGACCTATGAATTCTGCAAAGGATAATCCACTTTCCAATGGCTCAGCCCATTCTTTTCATACAGTATAAAATGTTCCCCCTGTACTTTGGTATTTTTGTGATTTGTCCTAATGAGTGCAAGACAAAACAGTTTTGACAAAACGTGCCTCATCTAAGAAATGGGTCATGTTTTGTGTTACCAAGCAGCACTTAATTGGCTACAGGCATTTCGCGATGTCCTGAAGTTACGAAAGGCGATAGGAAAATGCAAATGGCTCCTTCTTGAATCTCACCGACCAACAGTGCATCTAACAAAATGCGCTCGGTAGAAACTTGCCACGCAGATGTGCACATGCAGCAGTAATCCATTGCTTCCCCCAAGGGTAGAAATTTGAAGTACTTATTTGAGGACTTAAAACTGCCCTGTAGCAATCACTGGAGGGAACGTCAATATCGCATGTTCTGGTCACATCACAGTGACTCAAAGCTTCATTGTAATTATGAAGTGTGTGAGAATGAAAGCGCAGTGCACCCTCAGAACATATTTAAGCATCATGTTTGTTATAAATAGAAGGCAGACTGCCTGTCCATGACATATGGATTTAATTTCCAATCGTGAGCTGACTATAACTCAATACTGACACATTCGCTCAGCCTCTTTCCTGGAAATGAAACAGCATAATGTCGAAGGCTTTGACTCCTATTCTGTGTACAACATCCAAATCCATCAGCAAAGTAGAGCAGCATGTCAGTCCCAGGGTTCGTTCTCACTCAAGCTAAAGCTTGAGTCACACTGGATTCAGCCGACCAGGAAACAGTGCATGTTCCAGCTCTGTATTGGTTGGACAGCCCTTACTTGGAGCCAGTTACCTGCTGCACTCACCTGGTTAGATTCCAGCCTTAATATCCGTTTCTACCTGTCATGATTTACACATCTTCCCTCACTACATCTGGACGCTCTGCTATAGGAAGGATGTTATTAAATTGGAAAGGGTACAAAATAGGATGTTACCGAGTCTGGAAGGTTTGAGTTAGAAGGAGAGGCTGGATGGGCTGGGACTTATTTCCTGTAGTGTAGGAGCCTTATAGGTCAACAAAATTCAATAAAATCTGGAATCTAGAACAAGCCTAATGACAACTGTCTGTGTGAAGTTCTGTTACAAATCATTTCTTTTACAAATCCGTCTGGTTCACTCATCCTCTTTCAGGAAGGAAATCTGCTGTCCTTATCCAGTCTGGGCTACAGATGACTCCAGACCCATTTCAGTCAGGATGGCTTCGCCACCCTCAGAATGATCCACAAGGACACTCACTGAAAGGACATAGAATCCTGACAGTGTGTAAAGAAGCCATTCAGCCCATCAAGTCTGCACCAACCCATCAAACAGCATCCCACCCAGACCCCTACACCGTCCCTGCATTTCCCATAGCTAACCAACCCAGTCTGCATATCCGTTGATGCTTTGGGCAATTTAGCATGGCCAATCCACCTGACCTGCATATCTTTGGACTGTGGGAGGAGACCAGAGCACCCAGAGGAAACCCACGCAGACACGGGGAGAATGTGCAAACTCCACATAGACAGTCGCCCAAGGGTGGAAATGAACCTGGGCCCCTGGCACTGTGAGGCAGCAGTGCTAGCGAGGGCTGAAGGGCCTATACTGCGCAATAACGTTCTACGTTCTAACTACTGAGCCACCGTGCCACCCAACGACCTTTACACTGCAGCCCATGTTGCATGAACTCCCACTTTCTTTTTGATTATGGCATGGGATCCTTTACATCCACCTCAGAGGACAAAATAGGCTTTGGTTTAACATCCGACTCGACAGTGTGGCCCTCCCTCAGGGCTGCTCGGGAGTGGGGATGCATTCAGCTCTTGGGGCAAAAGGGGCCAAAGGATATGGTTATTCATTTGGGGTGGCACGGTGGTTAGCACTGCTGCCTCATAGCACCAGGGTCCCAGTTTCAATTCCAGCCTCGAGTGACTGCTGGTGTGGAGTTTGCACATTATCCGCATGGGTTTCCTCCCACAGTCCAAAGATGTGCTGTGCAGGTGAATTGGTGATGCTAAAATTGCCCATAGAGTCATAGCGATGTACAGCATGGAAACAGACCATTCAGTCCAACCCATCCATGCTGACCAGATATCCCAACCCAATCTAGTCCCACCTGCCAGAATCCGGCCCATATCCCTCCAAACCCTTCCTATTCATATACCCATCCAAATGTTACAATTGTACCAGCCTCCACCACTTCCTCTGGCAGCTCATTCCATACATGCACCACCCTCTGTGTGAAAAGATTGCCCCTTAGGTCCCTTTTATATCTTTCCCCTCTCACCCTAAGCCTATGCCCTCTAGTTCTGGACTCCCACACCCCAGGGAAAATACTTTGCCGACTTACCCTATCCATGCCCATCATAATTTTGTAAACCTCTATAAGGTCACCCCTCAGCCTCCGACGCTCCAGGGAAAACAGCCCCAGCCTGTTCAGCCTCTCCACCCAGCAACACCCTTGTAATTTTTTTCTGAACTCTTTCAAGTTTCACAACATCTTTCTGATAGGAAGGAGACCAGAATTGCATGCAATATTCCAACAGTGGCCTAACCAATGACCTGTACAGCCGCAGCATGACCTCCCAACTCCTGTACTCAATACTCTGACCAATAAAGGAAAGCATACCAAATGCCTTCTTCACTATCCTATCTACCTGCGACTCCACTTTCAAGGAGCTATGAACCTGAACTCCAAGGTCTCTTTGTTCAGCAACACTCCCGAGGACCTTACCATTAAGTGTATAAGTCCTGCTAAGATTTGCTTTCCCAAAATGCAGCACCTCGCATTTATCTGAATTAAACTCCATCTGCCACTCCTCAGCCCATTGGCCCATCTGGTTAAGATCATGTTGTAATCTGAGGTAACCCTTTTCGCTGTCCACTACACCTCCAATTTTGGTGTCATCTGCAAACTTACTAACTGTACCTCTTATGCTTGCATCCAAATCATTTATGTAAATGACAAAAAGTAGAGGACCCAGCACCGATCCTTGTGGCACTCCACTGGTCACAGGCCTCCAGTCTGAAAAACAACCCTCCACCACCACCATCTGTCTTCTACCTTTGAGCCAGTTCTGTATCCAAATGGCTAGTTCTCCTTATATTCCATGAGATCTAACCTTGCTAATCAGTGTCCCGTGGGAAACCTTATCGAACGCCTTACTGAAGTCCAGATAGATCACATCTACCACTCTGCCCTCATCAATCCTCAGGGAAATAGGTCTGGGTGGGTTACTCTTCAGTTCAGAGGGTCCATGTGGACTTGTTGGATGGAAGGGCCTGTTTCCACACTGTAGTTAATCTAATCTAATCATTCTCCAGGATGAGGGTGTTGCTGGTGTATTGTCCATCCAAGGAAGACGGTTATGTTGTAGCCAAACAATCCTTAGATTGCAGTTACCTTCCCTAATGACCATTAGTGGGAATTTTTCTGACAATCTTTTCATGGTCATCATTAGACACTTAATTCCACATTTTGTGTTGAATTCAAATTCCACTATCTGCTGTGGTGGGATATGAACACAGATCCTTACCTGAGCCTCTGGATTAACAGTCCAGTGATAATACTACTAGACCATTCAGTTGGATGATCAGCCATGATCACATTGAATGGTGGTGTAGGCTTGAAGGCTGAATGGCCTACTCCTCTCCTATTTCCTATGTTTCTATGATTTTCTTTCTCTCTGAGGTGCACAGGCCTGTGATGTTCTCTTCCCTAAATAATAATGAGGGGTCACTGGATTTTTTTTAGATGGGTAGTTTTTTGACTCACAAAAGGAATCAAAGAGGGTGTGGACAGGAAAGTGGAATTGACATTGCAATCAGCTCAGTCCAGATTGTATTGAATGGCTCATCAGGCTTGAGGGCCGAATGGACTACTTCTATTCTTAATTTAAACATCGCAGGATGACTTTGAGGAGTGCTGCAAACTGACTACAATTGGTGCTACACAGTCATAACTTCCTCCTTTAGCTTTAAGTATTATTACCTCCAAAGGCCTGTCCTCAGGGAGAGGAGATGAAATTATGAACATTGATCCATATTATTCTCTTAGCACCATTTTCACCAGCCTCCACAAACATGCCACTTTAAAATTCTTAAGGTTATTCAGCGAGGTTACCAGCACCGGCAAAAAAAATTCCCCTTTCCCAGGAGATGTAGAATTGAAATCAATCTGCACTTGCTCACCCTCTCACCCTGGAGGCTCCTCCGAGAACAAACTGTGATATGAAGGAATATCGTCACCAAATCATGACTCAGAGAGCATACCTTGTGAGTTGCTGACTCACTCCGATTCAATGATGCTCTGTGCTCTGAGTAGGTTTAGTGCATCAAGCCCCAAGAGGGAAAATTCGTCCTCAGGCCTCTGCTATGATTTTTATCCAGTAGCCGTGGCAAGATCAAACTTGGCTGTGGCCAAACACTAGGGTCTAGATTAGAGTGGTGTCTGGAAAAGCACAGCAGTTCAGGCAGTATCCGAGGAGCATGAAAATCGATGTTTCAGGCAAAAGCCCTTCATCAGGAATACAGGCAGAGTGCCAGGAGGGTGGGGTGGGGACAAAGTAGCATAGAGTACAATAGGTGAGTGGGGGAGGGGATGAAGGTGATAGGTCGGTGGGGGGGGGAGGGTGGAGTGGATAGGTGGAAAAGAAGAATAGGCAGGTAGGACAAGTCATGGGGACAGTGCTGAGCTGGAAATTTGGAACTAGGGTGAGGTGGGGGAAGGGGAAATGAGGAAGCTGTTGAAGTCCACATTGATGCCCTGGGGTTGAAGTGTTCCGAAGCGGAAGGTGAGGCGTTCTTCCTCCAGGCATCTGGTGGTGAGGGAGCGGCGGTGAAGGAGGCCCAGGACCTCCATGTCCTCGGCAGAGTGGGAGGGGGAGTTGAAATGTTGAGCCACAGGGCGGTGTGGTTGATTGGTGCGGGTGTCCCAGAGACGTTCCCTAAAGCGCTCTGCTAGGAGGCGTCCAGTCTCCCCAATGTAGCAGAGACCGCATCGCGTGGCCAAACACTCCAGGGAACAAAACGCTCAATGACACCTTCACAGGGTTGGCTACCAAACTGGGTAAATCAATGAGTGCAGCTTCGACCAATTATAAATTTGGATGAGATTTGTTATTTTTACTTGATTTGTGGAATGTCACATCACTGGCCAGGGTAGCATTGACTGCCCATCCCCAATTGCCCAGAAGGCATTTCAGAGGTTTGCTGTGGAGCTGGAGTCACATATATCCAGACCAGGTAAGGACAGCAGGTTTCCTTCCTTAAGGGACATTAATGAACTAGATGGACTTTTCCTGGAAAATTGATGTGATCATCATTAGACTCTTAATTCCAAATCTTTTTTTAAAAATTGAATTCAAGTTCTACCATGGCAAGGTTAGAACCCAGGTTCAAGTTACCTGGATTAATTGTCTAGCATTAAAACCACTAGGCTATTGCTGCCAAGGTACATGGCAATGATGTCACTGGACCAGCAATCAAGAGACTTGGGCAAATGCTCTGTTATGTTGGTTTAAGATCTGACTTGACAAAGTAGCCCTTCTTGGGTTCCCCTCTGGGAGTGTCAGCCTGGATTATGAGCCCAGGTTAATTTACTGGAGTCCTGGGTTCAAATCCCATCATGTCTGCTGGTGGAAATTTTTCAATTAATACATCTGGAAAATTAAAAGCTAGTTTCAGTAAATGGCAACGTGAAATCATTGTTGATTGTTGAAAAAATGCTCTGGTTCCCTGTTAGCTTTTAAGGAAGGATATTGCCATCCCTACCCGGTCTGGCCTACACATGAGTCCAGGCCCACAGCAAAGTGGGTGAGCCTTAAGTGTCCTCTGAAGTAGCCTTAGTTAGCCACACTGTTGCATCAAACTGTTGAAAGTCTAAAAGGAATGAAATTGTTCAGAACGCAACCTTTGGTATTGTTGGGTCAGAGTCGTGAAAGTCCCTCCCTGTCAGCGTTGTGGGTGCCTCCAGACCTCCATTTTCTCACAGGGCAGTTAATAGTAACTCAGTGGCTCTGTGGTTATCTCTGCTGCCTCACATTGCTTGGGACCTGAGTTGATTCCAGCCTTGGGCAACTGTCTGTGTGGAGTTTGCACAGTCCTCCTGTGTCTGCATGGGTTTCCTCCCATAGTCCAAAGGTGGATTGGCCATGCCAAATCACCCATAGTGTTCAGGCTTGTGTAAGCAAGGGGGATTAGCCCTGGGAAATGTAGGTTTTCATGGATGAGTTGGGTATGGGCGGGATGTTCTTTGGTGGGGTGGGGTGGACTCAGTGGGCCGAATGGCCTCCTTCTACATTGTAAGGATTCTATTAATTTGGGATTGTCAATAAATGCTGGTCCAATCAGTGGCGCACATGTCCCTGATTAGATTAGATTCCCTACAGTGTGGAAACAGGCCCTTCGACCCAACAAGTCCACACTGACCCTCCGAAGAGTAACCCACCGAGACTCATTTCCCTACATTTATCCCTGACTAATGGACCTGAAACTATGGACAATTTAGCATGGCCAATTCGCCTGACCTGCACATCTTTTGGACTGTGGGAGGAAACCGGAGCACCCAAAGGAAACCCACGCAGACACAGGGACAATGTGCAAACTCCACACGGACAGTCACCCAAGGCTGGAATCGTACCTGGGTCCCTGGCGCTGTGAGGCAGCAGTGCTAACCACTGAACCACCATGCCATCCCATTGGCAAATATGCCGTATATGCCAGTGAAATTGTATTAAAATGAGGCATGTTCGACAAAGTCCCAGAAAGGGTTAATTGTAATAGCCTCTGATGCCACAGAAGGAAGTGTCAGACACTCGCGTTATCTGAGAGGATAAGGAAGTGGAGCATAGGAAGGAACAAAGGTGTTCTCAAAGCTGTAAACATCTCCTCATGAGGTTTGAGTGTTTTATAGCTCCCAGTGTGCAAGAGGTAATGAAACTGCCCGAACCCAATGACACAAACAAGAATCAGGGCCTCAGGTGTGGGGAGACCAGTAATGCTCTAACACGTACAGTGTTTAATTCAGTTTCAGTGTGAATATTCAGTCTCAGATTGGCTCAGTGGGTGACACGTTGACCAGAAAGTGTTTCTTGCGACCAACACCATCCCAGGATGTTATGGGTCTGAGTGCTTCCCTATTTACAGTCAGAGAGTCATAGAATTGTACAGCATGGAAACAGACCCTTTGGTCCAAATCGTCCGTGCCAACTAGATATCCTAAACTAACCTAGCACCACATCCCTCTACACCCTTCCTTTTCATGTACCGATCCAGATGCCTTTTGAAGGTACTAGCTTTCACCACTCCCTCTTGTAGCTCAATCCATATACACACCACCCTCTGCAGGAAAAGTTTGCCCCTCAGGTCCCTTTTAAATTTTTCCTCTCTCACCTTAAACCTATGCCCTCTAGTTTTGGAAAAGACCTACCCTGGGGAAAAGCTTTTGGCTAGTCACCCTATCCGTGCCCCTCGCCATTTTATAAACCTCGAGAAGGTCACTCCTCGGCCTCCGGTGCTCCAGGGAAAAAGCCCAAGCCTATTCAACCGCTCCTTATAACTCAAACTCTCCAACTCCAGCAACATCCTTGTCAATCTATTCTGCATCCTTTCAGGTTGAACAACATTTTTCCTGTATCAGGGAGACCAGAACTGAATGCAGTATTCCAAAAGTAGCCTAACCAATGTTCTGCGTAGCAGCATGGCCTCCCAACTCCTATACCCAATGCACTGACGAATAAAGGAAAAAGTACCAACTGTCTTCTTCACTATCGTATCTACCTGCATCTACATTTCAAGGAACTATGAGCCTGCACCCTTAGGTCTGTTTGTGTGGCAACGCACCCCCAGACCTTAGCATTAAGTGTGTAAGCCTAATTTGCCTTTCCAAAATGCAACACCTCACATTTATTTAATTAAACTCCATCTACCATTCCTCGGCCCATCAGCCCATCTGATCAAAGTCCCATGGTACTCTTGTAACATAGTTTTTGTCTTGAAGTTTATTAACAACACTGCTATAAGGTATCAGACTTACAAAGAGATCTCTCATTGGGGAATGGGCAAGGACAATGAATGTGGCCAAATCATTTGAGAGTTGTGATAAGGTCCATCTCAATGTTGGGAGCAGTTTTCTAAGATTATGTGTAATAATGAGTTGCCTAGTAAGCGGTGTTGTTGCTTGTTAACAATCTTATTAACTGCATACCGTGCCTCGTTACAATGCAACTTCCTTTTTCCACCGGAAGTAAACTGGACATTCTCGACATGGATACCTGGCAGATCCAACTCACCACTTACTCCAAAGGCTCTCCACGTTAGTCACTAGTCACCAATCTCTCAGGACATTCCCCCTCAGCATTGGCCAAGTGCACCAGATGTCCACGAACACAGCCATCCAACATGTAGCGACATCTAGGGACTGACTTGGCACATCCCGATCCATGTACACGATGCTTCTACACCTTCAGTGCTGCACCTTGAATATACTTAATGATCTAGCCTTGACAGCCTCAGGGGTAAAGAATTTCACAGAATCACCCCACTCTGGGAGAAAAAAAATTCTCATCATCTCTGTCTGAAATGATTGACACCTTATGCTGAAATTCTGTCCTTTCCCACAAGGGGAACAACGTTTCTGCATCTATCCCGTCAAGTCTTCTATGAATCTTGTATGTTTCAATGCAGTCACTTCTCATTCGTCCATATTCCTATGAGTACAAGCCCAATCTCCACAACCTCTCCTCATAAGACAATCTTTCCATACCTGGGATTAACCTGAGTGAACCTTCTCTGGGTAGGCCTCCAGTAATGGTATTTTTCTGTAGATAATTGGACCAAACAGTTCACAGTATTCCAGCTAGGAGTTGACTAGCTCCTTATACAGCTTTAGCAAAACTACTTTACTTTATTCTTTTTGAAATAATCAAAGTGCTTTAAAAGTGCACACCCTGTCTGGTCTGGAGTCTGTGTAGTAATACGATAATGGGTTCAAGACCTCATTTCAGAGACTGGAACACTTGGCCAAGTGACACTTCAGTACCATACTGACACAGTGTATCAGTGATGGAAGTGCTATCTTTTGGATAAGACACTAAAGTCCTTTCTGGTGAATGTATTTCATTCTCCCCAGCAACCTGACCAAAGTTTTTCCTCCACCAAAGTTTTCCCTCCACCAACGTGAGTACAGAGGAGTTTATCTGCGGCACGGTGGCTCACTAGTTAGCACTGCTATCTCTCGGTCCCAGTTCAATTCCAGCCTCAAGCAGACTGTCTGGGTGGAGTTTGCACATTCTCCCTGTGTCTGTGTGGGTTTCCTCCCACAGTCCAAAGATGTGCAGATCAGGTGAATTGGCCATGCTCAATTGCCTATTAGTGTGAGGTGCATTAGTCAGAGGGAACTGCGTCTGGTGGATTATTCTTCAGAGGGTCAGTGTGGATTGATTGCGCTGAAGGGTCTGTTTCTACACTGTAGGGAATCTAGTCTTATCGATTAGGTAGTCTTTTTCATTTTGGCTAGCACTCTCTAAATTTTAGAACATTAAGGCATGACAACTTCAATGTTTTCAAAATATTTAAAGGGATAGATATGGAGAAATGACTTCTGATTGGGGAGTTTGGATTATGAGTTGTCTTTTGAAGACTTGAAAATTCCCTCCACATACAGGGGTCCATTTTTGGATATTTTTAGGCAACCATGTTATGACACACCTCTGGAGGATGTGGATGTGGGTGGGCGCCATCTTTCTCTTTAACTATTTGGCATCGCTTTGAGTGGACATATTTTACACTCCTGCGTGTCATTGCAACAGAGCCTGTATGGTTAATCCCTTACACTCAGTTATAAGGTATTTGTTGGACCGATTACTAGTGGGAATATGTTGTGATTGGAAAAGGAGGTTAATGTTCATGCCGAATGTATACACATGCACGGTGTTTGGGATCGAGACTTTTTAAAAATGATACATTCATTCATGGAATGAGGGCATCATTAGCTAGGCCAGCATTGATTGCCCATCTCTAATAGCCTAGAGGGGCAGTTAAGAGTCAACCATATTGCTGTGGGTCTGCAGTCACATAGTCCCAGTCAGATAAGGATGACAGTTCCCCTCCCTCAGGGACGTTAGTGAGCAAGATAGGTTTTTCCCAACAATAGATGCATAGTCATCATTAGATTCTTAATTCCAAATTTTTAATTAATTCAAATGCCACCATCTGCCATAGCAGGATTCAAACCTGGGTTCCCTGAGCATCACCTGGGTCTCTGGATTAACAGGAGAAAGTGAGGTCTGCAGATGCTGGAGATCAGAGCTGAAAATGTGTTGCTGGAAAAGCGCAGCAGGTCAGGCAGCATCCAGGGAACAGGAGAATCGACGTTTCGGGCATAAGCCCAAAAAAGGGCTTATGCCCGAAACGTCGATTCTCCTGTTCCCTGGATGCTGCCTAACCTGCTGCGCTTTTCCAGCAACACATTTTCAGCTCTGGATTAACAGTCCAGCAATAACACCACTCGGCCATTGCCTCCCCATACAATACAAAGGGGCATTGGACCAGGAGAAGGCCATTCAGCCCACCAAGCTTGTCCCACTCATCAATACAATCATGGGTGATTGAATATTTCAATACCTTTATCCACACTATCCATCTAATCCTTTGCATCATTGGTAATCAAAAATACATCAACCCCTATTTCATACAGACTCTCCAATCACAGGCCCCTTAGTAAAAGAATTCCAAAGATTCATAACCCTTCAAGTAAAAAAGAAATTCTCCTCATCTCATCCTAAGTGGCATTCCCTTATTTTGAAATATTGCCTTCTTGTTCGAGACACCTCAACCAGAAGGAACTTCTTGCCTGCACACACCCCATCTATCCCTTTAAGTATTTTGTATACTTCAGTGAACTCATTCTCCAAAACTCTCAAAAATATAGGCCCAGTTTGTCCAGTCACTCTTCACAGACAGTCTCACCATCCCAGGGACAAGCCTGATGAGCCTTTGTTACATTCCCTTCTATGGCAATAATTTCTTCTCTGAGATAAGAAGACCAAAACTGCGCACAGTACTCCAGCTACAGTCGAACAAAGCTGTTACACAATTGAAGAAGACTTTGTTATTCCTGAACTCAAATCCTCTTGTGATAAAGGCTAACCTGCCATTAGCCTTCTTAATAACTTGCTGCACCTCACATTAGCCTTCAGTAGCTTATCGACAAAGACACCCAGGTATTTTTCAACAGCTAAAATTTCCAACCTCTTACTATGTAAGAAATACTGTGCACATCAGTCCTTCCTGCAAAAGTGGATAACTTCACATTTATCCACGTTATAGTCCATTTGCCATGTCCTTGCCCATTCATAAGACTTGTCCAAATTCTCCTGAAAATATTTTACATCTTCATCACAGCGCACACTTCATCTTAGCTTTGCAGCATCTGCAAATGTTGGAATATTTTATTTTGTCCTCACATCAAAACATTGATATTGGTTGTGAATAGCTGGGCCTAAGTCATAGAGTCATATAGCACGGAAACAGACCTTTTGGTCCAATCAGTCCACACTGACCATAATCCCAAACTAAACCAGTCCCACTTGCCTGTACTTAGCCCATACCCCTCTAAACCTTTCCTATTCATAAACTTCTCCAAATGTCTTTCAAATATTATAACTGTACCTGCTTCAATCACTTCCTCCGACAGTTCATTCCACACATGAACCACTCTCTGTAAAACTTTCCCACTCTTGTCCTTTTTAAATCTTTCTCCTCTCACCTTGCAAATATGCTCCTCTAATCTTGATCTCCCCAGTTTAGGGGAAGGACTTATCTATACCTCAATAGAGTCACCTCAAACGCCAATGCTCCAATGAAAGAAGTTCCAATCTTTCCAGCCTATTTTCTTATATTTCAAACCTTCCATTCTTGGCAACATCCTGATAAATCTCTTCTGTATCCTCTCCAGCTTAATAATATCCTTCCTATGACAGAGGGACCAGAACTGGGCATGGTACTTCAGAAGAGGCCTCACCAAGGCCCTGTACAACCTCAACATGATATCCCAACTCCTGTACTCAAAGGTCTGAGCAACGAAGCATTGGTCCACTCACCACAGCTGGCCAACATGAGAATGACCAATTGTTCCTTCTCTTTATTTCTAACATTAACCGATCCTTAATCTTTGCCAATATATATCTCGTTACCCATATTACCCATGCACTTTCATTCTTCTGACCAACTGCCTGGGGGTGGGGAGACTCTTATTAAAAGCATTCTGAAAATCCATCAACTCCTCTTAATTAAACTTGTTTTTACATCCACAAAAAACTCCCACAAATTTGTCAAACACAATTTTCACATTTACCAATCCATGCTGACTATGCTCCATCGGCTCATTTTAATCAAAATGCTCCATTTATCATGTTCTTTATGACAGATTATGCCATTTTCACTACTACTGATGTAAGGTTGATGGATCTGTAGCTCCCTGCTTTTCCATTGCACCTATCCTAAATTGTGGGGTGACATTTTCAAACTTATAGTCTTTAAGAATCATTTCAGAATCTATGGAATTTTGGAAGATAATTCCCAATGCAGCGACTTTCTCTAGGTTCACCTCTTTCAGTGCTCTGAGATGTTGACTACTAGGTCCTGGGAACTTATCAGTTTTCAGCCTGTTAATTTTTCCAGGTCATCTTTCTTACTTATATTATTTCCTTCAACTCCTCATTATCACTAATCACTTAGACTTCTAAATCTGCAAGATTTCTTATACTTCTTCAGTAAAACAGACACAAAGTAATCATTTTTTTCTCTTCTATTTCTCTATTCAACAGTTAAATTCTCCTGAATCTGACTTTAATTGTCCCACATTTGTTTTAACCAAACAGCTTCTTCTCAAGTTTTTACAGTCCAGTTTTACGTTATTTGCTTGATTGCATTCGTATTCTAGTCTTCCTCCTTTTATCAGTTTCTAGGTCTGCCTTTGCTGCATTTTATAAATTTCCCAAACGTCAGACGTTTTGCCATTTCTGGCCACATCGTGAGTCTTTCCTTTTAATCGTATACATCCTTAACTTCCATTATCAGCTACAGCTGACTGACCTTTTGCAGGTTTATGCACCTTGTTGGAATGGAATGTTAGTGTAAGCCATGTAATAGTTCTTTAAAGACAATCATTGTCAGGAATGCAATAATTCCTTTTTAATTTATTTTTCCAAATCAATTCAGGCAACCTGTCCCTCTTGTACCATGGATGAGATACACAAAAAAGATCATGGGAATGTGGTGCTTTTCAACTGGGGAACAGTTGAGGATTCTGGGTCTGCACTGGATGAAGTTAAGAAGGATGGGGTGCGGGGGGGGATCTCATTGACAGTTGCAGAATACTGAGACGCCTGAATTGAGTAGACATGGAGAAGATGTTTCCATTAGTAGACAGACTAGGACCCAGAGTGAAGGGATGACCCTTTTGGGGCTGAGATGATGAGGAATTTCTTCATCCCAGGGTGGTGACACTGTGGAACTCATTGCCGCAGATGACTGTGGAAGCCAAGTCATTGGGTGTATTAAAGACATAGATACGTTCTCGATTGGTAAGGGGATCAAGGGTTACAGGGAGAATGTAGGAGAATGGGGTTGAGAAACATAACAATTATGACTGAATGATGGAGAAGACTCAACGGGCCAAATAGCCTATTTCTGATCTTCTATCTTATGGTCTTATGATCTTAGGTTACATAATTTCCCCCATTAAAATTTAACATGTCTGCTTCAGTTTGAACGACCTCATGTTCAAGCACACTGTAAAATGTATATACTGTACACGCATTGGCTTTTATACTGTAGAGGAGAAAGTGAGGACTGCTGATGCTGGAGATCAGAGTCGACAGTGTGGTGCTGGAAAAGCGCAGCAGGTCAGGCAGCATCCAAGGAGCAGGAGAATCGACACTTCAGGCACAAGACCTTCAAAAGGAATCCTGGTGAAGGGGTTATGCCCGAGATATTGACTCTCCTATTCATCAAAAGCTGCCTGACCTGCTGTGCTTTTCCAGCACCACACTCTTGACTTTTATATTCTTGTAAGCAAAATAATCAGAAGCAGCCCTTTCAGGAGTCAAATTAGGAAACATCTGCACACAGAAACAGTGATAAAAGTTTGAAACTTTTATTTGGTGCATTGTTAAATTCACATTTGATAGTTACAGATTTTATGAGTTAAAGGTATTGATGAACATGAGGTAAAGGCATGTACTTTCATGGGACATTATTGGCTGGGCCAGCATTTATTGCCTGTGCCTAGTGACCCTTAAGAAGGTTGTGACGAGATGCCTTCGTGAATCACTGCTGTCCTTGTGATGCTATTAAGGAGAAGGTTCCAGGATTTTGACCCAGTGACAGTGTGCGGGCAGTGAGAGAGTTCCAAGCCACGATGGTGTTTGTGTGGCTTGGAAGGGAACTTGCAGTGTCAGGTAGTCCCATGGACCTGCTGCCCTTGGCTCTCTAGCTGGTAGAGGTCACAGGTTTGAAAGTTGAGCTAGGATGAGACAGTCATTCCAAAGACCACTTAACAAGAATGTGGGGCGGCACGGTGGCACAGTGGTTAGCACTGCTGCCTCACAGCGCCGGAGACCTGGGTTCAATTCCCGCCTCAGGCGCTGACTGTGTGGAGTTTGCACATTCTCCCCGTGTCTGCGTGGGTTTCCTCCGGGTGCTCCGGTTTCCTCCCACAGTCCAAAAATGGCCATAGTGAAGGTGTAGGGGAATGGGTCTGGGTGGGTTGCGCTTCGGCGGGTCGGTGTGGACATGTTGGGCCGAAAGGCCTGTTTCCACACTGTAAGTAATCTAATCTGAAATGTAGAGTTGAACCTTATTGCTTATTTTCTGCCATGTTTTGGTTTTTTTGTGTGTTTTAAGATGGCGCAGGAGAGTGGAATCACTAAACATTTTTCACTGTATTTGTAACAAAATGCACACAGCAATAAATAAATCAAATAAGTTACAGATCAGCGATGACCTCATTGACTGTTGGAATTGGCTCGAGAGACTGAAGGTTTCATTTCTCCCTGTTTCTAACCATCGTTTTGGGTCCCTCAGAATTGGGGCTGATGTTGGCCGGGCTGGACCAGATCACTGAGGAGGCAAATTGTGGATCCACGGGTTTGTACGTAGTGAGGGGCACATGGTCATCTGGGGAAATGGAATTTGGAGCCCCTGATTGGCTCCTCTCCCTGTCCTCTGCCACCATCTTTCCAGCTCACAGTGGAGTCCCTGAGACTAGAAATGCCTTGCCTATTGAGGTGCGATGCCAAGCAAGCAGCTGGCAGCTCGCTCTCCTCCCAGTCAATGGTGTCAACTCCTTAAGGTGACCATTTCCATAGGCTACCCTTTGCACTTTAGCCAATGAAAAGCAATCTGATAAAACAATCGCACGATTTCAAAAATGCTTCAGTAACTTCTGGATAAATTGAGGGTTTTTTAAAAATTCATTCGTTGGATACAGACCTTGCTGATAAGTTGGAGATAGTAAGGACTGCAGATGTCGGAGAAGTTAGAGTCGATAAAGTGCGGTGTTGGAAAAATCACAGCAGGTCAGGCAGCATCCGAGGAGCAAGAGAGTCAACGTTTTGGGCTTAACCCTTCATCAGGACTCAGGAGGGGGGCTGCGAAATAAATATGTGGGGCTGGGGGAAAGGTAGTTGGGATGGGGATAGGCAGGTAAACGTAGGAGGTGATTGTCATAGGTAGGTGTGTATTGTGGAGTGGATAGTTGGGAAGGAAGATGGTCGGTAGGTCAAGTCAAGAGGGTGGATCTGAGTCGGAGAGTTGGATCTGGGATGGGACAGGGGCAGGGGAGATTTGGAAACTGGCGAATTCAATGTTGAGGCCATGTAGTAGTAGTAGGGTCCTGAAATGGAAGATGAGGTGTTCTACCTTCAGTTTATAGGTGTCCTTATTTAGGCGGTGGAGGAGGCCCAGAATGAACATGTCATGGGGGAAGTGGGAGGGGGGGGGGGGGAGTTGAAATGGTTGGCCGCCAGAAGGTGGGTTTGGTTGGTGTATACAGACCAGAGATGTTCCCTGAATTGTTCCCCGAGTTTGCGCTCAAACTCTCTGATGTAGAGGAGAGTACATCGAGAGCAATGGATGAAATGAACGAGGTTTGAGGGTATGCAAACAAATCTTAGCTGGATTTGGAATGATCCTTTGGGGCCTTTGTGGAGGTAAGGGCAAGGTGTGGGTGCAGGTTTTGCATATTTTACGTTGGCTGGGGAAGGTGCCAGGTCTGGAGAGGGGTTTGGTGGGAAGTGTGGACCTAACAAGGGAGTCACGGAAGGAATAGTCCCTACAGAACGCAGATGGGGTGGGGAGGGAAATATATTTTTGGTGGGGTGGGTCTGACTGTAGTTGGTGAAAATGGCAGAGGATGATATGCTCATTCTGGAGATGAGTGGGGTGAAATGTGTGGACCAAAGAGATTCTATACTTGTTGCAGTTGGGGGAGCGGGGTTCCTGGAGATGCAGGAAATGGAGGAGATGAGATTGAGGGCATTGTTGATAACAGGAGAGGGGAAATTATAGTCCTGGAAGTGGGATGACATCTGGGATGTCCTGAAGTGAAATCAGTCATCCTGGGAGCAGATATGGCAGAAGTGGAGGAATTGGGAATAAGGAATCATGTTTTTTACAGGAGGGGTCATTGGAGGAGGTGTAGTCAAGGTAGCTGTGGGAATCGGTGGGTTTTAAGTAGACGTCCATGTTAAGACAGTCACCGGAGACAGAGATAGAGTGGTCCAGGAAAGGGAGAAAGGCGTTGAAGATGGCCCAGGTGAATTTGAGGTCAGGGTGGAAGGTGTGAGTTAGTGGATGCTCAATCTCCTTGTGGGAGTTATCGATGTAGCGGGAGAAGGAGGGGGTTAGAGAGCTGATCATTGCGGCACCTATGGAATTTGTTGTCATGGGGGTGAAGTGGAACAAAGGTGAGTCCTTTGCTGAGAACTGATCGTTCATCCTCAGTGCAGGCGAGGTCTGACAGATGGTAACTACCCAGCAGGGCTTGGGGCTGGGGCCAAATTTTGAGCTGGAATTGGAAGTGCAGTTGAGTCTGTCTCTGGAGTGGGGGTATGCATTGGAACTGTCATGTGATCTGTGGCGATGTCAGCGGTCACGTGACTGGCAGCACCTGTGGAAGCAGCGTGCTGCTGGCATCAGCGGAAGTGATTTGGGCGGCAGTTGTGTGGGCGGAAATGACATCATCAATGGCATCCGCGGAGGCAGCGGTCACAGGGGCACTCTGACCTCCACATTGCTGAGGCCAGATGCCAACTTGCTGACACCTCCTCCTACCGCCCCCTCAACCATGACCCCACCTCCCATCACCAAAACATCATCTCCAAGACCATCCACAATCTCATCACCTCAGGGGATCTCCCATCCTTAGCCTCCAACCTCACAGTTGCCTAACTCAGCACCGCCCATTTCTACCTCTTACCCAAAATCCACAAACCTGACTGCTCCGGTCAACCAATTGTCTCTGCCTGCTCCTGCCCTATCAATCTCATCTCGGCTTATCTCAACTCTGTCCTGTCCCCTTTAGTCCAGGAACTCCTCACATGTGTTCAAGATAGCTCGCACTTCCTCCATGACTTCCGATTCCCCGGCCCCAACACCTCATTTTCACCATGGACATACAGTCCCTCTACACCTGCATCCCCCATGAGGAAGATCTCAAAGCCATCCGTTTCTTCCTGTCCTGCCAACACACCCAAACCCCTTCCACTGACATTCTCATTTGATTGGTGGAACTAGTCCTCACCCTAAACAACATCTCCTTTCAATCGTCCCACTTCCTTCAATCCAGAGGGGCCTATTGATACCCGCCTGGGTCTCAGTTATGACTGCCTGTCTGAAGGATATGTGGAACAGTCCGCCTTTCACAGCTACACCAGCCACAATCCCCCACCTTTTCCTCTGCTACATCGATCACTGTATCAGTGCTGACTTGTGCTCCCATAAGGAGCTTGAACAGTTCATTCACCAAACCCACTCCTTCCACCCTGACCTCAAATTCACCTGGACCATCTCTGACACCTCCCTCTCCTTCTCCGTCTCCAGTGACCAACTTAATATGGACATCTACTTCAAACCCACTGACTCCCACAACTACCTTGACTATACCTCTTCCCACACCACCCCCTGTAAAAATGAAATGCCTTATACCTAATTCTTCCACCTCCACTGTATCTGCTCCCAGGAGGAACGATTTCACTCCAGGACATCTTAGATGTCATTAACTTCCAGGACTGTAATTTCCCCTCCCCTGTTATCAACAATGCCCTCAGTCTCATCTCCTCCATTTCCTGCTTCTCCACCCTTGAACGTTACCCCTCCTCCCTCCCCCCACCCAAGCCGCAACAAATATAGATTCCCCTGGTCATCACATTTCATCCCAAAATCTTCAAAATGAGTGTATCATCCTCCACCATTTTCAGTCAGAGCCACCCCACCAAGAATATATTTCCCTCCCCACCCCATCTGCATTCTGTAGGGATTGTTCCTTCCGTGACTCCCTTGTTAGGTCCATATTCCCCACCAAAGCCCACTCCAGACCTGGCACCTTCCCCTGCCAATGCAAGAGGTGCAAAACCTACATCCACACTTCGCCCCTCACCTCAGTAAAGGCTCCAAAGGATCATTCCAAATCCAGCTGAGATTTACTTCATCCCAGATCCAATCCTCTGACCCCACTGCTCCCTCTTGACCTGACCTACCTGTGCATCTTCCTTTCCACCTATCCACTCCACCCTCCCCAGCGATGTATCACCATCACCTATCTTCGCCCACCAATCCCCATCCCAACTACCTTTCCCCCAGCCCCACCCTCTATTTATTTCTCAGTTCCCTTCCCCCTCTCCAGTTCTGAGGAAGGGTTAAGCCCGAAATATCGACTCTCTTGCTCCTCAGATGCTGTATGACTTGATGTGCTTTTTCCAGTGCAACAATTTATTGGCTTTTCTGGCAGGACCAGTATTTGTTGCCCATCCCTAGTTACCCTTGAGAAGATATTGGTGAGCTGCCTTATTAAACCACTGCAGTTCTATTTATTGTAAGTACACCCACAGTGTTGTTAAGATGTGAATGTTGATGGATCATTGAACATTAAAGCTCAGTACAGGCCCTTCAGCCCTCGATGTGTACAGGCCCCAGAGAGATCTCAGTTTCCATGTACATAGATCCCTGAAAGTTGCCATCCAGGTTGATAGGGTTGTTAAGAAGGCATACGTTTTGTTAGCTTTTATTGGTAGCGGGACCGAGTTTCGGAACCATGAGGTTATGCTGCAGCTGTACAATTCTCTGGTGCAGCCACACTTGGAGTATTGCGTACAGTTCTGGTCACTGTATTATAGGAAGGATGTGGAAACTTTGGAAAGGGTGCAGAAGAGATTTAAGAGGATGTTGCCTGGTATGGAGGGCAGGTCTTACGAGGAAAGGTTGAGGGAGTTGAGGCTGTTTTCGATAGAGAGAAGAAGGTTGAGAGGTGACTTAATTGAGATATATAAGATAATCAGAGGGTTCGATTGGGTGGACACTTTGGTGGCTAGCATAAGGGGGCATAGCTTTAAATTGAGGGGTGATAGATATAGGACAGATGTCAGAAGTAGTTTCTTTACTCAGAGTAGTCGGAGCGTGGAACGTACTTCCTGCAACAGTTGTAGACTCACCAACTTTAGGAGCATTTCAATGGTAATTGGATAGGCACATGGACAAGAATGGAATACTGCAGGTCAGGTGGGCTTTGGATCGGGTTCACAGGTTGGTGCAACATTGAGGGCTGAAGGGCCTGTACTGCGCTGTAATGTTCTATGTCCTATGTTGCGCTGACCTGTGAAACCAATCTGAAGCCCATCTATCTTACGCAATTCAATTTTCATCCATATGTTTATGTGTTTATCCATATCTCCTCTAATCCTTTCCAATGCTTCCACATCCTTTCCACAATATAGGCAATAGTACAAGTGCGGCTGCACCAGAGTTTTGTACAGCTGCAGCATGACCTTGTGGCTCTGAAACCCAGTCCTCTGCCAGTAAAAGCTAACACTTTTGTTTAAATATTGCCTTCTTAACAGCCCTGTCAATATGGGTGGAAACCTTCAGAGATCTATGCATGCACACAAAGATCCCTGAAAGTTGCCACCGAGGTTGATGGGGTTGTAAAGAAGGCATATGGTTGATATCTAAATGCAAGTCTATCTTTCTTTATATGTAATGTTTAGCTTCAATAACATCCAAGCCTTTGAGCCAAAGTGTCTTGAGCTCATAGTTAAGGCAGTGATCAGACTTTGTCAACAGACTGACATAGGCGTCATGTTGGCTCAATGGTTAGTCAATAGGCACAGGAACTCGTAAGAAGAAACCCAGGTTCACTCCAGCCACAGGCAACTGTCTATGTGGAGTTTGCACATTCTCCCCACATCTGTACAGTGTCCTCTGGGTGCGCTGGTTTCTTCCCACAGGCCAAAGATGTGTTGGTTAGTTGGATTAACGGTGCTAAATAGTGCCCAGAGACATGCAGGCTGGGTGGATTAGCCATGGGAAATACAGGGTTATGGGGATTGGGTAGGGGTATGAGTCTGTGTAGGATGTTCTTCGGAGAATTGATGTGGACTTGTTGGGGCGAATCGCATGTTTCCACACTGCGGGGATTCTAAAAATACATTCCCACATGGGGGGCATTTCGAAGAGAGTGTTGCTGGAGAAAGAGAACATGGACAGGAAACCTCAGGAGGAAGCAGTGAGGAATAAAGAGAAAGGTTTCCCATTTGAACACTTGATGGCTGACAAGTACAGACATTATGTTGTCTTCGAGGTCGGATACCAATCTGTAAATCCATCCGAAATGCCTGCAGCTGGAGGCAAGAGCGGAATAGTGTCCTGCTGTATCGACTGCACAGTGGCATCACTCATGGTCCAGCCTCTGGCAACAGCTTAGATCAGGTACTGATGCAAATATCAATACATGCACAGGAAGAGATGCCTAAGAGTAACTAGTAATAGATGGCAAAGGAAGGGAAATCGAGTGAAGATACAGGTCATTCATGACCTAACTGAAGGATGGTGAAGGTTTGAGGGTTTCATGAATTGGTGCCTGATTTAAGCCAAGATTGTCTCCTGTGCAGCATTTCATCCAAAAAAATTGAAGGAATTGATGCTGAAAGTTCTGCTCGGACTCAAGTTACCTCATAATGTTTGACCATCCTCGCTCTCACCTCCTGGGGTTATCTGATGAAGAAAGAGGTGTCTGCTGCAGCCCGCCCAATGGAGATTGGGATAAGATGTGGAACTGGGAAGTGCACCTTTCAAACTGTGCATTAATCTGAGCTCTGTATAGCACTGTCACGAGGGTGTTTAAATCAAAGCCTTTCACTCAGGCTCCCAGCTCCATCCATCATCGGCCTCCTGCCCCCTGTGATTATTTAAGGAGATGTCAAAACAGCCTTTAGCAAATTTGCCTCATGTTGGCGAGTGTGATGAGTCAAGTATGAGAAGGCGGTTCACAAAGGAGGCAGCACCACCACAAGTCAGTATGATGTAGGCCAGTCAGGGTTGAAAACATTGGCTTCAAAATCCAAAGAGATGAATTCTCTGAACACATCGTTTGTCAGATTCCTCAAGTAATGAAAACTCGTGCACAGATTAATGAAGAAACTTTCTTCCCAACGTTTGTGATTTATATAACAACCTGCTGTCAAAACAGAGCAGTGATACAAATCCCTGATATTAACCCATTAAACCACAGTGATCAACAACCTTGATATTAACTAGTTTATAGAATTCCTACAATGTGGAAGTAGCCCATTCAGCCCATCAAGAGCACACTGACCCTCTGAGAACATCCCACCCAGAGACATTCCCCTACCTGTAACCCTGCATTTCCCCAACTAACCCATTTAGCCAACACATCCTTTGACACTATGAGGCAATTTAGCATCCTTGGACATCCTTGCACATCCTTGGACTGTGGGAGGAAATCAGAGCACCCGAAGGAAACCATGCAGACGCAGGAAGAACGTGCGACACTCGACACAGACAGTTGCCCCAGGCTGGAGTCGAACCTGGGTGCCTGGCACTGTGAGGTAGCAGTGCTAACCACTGAGCCACTAAGCCACCCTTTTAAGGCATCCATAGTCCAAGAGGAAGATGCCACGTTGTGACCATACATTATGTCAATGGGTGTCTTGTTTAATTGAAGTCTGACAAATGGGTCAAGGCTAGCATCCTACCTATACCAATTACCAAAGGTAAAAAAACTGAAGGTACAACTTCCAGAGATGAGGTTCGGTGGTGTTGGTGTCAAGAACACAGTTTCCTACAAGTTACACAGCAACATGGAGAGCATAAGACAGGAGAAATGTTTCTGTCAATTGCTATCAACAATCCTCAGTTTGAGCCAGTACAAATGTTTGGACTTCAAAAGAGACTTTTTTTTTAGATTAGATTACATTACAGTGTGGAAACAGGCCCTTCGGCCCAACAAGTCCACACCGCCCCGCCGAAGCGCAACCCACCCATACCCTTACATTTACCCCTACCTAACACTATGGGCAATTTAGCATGGCCAATTCACCTGACCTGCACATCTTTGGACTGTGGGAGGAAACCGGAGCACCCGGAGGAAGCCCACGCAGACACGGGGAGAACGTGCAGACTCCACACAGTTAAGTTGCCTGAGGCAGGAATTGAACTCGGGTCTCAGGCGCTGTGAGGCAGCAGTGCTAACCACTGTGCCACCGTGCTGCCCACCCACCCCTGAATGAGTCCGACAAGTTCCAAGAGAACAACTGGCCTTGAAAGAACCCTGTAATGCAGACATAGAAATCTGCAGCACAGAAAGAGGTCCTTCAGCCCATCACATCTGCACTGGTCCAAAATAACCACACTTGGGGCAGCACAGTGGCTCAGTGGTTAGCACTGCTACCTCAGCACCAGGGACCCAGGTTTGATTCCAGCCTCGGGCAACTGTCTGTGTGGAGTTAGTGCCTTCTCCCTGTGACTACATGGGTTTCCTACGGATGCTCTAGTTTCCTGCCTCACACCTGCAGTCTAAGAGGATTGGCCATGTTAAACTGTCAAGAGTGTGGTGCTGGAAAAGCACAGCAGGTCAGGCAGCATCCAAGGAGCTGAAACACCGACGATTCATCAGGAATAAGGCTGGGAGCCTCAGGGGTGGAGAGATAAATGGGAGGGCAGTAAGGCTGGGGGGAGGGGAGGGGGGAAGTAGCTAAGACTACAATAGGTGGATGAAGGTGGGGGTAAAGTTGATAGGTCAGAGAGGAGGGTGGAGCAGATAGGTGGGAAGAAAGATGGACAGATGGGATGGGTCATGAGGATGGTGCTGAGTTGGAAGGTTGGAAGTGGGGTAAATTGGTGGGGGGGGGAAGGAAACTGTTGAAATCCACACTGATGCCATGGGGTTGGAGGGTCCCAAAGCAGAAGATGAGGCATTCTTCCTCCAGGCGTCGGGTGGTAAGGGAGTGGCGATGGAAGAGGTCCAGGACCTGCACGTCCTGGCAGAGTGGGAGAGGGAGTTGAAGTGTTCAGCCACGGGGCGGTGGGGTTGGTTGGTGCAGGTGTCCCGGATATGGTCTCTGAAGCAGTCTGCGAGTAGGTGTCCTGTCTCCCCAGTGTAGAGGCGACCACATCGGGAGCAATGGACACAGTAAATGGCGTGTGAAAGTGCAGGTGAAACATTAATGGATGTGGAAGGCTCCTTTGGGGCCTTGGACAGAAGTAATGAGAAAGGTGTGGGTGCAGGTTTTGCACTTCCTGTGGTGGCAGGGGAGGGTGGGTTGTTAGGGGATGTGGACCTGAAGAGGTAGTCGCGGAGGGAACGGTCTTTATGTAAAGCGGATAGCAAATATATCTCTGGTGGTGGGGTCCGTTCTTAGGCAGCAGAAATGTCGGCGGATGATGCGATATATGCAGAGGTTGGTGGGAAGGAAGGTGAGGACCCGGGGGGGGTTCTGTCCTTGTTGCGGTTGGAGGGGTGGGTTCGAGGGCAGAGGTGTGGGATGTGGATGAGATGTGCTGGAGGGCATCATCAACCACGTGGGAGGAGAAATTGCGGTCTTTAAAGAAGGAGGCCATCTGGTGTGTTCTGTGGTGGAATTGGTCCTCCTGGGAGCATATGCGGTGGAGGCATTTTTGCAGGAGGCAGGGTGGGAGGAGGTGTAATCCAAGTAGCTGAGGGTGTCGGTGGGTTTTGAGAAAATGTCAGTGTTGAGTCAGTCATCGTTGATGGAGATGGAGAGGTCCAGGAAGGGACAACTGTCCATAGTGTCCAGGGATGTGTAAGTTGGGTGGATTAGCCATGGATAATGTAGGGTTACAAGGATAAGGGGTGGCATGCTCTTTGGACGGCCAGTGGGGACTTGATGGGTTGAATGGCAAAAGTGAGAACTGCAGATGCTGGAGATTAGAGTCGAGAGTGTGGTGCTGGAAAAGCACATCAGGTCAGGCAGTATCCGAGGAGCAGGAGAATCCACGTTTTGGGCAAAAGCCCTTCATCAGGCAGCAGGTTGAATGATCTGCTTCCACAGTATAGGAATTCTATAACTATTCTAATCCCACTGAAGATGGATCAAAAGAGGGAAAACTCAGCAAAGTTTGTAAGAAGGAGCTATTACAGAGAAACAAGAATGAGAAGTGCAACTCACTTGAGGTGTCTCAAGAATCCTTAACTGATGTTGTTCAATAGCAGTACAGTCAAAGCAAGATGGCTGTGAGTGAAGCAACAAGATCCCATTAACAAGACTGAACATGTGAGAAAATCTCATTGGCCAGTTAAACCGCCACAGAAGATAAGTGGCAATGACCAATCTGAACACCAAACTGAGGGAGGTGGGCTGCCTGGAGGCCAATCTAGTGTCCACAGATTGAGGACATGGTCAAGACAAAGACGTTCCTAGTTTAAACATTTAGGGTATTGATAAAACAAAACCACCTCTTCCAACGAGAAGGATCCTGCTTGGTCAGAAAATCCATGGAAGAGAGTACATGTTTCAATGGAGCATTTCAACCCCAACCCCATGGTGATGTTTTGGCCAACTATCTATGTTAGCAGAAAAGAGTTTCATTGTGAAGGAGACTGAAGATCTACCAGATAAGAATATGGACCAAAACAAGGTCTATAAGGAACGGTGATACCAGAGAGATTACAAAATCCTCCAGTGGAAGATTGATCCTTGGATTGAAACAAGGGTCCATAGTCCTTAAGCAAGAGATCTCCAGATCCAAAAAAGAATGCATTCTGGGAAAATTGTAAACCTGCCAGCCTATCTGCATTTATGGAGGAGGAGACTTGGGGAGGGGAGACACAATGGAGCAATGGTAAATATTACATCTGTGATTGTATAATGGGGTAAGAATGGGGTAAAGAATGCAGTTAATGGCAATGGTTCTAGCAGAGTTAATATTCACGTAACATAAAGCTCCACCCATTGTACTAATGTCACACACAGTCAGTGGCAGTGTACCCAGCACCATTTGGCAGGCCCAAATTGCACCAAAGGCCATTTGGTGGCTAGAAACTTACCCCAAACAAACTTTATTCTGAAATACATGCTCATAGTGGTGACAAATACCATGAGGGGTCAGCAGTGGTCATCAGAGTAATGACACACTGAAACCTTCTCACTCAGAGCTGAAAGTGCTAACCAGTTGGACATGGCTGTTATCAAATGATCAATAGTGCAGACATTAACCCTTTCAGCCTTGGTGACACACATCACTATAAACCTTTCTGCCACAGTGATGTTCTACCTTAACAATGACTCTTTGCACTAGAATGGCCAACAGTATTGTCATTAACCCTTTGTAATATTGTGAGGTGTCATTGTCTTGCTGACCCTAGGGAATCAATACTACTGACACTAAAATCATAAACCAAATATTACACAGTCCTGACATGAACTCTTCAAATACTGTGATTATTGCAGCTGACATTAACCCTACACACTCCAATAATCAACAAGTAAGCCTTTATACCTCAATGGTATACTGCCTGTTAAAATCAACTGGGTGAAGGTGAGGACTGCAGCTGCTGAAGATTAGAGTCAAGAGTGTAGTGCTGGAAAAGCACAGCAGGTCAGGCAGCATCTGAGGAGCAGGAGAGTCGACGTTTCAGGCAAAAGCCCTTCATCAGGGGTGTTTATGCCCAAAACATCGAATCTCCTGCTCCTTGGATGCTGCCTGATTTGCTGTAATTTTCCAGCTCTATACTCTCGACTCACTGCCTGTTAAAGCTAAATGATACATAACTTTAACAGAATCAGTCTATACTGTTCTGAGGAAGGGCCACTTGACCTGAAATGTTAACTCTAATTTCTCTGTTCAGATGCTGCAAGATCTGCTGAGTTTTATCAGCGAATTCTGTTTTCGTTTCTGATTTACAGCAGTTTTTGCTCTGTGCTGCCAATTCACCTTTGCATATAAGTGACATATAACTTTGGAACTACAAAAGCATGATAGATTTACACTGCCTTTACATTAACTCTTTGCAATTTTACACTGTTTCAATATTAACCATTTATTCTACAGTGCTCAAGTTAACCTTTTGGACTACAGTGACACACAGGTATGATATAAACTGCTATTAACTTGCTACTCTACTGCCTTCATATTAACTACATCTACCTGAGTGATCAACAGTACTGGCATTATTGTCTTATGTTGTGGATCTGCAGCTTTTTATATGATAGCTTTAATGTTGGCTTAACTTTTGTAGAATGCTGGTTAGACGCATTGAGTGTAACTCTGGTCTTCCTAATATAAAAAGGCCATTGAGCATTGGAGAAAGTGTAAAAATCAGATTTACAGAGAGTCACAGAACTGAGGGATTACAGTGATCAGAAAACTTTGAACAAGCTCAGACCGCTCTGCAATTTAAGAGGATCATGGCTGATCCAGCATTCCTCAAATCCATGTTCCTGCCCTTTCCCCGTAGTCCATTTAATTCCTCCATTGTTCAAGAATGTATTTATTTCAGCCTGACATATACACAGGACTCTACCCCACAACTCTCTCTGTGGTGAAGATTTATAAAGTCTCTCAACCCTCTGAGAGAAAGAAATCCCTCCTATCTCAGTCTTCAATTGGCACCCCTTAATTCTGACATTATACCCATTCATGCATGAGGGGAAACATGCTCTCAGCATTTACCTATCAAGTCTCTCAAGAATCCGATATATATATTAATGAGGTCACCTCTCATTCTTTGAAAGTCCAGTGAGTAGAGTCCCAGCCTTTGCTCGTAAGACAATATTGAGGGTCATTCTAGTGAAACTTCTCTGAACTGCCTCCAGTGAAATGATATTTTTCCTTAAATAAGGGACCACAACTCTCCACAATACTCCAAACGTGGTCTCACCAGCACTTTGTATAGTTGTAGAAAGACTTCCTCACCCTTGCGCTCCAGTCCCCTTGAAATTAGCACCAACATTCTATTAACTTTCCTGATTACCTGCTGCTGGCTTTTTGTCTTTTGTATATGAGTACCCCCAAGCCATTGAAGTTTTCTGATAAATTTCCCCTTTAACCACTCCACCTCCTCCTTTAAGAAGTACTTTTGGAATATTGCATGCAATTCTAGTTTCCTTCTTGTCAGAAGGATGTTTTGAAACTTGAAAGGGTTCAAAAAAGATTTACAAGGGTGTTGCTGGGGTTGGAGTATTTGAGCTATAGGTAGAGGTTGACTAGGCTAGGGCTGTTTTCCCTGGAGCGTCAGAGGCTGACGGGTGACCTTACAGAGGTTTATACAATTAATGAGGGTCACAGATAGAATAAATAGATAAAGTTTTTCCCTGGGTTGGGGAAGACCAGAACTAGAGGGCATAGGTTTAGGGTGAGAGGGGAAAGATATAAAAGAGACCCAAGGGGCAACTTTTTCACACAGAGGGTAGTACGTATATGGAATGAGCTGCCAGAGGGAGTGGTGAAGGCTGGTACAATTGCAACTTTTAAAAGGCATCCGGGTAGGTATATGAATAGGAAGGGTTTGGAGGGCCGGGTGCTGGCAAGTGGGACTAGATTGGGTTAGGATGTCTGGACGGCATGGACAAGTTGGACTGAAGGGTCTGTTTCCGTGCTGTACATCTCTATGACTCTATGACTCTAAGCCCCTTAAAATCTAACTCTTCAACTAAAGTCTCTTTCTACTTCAAACAGCATCACCGAAAACCAGATTGACTTGATTATTGCTGAAAAGAAAGTTCATTGTCAAAGACTTCTGTCTTTCACTCCTGACAAGTCAACTATGTCTAATTGCAAGGTGACTATATTCAAACCTTTCTTTGAATTACCGAGTCTCTGATAGGATAAATTGTTGTGATTTTCTGAAATTTGGTATTCTTGCATTTTAGAATCAGAATTACATTGTATTGTCACGTGGACTCCAGTACAGAAGCACAGGAATGCAGTGAAAAGTTTACAATGTTATCACACATGACGCCATTTTAGGTACAAAGTACCTGGTAACGAATCTTAGGTACTAAAACGAATTGGGTACAAAAATAGAGAAATAAAGGAAAAAAAATGAAACGTTCTACATTACGGTTGTTCATCAAATAAATGAGGGAAATAGGGAAATAAAGAAATAAAGTCAAAAGATAGACATTGCAGTCCTTCTATAGCCTGAGGGCTTTCCGCATGTGGTCTTGTTGTCTGCCTTGCTGGGCTGATCCTAATTGGGCTTGCAAGTCACTAACCATCATCTGTGACAGGCTGACCGCACTGGGCTCAAATCCACTGACTCCTACGCTCCACTCCATGCCAGTCGACCACTGGCCATCCCATTGATGATCCTGATGAGTGCAAGGCAATAGACTTTGGCAACAATTCTCTTTTCACATCAATATTCGAGCGCTATCGAGCGGCGATCTCGATAATATCTCATTGCTTTGGATGGGATCATGCTGTGCACAAATTTGTTTCTGCATCACAGCAGTGCTTAAATGGTGCTGTCTGAACTGCGAAGTGTTTCAAAGGGGCCCCTGAATTCACCGACCCTGCACCAGGTTTAGCAACTTGCGGTGGTTGCTCTGTCCAGAGGCAGATTTATTCTGGGGTTTAAAAATAAACCTGTAAGCTGGCATCCAAGTGAAATAGCTCGGCAAATACCATCAGAGGCTTCAATGAATGTGACGCAGCCATTGTAAATCTCCACCCCCTTCCCCTCTCCTCCAGCACTCTGCATATTAACAAGAACATAAATACACTTTCACAGTGCCACATGGGGACCTTAGCCTGAAGTGTCAGTAAACAGGGACGTCTTCACTTCAGCTTTCTTACCAACTGCTCAGTTCAAAAGTAAATTCAGAATAACAGTGCCAGTCAGGAGCTATGACAAGAATTAAGTGCAGTGCAGAGAGAACTTATTAAAATATACTATTTCTGGAGCATTATCTGTTACTGCTATGGGGCTTTGGTGGAACAGGAAATTAGTCCCAATCCCTACACTTGAATACATTATTCAAATGAGGCATACATTGAATAACAATAATCTTATTCAGCCGTCAGTCCCCTGGCTGCAATGCACAGCTACATCACCCGCGTTGCACTGTAACAGGGTCAGTAACTACCTGAGGCGCAGATACATTGCATCGTTCCCGTAGTTAACAAGAGTTGCACACGTCCAATCCCTCGTGCAACACTGCAGCACAGTCTGTCACCAGCCGACACATCTCCTGTATTACGCCGTCAACAGGGACTGCCGCAGTCTGGTGCATTGCCCATACCCCGGAGAGGTGGGAGGTGGAAGAGCGTTGGGCAGTAGAGATGCAGACAGGTTGGACTTTATGACCGTTGGAATGCAGGAATGTTGGAATGTTGGAATGTAGCTACATGCTAGAAAAACACAAGTCTAGAGGTGGCAAGGGTTTCCATGATAAGAGAGAAAGAGTTGAGATGGAAACTGATACAAAAGGGAGCATAGGCATTTCTGTCTCCCATTTAAGAAAGAAGATGAGGAGGAATCTTTTCTCCTCTCATTAGCATTTAGAATTTGCCCCCCCAAGAGAATGAAGGAAGCAGGATCGTTCAATGTATTCATGATTGAATTAGATTTTTGATTTAATAGGGAATCAAGGGCCTGAAAATGGAATTAGAATAGTTAAATGGTTGTTTTTAACTGACGTGGACTCGATAGACCAAAGGGTGTTTTTCGGTGGTGTAGATCTCTATGATAAATGGATTAGAAAGTGGAGTTGTGACCACGAACTGTGAATTTATTGAGACAGTCTCAAGAACCTACTCCTACACTTATTCTCTCATGATTGTTTTTTCGTTATTCATTCATGGGATGAGGCGAGGTAGTATTTATTGCCCATCCCTAATTACTCAGTGAGCAGTTAAGAGTCAATTGCATCGCTGTGGGTCTGAAGTCACATGAAGGTCAGACCAGGTAAGGATGGCAGTTTCCTTCCCTAAAGGATATTAGTGAGACAGGTGGGCTTGTCTGACAATTGATTCACGGTCATCATTAGACTCTTAATTTCAGATTTCTTTCATGTTAAATTAATTCAAATTCTCCTATCTGCCATGGCAGGATTCAAACCTGGGCCCCCAGAATATTATCAGGATTTCTGGATTAACAATTCAGTGATAATACCATTAGGCCATCATCTCCTTGTGTGATTACCAATAGGGTCTGAAGGTCAGCTATAGTTACCCCCCAAGATTTTTTCTTGGCTTCAGCATAAAACAGTGAAGGGAAGAAGTAGAGCTGGTTTCATAGTATCGTAGAACCCCTACAGTGTGGAAACTGGCCATTTGGCCCAACAAGTCCTCACTGACCCTCCGAAGAGTATCCCACACAGACTGATTCCCCAATCCTATTACGTTACATTTCCCCTGACCCATGCACCTAATCTACACATCCCTGAACACTATGGGCAATTTTGTGGGTGGCACGGTGGCACAGTGGTTAGCACTGCTGCCTCATAGCGCCTGAGACCTGGGTTCAATTCCCGCCTCAGGCGACTGTCTGTGTGGAGTTTGCACATTCTCCCCATGTCGGCGTGGGTTTCCTCCGGGTGCTCCTGTTTCCTCCCACCGTCCAAAGATGTGCAGGTAAGGTGAATTGGCCATGCTAAATTGCCCGTAGTGTTAGGTAAGGGGTAAATGTAGGGGTATGGGTGGGTTGCGGGTCGGTGTGGACTTGTTGGGCCGAAGGGCCTGTTTCCACACTATAATGTAATCTAAAATCTGTAATCTAAAACTCTAATATGACCAATCCACCCTAACCCATACAAACACCATAGTTCCATTCCTGTGAAGCTCTGTTACATTTTTTCCATCTTGTCCCTCCTTCATAAGACATACCTTTTAGTTCATTAAACCCAACCCACAGTGGACGGCACGGTGGCACAGTGGTTAGCCCTGCTGCCTCACAGCGCCAGAGACCCGGGTTCAATTCCCACCTCAGGCGACTGACTGTGTGGAGTTTACACATTCTCCCCGTGTCTGCGTGGGTTTCCTCCGGGTGCTCCAGTTTCCTCCCACAGTCCAAAAATGTGCAGGTCAGGTGAATTGGCCATGCTAAATTGCCCGTAGTGTTAGGTGCAGGGGTAAATGTAGGGGAATGGCTCTGGGTGGGTTGCGCTTCGGTGGGTCGGTGTGGACTTGTTGGGCCGAAGGGCCTGTTTCCACACTGTAAGTAATCTAATCTAAAAAAAAACTTCTGGCTCCTTAATCCTGTGCTCATCGATATTGTCAATGCTTTTTGAAAATTACTCCTCAAAATAAAAACCCTTCCGTTTACTCCAATATAACATCTCATCAGTATATTCCCCTTCTGCCCTAAGCGTATTGTCAGCATTGTACCCAACAGTTATTGTACAAACCGCGACTGGCCTGGTAAATAGGGTAAATAGTGCTACTCTACTGTGCTATTTATCTTTTCCTCATGACCTTCGGTAGACATCACCTTGCTATTCCTATTGCCCACCATCTGTATTTCGCAACCACAGCACTGTCCCTACGTTCCCGCACATCAAGGAAAATGACTTCTCCTCCTCTACCAAATGATTAGTTGCTATGGTTTTGAATCCTCACTTTGACAGCAAGGCATTCTTAAGCAACCTATTTCACTTCAATTCATTTAACTTTCAGAAATAGGCCAGTGACAGCCGAGTTTCTGTCAGTGTTACCACTCTCTTGGTCACAATTATTCCTTGTTGCCAGTCAGAGGCCAACTTGTGGAGGAACCGGAACTTTCTCATCTATGGAGGCCGATGTTTCCACTAAACGTTGTACATAACAAACTGGTGGCACAGTAACTCAGTGGTTAGCGCTGCTGCCTCACAGCGCCAGGGACCCAGGCTCAATTGCAAACTCGGGCGACTGTCTGTGTGGAGTTGACACGTTCTCCCTGTGTCATCATGGACCTTCCTCCAGATGCTCTGGTTTCCTCCCACAGTCCAAAGACGTGCAGGTTAGGTGATTTGGCCATGCTAAATTGCCCACAGTGGTCAGGGATGTATAGGTTAGGTGCATTACTCAGGGGAAATGTAGAGTAATAGGGTAGGGGAATGGCTGTGGTGGGATACTTTTTGGAGCTAGTGTCTGAGCTTCTGATGGAAAATGATGGGGAGTCATACAGCACAGGATCAGATTCCCACCTGCCTGTGATTGGCCCTTATCCCTCCAAACATTTCTTATTCCGGTACTTCTCCAGATGTCTTTTAAATGTTGCAACTGTACTCACATCCACCATTTCCTCTGAAAATTCATTCCATGCACAAACCACTCCCTTTGTAAAAACATTGCCCCTCGTGGCTTTTTTAAATCTTTCTCCTCTGACCTTAAAAATATGTCCCCCAGATTTGCAAACCCCCACCCTCGGGAAACGATACCTGCATTCATCTTGTTTGCACCCCTCATGATTTTATATATCTCTGTGAGGTCACCCCTCAATCTCCGATGCTCCAGTGAAAAAAGTCAGAGCCTATCCAGCTTTTCCTTCTAACTCAAACCTTCCATTCCCAGCAACATCTTGGCAAATCTTTTCTGAACCCTGTCCAGCTTAATAATATTCTTCCTATAACAGGGTAACCAGAAGTGCACACAGTGCTCCAGAAAAGGCCTCATTAACGTCCTGTACAACCTCAACATGACATCTCAATTCCTATAATCAAAGATCCGAGTAATGAAGGAAAGCGTGCGAAAACACCTTCTTAAACACTCAAGAATTCAGCTTGCTCATGAGAGGGAAAATCTTGTTTTGGGAGTGAGTGTTGGTGAAAAAATAAGATTAGCTTGGGCTCTTATTACAATGGTAGTACTCCACCCTCTGTCCAGAAGGTTTGGGTTCAAGCCCCAGACAAGTGTCATATGACATCTGAACTAGCTGATTTAGGAAAAAGGACCTGACCAGTTTGATGCCATCTAACTTTAAGCCTTTACCTTACCAACGTTGGAATGATGAGTTGGGTTTTGCAGTAAATGAGATGGTGGGGTTATTTTGCTAGGGATAAGGGCATGTGGAGGGAAGGAAATCTGCCATCTTTATTCTGTACGACATACATGCGAGTCCAGACCCAGAGAAATGTGTTAGACTCTTAACTGCCCTCCAAACTGGCAGGTAACACAACTCAAGACTAATTAGGGATGGGCAACAATATTGGCCTTTGACTACAATGCCTACACTCCCTGACATAAAACCTTGTCTGTTCTGTGCTGAAGATGGGGGTATTCAGGTCTGGCAGTAAATTCTCTTATGGGCACAGACCCTTCCTGGGTAGTGGATGCAGGGAGACCCAACAACAGAGGAGAGCCATAACCATCATCAACATGTCTGCGCACTGTAAATGTCTGTACTGTTGTACGTTTGACCGTAATCATTTATCAGAGGACTAACATTACACGTAACAAAATAATGTTTTACTGTCATTTTCTTTAAGTCCCAGTCACAAGGCACTGAGAGTGGAGGTTAGACAATAATTGCATACTGCTAACTTTGATGGGGACTACACTGCATTCAATGCAGAGAGATTCCAATGAGAAGGGAACTGAGGTTGGAGCAGAGGCCAGAAATCCAAACAGGAGCAACCACACTGTGTGGAAAGGCAGAGATAAAGTTCTGGGATTGAAATAGGAAGGGAAGACAGTGGATGAGGAGGAACTGACTGAATGGGAAAAGAGAAAGGCTGGATAACTTGCTACAGGTGAACAAAAGAACTAAAGGTACAAACCCCAGGGCAATTTTACAAGATGATTAGGGGGTTAGATAGGGTCGACAGTATAAACCTTTTCCCGCGTATTGAGTCGGGTATTACAAGGGGGCATAGCTTTAAATTAAGGGGGGGTAGATATAGGACTGATGTTAGGGGTAGGTTCTTCACTCAGCGAGTTGTTAGTTCATGGAATGCCCTGCCAGTAACAGTGGTGGACTCTCCCTCTTTATGGGCATTTAAGAGGGCATTGGATAGGTATATGGAGGATAGTGGGTTAGTGTAGTTTAGGTGGGCTTGGATCGGCGCAACATCGAGGGCCAAAGGGCCTGTACTGCGCTGTATTCTTCTATGTTCTATGTTCTATGTTCTAATTGTACACGTTTGGCAGAGGTCCTTAAGTGACGAGATCAGAAGAGGCAGAGCCCTACCCCTCCCCCATTCTCTCTAGTGAGGCTTCGAACAAACTCAGCAGAGTTCAAACCAGTTGCATGAGTAGGCAAAGGAAGTCTTACATTTGTATATCACCTTTAACAAGATGGGGGAGATGGTAGAGCTACTGGACTAATAAGTCAGATGCTCACGCTAATGCTCTGGGAAAGGAGATTCAGATCTCACCACAGCAGCTGATGGAATTAAAATTCAAATAATAAATGTGGAACTGAGAGTAAATCTCAATAAAGGTGGTCGTGACAGCTTTTGTTGACTGTTGTAAAACCCCATCTGGTTCACCAGTGCCCTTTAGAGAAGGAAATCTGCTAGCCTTGCTTGATCAAGACAATCTAATCACTACCTCTTGATATCCATTGGGCGTTAATATCACTGATTCCCCCATTGTCAACAACCTGGTGTTACCATTGTCTAGAAACTGAAATGCACTCGCCGTATAAACATAGTGGCTACAAGAGCAGGTCAGGTTAGGATTCCTGCAGTGAGTAACTCACCTCCTGACTCCACAAAGCCTGTCCAGCATCTACAAGGCACAAGTCAGGGGGTGTGATAGAGTACTCCCCACTTGCCTGGATGGGTGCAGCTCCAACAACACTCAAGAAGGTTGACACCATCCAGCACAAACCAGCCTGCTTCATTGGCACCACATCCGCCAAACTCCATTACTAATACTCAGTAGCAGCAGTGTGTACTCAAGATGCACTGCAGAAATTCACCAAAGATCCTTAGACAGCACCTTCCGAACCATGGCCATTATTGTAGAGAAGGACAAGGGCAGCAGATACATGGGAACACCACCCCCTGCAAGTTGCCCTCCAAGCCACTCGCCATCCTGACTTGGAAACATATCACCCTCGCTGTCGCTGGGTCAAAATCCTGAACTCCCTATCTAAGGGCATTGTGGGTTTAGCCAATGCACATGGACTGTAGCATTGCAAGAAGATAGCTCACTTCCACCTTCTCAACGACAGCTAGGAAAGGGCAATGAATGCTGGCCACTCTGTGACACCCACGTCCCAGTAGTGAATAAAGTAAATAGTTTTGTAATGCTAGCACCGTGAACTGCAGCAATTCAAGATGGCAGCTCATGGCCATCCTCTCAAGGGGTAATTAGGGGTGGGCGAGTAAATACAGGACACCCAAAAATGCCCACTTCTCATGAAGGAATTAACAAGAAGGATCCACAGCAATGTAATTCGCTTTTCACTGCCCTCTGAAATGCCTAGCAACCTATACAACCAGTCTCAAAATGCTGAGAATGCCAACATTATGAAAGCAGGCATTCAGCCCATCAAATCCATACCGACCCTCCAAAAGCCATGCCACCCAGACCGACCCTCTGCCTAATACTTCCCACATTCCACGACATTGCACAGGAGCATCAGGCTAGATTTTACACTCAGGCTACTATTCGAGTTGTAACGGTCAGCCCCAGGGGCAAGTGTTTTATCCCTGATGGAGCTGGTCAATTCTTGGTCAATTGCAGGAAAAGGAAAAGGTTGGCATGGTGAAACACTGCTGCCTCACAGCCCCAGGGACTCAGGTTTGATTCAAGCCTCGGGCGACTGTGCAAAGTTTGCATGTTCTCCCCGTGTCTGCGCAGATTTCCTCCGGGTGCTCCAGTTTCCTCCCACAGTCCAAAGGTTTGCAGATTAGGTGGATTGGCCATGCTAAATTATCCAAAGTGTCCAGGGCTATGTAGGTTAAGTGAATTAAGCACGGGAAACGTCAGGTTAAAGGGATAAGGGTTAGAATAGGGAGGTAGGTTTGGGAGAGAGGATTAATGTGGCCTGCTTCCACACTGTAGGGATTCTATTCAGAAATAGCAAAAGGTCTTGTGTTACATAGAACAGCTCTGGCCAAACACCAGATGGTACAATCCCTCGGTTCTTTCTCCTCGATGAGGCTGGTCTTCATTACTTAGTTCTGCAAACTGCAGTCACCTGCTTGGCCATGCCAGGGGACCACCAGGTGTCAGTCAGAGTGCCAGAAGCCTCCCTGAAGTCTTGGCTGACATCCCTCAGGAATCAGCTCACAGGAACAGGAGGGGAGGCTGCAGCAAAAAAGGCTTTCCTGCATTGTTGCTTTCGGTATCCAGGGACCTGTTGAATCTCTGTTGCGCACCAGGGTCTATGCCCTTGGTGTCCCCTGGATCACAGAATTTAGGAATTTACAGGTAATGCAGCCGGTGGGAGATGGGAGCTGGGTTAGAAACTGGTTCCCAGTGGGAATTAAGGGAAATAAAAGTGGCTGGCTGTTATAGATTAAAAATACATACTCCCACTGTGGAAACTCTGCTGAGTAACAGGTACTGAGCGAGAATCTTACAGAGTTTATTCACATTGGATCAGGAGAGATAGAAAGGTTTCCTCCACAAGTTGGCAAGGCTCAATCTATTCACAATATAGGTGAATGATTTAGTGAGGGAACTAAAGTGAATCTCTCCAAGTTCACGAGGGTGATTTGCAGAGATGCTTCAGTGTGATTTGGACAAGTTGAGTGGGCAGGAAAATGTCAGTATAATGTATATAAATGTAAGGTTATCTCCTTTGGTAATGAAAACAGGAAGGCAGCTTATCATCTGAATGTCAATAGATTGGGAAAGGTACAGGTGTAATGAATGTCCTCATAGACCAGTCGCTGAAAACAAGCGTACAGGCAGTGAAGAAGGTAAATGGTACATTGGCCTTCATAGTGAGAGGATTCAAGTACTGGAGCAGGGATGTCTTGCTACAATTGTACAGGTCTTGGTGGGACCACACCTGGATTATTGTGTGCAGATTTGATCTCCTTAGCAGGGGAGGAAGTTCTGGTTACAGAAGGAAGGTAACAAAGATTTTACCAGACTGATTCCTGGGATGGCAGCACTGATGTATAAAGAGAGATTGGATCGGTTAAGATTACATTTTTAATTGCATTCATGGGATGTGGATGTATCTGATTAAGCCAGCATTTATTGCCCAGCCCTAATTATCCAGAGGGTAGTTAAGTGTGAACCACATTGCTGTGGGTTTGGAGTCACATGTAGGCTGGATCAGGCATGAATAGCAGATTTCCATCACTAAAGGGTGTTAGAGAATCAGATGGGTATTTTCCCAGCAATCGCTAATGGTTTCGTGGCTATCAAAAACCTTTAATTCCAGATTTTTTTTGAATTCAGATTCCACCATCTGCCAATAATTCCACTAGGCTATTGTTTCCCTATTTTTGTTGGAGATTAAAAGAATGAGGGGAGATCATGGAAACTTATAAAATTCTTACAGGAATTGGAGGTGTAGTGGACAGCAAAGAAGGTTACCTCAGATTACAATGGGATCTTGATCAGATGGGCCAATGGGCTGAGGAGTGGCAGATGGAGTTTAATTTAGATAATTGTGAGATAATTTGCTTTCCTAAAATTGCATTTTAGGAAAGCAAATCTTAGCAGGACTTATACACTTAATGGTAAGGTCCTCGGGAGTGTTGCTGAACAAAGAGACCTTGGAGTGCAGGTTCATAATTCCTTGAAAGTGGAGTCGCAGGTAGATAGGATAGTGAGGAAGGCATTTGGTATGCTTTCCTTTATTGGTCAGAGTATTAAGTTTAGGAGTTGGGAGGTCATGTTGCAGCTGTACAGGACATTGGTTAGGCCACTGTTGGAATATTGCGTGCAGTTCTGGTCTCCTTCCTATCGGAAAGATGTTGCGAAACTTGAAAGGGTTCAGAAAAGATTTACAAGGATGTTTCCAGGGTTGGAGGACTTGAGCTATAGGGAGAGGTTGAATAGGCTGGGGCTGTTTTCCGTGGAGCGTTGGAGCCTGAGGGGTGACCTTATAGAGGTTTACAAAATCATGAAAGGCATGGATAGGATAAATAGACAAAGTATTTTCCCTGAGGTGGGGGAGTTCCGAACTAGAGGGCATAGGTTTAGGGTGAGAGGGGCAAGATATAAAAAGGACCTAAGGGGCAACTTTTTCACTCAGAGGGTGGTACGTGTATGGAATGAGCTGCCAGAGGAAATGGTGAAGGCTAGTACAATTGCAACATTTAAGAGGCATTTGGACATGTATATAATAGATTAGATTAAGATTACATTACTTACAGTGTGGAAACAGGCCCTTCGGCCCATAGGAAGCGTTTGAAGGGATATGGACCAGGTGTTGGCAGGTGGGACTAGATTGGGTTGGGATATCTGGTCAGCGTGGATGGGTTGGACCGAAGTGTCTGTTTCCATGCTGTACATCTCTATGACTCTATAACTAGACAAGGTGAACACGGAAAAGATATTCCCAAAGATCAGAGAGCCCAGAAACTGAGGTCAGTCTAAGAATACAGGGTAGGCCTGAGATGAGGAGAAATGTCTTCAACGAGCCTGTGGAATTGTCTGCCATAGGATGCAATGGAAAACAAAACGTTGAATGGTTTCAAAAAGGAGTTAGATAGAGTTCTTAGGGTTGAAGGAATGAAAGGGTATGAGGAGAAAATAGGAACAGGGGACTCAGTTGGATGCATAGCCATGAGCATATTGAATGGCGGAACAGGTTTGAAGGGCTGAATGGGTCACCCCTACCCTTATTCTCTATGTTTCCATGTTTATAGGTACAGTCCCAAAATTACGGCACCCAGTAACATCTACAAGTTACCTTTGGCAGGATATATTGCAAAAGTGTAATCAGAATGAAAAGACTGAGCTGAGGAAGGAATGGAAGAAAATGGCCAGAGGACAGATCCAGATTGCTGTGAAGGATGACAGAGAGAGACGGAGAGGTTTAGGATCAGGTTAATTGATGGCATGGCTCCAAATCAAAGCTGGTTGGTGGGCAGGAGGAATTAGAATTAAAATTAAGTTTATTGTCACACAAACTCAAGTACAGGGATACAGGAGTACAGTGAAAAGTGTACAAAGTTGCTAATTCCGATGTCATCAAAGGTACCCAGGTACAAAACCTTAGATATAAATTAAGAAATAAAAGTAAGCATTCAGCATTGTCTTCCTAAAGGGGAGGTGACAGAGATAGAGATGTTTGTTCAGCTCTGGGCACCATACTCTGGCAAGGACATGAACACACTGGAGAGAACACAGAAGGGGTTTTACAAGAATTGGTCCAGAAGCTTTCAATATAAAGTTGGGACTGTTTCCCTTGGAGAGGAGATTTGGTTGGAGTTTTCAAAATGACTGGAGGACGGGTCTGGGCAGAGTCGATGGGGCAAAATTGTTTTCACTCGTCAAGAATTAGAGAGCACAATTCAAAAGTGATTTGTGAAAAATGAAATTGAGTGAGGAAAATATTTTTCACATGATAAATGAATAGGGTCAGGAATTTCCTGCCTGGAATTGTGGTGGAGGCAGGTTCAATTGAATCATTCAAGAGGGGCAATGGATGGATTGAAATAATATGCAAGAGCAAGAGGGAAAGCAGAGAGAACGGCATTGACTCAGCAATGCTCATTCAGAGAGCTAGTGCTGATAGGATGGGCTGAATGGCCATCTTCTGTGCTATTAACACTTCATTGCGTGATCACACAAGAGTAAGAATACAGCAGGTATTTCTTGACTGAGAAGCAGAGCTGCTGGATGCACACAGGGCTTGATGCAAGTTAGGACACAGGGATCAGATGTAGTCATGGTCATGGGGATGGAGGGGCAGAAGGTGAGGCTGGAAGGGAAATATGCAAGCCTGGGTATAACAAAAGCAGCGTTGACAGTTTCAGCAATGTGTTGCAAATGATGCAGCCCTAATGCTAATTCAGTTATGCTGGCTTGTTTTGTGTCAAGTGCTTTTCAATCTGTCTACTTCTCACTCAGTTATGTTGAATTCACCTGCTCTGTTACATAAGCAACCTAAAGCCTCCTACCACTGTCGTGCAATACCTTTTGCATGTCATTGTTTACCACTGCTGACAGTATCCAGGTCACTTATATAAGCGTCCCAGACTTCCTTGATACTGGGTCGTCTGCTGTTTTCCAGTCTTGTATGAACTAACAATAAGCAAGTTATTTATAGCACAGAGTATACATGCCAGAATAAGGACCTGTAGGAACCCAGTGACACTTCCAGAGATGATGCACTACTGGATTTGACAGCCTGTGGTGGTTTATTATTTTACGAAAGTGATATGCTGCAGATGTTGGAATCGGAAATAAGAACAGAGGAAAAATGCTGGAAAAGCTCAACGGGTCAGGTAGAATCTGTGGAAAGCACCAGAGTTAGCGGAGATCTTTCACCACTATAAAAGATGAGAGGGCATAAATGTAAATTGTGGGCGGCACGGTGGCACAGTGGTTAGCACTGCTGCCTCACAGCACCAGAGACCCGGGTTCAATTCCCGCCTCAGGCGACTGACTGTGTGGAGTTTGCACGTTCTCCCCGTGTCTGCGTGGGTTTCCTCCGGGTGTTCCAGTATGCTCCCACAGTCCAAAGATGTGCAGGTCAGGTGAATTGGCCATAGTGTTAGGTAAGGGGTAAATGTAGGGGTATGGGTGGGTTGCGCTTCGGCGGGGCGGTGTGGACTTGTTGGGCCGAAGGGCCTGTTTCCACACTGTAAGTAATCTAATCTAAAGTAATGTGCAAATGAAGCAAGGGGTGTAGGTACCTAGTGAAAATAGGTATACAGCGTGGTGAAGAAATCATTTGGCATGCTCGTCTTCATCAGTCAGAGTTGTGACGTGACGTTGAGGCTGTACAACACTTTGGTGAGGCCACTTTTGGAGTTCTACATACAACTCTGTGCTCCCTGCAATAGGAAGGGTGCTTTGTGGGCGGCACGGTGACTCAGTGGTTAGCACTGCTGCCTCACAGTGCCGGAGATTCGGGTTCAATTCCCGCCTTAGGACGGGAGTTTGCACATTCTCCCTGTGTCTGCGTGAGCACCCTCCCGGTGCTCCGGTTTCCTCCCACAGTCCAAAGATGTGCAGGTCAGGTGAATTGGCCATGCTAAATTGCCCGTAGTGTTAGATGAAGGAGTAAATGTAGGAGTATGGGTGGATTGCGCCTCGGCGGGTCGGTGTGGACTTATTGGGCCGAAGGGCCTGTTTCCACACTGTAAGTAATCTAATCTAACAAAAACTGGAGAGATTTCAGAAAAGGTTTACAAGAATGTTGTCAAGGTTGGAGGGTTTGAGCTATAGGGAGAGGCTGGATAGGCTGTTTTCCCCGGAGCGTCAGAGGCTGAGGGGTGTCCTTATAGAGTTTATAAAATCATGAGGAGCTGAGATAAGGTGAATAGCCAAGGTCTATAACCTGGGATAGGGGAGTCCAAAACTAGATGGCATAGCTTTCAGGTGAGAGATGAAAGATTTAAAAGGGAGCTGAAGTTAAACTTTTTCACACAGAGGGTGGTGAGTAAATGGAACAAGCTGCCAAAGGAAGTGGTGAAGGTGGATACAATTACAACATTTAAGAAACATTTGGACAGGTACATAGATAGGAAAGGTTTAGAATGATATGGGCCAAATACAGTCAAATGGGGCTAAGTTAATTTGGCCATGCATGGATGAGCAGTCTATTTCCATGCTGTATGACTCTATAAAACCTTTTCACACAGCAAGCAGTGAGGGTCTGGACCCCATGATGATGATTAGATTACCTACAGTATGGAACAGGCCCTTCAGCCCAACAGGTCTACACCGACCCTCCAAAGAGTAACCCACCTAGACCCATTCTCCTACCCTATATTTACCCCTGACTAATGCACCTAACACTACAGGCAATTTAACATGGCTAATCCATCTAACCTTCCCATCTTTGGATTGTGTGAGGAAACCAGAGCACCTGGAGGAAACCCACACAGACACAGGGAGAGTGTGCAAACTTCACACAGACAGTCGCCCAAGGCTGGAATCGAACCTGGGCCCCTGGAACTGTGAGGGAGCAGTGCTAACCACATTGGCATTTCAGGACTTCATCAAAGGAAGAAGGAAGAAACAGCAGAATAGGGCAAGTTTGGGCTGGGCACTGGGCAAGCTAACACAGAGGCTGGAGTAACGTGGGACCCCACTGCCTCCATTATATAATCATCTGAATGCCTCCATGGAAAGATCAGCCAGTCAAGTCCAACAATGTCAGAGTGTGCTGGATATAAGCTCAGACCTGCACTCCACTTCTCAAACCACTGTTGATTAGCACCAACAGCAAAATAACAGAAGGACAAGGGACCCCGACCTTACTCCAGGTGCCCCTCAGCCCAGGGGGAGTTCAAACCAAAGAGGGTGCACCTGCCTCTGGGAAGGATGCACTCAGTATGTTTAGGCCGTGCAGACATACACGGCACCCCCCAGACTGAACCCCCGACCAGCCTTCCAAACCCTGGGGGCAGGCTCCCTCTACCCCAGCTGTGGGCACACCAAGAGGTGGGGGTTGGGGAACGACAGAAAGAAGATTTAATGAGGACAAATAGGTGACCGTCATTGTAAATGTGTAAATGTGTTCACTTTTCACTGTCGGTTATATGTGAGAATGTCTATCCTGTCAGAACTACAACACTGCAGGTACAGAGCCCAGCCATCCTGGTGTTACACAGTGTTTGATGGTCCAAGCCATGAAGTGAGCAGCTCCTGCAGCCTGTGCAGATGATGAATAAATTGCCAATGCTTCCTACTTTGGCAACAAGGGTCAATCTATCCAGGGGGGGCAAACATTGCTGTTGCATCTCAGCCACTTAATGGCATTGATTCATAATGCTGCATTGATATGGTCATGATTTGGAGCAGCCAATGTTGGACTGGGGTGGACAAAGTTAAAAGTCACACAACACAAGGTTATAGTCCAACAGGTTTATTTGGAAGCACTCGCTTTCGAAGCGCTGCTTCTTCATCAGGTGGTTGTGGAGCAGAATCATAAGACACAGACTTCGTAGCAACAGGGTTACAGTGTCATGGAATGTAATATTAAACATCATGTAAGAACATAATGTACGATGGAAGGCAACAGCAGCCACTCCTCATGCAGAGAGTTTCAGGTTCAACCTCTTACAATTGGCGACACCCCCTGATGTAGGCATTCCCGTCTTAGCAGTCCTTCCCATCTACTCCAAAGGCATAAAATCTCCATAAGCCCTCCTCCAATTCATCTTTCTAAATGCTTATCTCCTCATTTTACCTCACCTTCCCATCCATCGCCAGCTCCACATATAAATCCGCTCGATATTGTAGTCCACTGTGCCCTGATCAAAGCCAGGAAGCTGTTGATTGTTAATGAACGCCCTCCCAGTACCTTGCACAATGCCCTTTGCCCTCACATTGTCTCCTTCCCTCCTCCATTATACACCAATCTAGCCCTTTCACAATTTTAATCCCCTCTGAAAGCCAACATCCTGATTCCAATCCCCTTGACTACGCAGTCTCCCTCTCTCAGCACTGAGAACTCCCTCCTGACTTTCAGCAGCCAGGCCCCGCTAGTGATTGGCGATATGTCCTTAAGTGATTTCGCTGGATAACACAATGAGCAACCAAAGCACTGACTGATATCTGTACAGCTCTCTGACAGTGTATCATTCGACCAACAGAGTTGACCATAGCCCACTCCCCGGATTGTAGAGGTACAGACCCCCTAACACTGATCAGACCAAGTTGACTGTGCCAATCCCTGGACTGGTATGAGGGGTTGCCCTTGTACTACTGTGCCAAGATCCCTTGTCTGAAGGGTGCCTCACTGGTATTGATTGAGGCTTAGACCTGGAGAGCTGGCTGTCTGCTTGATGCAGTGTGTTTGGTGAGGATGTTGCTGGCACATATTGCAGGTGTGGGAGTGATGTGGCACACCTACATGTCCTTGACTGATCACTGCTGACCAGCACGAGAAGCTACCAGGCTTTGTGTCTGCATAGCCTGTATTCCTGATGAAAGGCTTTTGCCCGAAACATCGATCTTCCTGCTCCTCGAATGCTGCCTGAACTGCTGTGCTTTTCCAGCACCACTCTAATCTAGACTCTGGTTTCCAGCAGTGATCAGTCAATGTTTTTACCTTTGTGCCTGCACTGAACAGCAAGGTTCGACAGAACTAAAATGACTCTTTAAAGAATGGCTGAAGAAGACAAAGAGTAAGGCAAGGATGGCATGAGCATCGAGGTCGGTGCAAAATTAAAGAGTGCAAATGCAGCAAGTGAGGAGGCCAAAGATGCAGACTGGGTACCAATCCATGAGCTGGGTACCAATCCCTATGTGCAAAATGTCCACTGCAATGGGCTCAATATTGCAGCACTTAGAACTATACTGTAAATGGGTCAGTGGTGTGCCAGGATGAGGTTGGTGTATGTCTCGTGCCAATGTCCATGAACTTAGAATGAGTGCAGCTGATGCCCATGAAGGGTGCCTAAGATGCTTTTGTCTGGTATCCAAAATCTAGAGGTCCAACAAAGTGAGTCAAAACCTCCAGGTACCTCTTCAAATCACAGCAGCTAGTTTTTATTCCACACATGGGAACCTTCATATTGAGGTGAGATTAGGTATTAACAGAGTGATAATGAGCAATAATACACGTTAACCAGCCTCTCGCTGCTCACTAGCAAGAATCTTCTCTCAAGGTCAGGGGACTTTGTTGAAAAATGCAACTTTCTGATCTTGATGTTGAGAAAGGCCTTGCTGAACACTTCATCGAATTTTCCAAACTTCCCCACCATAGTCTACATCAATCAGTACTTGCTCTGTGTATAAATAGCAGGCTTAGTGGGCAGGCTTGGAACTTTCTAGAATGTGAGACAGTCCTGAGATCACAGAATCATAGAGATGTACAGCATGGAAACAAACCCTTCATTCTAACTCGTCCATGCTGACTCGCTATCTTAAATTAATTGAGTCCCATTTGCCAGCATTTGGCCCATATCCCTCTAAAACTGTAAATGAACATACAATGTAGATTGGCCCTTAACTAATCTAACTATAAGTCAAAGCCTGCTATATCTATAATTACTGCATACGAGCAGCTTTTAGTATTAATGTATAATAAAAAGTGTCATTTTGAAATCTAAGGCTGTAAACAGTCCATGAGTTTGCCTTTCCCTCCTCCAGTCTGTCTTGAAGTCAATTTCATTGAGTGAAATCAAACTGCACAGTAAAAGAATCTTTCCTTAATCTCTGTGTGACTTCAGGCCCTCAGCCAACCCTCTGAAGTGGCCCTTGCAGTCAATTCAGTTCAGGGCACAATTGAAGATGGTCACTAAACTAGTGACATCCATAATTATCAAAATGCATATTGTATATGGGAGGTGATGGCCTAATGGCATTAGCATCAGACTATTAACCCAAGACTTACCTACTATTCCAGGTTCAATTCCCACTATAGCATGTGTCATAAAGTCATGCTGCATGGAAAGGCACCTTTCAATCAAACTAGTCCTTGCGACCATAACCCCAAGTTAAACTAGCCCCATGTGCTTAAGCATAGCCCATATCCCTCTGAGCATTTCTTATTCACATACAGAGGAACCTTGATTATCCAAACCGAGATGGGCAGGCACTATTTCGTTCGGATAATTGATTATTTGGTTAATCAATTCAATGCCTTTCCTCAGGGGGTTGGAATTTTCAATGAAGTCTGCTCCCCGTTCAGGAGCGAGGCCCCGCCCCCAACACTGCCCCCCCAAACCCCGTCCGGTCCATGCCCGCCCCCAAACCCCATCCAACACCACCTCCCGCCTGCCCCCCAAACCCCGTCCAAAACCGTGCCCCCCCCCATCCGCTCCCAATACCGCACCCCCCCCCCGCCCGCCCCGCCCCTCACTGGGGCAGCCGGACTGGACACCAACAAGATTGCGGCTGCTGCTGCCTTTTGTGGGGCGAGTCTCCAAATAGCACACACAACCTTTTTACTGCAACCTTTTGACAGGTTCTACGTTTGCCCTGTACAGGACAATGTTAGAGAGATTATCTGGGGAAGGGGGGGGTTTAGGGTGCACGCTCGTGTCGAACTCCAGGGAAAGCGTGGGGAGAGAGAGAGAGAGGGGGTGGGAGGTCAGTCATTTAGAGACGGTGCCTGCACTTCCTTCAGTGCAGGACTGTTCTCAGCAGCACTTTTAATCACCATAAACAAAAGGTGCGATCAGTGTTGGGCACATGTCTTTGATGTAATGTTTCGGTCAGGACCTCAAGATCTCCTTTGGATAAGTGGCATTCGGATAATCGAGGTTCCACTGTACTTATCCAAATGCCTTTTAAACTTCGGAACTGTATCTAAATGCACCACTTCCACTGAGATCATTCTGCACATGCGCCACGCTCCGTATAAAATAATTGCCCCCAGGTCTCTTTAAAATCTTTTTCCTCTCACCTTAAAAATATGCTCCTTAGTCTTGAAATTTTCCACCCTAGGGAAAAGACACTTGCCAGTCACCTTATGTATACCCCTCAAGGTTTTATAAACCTCTAAATGGTTGCCCTCTAATCGCCTACGCTTCAGTGAAAATACTGCCAGCCTATCTAGCCTCGTCTTCAAACTCAAACTTTCCATTCCCGGCAACATCCGAGTAGATCTCTTAGCGACCCTCTCCAGCTTAATAATATCCTTCCTACAAATCTGCAATCAAAACTTGACACAATAGTCCAGAGGAGGCCTCACCAATATTCTGAAATCATCTCATTTTTTTCAGAAATCCAAAATGAAGAGTCTAAATGATGACTCATGTCAGGAAAATCCCATCTGGTTCACCAATGTCTTTTAAGACATTAATGATCTGGTCTGGCCTATATTTGACTCCAGACCTACGGCAATGTGGTTGACCCTTAACTACCAATGAATGCTGTTCCAGCCAACATCCCTTGACTAAATTTATTTGAAAATTGGTTTCGATGTTCAAATGAAACTTTAAATGGCGACCTACTCTGGGAGCAGTACATTAAGGGGTGTCTGCCACAGTAATGCCTCGCAATGTTATTTCATCTCAAATTGGAGATGCACAGCTCTCGCTCTCAAACTGTCAGATGTCAGCTGTGGCTCAGCGGGGTGTCTCGCAACTCTGTATCAGCAAGACAAGGCATCAAGGTCCCACTCCGGGAGGAGTGAGTACATTAGCCAGGCTGGAGCTTTGGATAGGGTCATTGAATGAAATATGATGTCAGGGTAAAATTTGCCACCACAGGGCAAAGCAAAAGGTCCTGTGCCCCCCTGTATCTATCCTACATCTATCCTGCGTTTTTTCTTAATTTCACTTTGTCATTCTCACACATTCTGTGGAACCTTGCTGTGTGTAAATTGGCTGTTGCTTTTCCACCTCTAGCACAGCGACTACACCTCAACTGCACTTAATTGGCTGTGAGGTGCTTTGAGGCTTCCAAGGTCATGCAAGGTTCAGTGGTAATGTTCAGTATAAAGCTTTTCTTCCCTCTCTCTTCACTACAGAACTCTCTCCTGCAGTTCTACATGAGGAACAAAGAGGATGCAACATGGGCCCAATTACCGTGACTCAGAGTGCATGGGTTGGGGAAGAGGGTTTATGAACTGGTGAAGGGGCGGGGGGGGGTGGAATGCTCAGTGGCCTAGGCCAGGAGCAGCCCAGATTTCTGTCCCTGCCCCCAAATTTCAGGAACCCAAGACCTGTGATGGACAATGGCTTCTCGGTAATTCTGATATCCCTTCCCCACCTCTTCCTCTTCCTGAATGGGCATCCTCCCAATCTGACACAATCCTGTCAATGCAGCCCTCACCTTCTATACCAATCCACAGCTAATGTGAGTGAAATTCAGTTCTCCGGTCACCAAGATGTGGCGGTGCTGATCTTGAACTGGGGTGGCCAAAGTCAGAAGTCACACAACACCAGGTTATAATCCAACAGGTTTCTTTGAAATCACAAGCTTTCAGAGCATCATCAGGTGTAGTGTGAGAGGGAAGCACACAGAACACAGAATTTATGGCCAGACAGATCAAGGGCGGAGAGATCAAAAGATCATAGAAATGGTGTGAGAGGAGTGCCGAATAATAAGTCTCTGCAGGTGGGCAAGGGTGTTAGACAGTGTGAGTAAAGTGTCAATAGCTGAATAACAACCATAGGGACGACCTGTAATCTGATTAAATGGGGCAGGGAGATAATTACAAAAATTAAAAATAAGAATGACAAGAATAACATGGAACCCAATCAGAAGCCACATGGAAAATCCCAGCAGGTCCGGCAGCATCTGTGAAGAAAAAACCAGAGGCAGGGTTACCGTACCCGAAACAATAACTCTAATCTTTCTTTACAGATGCTACCAGATCCGCTCGGCAGCCCCCCCCCCCCAACACCCGCTGCCCTTGTTCCTGACTTGGAGCATCTGCAGATCTTTCAGTTCTGATTTGACTGCATTAACATGATAGGGATAAGAGTCACATGCTGAGCATCTAACCAAAGTAATAAGTAATCCAAAACTGTACAGACTAAGTTAAAAATCACACAACACCAAGTTATAGTCCAACAGGTTTATTTGGAAGCACGAGCTTTCGGAGTTCTGCTCCTTCATCAGGTGGTTGACAACTGGGAGGGAACATTCATCCATTCATCCATTGTCATAGCATCTGCATGGTCTCATCAATACCTCATGATCTGGGGCATCCCTGCCCCAGATGAATGAACAACTGAAAGAAAACCGCGCAACAATTGCCAGACATTAATGTTCCCTCCCATTCAGGAACGCTTCAGCTTCTGATATCAAGGATATTCAGCCTCCAATCTTTGGGTAAGTATCCTCCAAGGCAGCCTTCAAGATACACAACAATGCAGAATTGCTGAGCAGAAACTGAGAGTCAAGTTCTTTATCCATGAAGACAGCCTCAATCATGATCTTGGGTTCATGTCGTGCTACATGTGACCCTAGCACACTGTTCTGTATCTGTAAAACCTTCCTTACTGTCCTGTTATGACATCATCACCTTGACAAGTTGGTATGATCTCTCTACCTTAATTAGTCTGCACAGTTTCGGATTACTTATTACTTTGGTTAGACCAACGGCAGGCAATTCTTATACCTATTGTGTTGATGCAGTCAAATAAAAACCAAACAAACTGCAGATGCTACAAGTCAGGAGCAAAGGCGGGGGCTGTTGGAGGGGTGCTCAGCGGATCTGGCAGCATCCATGAAGAGAAAACGTTTCGGGTTTGGTAACCCTTCCTTTGGTTTTTCTTCACCGATGCTGCCGGACCTGTTGGACCTTTCTAGTAGCTTGTGTTTTTGTTCCATGTTATTCCAGTCATTTGGTTTGTCTTCAGCACCGCCTTACTTTTAATTTTTCTGTAATTATCTCTCTGCCTCATTTAATCGGATTATAGGTCATCCCTTCATTTGTTATTCAGCTATTGCCAGAGGAAGTGGTGGAAGTTAGTACAATTACAGCATTTAATAGGCATCTGGATGGATATATGAATAGGAAGGGTTTGCAGGGATATGGGCCAAGCGCTGGCAGGTGGGACTAGATTGGGTTGGGATATCTGGCCAGTGTGGACAAGTTGGACCAAAGAGTCTGTTTCCATGCTGCACGTCTCTGACTCTATGAGTTGATTGGCATTTTACTCACACTGTCTAACACCTTTGGTCACCTGCAGAGACTTATTATTTGACTCTCTACTCGCACCATTTGTATGATCTTTTGATCTCTCTGGCCTTGATTTCTCCGCCCATACATTCTGTGTTGCATGTGCTTCCCTCTCATTACACTTGATGAAGGGGTTGTGCTTATGATTTCGAATAACCCTGTTGGACTATAACCTGATGCCGTGTAAGTTCCGGCTTTGTCCATTCACCAAAACGTCTGGGTCCAATGATAGCCTTCCCCACATCTCCTCCCACATAGGCCTCTAAACAATTGCTGGTCCACTCCAACCAGCTAAATCCTGGCAGCCATCTTGTACTTTGAGGAAAAAATTAGGCTGCAGGTCAAAATTGTCACACAAACAAAAAAGACCAGCATTGCCTCCAAATTGCCACTTGTTAAGATATGATTAAGATTGTAGAGATTTCATTCCCATGACTTTAGCATATTTGCCTTCAGTGCTCAGATCTTTGAGTATAGAAGTCGGGACGTCATGTGGCAATTCATAGAATCCCTATTGTGTGGAAACAGGGTCTTCGGCCCAACAAGTCCACACCGACCCTCCAAAGAGGAGCAACCCACCTCCCAATGCTCTACATTTACCCCTGACTAATACAGCTAATCTACACATCCCTGAACACTATGGGCAAATTAGCATGGCCAATTCACCTGACCTGCACATCTTTGGAGTGGAAGAAAAGCAGAGCACCCAGAGGAAACCCACACAGACACGGGGAGAATGTGCAAACCCCACACAGACAGGCACCCAAGGCTGGAACTGAATTTAGGTTCCTGTGAGGTAGCAATGCTAAGCACTGACCTACCATGCCATCCATGTATAGGATGTTGGTGAGGCCTCTTCTGGAGTACTGTGTCCAGTTTTGGTTGCCTTGTTATCGGAAGGATGTTATTAAGCTGGAGAGGGGACAGAAGAGATTTACCAGGATGTTGCCAGATATGCAGGGTTTGACTCAAGAGCAGCTCCTTCGCTGCTGTTATCAGACTTTTGCATGGATCTCGTTAATATTAATGTTGATGTCTCTCTGAACCTTCTCAGCTGTAACACTGTATCCTGCACTATGTTCGCTTACCCTTATGCACTTTAATAGCACGATATGCCTGTAAAGCACATAAGAAAACACTTTTCACTGCACCTCGATGTACGTGACAGTAATAAATCAAATCAAATCAAAGAGCAAGCTCAGATTTCAACATGTAATTAATATTTTTGCCTTTATGGGTCATGTGAGGGAGCTATTTTTGTTTTTTTTCTTTTGCTGATGAGCAAATTGAATTTTGAAAGCATCTCTTCAGCTAATTATATCAGCCGTATTTGAACTTTTGTGTTTGAGAAGCACGTAGCATCACCTGTGAGCGATAACCTATTCTAATTATTTGCCATCGTGTTTGATGCAGACTAAATGTCGACTCAGCAAACCACCACCAATTAGCACTGCTTTGATTTGCAAGCAAGAGGTTGGCTGAGCAGGCCAACTGCAGTGCACAGGTGCCTGATGAGGGCAGCACTGAGTACCCTCACTTCCGCTCAGCTCCTTGATGGTCACAGCACCAAAGGACTTCAACTTGCGCCGATTGGTTGCTCCATCAAATTCTCCTGCCCTTTTCTTTCCTGGCACAACCAGGATTTGGGCGGCACGGTGGCACAGTGGTTAGCACTGCTGCCTCACAGCGCTAGAGACCCGGGTTCAATTCCCGCCTCAGGCGACTGACTGTGTGGAGTTTGCACGTTCTCCCCGTGTCTGCGTGGGTTTCCTCCGGGTGCTCCGGTTTCCTCCCACAGTCCAAAGATGTGCAGGGTCAGGTGAATTGGCTATGCTAAATTGTCCATAGTGTTAGGTAAGGGGTAAATGTAGGAGTATGGGTGGGTGGCGGGTCGGTGTGGACTTGTTGGGCCGAAGGGCCTGTTTCCACACTGTAATGTAATGTAGTGTAATTCCTCAAAGTCCCAGGAGTTACATCACAACAACTGCCAACATTCCCATGTGCCTTGGGGCATGGACGATCGAGAGACAATTTTATTGAAACATATAAGATCCTAGAGGCTCTCAGGACCATAGAAATGTACAGCACAGAAACAGACCCTTCGATCCAACTCATCAATGCTGGCCAGATATCCTTAATTAATCTAGTCTCATTTGCCAGCATTTGGTCCACATCCCTCTAATTATCCAAATATCGGATTATCCAAAGGAGATCTCAAGGTCCCAATAGAAACATCACAGCATCTTTTGTTTACAATGATTAAAAATGGGAGCCCAGGCACCATCTCCACATGACTGACTGCCCGCCCTCTCTCTCTCTCTCTCCCCACACTTTCCCTGGAGTTCTACACAGGGGTGTACCCTGAACCCCCTTCCCAGATAATCTCTCCAACAATGTCCTGTACAGGGTAAAGGTAGAACTTGACAAAAAGTTTGCAGAAAAATTTGTATGTGTGTTTGTGTGTGTGCGCATGCCACTCATGAGTTTATAAAACTCTGTAAGGTGACCTCTCAGCCTCTGACTTCCATGGAAAACAGCCCCAACCTATTCTGCCTCTCCCTTGAGCTCAGACTCTCTAACCCCAAAAATATCCTTGTGAATCTTTTCTGAACTCTTTCAACTTTAATAACATCTTCCCTAAAGCAGGGAGACCACATTAAATGCAGTAGTCCAAAAGTGGCCCAACCAAAGTCCTGTGCAGTCACAACATGACATCCCAACTCCTATACTCAATGCACTGACCAAACACCTTCTTCACTATCCTATCTACCTGTGACTTCACTTTCAAGGAGCTATGAACCTGCACTCCAAGGTCTCTTTGTTCAGTAACACTCCGCAGGATCTTACCATTAAGTGTATAAGTCCTGCCCTGATTTGCCTTTCCAAACTGCAGCACCTCACATTTATCTGAGTTAAACTCTATCTGCCACCCCTCGACCGACTGGCCCATCTGATCAAGGTCCTCAAGATACTCTTGAGGTAACCGTCTTTGCTGTCCACTACACCACCAATTTTGATGACGTCTGCAAATTTACTAACAATTCATGATGGCTCAGTGGTTAGCACAGCTGCCTCACAGTGCCAAGCACCTGCATTCGATTCCAGCCATAGGCGACTGCCTGTGTGGAGTTTGCACATTCTCCCTGTGTCTGTGTGGGTTCCCACAATCCAAAGGTGTGCAGATTAGGTGAATTAGCCATGCTAAGTTGCCCATAGTGCTCAGGGATGTATAGGCTAGGTGCATTAGTTAGGGGTAAATGTAGGGGAATGAGTCTGGGTGTGGTACTCTTTGGAGGGTTGGGGTGGACTTGTAGGGCCAAATGGCCTGTTTTCACACTGTAGGGATTCTAAGATACTCTTATATTCACATCAGGATGGATGGTGTGAGGATGTCTCCTCTTGTGGTAGAATTTAGAATTAGGGTACTAGGTCTTTTGTAGGAACATAAGAAATGGAGCTGGTGTAGGCCATCTAGCCCATCAAGCCTGCTCTGATCATGGCTGATCTTTACATGAACCCAGCTCCGCTTACCCGCCCGCTCACCACAACCCTTAATTCCTTTACTATTCAAAAATGTATCACTGCCTTAAGAAACATTCAAGGAGGCAACCTCAACTGCTTCACTGGGCAGGGAATTCCACAGATTCACAACCCTTTGGGTGAAGAGGTTTCCCCCTCAACACAGACCCAAATCTGCTCCCCCCCCTTGTTTTGAAGCTATGTCCCAAATGTCTGCCTGTGAGGGCAGGTGCTAGTCCAACTCAAGGCAAGGCAGCAACTCTGATAATGTCGCACTCCTTGAGTGCTGCACCAGAGAGGACTTGCCTCTGAAGTGTAATTGAACCAATTTGTCTCTCATTCAGAGGCTTGTTACTAACCGAGCCATTATTAATAATCAAAGGCAGAATCATGGAACATGATGCACAATATTCTGGTAAATATCCCTGAGTATACTGACCTGGACATTTCATGCTAATTGATGGCAAAACTATCTGTGTTTGCCACCTTCTGGACGTGTGCAGTTAAACACAAAAATCCAGTTGCATCAGTCTGTCATTTCTTGGTTCTGTCATAGGATTTGCAAATGGAAATCAATTCGAAATCACTGAACTGACATGAGCTTCCACTTTTATGCATCGCATTTTCACTGTAGGAATGCTTATAAAAGCTTAGATTGAGATGCAACTGTATTTATCACAATCACTGTGGGAATACCTTTCGTGGCCCGGAAACCCAATGTTTTATCGGTGAAGTGTCATATTTTCTCTATTCCTTGATTAAAATCTCTGTACGTATTTAAAATGTTAGAGAGCATTTTTTTAAAAAATGTTCATCCTCTCCCTTTGCAGGTCTCAATCTTTTAATCATAGAACATAGAACATTACAGCACAGTATGTGCCCTTCGGCCTTCGATGTTGTGCCAACCTGTGAAACCAATTTGAAGTCTATCTCACCTATACAAGTCCATTTTCATCCATATGTTTATCCAATGAACATTTAAATGCCCTTAATGTTGGCGAGTCTATTACTGTTGCAGGCAGGGCGTTACCCTCTGAGTAAAGAAACTACCCCTGATATCTGTCCTATATCTATCACCCCTCAATTTAAAGCCATGTCCCCTCATGCCATCACCATCCAAGGAAAATGGCTCTCACTGTCCACCCTATCTAACCCTCTGATTATCTTATATGTCTCAATTAAGCCACCTCTCAACCTTCTTCTCTCTAATGAAAACAGCCTCAAATCCCACAGCCTTTCCTCATAAAACCTTCCCTCCATACCAGACAATGCCCTAGTAATCTTCTCTGAACCCTTTCCAAAACTTCCACAGCCTTCCTATAATCACTTTCCATAAATTAGAAAATGTGTGAGTGATCAGACATTTTTTTTTGCCTCTTCCTGCTTTCCTGTCTGTGAGAATTGCTCAGTGTGATTGGTTCTGATCTTGCTTGAGGAGACCACTCCTGCTGGACAGTACAGATCCACTTCACAGAGTGACAGCATGAAATGACCACCAGGAAATGTGAAATCTATACCGCTAAGGACGTAGATCTTTATTCAAGGTATATTCGGTGTGGACAGATTTTATTACCTAACCCCATCTTTCATATTTTGCTATAGATAACAACATTACATATTGTTGTTCATCCAGTTCTGGTCACCGAGTTATTAGAAGGATATTACTAAGCCGGAGCGAGTTCAGAAGAGACCTAACAGGATGGGTGCCAGGTATGGAAAGTGTGAGTTATAAAGGAAGGCTGGATAGGCTGGGACTTTTTTCACTGGAGCATAGGAGGTTACAAGGAGAAGTTTATGAAATAATGAGGAATATAGCTAGAGTTAATGGTTGTTGTCTTGGTTTTCAAAACTAGGGGGGATATTTTTAAGGTGAGAGGAGAGAGAGATTTGAAAAAGACACAAGGGACATATTTTTTACCCAGAGGGTGGTTCGTGTGTGGAATGAACTTCCAAAAGTGTATGCAGGTACAATTACAGCATTTAAAAGGCATTTGGATAGATACATGAATATGAAAGGTTTAGAGGGATATGGGCCGGGAGCAGGCAGATGGGACTAGTTTAGTTTGAGATTATCTTCAGCATGGACTGGTTGGACCAAAGGATCTGTTTTTGTGCTGGATGACTCTATGACTCTATAACTCAAAGTCTTAAACTGACCAATGTGCCTTACATTTTGTTTGGTTTACAGCTTAAAACTGACAAGCATATGGATCTCTCCAACCAATAGCTTCCACTCCGTAAGAGTTATGCAATCTACAATGTAATCTACTAAGTGTCCTATCCTTCTGCTTACTTAATAACTATTTTTTAAGCAATGAATGGTACTGAGGTCAAGTAGGAAATTGCTAATTTCTGACTTCTGCTCATATAAAACAACAATGGCAAAAGGGTACACACTGAAAAGTGCCTGAAAATGCCCATTAATCGGCTCCTTTAATCCACATTACCTGTGTTTTGAACACCAGATGTGCTCCCAACATAGTCTTTATACTGCACATTAATCATTTGTATTATTCAAGTCAAAGTTAAATGCCCTGTCAAAGCTTTTGGTTGAAACTGGTTAACGGTGAGTTTATACCAAGTTATTATTGACATTTCCTGAGGGTTGAAGAGAGAAGTTAACAGAAAATTTAGATAAAGATTGAACCAAGTACAGATAAGACAAAAACAAACTTAAAAAGAAGTTCCAATAAACCTTCGTGATGTACTGTTACAGCCTGTTGCATTAGTTTTTGTAGCTGAAGCAACTTAGAAATATAGAAAACAGGAGGAGGAATAGGCCATTCAGCCCTTCAATCTGCTCTGTCATTCAACACGGTCATGGCTGATCATCCAACACAGTACTCAGTTCCCCATATCCTTTGATCTCTTTAATGCAGATTTTGGAAATTTCTACTCCCGGTTCAACAGATGTGACAATTTTTAGCTGCCCTGTTGATTTACAGCAGACCACTGGTTGGTTTGGAATGTCCCACTGTGTCTCTTTCTCTCTCTCACACACACACACGCGCGCACACGTACACACTTTCTCTCCCTTTCACCCTATCTCTGTGCTTCGAGAAGTATTTCTTTTGAATGGTTCGTGATCTCTTATGTAGATACAGTTAGGGACCAGGCCAAACCCCCTCAAAATATTCAGAAGATAGTCTAGACCTTAACTTTTCCTTATTTTTGAGGTAAATTCCAGATGCAATTTAATTGGTCAAACTACTGGATTTGAAGCAAAACATATGTTATTCATCCATTATCGTTAAAATACATCAAAAGAAACAAAGAATCAGAATAACAACTCTATTGGAAACTTAACAGGATAACAGATACAGTAAGTATTACTAATTAACCAATATCGATATAATAACGCCCCATAAACAGACCCTTGACAAAGGGCAAATTCAGACACAGATTATCTCACATCCAGCTCTGTAGCAGGAAGAGAAGCTTTTGGCTATAACCGAGAAAGGGAGAAAATACCTTCCACTTCTTCAAGACCCCAACAGCAACTGCTAAAAGCTAAAACTAAAAATCCTGATTCTGTGGGAGCTTGACCCCAACAATCCAGGCTGCTTCTATAGTTCCAACTTTATGCAAAAGCCCAAAACCTGACAAGCTATCTTCTCCAGTGACTTTGATACGCTGCTCGGCTCCTCTGCCTTAAAATCTCTCATCGAAAAAAAGAGGCAAAATACACCTCTTAAAGCCACAGCATCATCATGGTAGCTTTCCTTTTTGCTTAGCTGACACACTCTGATAACCGCAGCTCGCAAGTGCCTTTCTAGAAAACAATGCCATGTTACATAAAAAACACCAAAATTTCCTGTGCAGTTTCTTAGTTTTTGTTTCCTGGACACAGCCTAATTTACTTTCTTAAAAAGAGCCATCAATGCACCAGAATGAGAGTAGTTATGTGTCTGGTCCTGTTTCTGTGTAATCCTGGTGGAAAATACAGTTGCGTAGACATGTAAGGTATGCAAACCATATATTTAGCTCCCTACCCAGTTATGGAGTCATAGATTCATGAAATATTACAGCATGGAAACAGACCCTTCGGCCCAAACATGTCCATGTTGATCATGGTGCCCACTCAGCTAGTTCCAATTGCCTGCATTTGATCCATATCCCTCAAAACCTTTCCCATCCATGTACCTATCCGAATGCTTTTTTAAGTGTTGTTATTGTACCTGCCTCAACCACTTTCTCTAGCAGCCTATTCCTTATATACACCACTGTCTGTGTGAAGAAGGTCCTTCTTAAATCTTTCCCCTCTTACCTTAAACCTATGCCCGCTTGTTTTCAATTTCCCATCAAAAGGAGAGAGACGATATCCTTTCTATATTCCTCATCATTTTATACACCTCAATAAGGTCGCCTCTCATTCTCCCTACATTCCAAGGAATAAAGGCCTATCCTGGCCAACCTTTCCCTATAACCCAGGCCTACTAATCCTGGCAACATCCTCGTAAATCATCTTTGTACTCTTTCCAGTTTAACTATGTCTGTCCTGTAACAAGGTAACCAAAACTGTACACAATACTCCAATTGAGGCCCTCACCAATGGCTTATACAACTGTAACATAATGTCCTAACTCCTGTACTCGACGCCTCGCCCAATGAAGGCCAGAATGCTAAATGCAGTCAGATGAGCCATTTTACAAAAAAGTGGTGGTTTCTTTTCAGAAAGTGGCTGGATCATAACAAGACAGTCCCATGCAAATGAGGCAAGGATGATGTGAGTAAAATATTTTCACTCAGCGAGTAGGTAGGGTGTAGAATGTACTGCCTGGAAATGTGGCGGAGGCAGGTTCAATTCAAGTATTCAAGAGGGCACTGGATGTTTTTTTGGATGGTGTGTCAAGATACAGGGTAAAGACAGGAGGGTGGCACTAGATAATCGAACTGTTGCAGGCATGACGGGCTGAATGGCCTCTTTGTACACCGTAACCATTTTGTGATTCATGTTTTTTTTAAAGATTTTTTTAGATTAGATTACTTACAGTGTGGAAACAGGCCCTTCGGCCCAACAAGTCCACACCGACCCGCCGAAGCGCAACTCACCCATACCCCTACATTTACCCCTTACCTAACACTACGGACAATTTAGCATGGCCAATTCACCTGACCTGCACATCTTTGGACTGTGGGAGGAAACCGGAGGTGCCGGAGGAAACCCACGCAGACACGGGGAGAACATGCAAACTCCACACAGACAGTTGCCTGAGGCGGGAATTGAACCCAGGTCTCAGGCGCTGTGAGGCAACAGTGCTAACCACTGTGCCACCGTGCCACCCACTAATGTCTGCGGGTATACTGATGTAATCTTAACAAGACAGTCAGCTCCATTAGATCATTGCTGGGTGAGTTTCATTTCCTTGCCTAGTCTTCTGTAATATTTTGTATTCTTGAGTTTAGAGAGAATTTGCATCATACACATGCATCAAGAGTACAGGCAGCTTCAAGTATTCAGCTGGCACTGCAGTTGACTGAAGGGGTTTACTTCCTCCATGATTGATGAGGGAAGTGCCCCTGGATATGTTAAGTTGCACACTTCTCAGCCACATCAACATCACATGCAGTTACTAACATCACTGAGGGAGAGGATTGACATCACTTTAAATCACTGGGAACAACGTGTCAAACAATTTGTGTCACAGGTAGTTTGTTTTAACACGTTCCTTTGGCTCTAGAACCCAGGTTGAACTGCAAGAGGTTTAAAATCGGTGACGGTTACTCTGTTTGACTTGTAATTAAAGTAATGTTATTGTTGAGGGTGGTGGACGACTGTAAGGGATGGAGGAAGGTGTTAATCCAGTCTCTGGTTATAACATTCACAGTACTGCTCCGAGTTTGAGACACATTGGCAGTGATTTAAGTGAAGTTTCAAATATTTATTCTACTTATTAACAACTTACATGATTAGGGAAGGCAACACTTAGTGGTCTTATCGATGCACTGTTAATCCAGAGACCCAGGGATCTAGGAACCTGGGTTCAAATCCCACCACAGTAGATGGTGGAATTTAAATTCAATAAAAGACCTGGAATTAAGAATCTTATGATGACCACAAATCCATTGTCAATTGTTGGAAAAGCTCTTCAGACTCATTAATGTCCTTGCCGGAAGGAAACGGTCATCCTTACCTGGCCTGGCGTGTTGACCCCTCTCTGCCTTCTGGGCAATTAAGGATGGGACAAAGGTGGACAGCTTTCCAGTGTGGATGAAGAAGTAAAATGACAAAAAAAAAACGATTGTTTAAATTAAAAGAAATGATGACGAAGAATGATCAATTCACCAAACTGCTGTGTCACAACGAGAGGTAGTATTGTGTTAGAATCAGACTCGCTTAGCTGCAGTTCCACAAACACTCCAGAAGTTCAAGGCAAAGTGGTTGGCAATCCACCACCTTCAATATTCACTCCCTCTGCTACCAATGCTCAGAGGCAGCAATGTGTACCATCTACAAGAGGCACTGCAGTACAGCAACTCACTCAGGTTCCTTCAACAACACTTTCCAAACCTGCAACCTCTACCAGCTGAAGATTCAAGACAGGAAGTCCATGGGAATAATGTCACTTGCACATTCCCCTCCAAGCCAACCTGATTTGGATCTACATTGCTATACCTTCAGTGTCAGTGGGTCAAATTCCTGGAAGTCCTTGCCAAGCAGCATTGAATTGAATTAGCTTTATCGTCAAATGAATACAGTGAAAAGTTTACAAGCTGCCACTACGGCTCCCCCTCTATCCCGAATCGAAGTGAAACTTCAACTATTTACCGTACTCATTAACAACTTTGTTTTGGTCAAACCTTTCGTTGGGACAAAAGTGGACGGCATTCCAGTGTGGATGAAGAAGCAAAATGACAAAAAAAAAATGATTGTTTAAGCAAAACATCAATTCAAATTCAATGAAGGCAAATGAGAGGAGATCTACTTTGTAAAAAGTACAGGGAACTTTCTAAATGCTAGAAACAGTCGAATCCAGGAATACAGCTCATTAAAATAATCTGACCATGTACAGAAAGCAAATAGTGAATGAATGGAATGCAGGAAGAGAATACAAGTGGATAGAATTACACTTGATCTATACAAAGCCCTGGTTATATTACATTTGGAACAATGTGAGCTAATGTGGGCACCTGATATAATGACATTACACGAACTAGGGTTGTATTCCCCGGGATTTGCTCTCTGATTTGCAAGATATTAAGGGAAACAGATATCAAGAAACCATCTCCAGCGTGGATTCAAAGACTAAATGTTGTAATAAAATAATTGAGGAATTCAGGAGTGAATGTTAGAAATACTTTCTCACAGAAAAGGTGAATGAAATGTGTAACTCCCTTTCAACGGCCATTGATGCTCAATTAATTTCAAATGTTACTCCCGAGAGTGGTAGCCATGTGGTGTCTCTGTAATAGAGATCTGCAGCAGAGAGAAAAGGCTCTTCAGCTTGTCGAGTCTATACTGTTCCAAAAAAAAAGGCCATCAAATTATTCTAATCCCAACACTTGACCTTGAATGTCTTGCCATCACAAGCACACTACCCTGGAAGTCTTGCCAGGTACTGCTATTGTTAAAAGTGAAAGAATGCCTCATGGGTGCCTTTAGATTAGATTACTTTACAGTGTGGAAACAGGCCCTTCAGCCCAACAAGTCCACACCGACCCGCCAACCACCCATACCCCCACATTTACCCCTTACCTAACACTACAGGTAATTTAGCATGGCCAATTCACCTGACCCTGCACATCTTTGGATGGTGGGAGGAAACCAGAGCACCCGGAGGAAACCCACGCAGACACGGGGAGAACGTGTAAACTCCACACAGTCATCGCCTGAGGCGGGAAGTGAACCCGGGTCTCTGGCGCTGTGAGGCAGCAGTGCTAACCACTGTGCCACCGTGCCTTTCTCAAAGTTTCTCCACTTCCTAATGTTGACAGCTTTCTTATGCAAATAAAATTGTGGTGGGGCATCAAGTTCATAGAGTCACACAGTACAGAAGAGGCCCTTCAGCCTATTAAGTCTGTACTGCCAAAATCACACAATTATCTATACTAGTCCCAGTTTCCTGCACTAGGCCCACACCCTTGAATGTTATGATACTTCAAGTGCTCATCCAAGTTGTTTTTAAAGATTGTGAAGTTTCTTGCCTCAACTTCCCTCCCAGTTCCCCCACCACCCTCTGGGTGAAAAAGCCTTTCCTCAAATCCCCTTGAAACTTCACGCCTCTCACTTTAAAATTATGCCTCTAATTGTTATTGACCCTTTGACTCAGGACAAAAGCTCTTTCCTATTTGTCCTGTCCATGCCCCTCATAATCTGATTCACCTCTATTCAGTACCTCTTGTATCTTCTGTGCTCTAAAGAGAGCATTCCGAGCTTATCCAGCCTCTCCTCACTACTGGAATGCTTCATCCCAGGTAACATCCTGGTGAATCTCCCTCTGTACCTCCTCCAGAGCAATTCCTGTCGTGTGGTGACTAGAAATACACCAGATCTCCAGCCACGGCCTAACCAAAGCTCTGGACAACTCCAACACAACCCCCCACCCACCCCCGTTCCTATAACCTACACCACAACTGATAAAGGCGCTGTGAACTTGAAAGTGAGTCTGTGAAAATTGAAAAGCTGGCAAGCACTTGCCATGTGACTGAGTGCGGGCACAGAGTGTACTGCACAATTTGAAGATGTAACGTTTGAGCTGTAACTCAGCTAATGAATTGTTTTCACAACCATTTGAATTCAACCAATCAGTAAATTATGCTCCAAGATACTAAAACACAATCAAATTTGAATTTTACTGTTTTGATAACATCATCCAATGAGATGATCCGATGTTGTGGAGTACAAAAAGCAGGCATTTTGAACAGTTAGCCCGAGACAAAGAGCACCTACTGCCATTGATAGGCTCCCCACAGACCCGCTCTATCAAAGGTACCTTTCTCACACGAAACATCTTTCATGTGAGCAGCACGGTGGCACAGTGTGGGCGGCACGGGTGGCACAGTGGTTAGCACTGCTGCCTCACAGTGCCAGAGACCCGGGTTCAATTCCCACCTCAGGCGACTGACTGTGTGGAGTTTGCACGTTCTCCCCATATCTGCGTGAGTTTCCACCAGGTGCTCCAGTTTCCTCCCACAGTCCAAAGATGTGCAGGTCAGGTGAATTGGCCATGCTAAATTGCCCGTAGTGTTAGGTAAGGGGTAAATGTAGGGGAATGGGTGGGTTGCGCTTCGGCAGGGCGGTGTGGACTTGTTGGGCCGAAGGGCCTGTTTCCACACTGTAAGTAATCTAAGTAAGTAATCTAAATCTAAGTAATCTTTGCAGCAGAAGACCGAAGATGACCCAGGGGAAATCTACAGACAGAGGAGGTTCGACACCAAGATGACAACTGGTTTTGAAAATTGATTTGTTGTAAATTTAATAGTGCCTTTATGAGATCAGTTTATTGTTATAGAGTGGGAGGTAGGTAAATAATTAAGGCAAAGGAGGCTTACAGTGTAGATAGTTGTTGTTTAATGTTCTCTTTTAGTGGTAAAGAACAAATTTAAACAGTGGAATTTGGGTAGTTTTCTGTCAATCATACTTTAACAGATTATGAGGCAAGGTGAGCTTTTCTGTATGCTTGGTTTATGTTAGTGGAAGGGTTTATCCCATGTCGTAACAGAAAGCAAAAGCCCTGTACGCCTTCTAACCTAACCTCGTAACCTGTTCTGATGCCTTCAAGAATCTGTGGACAATCATCTCAAGATACTTCTGGTCCTCTTGCTATAGACCAGACTAAACCCTCTCAAAATATATGAAGAAGATAGCTGAGACTTTCATTTTGTCTTATTTTAAAGGCAAGTGTCAGGCATTGCCTTCCAGATGCAATTTGATTGGCCAAACTGCTCAATTTTAAGCACATTTTATTTCTACCCTATAGAGTCCATAGGGTCATAGAGATGTACAGCATGGAAACAGACCCTTCGATCCATGCCAACCAGATATCCCAACCCAATCTAGTCTGACTTGCCATCACTTGGCCCATATCCCTCCAAACCCTTCCTACTCATACACCCATCTAAAATAAAAAGAACAGAAAAGATTTAGCATAACTGTAACTCTATCGAAATGCTTAACAAAATAATAGCGATACTAACTACTACAAATTCACTGTTCCAATATAGTAATATCCCATAAACGCAGCCTTGGCATAGACAATTTCAGTAAAACAGATCGTCTCAAATGCAATTCCTGCAGCAGGAAGAGAACCCCAGAATTTAGCTGTAACAGAGAGAGGAACCTGAGCTTCCTCATCCAGCTTCAAGATTCAGCAACTGCTAAAAACTAAAACTAAAAATCCTGGTCCTGTAGGTACCTGACCACACTCATTCAGGCTGCTTCTATTATTCCAACCTTTTAAAGAAAAGCTCCAGGCCTCACAAGCTGGTTACTTTATTAACTTTGAGCAGGCCATTCTCTAGCTCTGTCTGAACCTTTCTTCATTAAAAAAAAACAGGAGAAAATACATCTCTTACAGACATAAAATCATCACACTCTGAGCTTCCTAGTATCCTGGTTATTCATTGGATAACAAAGCATGAATCTTTAGATCAAATAGCAAGATATGGTTCAAGCAGTAGACTCAGTAAAATTGCACATGTACTCTCTGGTGAGAGTGTGAATGCATTTAAAATGAGCTAGAATATAACAACAGTGATACAAATTGACTTGTTTGTCTGTGACTGGAACCGTCACCACAGCTTTAAGCAAACATGATACTTACTGTCTCTCAAGCCTATAACACGACAAGGGGAAGCCATAATTAACAGATAGAGCAATTAGAGAGAGCTCTGTTGATGGAGATGTGTGATATGTAGTGAGTGTCAGGTGTGAATGGCAACCAACTGCTCCCGCAATGCACTGTGTCTGTTCAACATTAAGGAAGGGTTTGAATAGGGAGAAGGTGGCCAATATCCAGATATAAGAATAATGGCAGAGGGAAGAAGGGAAGGATTTCTTCATACACATGCAGTGAGTTACAGTTTGGAATGGACTTTGTAAAAGGTGGACACACTTTAATAGGAACTTTCTAAAGCGATGGATTATTTTATTGTATTTGCAGGATCTAGGCGTTACTGGCTGGGGCAGCTTTTATTGTCCATCCTTGATACCCAGGGGCTAGATAGAGTCTTGTTTTGTTTCAAAAGCATACTTTATTCTTAAGACATCTTTATACATGTGGGTGGCAAGGTAGCATAGTGGTTAGCACTGCTGCCTCACAGCGCCAGAGACCTGGGTTCAATTCCCGCCTCAGGCGACTGTCTATGTGGAGTTTGCACATTCTCCCCGTATCTGCGTGGGTTTCCTCCGGGTGCTCCGGCTTCCTCCCACAGTCCAAAAATGTGCAAGTCAGGTGAATTGGCCATGCTAAATTGCCCATAGTGTTAGGTAAGGGGTAAATGTAGGGGAATGGGTCTGGGTGGGTCGCTCCCCGGAGGGTTGTTGTGGACTTGTTAGGCCGAAGGGCCTGTTTCCACACTGTCAGTCATCTAATCTAACATACATACAAAGCCCCGAAAACAGTTCGATTCTGCATATTGTCATATGGAGAAACAAAGGAATATTAGAGTATGATTCTATCCAGCAAACACATTTCTTACTTGTACAAGACTATATTTGCACACATCTGAGGCACCAGGAGAATCTGATGGCTGAACAGATCCCTATTTAACTTTAGCAGAGAGACGGTGGTCTTTCCCTATTGTGCCTTGGCAACAGCTGCCCAAGCTTCAGTGCGTCCCTCAGCACATAGTCCTGGACCTTGGAATATGGCAGTATGCAACACTCAGTTCAAGGTCAGCTCCTTGCTCTGAAAGACCAGCAGGTTTCGGACGGACCAAAGAGTGTTTTTCCACTGAGTTGATGGTCCTCTGGGTGCAGTCGATTATTGTCTCAATGTGCAGCCTCTTTCTGCCAAAAGACTTTGACAGTCTGCTCAGGGAACCACCCTCCTTTTCCCGCAGGGTCTCGTGGATGCTGTATGCTGACCACATCCTGATGGACTTGCTGTCAAAGGTATTTTGCTTTTCAAATTTCTCCATGAGGGACCGGAAAAAAAAGGAACGGCCCAACCACTTGGAGTGTTCCACAGCAGCGAAGCCAGTCCTAACCTTCGCAATACCAAGGACAGGTAGAACATAGTCATACTTGACGCTTGCATCCTAAGGGCCTACACACAGCTTGATACAGTCACACACGTAGTCCAGACTGGGTAAGGACAGCAGATTTCCTTCCCTAAAGGTGATTAGTGAACCAAATAGGTTAGAGTGAATAGTGAAAGAGGATAAAATTTGTAGGGCAATTTCAAAGCGGGGTGGGGAGTGGGACAATAGGATTATTTTTTTCCAAAGGACTGCCGCAGGCAAAAGTGAGCAGAGTGGCTTCATTTTCTCTTGTACAATTCTGTTTTCATGACTCCAGGCAGTTCTGAAACCGTGACATCTTGTATGTCATGAAAGCCACTGAAACCTAACGTTTGCACTGTGTGTAGGAGTGAGGGAATGTAGTAGTCCAGACTCTGATCTGCATCTCACAGCTCAGTGCTATGACTCACAGCTCACAATGCACACAGCCAGGAATGAGCAGGCTGCATTTGCCGACAAAAGGAGAGGAGGTTTGCATGAAGGAGGACATTGACTGGAGGCGCAATTATGGCTCCTGATTCCCAAGGTTGATATGGCAGTCTGTCACATCACTGAACCATTCAATACAGGCCCAGTGTAGAATCCCTACAGTGCACGAAGCCCCCATCGAGTCTGCACCAACACTCCAAAGAGCATCCCACCCAGACCCACTTAACTCTTCATTAACCGTCTCTCCAGCTTGCACATCACTGGACACAAGGGGCAATTTTGCGCAGCCCACTCACCTCACTTGCACATCTTTGGACTGCGGGACGAAACGGGAACATCAGGAGGAAACCCACGCAGACATGGGGAGAACGTGCAAGCTCCACGCAGGCAGTCACCCGATCAGGTCCATGGTGCTGTGAGGCAGCAGTGCTAACTACTGCACCATCTTGTCATGAGATTATTGATGTGGAGTTTGCCTGAATGTTTTCGGATGATATTAACTTTGGAAGAGTTGTAAACTGTGAAGGGGACAGTGTGAAACTCCAAAAGGGTTTTGACAAGTTGGTGGAAAGGTGGCAAATGAGTGTTAATGCAGAAAAATGTGAGGAAATTTCTTCAGTTGGAAGAACAGTGAAAAATATAAAATAGAGGTACATTTTTAAAGCAGTTGCAGTAGCAAAGGGAGCTGGGTGTGTCTGTGCACAGTTGATTGAAGGGGCAGGATAGCTGGAGAAGGCAGTTAATAAAGCATAGTGTTCTCAGATTTATTAATAGAGCCAGAAAAAAAAAACAATAGCATGCAGGTGATGTTGATCTTCACTTTTGATTAACAAAAATGAGGAACTTGAGTGATGCTGGTAAATTGAAGTTGAAGAAGGCTGAGAAGAGATTGGATAGAGGTTTTTAAAAATCATGAGCAGGCTGGACGGAGTGGAGAGAGAGAGAAGCCGTTCCCACTCCCAACAAGAACAAGAAGGCAGAAAAACAGAAATTGCTGGAAAATCTCAGCAGGTCTGGCAGCATCTGTGAAGAGATTTAATGCGATGTGCAAAAGAAACGATGGTGATGTGAGAAAAAAGGTTTTTCACAGCAAGTGGTTCGAGTCTGGAATACTCTGCCTGGAAATATGATGGAGGCAGGATCAACTGAGGTATTCAAGAGATGCACTGGAGAGTTCTTTGGATAGAAATGGTGTCAGTGAAATGGGGATATTCGCTCTAGGTAATAGAATCAGTGCTGGCAGAATGGGCTGAATAGCCTCCTTCTGCACTGTAACAATTCTGTGATTCTACTTACGATCTGGGGTCTGGGGGTAAACTGCTTTCATTGTTACTTAGTACTATGCTGCTCACCGAGTTACATTGGCCCTCAGATCGCCCCCCAGCGATTTATAAGTTCTCCCCCACATGTTCGAACCACTCCATCATCTCACTCCTGCACGTCCTAGCAACCCACCGAGATTTCTGCACACCTCCAATCTTGGACTCTTACAGAGTTGATGGTTCAGTGTTGGGTGACATTTAGACTCTCGTTTTTCTTGGATTCTTTCATGGGATCTGGTCACCCTATCCTTGAACTGAGTGGCTTACTACAGCCGTTTCAGAGGGCAGTGCAGAGATAACCACACTGCTGTGGGTCTGGAGTCACATGTAGGCCAGACCAGGTACGGGGGGCAGTTCCTGTCCCTAAAGGGGAGTGGCGAACCAGGTGGGTTTTTATGGGCACCATCACTGAGACTCACTTTCAATTCCAGATTTATTAACTGAATTTAATTTCCAACCTTGGGCCATGGTGGGATTTGAACACATGTCTTAGAGCATTAGCCAGGCTATGTCGAATACCTGTTGAGCGCCTGCAGCATTATCTCCCACCCTACAGTTATGTTCTTTGAGGTGACAGCTTGAGTGAAGTGTTTCTCTGTAGAAAATGGTGTTAGCTAAATGCAGGTTTTTTCCCCCTTATTGGTCGCCTCATCGAGAAAACGCACAATCTGAAGAGAGAGTCCGATCCACTAAAAGTGGACTCCAGATCCACGTGCTGCAGGAACAGGATTGAGGGATGCCCAGCCATCTCGGTGACATTCAGATTGCACCTTTCTGAATCAGAGCAAACACTCTGTTAAAAGCACTGAATGGAGCTGAATTGCGGATTGGAGTCACCAGGATATCTACTGGCTCCGTGGAACATGGGAGCCAGATGTGAAACTGTACATTGCCCTGAGCCCGATCAAGATTGCAGGGGTCTGTTAAGGTGGGAGCATACTACTCCCAAAATGCAGTGATTCAGATCGCTGCATTTCATCACATGTACAATTGTTTGCGTGCACACAGTTCTCTATATACTGACCAGCAACTTCACTGTCTCTGTCCAAAACTTCCATTTTAATCTGAGGAGCAAGTTTCTTTAACACAGAATGATTCGTATGTGGAATGAAGTGCCAGAGGAGGTGGTGAATGAGAGGACAATTATAACATTTAAGAGACATTTGGATAATTTCTTGCAGAGGAAGAGTTAGGAAGGATCTGGACCAAATGGAGGCAGGTAGGTGGGGCTAGTTTGGTTTGCATGATGGCCTGGACTGGTTGGAGTGAAGGGTCTGTTTCCATGCTTTATGATTCTATCGTCGGTCACGGGTTGGGAGTGTGGCTGACGAGGCCAACAAGTAGCATTTTTTGCCCATCCAAAATTTAGCTGAAGGGGACAAAGATCCTCTGAGACCGTGAGTGGGGTGTGGGGAATGGGGGTAGAGTGGCTGTGATCATCCCTCCCCTACCAAGCCCAGGTAAGGACTCCTAGGCTCAGTTTTACAGACCTTGGTCATGGTCAGATCCAATCAATGGTTCAGTGGGTGATGGGGATGCGCTTGAAACTCAAGGGGCAGTACAAGGCAGAGAAGGATCCTTCAGGAAGCAGGACTTGTGTCACTGTTATGATCCACCTTCAGAGAGGCATGGCAGCTCAGTGGTTAGCACTGCTGCCTCACAACGCTGGTGCGTCTGATTTGACTCCAGCCTTGGGCGGCTGTCTGTGTGGACTTTACACATTCTCCCATATCTCCCATAGGTTTCCTCCAGACGCTTCAGTTTCCTCCCACAGTCCAAAGATATGCAGGTTAGGTGGATTGGCCATGGGAAATTGCCCATTGTGTCCAAGGAAGAGTAGGTTAGATGGATTAACCAAGGTAAATATGGGGTTAGGGAGATGGGGTGAGGGCTGGGGGGGGGGGGGCTGGGTGGGATGCTCTTCAGAACGTAGAGGACCTGAGGGGCCTCTTTCGTTTATCGGGATTCTATGATTAAGTGCGCTTAAGGGAGACAATGGGAAACAACCTCATGTAGCTTTTACCGAGTCATATTGATTGTTGAATGGAAATGGCAGATTCTGAAGAGGACAGGGCAAGAACACAAAGAGGGAGAGACATGAGCAATAGACTGCTCCCTCAGGGTAGATCAGCTCTACCTAATTGCCTTTGAGGTTCCATTTCAGTAGCGCCTTTCATGACCCCAGGCTGTGCCAGTGCACTTTGCAGTTGGTGAAGCACTTTCGAAGTGTTGTCACTGATGTAACAAAGAATGTGGAAGGTAACTTGCACACAGCTAGGTCCTATAGACAGCAATGTGATCACCATCAGACTACTTGTTTTAATGTGGGTGACTTAGCGGGAAACATATTGGTTCCAAGGCACAGGGAGAGACACTCCTGTTCTTTTTTTTTTGCCTCAGTGTGGCACATAAATGGTGGGTTGTGTCCCATGGTCAATATATCAGCCTTTGCCCAGTCACGTTCATAATTTTCCTGATGAAGGGCTTTTGTCTGAGACTTCAATTTTCCTGCTACTCGGATGCTGCCTGCTTTTCCAGCACAATAGACGTTAATCTCCAGCATCTGCAGTTTTAACTTTCACCTATGTTCATAATATCACCATTGTATATAACATGAGGATATAAAGGTCTCATACTCCATTTTACCATAGGATCACTTGAAGCATGACATGCCACTAAAAGGATATCTTTCTGCTGGAAACAAATAGCATAGTGTCAGCCCAAATACTTATGTGCCTGTGAATGTAAAGCTTTGCACAATATTTAGCTATAATAAAATGGTTGTTGGATTCTCCAATATCACATTACTCCTGCCTAGTTAACAATAAGCATTGCCCGTACCAAGTAACCCTACTGGAGCCAAAATCACATCAGTGAAGGCAGTTGATCCTCCGTTCACTGCCTCAGCTAGAATAAAGCACTTCCAGCATGCAGCACTCCCATGCTAAGTGTGTGGGAGCATAGGACACAGTAGGCCATTTGCCCCTTTGAATTTACTCCACCATTCATGCCTGATCTGATTATATTATTCATGTTAGCAGTTACGCAAATGAGACTTCTGCTCTCATCTTCCATTCTTCCTTTGTGCAATCTTTTCTCACTTCTCTTTAAATGATGCTCCTACTTTGACACTCAATCAAATGCAAATATATGAATCAGAACAAGGCAACATTGCATCTCATGCCTGCCCTGTTATTCAATAAAAGCATGGCTGCTCTCTGATTATTCCACATTCATGCCTACCTCTGTTAACCTTTCATTCACCCCTCACCCTTGTTCCTCGAACATTTATCAACCTCTGCTTTCAAAATATTTAAGAATTTTGCTTCTGCTGTTGCTTGAAGAAGCGAGTTCTAAAGATACAAAAGCCTTTGTAAGAAAGAATCTTCTCCTCATCTCTGTTGTAAGTGTGTGACTTCTTATTTTGAAACTGTGACCCCAGTAGTTTTTTTCCTACAAGAGATAACACCCTCTCCATCTCAATCCTGTCAAGACCCACCAGGATCTTGTAAAACAACCCATGTTCCTACACATTAAGCGAACTCCTTTCTTCAATCTTTCGATGCACTGACTAATCGTTTTGCAATTCAGTGAAAACAATCTTTCAGTATTTGCCCTCTCAAAATCTTCCAGAGCTTTGAAAACCTCAAATTATTGCCTCTTTAAATTTGAAAACCATTTCTCATGATGGGCACACTGCTCCTTTTCCATGTTCATCGTATTGATTGGATGGGTATTCAGAACTGCATTGTTGAAACAATTTAGGGTTGAGGCATAGGGGTCATGATGAGGTCTTAATGACCACGATGTTTGACAACTTTATATCTCAAGAATCAGTGAAACTTCTTGCTAGTAATATGCACAAATGCTCGCTTAACTTTTAAGTTGCCCGTTGTGAATTCTATGTTTGATTTACCCCAGAACAGTGTAGAGTTGTGACTACTTTCACCATGTGCAACAGGTATATTCTGCAATCAGTGTCAAAGAGCGTGGTGCTGGAAAAGCACAGCCGGTCAGGCAGCATCCGAGGAGCAGGAGAATCGACATTTTGAGCATAAGCTCTTCATCAGGAATGAACCTAATGAAGAGCTTATGCTCGAAACATCGACTCTCCTGCTCCTCAGATGCTGCCTGACTGGCTGTGCTTTTCCAGCACCACACTCTGACTCCGATCTCCAGCATCTGCAGACCTCACTTTCTCCATATTCTGCAATCACACAATCCCTACAAGTGCAGAAGCAAGCCATTCAACCCATCAAGTCAACACTGACCAAAGAGCATCCCCTTACCTTATCTCTGAAACCCCACACTTCCCATGGCTAACCCACCTGGTCTGCAGAGTCCTGGACACCGGGCAATTTAGTATCGGCAATCCACCTAACCTGCACATCGCTGGACTATTGAATGAAACAGGAGCACTGGGAGTATCTTCTGAATGCTTGCCCTGATTGCTTGCCTTCAGTTGGGGCCAGCTCCGTGGCTCAGTGGCCAGTGTTGCTACCTCACAGCACCACGGACCCGGGTTCGATTCCAGCCTCAAGCGACTGTCTGTGTGGAGTTTGCACATTCTCCCCGTGTCTGCGTGGGTTTCCTCCAGGTGCTCCAGTTTCCTCCCACAATCCAAAAAATGTGCAGGTTAAGTGGCTTGGTCATGGGAAATGCAGGATTACAGAGATAGGGCAGGTTCGGGTGGGATGCCCTTCAAAGGGTCAGTGTGAACTTGATGGGCCAAATGGCCTGCTTCCACACCGTGGGGTGCTGAAGTGTCAGGCAATTGGAAACTCAGGGCCTTTTTTTGTGGGCAGAATGTAGATGTTCTACAAAATTCTCACCCAGTCGACAGTTCATTTCCCCAATGTAGAGAAGACTATATTGTGAGCAGCAATTGCAGCAGACGAGATAGTGAGAAGTGCAGGTAAAGTGCTGCTTCCCCTGGAAGGTATGTTTTGGCGTTTGGATACTGAGGAGGGAGGAAGTAAACGGACAGATGTTTTACCTTCGGTGGTTTCAGCAGAAGGTGCCGTGGAGCTGTGGGGGGAAAAAGGGGGGGTATTGGGAATAAAGGAAGCGTGGATCAGTCCCTGTAGAAGACGGACAGGTGAGGGGAGGGGAATATGTTTGGGGTATTCTGAAAGTAGACAGGATTGACGTTTGCAAGGAGGAGGCGTTTGCAATTTTGGAAAGTGTAAAAATAGATAGGTCCCCTGGATTGGATGGGATTTATCCCAGGATTCTCTGGGAAGCTAGGGAGGAGATAGCAGGGCCTTTTGCTTTGATCTTTATGTCATCATTGTCTACAGGAATAGTGCCAGAAGACTGCAGGATTACAAATGTCCCCTTAATCAAGAAAGGGAGTAGAGACAGCCCTGGTAATTATAGACCAGCGAGCCTTACTTTTGTTGTGGGTAAAGTGTTGGAAAAGGTTAGAAGAGATACGATTTATAATCATCTAGTGAGGAATAAGTTGGTTAGGGATAGTCAGTACAGTTTTGTGAAGGGTAGGTTGTGTCTCACAAACCTTATTGAGTTCTTTGAGAAGGTGACCAAACAGGTGGATGAGGGTAAATCGGTTGATGTGGATTTCAGTAAGGCATTTGATAAGGTTCCCCACAGTAGGCTATTGGAGAAAATATGGATACATGGGATTGAGGATGATTTAGCGGTTTGGATCAGAAATCGGCTTGCTGAAATAAGACAGAGGGTGGTGGTTGAAGAGAAATGTTCATCCTGGAGTTCAGTTATTAGTGGGCATCTGTTTTACCACAGGGATCTGTTTTGGGTTCACTGCTGTTTGTCAATTTTATAAATGACCTAGATGAGGGCATAGAAGGATATATTAGTAAATTTACGGATGATGCTAAAGTTGGTGTAGTTGTGGATAATGCCGAAGAAGGTTGCAAGTTACAGAGGGACATAGATAAGCTGCAAAGCTGGGCTGAGAGGTGGCAAATGAAGTTTAATGCAGAAAAGTGTGAGGTGATTCACTTTGGAAGGAGCAACAGGAATAAAAAGTACTGAGCTAATGGTAAGATTCTTGATAGTGTAGATGAGCAGAGAATTCTCGGTGTCCTTGTACATAGATCCATGAAAGTTGCCACCCAGGTTGATAGGGTTGTTAAGAAGGCATCTGGTGTGTTAGCTTTTTATTGGCGGAGAGATTGAGTTTCGAAGCCACGAGGTCATGCTGCAGCTGTACAAAACTCTGGTGCAGCTGCACTTAGAGTATTGCGTACAGTTCTGGTCACCGCATTATAGGAAGGATGTAGAAGCTTTGGAAAAGGTTCAGAGGAGATTTACTAGGATGTTGCCTAGTATGGAGGGAAGGTCTAGTGAGAAAAGGCTGAAGGACTTGAGGCTGTTTTCATTAGAGAGCAGAAGGTTAAAAGGTAACTTAATTGAGCCATATAAGATAATCAGAGGATTAGATCGGTTGGACAGTGAGAGCCTTTTTTCTCAGATGGTGATGGCTAGCACAAGGGGGCAATGCTTTAAACTGAGGGGTGATAGATATAGGATAGATGACAGAGGTAGTTTCTTTACTCAGAGAGTCGTAGTGGTCTGAAACTAACTGCCAACAACAGTCATAGAACTCTACGGGCATTGAAATAGTCTTTGGATAAACATATTAATTCCTCAGTTCGTTGCAACATTAAGGGCCAAAAGGCTTGTACTGTGCTGTAATGTTCTACATTCTATATTCTATGTACGTGTCTGGTGGTGGCATCTTGCTGGCAGAAATGGGGGCTGGTGATTTTCTGGATGTGGATGCTGGTGGGATGATAGGTAAGGACAAGGGGAACCCTATAGCTGTTGTGGGAGGGAAGAGTGGGGGAGTGGGCAAAAGTGTGGGAGATGGGTCGGACCTGGATGAGGGTCTTTTCGACAACGGTGCTGGGGAAATCATTGGTTGAGGAAGAAGGTGGTCATTTTAGAGGCGCCCTCGACGAAGTTGGTCTCGTCAGAACATATGTGACGAAGATGGAGGAATTGGGAGAATGGAATAGAGTCTTTACAGGAAGCAGGGTGTAATGATGTATAGTCCAGGTAGATGTGGCAGTCAGTGTCAGTAATTTCCCATCCTTATTCAGTCTGGCCTACATGTGACTGTAGTCCCACAGCAATATGGTTAAGAGGGAGACCTCAGGATTCAGGTTGATAATCCTTTGGAGTTTGAACTACATGTAGATAGGGTGGTTATGAACGCGTTTAGCAAACATGCCTTCATTGCTCAGAACTTTGAGTATAGGAGTTGGGACATTATGCTAAGGTTGTGCAGCACATTGGTGAGGATTCTTCTAGTGTACTGTGTCCAGTTCTGCCCTCTCTGTTATAGGAAGGACATTATTAAGCTGGAGAGGGTTCAGAAAAGATTTACCAGGATGTTGCTGTGAAAAGTTTGAGTCATAAGGAGAGGCTGGATAGGCTGGGACTTTTTTCACTGGAGCGTAGGAGGTTGAGGTTTATAAAATCATGAGGGGTGAATATCAGGTGTCTTTTCCCTCGGGTGGAGGAGAGAGAGATTTAATAAAGGCATGACTAACCATTTTATAACACAGAGAGTGGTCGTGCGTGAATGAACTTCAGATGAAGTGGTGGATGTGGGTACAGTTACAACACTTAAAAGGTAATTAGAGAAGCTCATGAATAAAAAATGTTGGAGGGATATGGGCACAAGGGTAGGACTCGTTTAGTTTGGAATTATACGGTTGAAGGGCCTGTTTCTGTGCTGCATGACTCTTGACTCTATAGCTCTAAGTGCCTCCCAGGACAATTAGGGATGTGTCCACAATGCCCTCACCCCATAAACAAATAAAGAAAAATCATAGGAATGAGATTTCCTGTGAGCAGCTCCTCAATTCTAGTCACGGAACAACTTTCTACAATTGGTCACCACATTAGAATTGAATTTCCTGGAGGAGTTTAGGGGGTTTTCAGGGACAAATGCACTTGCCACGCCCTTGTGTAATCTAAAGACTGTTTCTATGTAACTGAAACCCCTAACTAAAACCTGGTGCAATTCGCAGAATAAAAACAGAGAATGCTGGAGAAACTCAGAAGGTCTGGCAGCATCCATTTCGTGACACTTCTTCAAAATTTAAGCAGGCTGAAAAAAGATAGTTTTCATGCTGTTGACAGTGGGGCCAGAGGAGGAAGTGGAACAAATGGTGAGGGGGCGCAGAGTAAAAGGCAAAATGACTGACAATGGTGGGAAAGGAGTGATGAAGATGTAAAATGGGTGTTAATAGACGTAGAGGAATAAACCGGATGTTAATGAAGGTGAACAAAGGAGAGAATGGGTATGCTTTGCTGAATGCAAAATCAACACGGCACTAACAACTCTCAGTCAGGTGGTGGGTGGGAGTAATGTTAGAAAAATGGTAGATTCAGAGCTCAAGTTCTGAAGTTGTAGAATTCAATATTGATTCCTAGTGGCCAAATGTCTGCACTGTCACGTTTATCCTGAAGGGTGTTTCAAAAGCACAGAATGGCTAAAGCTTTTTTGGCCCATTGTATTGGTGCTAGCTCTCCCAAGGGACAATTTACACTGTGCCACCTTTTGGTGGTTTGGTCATACTAAAGTGTCCATCATGTCCGGGGATGTGTAGGCTAGGTGGGTTCGCCATGGGAAATGCAGGGTTACAGGGATAGTGTAGAGGGTCGATCTGGGAGAAATGTTCTTCAGAGAGTCGCTGTAAACTCGATGGGCCAAATGGCCTGCTTCCACACTGTGGCAATTCTATGATTCTCCCACAGCTCTGCATATTCTTCCAATTATGATGACAACCCAATGTCCTCTTTAAACGCTTCAACTAAACCTGTCTCCACCACAGTCTTAAACATCACATTCTAGATCAGAACCACTCACTACATACAAATAATTTACCTTGTATCGGCATTACCTCTTTTACAAACTTCCTTCAATCCATGCCTTCCTGTTCTTACCCCTTACAGCAATGGGAACAAATTATTCCGTATAACAGCTCTGATTTAGCGGGGGGTTTGGAGGAGAATAATTGTTTGGATAGTTAAGCTGAGACAGCACCGTAAGGTCAGAATACAGAGCTGTTAATTGCAAGGCAGGATTGTGTCATTTGGACTGACAGCCGAACAGTACTTTATCCACAGCAGTTTCACATAACCACTGTTGCAATCAAAACAGTCTTGACCCCTGTGCTGAGATGTTACTCTGCAAGATTGTCATCGCAATATCTGTCGAGAGTTTTCACAATGCCTCTATACAGCCTTTCAAAGCAGAAGGGGAAGTGAAATATTAAACCCATTTAAATTTATTTCAGTGAAGGGCACTTTTCACTATATCAAATGTTTAAAGGGAAAAAATAAAGAGAGGGATTGTTGTGCACTTCATTGCACTCCACTGAGTTCTTGTTAAATGAATGATTCTGTTAAGTGAACACCAATTGATAACCCAAACCCATTTCCTAGCTGCACCTGATAGTTTCATTCTGGTTAAAGTCAATCAGCTTGAGTCACAACTGAATGCAAAGGGCAAAAACAACTATCTCATGATGTGGCTTAGTTCACCTCTGCACTCCCTTTATCAAGTTTTAAGCATTCCAGTTGACCTTATCCCTTGTGGAGTCTTATTCACAGTGAATTACAAATTGATGCCTTTTCTGACATTAAGACGTCACAAAAAGTGTTGCAGCCAGTGAGCCAAGGTACCTACGAAATGCCATCTCTTTTTGGAATGTAAGACTGCTCTATGTTACGACAAACAGCAATGAGTTAAGTTTCTAGACAAATCTTCCCAAATTATTCCCATGGCAACTTAAGGTTTGCCACCAGCAGGAATTCCTTGCCTTCTGAGACAATTCTTATGATACTTCATGTAAGAAACCAGGTGAGGACACTGTGGTATTGAAAGATCCAACACAGATTTGTTTACAGTTCACTAATATCTACAAATATTGCATTCACAGACACATAAGTGCCTGGGTTAGGATTAGGCTATTCTATTCAAAAGAGCAGCATGCTTACAGTAGTGTGTCATGCTTTAAGTGATGCCACTTAAGATGGAGTCTGAGATGTAAACTGTTCTCTCTTCACAGGTCCTGCTAAGTATTTTTTAATTCATTCATAGGATGGCAGCGTTGCTGGCTAGCCCAGCATTCATTGCTCATTCCTAATTGACCAGAGAATGGTTTAAGAGTCAAACACATTGCTCTGGGTCTAGAGCCACATGTAGGTCAGACCAGGTAAGGATGGCAGTTTCCTTCCCTAAAGGGCATTAGTGAACCAGATAGGCTTTTCCTGTCAATTAACAACGGATTCATGGTTGTCATGAGACTCTTAATTCCAGATTTTATTATGTAGCAATCTCTGTTTGGGTTAGTTTCAGGTCTCCAGCATTTATGCTTTACCTCATTGGAAGAACGAGAGATGGATTGGGCTGCAGTAGGGGTTATCATTGCTGTTGCTGGGGTGTAATGAAGATGCAAATAAGGAACAGATATACCAGCAAGTCCAAGGCTTGCAGCAAACCTCCAGCAGCCTCAACATGAAGAGGTTGTAGCTGAAGGAAAGCACAAGAGGTGCAGCAGGACCAGAGTCTATCTTCCTCAATGCCATTTCATCCAGATGACCAAGGTACAGTTTCACTGGCGAGACGCTGTCACAAAACTTTACCAATTCCTGAGGCACGATGACAGGAAGGAGTGGGTGGCCATCCTATTCCAGTGGCTGATCGATGCATTGAACTTCCATCTGACTGTTTCCTTCCAAGGGACTTGAGTGTGATCACCACCCCATAAACACGTCAAAGCTGTTACTGATGCCATATATCCATGACGAAGGATAATATTTAACAGTAGGCTGCAGAATATTACCTTTCAAGGCGAGAGGAATCAGTTCCATTTCCCTGTGATGACTGTGGGATCATGTTTTGTGGCCCACTGAGAAGGTCATCCTCCCAGAGGTGACTGTCTTCAATCTGCAGTGACGTGGTCGAGATTATTTGTGACCAGCATTTGCACACCGCACAGTTGGAAACTGACTGTGTTCCACCTGCATGATGCTATGATTACAGAGGACTTCACCCTCTACCCTGGAAGTGTCTGATTGATGTGATTGCTCCCTGAATGGACTCCCATCAATCCGAAATAAAGCTTGTGTGTTGAAACAAGAAAACAAACGCTGCGTCTGCCCTACCCGGGTGTGATCACAGGTATTTTCAATCTGCATGGAGTCGAGAGAAAATGGCAGGGAATGGGGACACACTTGGCACCATGTGACACATGCTCAGCTTGATAATGAAGACCTCCTTATGTCCCTTTAACTTGACACTCCCCGGACAGCCTATCACTATTCATCCCCCACACACCACCAAGAGTGATGACTGCTAACCCCCTAAGCCCCGTCCCTTCAGTGCAGCCCTATCCATCGTTATATTCCACACACTCCCATTCTCCCAAACAGGCCACACTGCTGGTGAATGCCAATAGTTCCTAGTTCTGCAGTATCCCACACATCTTGCTTTCATATGGCCAAATTCCCACTTCTATTCCCTTCTATATCCCAATTCCAGCATTGAGTTCCTACATTTCTCTGGCACAGTAGTAACCCCCAATGCCCTGATGACCACAGACCCTTCCCCCTGAACTGACTGTCTGACTGACCTGGATTGATGAATGACTAGACACCTGACTGTTCCCTGTGCAGCTCTCCGACTGGTACTCTGCACTCCCAAGGACTGGTGGCATTTGATGGGAAAGACACACCTCTTCCCACTTCCTGGACTGTAGTGAGTTGGAGCCCCTTATCCTGACTGCCCCGCGCAGATGACTGACCGTGTCTAATCCCCTGGACAGTAAATAGAGACTGACCTTGACTGATAGTACTGGGACATTCTGACCGATGGCTGTCCCCCTTTGCTTGACTGAGAGCTAATCCCTGTCAACATTGATGTTTGATTGATACCGCATGAGAGACTGACACAAGCTGAGAGTGTGAGATTGATCTAACACAGTGCCATATAAGTTAACATATCCATCGCTTCATTGACAACCATGATGAATTACCTGGCTTTGTGTCTGCACTAATCAAAACAGCAAGACAGAAGGAGCAGCTGAGGGGGAATGGCACTAAAAGCTAAGGCAAGGCAGAGATACTGTGAACAATGAAGCAACCTGGTCCAATCCATGAGCTGAGTGCCTGGCTCTGTGTGTAAAGTATCGCTGCAGCAGCATTGCAAAGAACGGTGTCCATGTTCTCCATTGCAGACCAGAAGCACATACTGTAAGTGAAGGGTATTGGAACATGAGAGTGAGTGAGCGTGAGTGAGTGCGTGTGTCTACATGTGTCTACATGTGTGTATGTCAAGAGAGTTGGAGTATAAGAGTAGGGAAGTCTTGCTGCATCTTTCCAAAGTGCTGGTGAGACCAGATCTGGAGTACTGTGAGTAGTTTTGGTCCTCTTATTTAAGGAAAGATCTCATTTCATTCGAGGCAGTTCAGAAAAGGTTCACTGGAATGATTCCCAACATGAAGGGAGAGTGTGTATGTGAGAGAGAGAAAGACAGAGAGACAGAGAGAGTGAATGAGCTGTATGTGTCTCCATGTGAGTGAGTGTATGTGTTGGGCATGTGTGCCTATGAGAGTGAGTGAGCGTGAGTGAGTGCGAGTGTCTACATGTGTGTATGTCTGTGCGTCTCTATGTGAATGAGTGTTTGTGTGTGTGTGAGTGTATTTTTTTGCCTGTGTGGCTCTAACACTGACATTGCTTTGTGATTTTTTTCTGACGCTGAAGAAATTTTTTGACAGTGACTCAATTAATTTAACATTTGAACACATTACATCATCACAACAGAGGAGCAGATTTCTGGCAATTGACTGGCCGATGTGTTGCAATATAAACTCTACATCCACTTGATCCAATGTGCCATACCCCATTGATTACAAGATAATTAAGGAGGAGGAAGGATATGCTAATGATCCCAATTCATTGCACTTATAAACTAAGACATAAAGGCAAGAACTGCGGTGTTGATATCCAGTGAATTGGTGAAAGAAACCTTCACCAAATTAAAGACAGGACAGCTCTCAAAGTCATCACTTCAGAACTTTTGCAAGGTGCTAATGCCTAAAATAGTCTGTGATGGTAGGACTGAGGTATGAAGATTGACTAGATTAGTTAGGAACTTGAAGAATGGGGGAGGGATGTTACAGAACTGGGGGTTAGATTCTAAGGATAGGGGGTAGGCCATTTAGGACTGAGATGAGAAGAAATTTCTTCACCCAGAGATCCAACCCTCCAACTCAGCACCACCCTCTCGAACTGTCCTACCTGTCTATCTTCCTTCCTACTATCTGCTCCATCCTCCCCACCACCCGAACACCATCATCGAGCACCTGCATCTACCTATCAGCTTCCCAGCTCCATTCCCCCCAGCCCCAAACCCCCCTCTTTTGGATCTCTCAGCCCCCTTCAAACTCCCCTCCCCCACCACACATTCTAGATGAAGGGCTTATGCCTGAAACGTTGATTCTCCTGCTCCTTGGATGCTGCCTGACCTGCTGTGCCTTTCCAGTGTCATACTTTTCAGCTCTGATCTCCAGCTGCAATCCTCACTTTCTCTTAATCACCACAGGTAGGGAGCTGAATGATCCCAAGACAGCGGGCACTGCCACATTACTCAGGCACAGGAGGAGGCCATTCAGCATCTCAAGCCAGTTCTGCCACTCAACAGGATCAAGACACAGTTTTTACCTTCACTCCATTCACCCAACTCAGTTCTTTCAAGTTAACAGGAAAAGTTATCAGGGTTCATTTTGAAATTGTCCAGAGTTGACAGCTTTCTGACAGAGAGGGTTCCCAACTTCCACACCCCATTCTGCGGAGAAAGTGCTTTCTGCCAAAACCCCTGAAGAGCCTGTGCTAATTTTAAGTTCACTTTGATTGTCCACACCAGAGGAAACACCTTTGATACTTTAAAATCCCAGTAGTTTTCTAAAACACTTCAGTTATACAACCGAACACTAAATTGAACCAAGTGTTTGCCTCAACTGAATAATCAGTGCTAACAGCTCTTGTTCCAGTCTTTAGATGTCCCAAGTAAGATGACCTCAATAATCCTAGAGCCACTTGGCCACATAGACAGTCAGGTCTGTGGTTCTGCAATATTGAATTTAATGTCAGTGGTCTTGGAATCTTGCCAGAGTAATCACAAGGACATTTGATAAGATTCCCCATGGCAGACTGAAGGAGAAAGTGAAGTCGCATGGGGTCCAGGGTGTACTAGCCAGATGGATAGAGAACTGGCTGGGCAGCAGGAGAGAGTAGTAGTGGAAGGGCGTTTCTCAAAATGGAGAATTGTGACCAGTGGTGTTCCACAGGAATCCATGATGGGACCATTGTTGTTTGTGATATAGATAAATGGTTTGGAGGAAGGTATAGGTGGTCTGATTAGCAAGTTTGCAGATGACACTAAGATTGGTGGAGTAGCAGATAATGAAGGGAACTGTCAGCCAATGCAGCAGAATATAGATAGATTGGAGAATTGAGCAGAGAAATGGCAGATGGAGTTCAATCCAAGCAAATACGAGGTGATGCATTTTGGAAGATCCAATTCAAGAATGAATGTCATAGTAAATGGAAAATGTCTGGGGAAAATTGATGTACAGAGAGATCTGGGTGTTCAGGTCCATTGTATCCTGAAGGTGGCAATGCAGGTCGATTGAGTGATTAAGAAGGCATACGGCATGCTTTCCTTCTTTGGATAGGGTATTGAGTACAAGAGTTGGCAGGTCATATTACAGCTGTATAGAACTTTGGTTCGGCCACATTTGGAATACTGCGTACAGTTGTGGTCTCCCCATTACCAAAAGGATGCGGATGCTTTGCATAGGGTACAGGGGAGGTTCACTAGGATGCTGCCTGGTATGGAGGGTGCTAGCTATTAAGAGAAGTTGAATATATTAGGATTATCTTCATTAGAAAGATGGAGGTTGAGGGGGGATCTGATTGAGGTCTACAAAATCGTGAGAGGTATAGACAGGGTGGATAGCAAGAAGCTCTTTCCCAGAGTGGGGGACTCAATTACTAGGGGTTAAGAATTCAAGGTGAAGGGGGGGAAAGTTTAGGGGAGATATACGTGGAAAGTTCTTTATCCAGAGGGAATTGGGTGCCTGGAATGCGTTGCCAGTGGAGGTGTTAGAAGCAGGCGCAATAGTGTATTTTAAGATGTATCTAGACAGATACATGAATGGGCAGGGAGCAGAGGGATACAAATCGTTAGAAAATAGGCAACAGGTTTAGATAGAGGATCTGGATCAGTGCAGGCTTGGAGGGCCAAAAGGACTGTTCCTGTGCTGTAATTTTTCTTTGTTCTTTGTTCTTTTGATATTATAATGCTCGAACTACCTTCTCAGTGGGGCCGATGGTGATATCATGGTAATTATTCATTCATGGGATGAGGGCATTGCTGGCTGAACCAGCATTTATTACTCATCCCTAATTGCCCACTGTCAGTTAAGAGTCGACCACATTGCTGTGATTCTGGAGTCATATGTAGGCCAGACCAGGTAAGGACAGCAGTTTCCTTCCCCTAAAGGAAATGAGCAAGCTAAATGGGCTTTTTAGGTTGTTGAAAAGATGCAGAGAAGAATTATCAAAGCAGGTCCAGCCTTGGAAAGACTTCAAACTTCAGTCTGAGAATGAAGAGGAACCTCTGAACCCAATGGAAAGCCAAAAGAGCAGCAGAGCTGTCCATGCTACTTCACACACATGAAACGTGGACTGGGTACCAGTGTCCTGACAAGAAGTTTGAAGAAAGCTCAGAAGGCAGGAGAAAATGCCAGACACTGAGGCATGTCATGACCATCCCAAGACACATTTTAATCAAGCGACTCCTCAACTCTTCTTAACTCCAGCGGAAAGCCCCGTCTGTCCAAACTTTTCTCAAAAAAGCAACCGCCTCATTTCACATATCAATTAGTCAACCTCCTCTGAACTACAGCTAAATGCATTAATGTCCTTCCTTACGTAAGGAGTCTGAAACTGTGCACAGTAATAGAGGTGTACTCTCCCCTGTTTAGCTGAGGCATAACATCTGAAGATCTGACACTTAACATCTCAAAGTTAACATTTTGAGTCTGGTCAGCCTTCCTCAGTCAAACAGGGGGCAGCACGGTGGCCCAGTGGTTAACACTACTGCCTCACAGTACCAGGGACCTGGATTCGATTCCCACTTTGGGCAACTGCCTGTGTGAGGTTTGCACATTCTCCCTGTGTCTGTAGGGGTTTCTGCCCAGAAATGTGCAGGTCAGGTTTCCTAACACTTGTCCATAGTGTTAGGTGCATTAGTCAGGGGTAAGTATAGGGTTGGGGAATGGGTCTGGGTGGGTTACTCTTTGTTCAGGTTGGTGTGGACTTGTTGGTCCAAAGGGCCTGTTTTCATACTGCAGGAAATCGAATCTCTTACCAACGTGATATGCTGCAAGGTCACACTGGAGGTTTCCCTTCAGAGTTGCAATATCAACTTTGGGTCCTCAGAGAATGTCACCAAGTATTGCCGCATCTGGTGCAACGAAATGATAAAAATTAACAGCATGGTGCCCTTTGGAGCTTCCACCAGAAACAGAAGAGAAGAAGGAGAGGAAATCTAAACACAGCAACTCACCTAACCCTCATTCATCTGTGGTATTCAGTGTTGTTTGCGACAAAACACTCCCAGTTCAAATTTCCTAAAGAAGCGCAGAATCTGAAAAGCACAGATGGAGACCATTCAGCCCATTGAGTCCTTACTGACTCTTCCAAAAGGGCCATTTGCTGGCCCTTTTCCCATGGTGTCACATTATCTCTCTCCTGCAATTACCTAATTGCCTTCTCAAAGCTGTTATTAAGTCTGCTTCCTTCAGGCAGCACATTTCAAATTCTAAGCACTCACTTTATATCAGAAAGTGTGTTTCCTCATGTCATTCCAGGCCCTCCTGTCAATCACCATCAGTCTGTGGCTCCTGGTTATCAACCCTTCAACCATTGGAAACAGTTTCTCTTTATTTACTCTGTCTAAAGGCGTCGTGATTTTAAACACTTCTACCTTCCCTGCACACACGTCCAATCTCTCCTCTCATTGTCAAATAATTTGCTGTTTGCGCCATCTCCTATAACTCAATCATCAGCGGTCCCTCAAGACTTCCTTCGATCTTCCCTGCGATCTGGAGAGTTTATAAAATCAACCCCGAGCCACGTGATGCCTAATCATTACCCCTTCCCCTTCATACCCACACTGTGGCCCTCAGCCTCTCACCTAGATTTGTGGCAGTCATGTAACATTTGCAGTAATTACCACTGTTGCACATTTTCCTCATACGGTTGAACTCAGCTGCATTTGGAACACTGTATGTTGACTACAACACCAATTACTTTAATTATTAGGGAGCAGATCTGACTACAATTAACCACAGCAGTATTTTCCTCATTAAAAACATGGTGCTCTGCTTGTTGAAATAGACACAACTGAAATAGGCTTAATTGCCACTAGACATTGACTGCTCATACACGCTCCTGTACGCACCAACACATTCATCAGTATTTACTTTGATAATGCATCCTTTTCTACAGCAAAGATAGGAAGGAGCAAATCATAAAACCTTCAGATCCAGGACAACAAGAAGGCCATTCAGCCCATCAAATTTGCTCTGCCGTTCATGACATCATGCCTCACTTTCTTGTCTTTTCCCTGTAAGCTTTGATTCCCTTACACATTAAAATTCTCTCTACCTCAGCCTTGGTTATACTAAATGACCCACCTTCTACAGCCCTTTGCAGTAAAGAATTCCATTGATTCAATATCCTCTGACAGAAGAAATTCCTCCTCATCTCTGTCTGAAAAGGGTGGCCCATTATACTGAGATTATGCCCTGTGATATTCTTTCACAAGGAGAAGTAATTGTTCCTTATCAACCCTGTTAAGCCCTTTAAGAATCGTGTATGATTCAATAAAGTTACCTCTCATTCTTCTAAACTGCAGTGAGTACAGGCTCTTTGACTTATACGGAGGGACTGGATAGGCTGGGACATTTTGCATGGGACTGTAGGTTGAAGGATAACCTAATAGAGGTTTTTTAAATCATGAGGGGCATAGATAAGGTGACTGACAGGTGTCCTTTCCCTAGATGAGGGATTTCAAGAGAAGGGGGCATATTTTTAAGGTGAGAGGAGAAAGATTTAGATTAGATTCCCTACAGTGTGGAAACAGGCCCTTTGGCCCAACAAGTCCACACTGACCCTCTGAAGAGTAAACCACCCAGACCCATTTCCCTCTCACTAATGCACCTAACACTACAAGCAATTTAGCATGGCCAATTCACCTAACCTGCACATCTTTGGACTGTGGGAGGAAACCGGAGCACCCGGAGGAAACCCACACAGACACGGGGAGAATGTGCAAACTCCACACAGTTACAAAAAGAAATGAGGGGCAAGCTTTTTACACAGATAATGGTTGGTGTGTGGAATGAACTTCCAGAAGAATATTTAAATGCTCATTGGATAGGCATATGAACAAGAATGGAATAGTATCAGACAGATAAGCTTCAGCTTGGTTCCACAGATCGGTGCAACATTGAGGGCCGAAGGGCCTGTACTGTGCTGTAATGTTCTATGTTCTAAGAAGTGGTGGATGTGGGTATAGTAAAAATGTTTAAATGACATTTGGGTAAGTACATGAATAACAAGTATTGGAAGGATATGGATCAAACACAGGCAGGTGGAACTAGTTTAATTTGGGATTATGGTCAGCATTGACAGTTTGGAGTGAAGGGTCTGTTTCTGTGCTGTAAGACTCTATTACTCTACTCAAACTGTCCTCATTTGACAATTATTTCATACCCAGGATCTGCCGAGTGAACCTTCCCTGGACTGCCTCTAAAGTCAGCATATCTTTCCTTAGATAAGATCTCCAAAACTGATCATAGTATCCTGGCAGTGGTCTGATGAGGGCCTTGAGTAATTTCAGCCAGGTCTCCCTATTTTTATACAAAACCAGAAATTGCTGAAGAAACCCAGCAGGTCTGGCAGCATCTGTGGGAAGAAAGCAGAGTTAATGTTTCGAGGCCAAACACACTTCATCCCTACTTTTATACTCACTTCCCTTTGAGATAAAGGCTAACAATTTACTTGCCTTCCCTGTTAGCCATTGAACTTGGATGTTAGTATTTTGTGATTTATATATGAGGACCCCCAAATCCCTCTGTTCTGTAAATTCCTCCAGTCTTCCTCCATTTAAATAATATCCAACTCCTCTATTCTTCGTGCCAAAATGCATAACTTCACACTTTCCCTCATTACATTCCATTGTCTATTCAATTTGCCTATCTCTCTCTGTGGACACTTTTTGCCATCCTCATCATTTACCCATCCATCTACCTTGTGTGCCATATGCAAATTTGGCGATGCTATGTTGACTTTCCTCATTCAAGCCGTTCAAGAGAGAAATATAGAATGTGATTTTCTCACGAGAATGATGTGTCTGCTCCTCTTGAGCATCAACTTCTGCCCATTTGCCTCAGAATTAGCAGCGCTGCCGTCTGTCACCTTCTTAAGACCAGCATTTGTTGCTAATCCCAAACCGCTTTTGGTAAGGTAGGAGTGAGACACCTTCTTGAACTGAAGCAATCCATTTTTTGTAGTAATAAGATATGACTCAATGGCTTGCTGAGGCCATTTCAGAGGATGGTTAAGAATCAACCCTATTGCTGTGTCGGGAGTCATATGTAGGCCAGACCAGGTAGGTTTGGCACATTTCCTTCCATTAAAGCCTATTAATGAACCAGATTGGTTTTGCAAAGAAAAGAATCCCTACAGTATGGAAGCCGTCCAGACCACTGAGTCAACACCGACCCTGTGAGGAGCATCCCACGAAATCCATGACTCCTACTCTATCCTTGTAACGTTGCATTCACAATAGCCAATCCACCTAACCTGGACTTTTTTGGAATGTGCAAGGAAACCAGAGCATCCGGAGAAAACCCAGGCAGGAATGGGGAGAATGTGCAAACTCCACACAGACAGTCGCCCAAGCGTGGAATTGAATGTGGGTCACTAGGGTTTTGAGGCAGCAGTGCCAACCATTGAGCCACCGTGCTGTCCCTACGACAGTCAGTGATGGTTGTCATAGTTGCCATTAATGGTAGAGTCCCATATTTTGAATAATTGAGCAAGACATCTTCAGTCTTTCCAATATTTTTGCTCTAGCGTTTCATTTCAGATAAGAAGCCTGACAATTTAGAGACAGTGCTAAGGACTGAGAGGTGACGGTAAGACAGAACTGGGTGGTATCAGTGAAAACCGATGTGCAGTAGTTGTATAAGGTTATGTTTCTGTTAATCTTCAGGTTACATTGAACCCTACCCAATCTGCTGATGCACACTGTCTTTGGGGGGAGATGGTCAAAGTTCTCCAGAGGGAGCTAATGCATTCTGTACAGATTCTAAAACTGCTCAGGAAAATTAATAAAAACTGTATCCAACATTATCAGCAAATAAACTACCTTGTTGTGTAAGACAAGTGCCTTTTCTGTTTAGACTCACCAGAGGTCTACCCTTGGTGATTGATAATGAGACAGACCCTAGACTCAACAGGCAGAAAGGAGGATTTGTGCCAGCAAACTAGCCAAACCAGAAAACCACACAATGATGCTGGTGGCTTCTGAGAATAAAACAATGTTTTGGATGATTTGCTATGCAGCAGTTGTATTACAAACTGCGTGTTTTACATATATTTTAATATCATATATTTTAACTTTACATTTTTGATGTCTTAGTTGTTGACAGTTGGGTTTCTCTGCATGTCTGAAGAGTTTGCTAATTAATTTGTAGGTAGCCATGGTGACTTCATTTAAAACAGCTTGAGAGAGATAACTTTCAGAACATAGAGTATAGAACATTACAGCAAAGTACAGGTCCTTCAGCTCTCGATGCTGCGCCAACCTGTGAAACCAAATTAGATTTTATTTTGGTGGCAGCCGAGAATAAAACAATGTTTTGGGTGATGTTGCCAAGTGGCAGATGTAATGTAAAATATATGAATTATACGTATTTTAATGTCACTTAATTTAACTTTACATTTTTGCTGTTTCATTGGTGACAAATGGAATTTCCTGTGTGTCTGAAGAGTTCACCAACAAAATTGTATTTCTGTAGACATGGTGACTTCTTTAAAATTACTTGTGGGAGGTAGCTTTCAGAACTGATGGGGGTTTAGAGTTGTTTTAAAACAGATCAATTCAGAATAAGGAATTTAGTAAGAGTCCCAGAAATGTTTGGACAAAATCCTGAACCAGTTGTTTGAAGTTTAAAATGTTTAAACTCTCGACTATCTCTCCATCTTAAGATCAGATTGGGGATGTCATTGAAGTTTGCACAAGGTTCTGCACCATTCGTGACTCCTCAGGTACTGAAGCAGTCCATCTTCAAATACAACAAGTCCTGAATAATATCCAGGCTTGGACTGACATGTGGCAAATAAATAATACCAGCCATATGAATACAGGGGCAACAAAAGTAGATCAGAGGCTAGGAATAACACAGCGAGTAACTCACCTCTGGACTCCCCAAACCCCACTATCTGCAATGCACAAGTCAGGAGTGTGAGAGAAGACTCCTCACTTGCTTGGATGGATGCAGCTTCAACAACATTTAAGAAACTTGACACCATCCTGGACAAAGCAGTCTGCTTGATTGGCAACCTATCCACAAATATCCCCTCTCCGCCACCGACACTCAGTAGCATCAGTGTACAAGATGTAGTGCAGAAATTCACCAAGATCCTTAGATCTGCACCTTCCAAACCCATGACCACTTCCAACTAGAAGGACAAGGGCTGGAGTTACATAGGAACACCACCACTGCAAGTTCTCCTCTGAGTCACTCACCACCCTTACTTGAAAATATTTTGCCATTCCCTCAGTGTCATTTGGTCATAATTGTAGAGATCCTTCCCTAGTAACAATCTGGGTCAACCTACAGCAGATGGACTGCAGTGGTTCAAGAAGGCAACTCATTACCACCTTCTCAAGGGCAATAAATGATGGCCCAGCCAATGATGCTCAAGTCCTAGGTCCCATGGCAAATAATAAAAACCTGCAGTGAAAGCTCCATGAAGAAGTTATAAGATTTTCTAGACAAAGAGTTGAAGTGACAGTTAATTTAAACCCACATAGATAAGCTGCAGAGCTGGGCTGAGAGAGAGCAAATGGAGTTTAATGTGGATTCACTTTGGTCGGAGTAACTGGAATGCAAAGTTCTGGGCTAATGGTAAGATTCTTGGTAGTGTAGATGAGCAGAGAGATGTCGGTGTCCAGGTACACAGATCCTTGAAAGTTGCCACCCAGGTTGACAGGGTTGTTAGGAAGGCATACAGTGTTTTAGCTTTTATTAATAGAGGGATCGAGTTAATTGAGGGAACCATCAGGTTATGCTGCAGCTGTACAAAACTCTGGTGCGGCCGCACTTGGGAGTATTGTGTACAGTTCTGGTCACTGCATTGTAAGAAGGATATGGAAGCTTTGGAAAGGGTGCAGAGGAGATTTACTAGGATGTTGCCTGGTATGGAGGGAAGGTCTTACGAGGAAAGGTTGAGGGACTTGAGGCTGTTTTCATTGGAGAGAAGAAGGTTGAGAGGTGACTTAATAGAGACATATAAGATAATCAGAAGGTTAGATAGGGTGGAGAGGGAGAGCCATTTTTCAAGTATGGAGACAGTGAGCACGAGGGGGCATAGCTTTAAAGTGAGGGGTGATAGATATAGGACAGATGTCAGAGGTAGTTTCTTTACTCAGAGAGTAGTAAGGGTATGGAATGCTTTGCCTGCAACGATAGTAGATTCGCCAACTTTAAGTACATTTAAGTCGTCATTGGACAAGCATATGGACGTACATGGAATAGTGTAGGTGGGATGGGCTTCAGATTGTTATGACAGGTCGGCGCAACATCGAGGGCCGAAGGGCCTGCACTGCGCTGTAATGTTGTATGTTCTATATTAGAGAAAGTGATTTTTCTGTTGTCTTCGGGTGCTTTTGGGATTATACAAGGTTTTGGGTTCTGTAAAAGAGCTTTTTTAAATTTACTGAAGTATATGTTACCTTATACTTAAAAATCTTTCAGTTTGTTTTATATGTAAATAGTCTGGTTTATTCCATTTTATTCTGATTTTCTTCTGCTTGATAAACTTCTGTTTTATTGTTAAATCAAAACCTATGCCATTGAGTGTTTCTGTCCCAGTGACAGACCATTTGATTAAAACCTAAACAAAACAAAGTATGATCTATTAGGTATGATTTCAGTCTAGGATCTGACTGGTCTAGGAATAATATTGGCTGGGACAACACAAAATACAGATGAGAAATAGGAATTAAGCTGTTTCAAGCCTTACCCCAGATCCCAGACTAACATGGGTTCTTAATAACACATCGGAACGGTTTTACTTTTCGGCACAATTCCAACAGAGAGTACAATTCAGGGAAAGGGATGAGATAGGAAGTTCAGAACAACTGTCCCCAGTCACCCTTTAGTAACATGGGCATAACAACTCAGGGAATTCTAAATGCCAAGTAAATGAGATCTGACATAACAAATCTCAAGCCGTGTTCCTTAAATGCTGTAATTGACCAAGAGACGAAAAGATTAATGGTGGTTCAGCAGTTAGTACTGCTGCCTCACAGTGCCAGGGACCCAGATTCAATTCCACCCTCAGTTGACTGTGTGGAATTTGCACATTCTCCCTGTGTTTGCTTGGGTTTCCTCCGGGTGATCTGATTTCTTCCCACAGTCTAAAGATGTGCAGGTTAGGTAGATTGGTCATGCTGAAGTGTCCATAGTGTCCAGAGATGCGCAGACTAGGTACGTTAGCTATGGGAAATGCAGGGTTATAGGATAGGGTAGGGGGTGGTCTGGGTGGGATGGTCTTTGGAAGGTCAGTGTGGACTCAATGGGCTGAATGGCCTCCTTCCACCTGTAGGGGATTTTATAAGAGAGAAATCAGCTCTTAATGGTCCATAGATGTTCTGCTGGGACTTTGCAACCCACTGCACAGTGTTTAGTTGCAATATTGTATTCAAATTCTCAGCAAAAAGCTACTGAGATTGGAGGCAGGCAATGATGGTACAGGGGTGTCACAAGAACAAGGAGACGGAGTGAGACACTAGTGTCTGGTGCTATCGTTGATCTGGTAATCCAGAGGCCCACGATAGCAAATGGTAGGTTTTAAATTTAATTAATGAATCTACAATCGAAAGCTCGTCTCAGAAATGGTGACCATTAAACTATCATGGATTGTCATAAAAACCTAACCTGATTCTCTGACATCCTTGACAGAGGGAAATCTGCCATCCTTATCTGGTCTGGCCAAAGTGTGACTCCAGACCCACAGCGATGTGTTGGTGCTTTAGCCCAGTGTCTAGGGTGCTTTTCAGAGATGGGGAACAGAAGCTGGCCTTGCTACTGGTGTCCAGATTCCATAAATAAATAAATATTGACCTCAAAAGAAAATATGCAGAGTAAGTATTAACTGGTACTCTTAAAATAATCCTAGATCATACAGTTCTATAGGTTTCATTATTGGGGCAAAAGGTGCGGGGAGTTTGTGATGAATTGTACAGGAGAATGTTTAGACCTCAGCTGGAGTATTGTGTACAGTTCTGGATGCCACATTGTACAAAAGCTGTAAATTCAATTGGGAGAGTGCAGAAGAGGTTTTTTCTAATGAGAATGGCTACCAGGATGAGATACTTCAATGATATGGAAGGATTGAAGAAGCTGGATTGGTTTCCTTGGAAAGAAGGAGGCTAAGAGGAGATTTGAAAGAAGTTTTCTAAACCATGAGAGTTGATTGGGATAAACAGTTCCGGCTCATAATAGGATTAAGAACCAGAGGTTCTAGGTAGCCCATGCTTCATCAATGACCTTCCCTCCATCATAAGGTCAGATGTCAGAATGTTCACCGATGATTGCATAATTTTCAACAACATTCACAACTCCTCAGTCACTGAAGCAACCCATGTTCAAATGCAACAAGACCTGGACAATACCCAAGCTTGGGTTGGTCAGGGGCAAGTAGCATCTATACCACACAAAGGCCAGGTAATGACCATCTCCAATAAGAGGCAATCTAACCACCACCACTTGACATTCAAAAGTATTACCACCCTAGAAATATTGTTGCAAGTAACTCACTTCCTGGCTCCCCAAAACCGGTCCATTGTCTACAAGGCACAAGTCATATGTGTGGTAGAATAATAGGAGAAAGTGAGGACTGCAGATGCTGGAGATTAGAGTTGAAAAGCATGGCACAGGAAAAGCACAGCAGGTCAGCCCATCACGTCTGCGCTATCTCTCTGAAGGTATCACACCCACAAGCATCCACTCCCTGCACAATTGATGCTCAGTAGCAGCAGTGTGTAGTATCCACAAGATGCACTGCAGAAATTCACCAAAGATCCTCTAAATCTTCTAAATCCACGATCACCTCCATCTAGAAGGACAAGGAGATACATGGGAAAACCACCCCTTGCAAGTTCCTCTCTAAGCCTAACCCTGACCCTGATTTGAAAACTAGGCACAGGCAACAAGTGCTGGCTGGCCAGCGATGCTGACCTCCCATGAGTGAACAAAGAAATGGTCACAGTCTTGAAGTGGTTTTTAAAAAAAGCAAATGCAAGGTGAGAAATTTATTTTCCCACACCATGTAATTTGGGTCAGGAGTACACTTCCTGGAAGTGTGCAAGAGGCATGAGCAATTGAGATGTTTTTGAGAGCATCAGATGATTAGTTAAATAGAAATAATGTGCAGGGTTATGAGGAAAAGGCCAAAGATTGGCACAAAGTTCAGAGAGGTAGTGCAGACACGATGGGCTGAATGGCTTCCTCTGCATTGTAACAATTCTGTGATTATTGCTTCAGAGCCCAGAATGTAGACAAGAGGACAACAGAGGAGATTAATGTAAAGTAAATTTGAGACAGATGCAATGTGCAGCCTTTTAACTCAAAAAATAACAAATGTTTGGATTAATACACCAAACAAGGGGATGGAAGCAGAAAGTGTCCACTTGAAATAAAATGAGCTAATGGCTCTCAATGAGCTGAATATAATTTTCTCATGTATTATGTTCTTAAACCTACAGCATGCTGTTAAAAGGAGAAGTGCAGGCAGTGAGAGGAGATTCTGCACAAACTCTGCCAAGGTTAAAAAAGCCAAGGTTTCTCTCTTACTTTTGGGAGCTACTTAGAAATAATTGATTTTAGTCATCGTACAAACACCCCATTGTACGTTTCCACAATGCTCCAGTGGTGCAGGCAGTTAAAGGTTTTCAGTCTGGAATAAGAACCTGTAATCTCTTCCAACATCAGCCCGGACTCCTCCCATCTCTGTAAACTTGCCCGACTCCACCCCTGCCTCAGCTGCTGAAACATTCATTTGACCTATGGTGACACCAAGCCTCAATTATTTCAACACTCGCCTGGCAGCGAGAAAAATTACAGTTAAAAAAAAAGGTGGTACTTGGAAAACAGGTGCATAGGAGCACCGTTTTGAAATCAAATGGTCATGCAGGTCCACACACAAATAGGCCCCTTGTCCCATCGTGTCCGCACAGGTCGAAAACAACTACTTAACTATTCTAATTCCATTTTCCATTCATGGTTGTCCCATAACCTCTTGTACCTTGGCATTGCACATCTAAATACTTACAGTCATAGAATCATAAAGATGTACAGCGCTGAAACAGACCCTTCGGTCCAACTGATCCAAAGCCAACCAGATATCCTAAATTAATCTAGTCCCATTTGCCAGCATTTGGCCCATATCCCTCTAAACCCTTCCTATTTATATACCCATCAGGTGCCTTTTAAACACTGTAACTGTACCAGCCTCCACCACTTCCTCTGGTAGCTCATTCCATACATGCACCACCCACAGCATATAAACATTGCCCCTGAGGTCCCTTTTAAATCTTTCCCTCTCAACCTAATCCTTTGCCCTCTAGTTCTGGACACCCCCATCTAGTGTCTATTTACCCTATCCATGCCCCTCGTGATTTTATAAACCTCTATAAGGCCTCTGACGCTCCAGGGAAACAGCCCCAGCCTATTCAGCCTCCCCCTTTAGCTCAAATCCTCCAACCCTGGTAACATCCTTGTAAGTTTTTTCTGAACCCTTTCAAGTTCCTTCCTACAACAGGGTGACCAGAATTGCATAATGCATTGCAAAAGTGGACTAACCAATGTCCTCTACAACCACAACATGACCTCCCAACTCCTATACTCAATGCATTGACCAATAAAGGCAAGCATACCATTAGCCTTCTTCACTATCCTATCTACCTGTGACTCTGCTTTCAAGGACCTATGAACCTGCACTCTAAGGTCTCCTTGCTCAGCAACATTCCCTGGGACCTTACCATTAAGTGTGTAAGTCTACCTTGATTGGCCTTTCCAAAATGCAGCAACTCACATTTATCCAAATTAAACTCCATCTGCCTCTCCTCAGCCTATTTGTCTACCTGATCAAGATTCTGGATCAATGGTGCTGGAAGAGCACAGCAATTCAGGCAGCATCGAGGAGCTTCAGCAAAATCGACGTTTCGGGCAAAAGCTCTTCATCAGGAATAAAGGCAGAGAGCCTGAAGCGTGGAGAGATAAGCTAGGGGAGGGTGGGGGTGGGGAGAGAATAGCATGGAGTACAATGGGTGAGTGGGGGAGGAGATGAAGGTGATAGGTCAGGGAGGAGAGGGTGGAGTGGATAGGTGGAAAAGGAGCTAGGCAGGTCGGACAAGTCCGGACAAGTCAAGGGGACTGGAAGTTTGAAACCCACCGACTCCCACAGCTACCTGGATTACACCTCTTCCCACCCTATCTCTTGCAAAAATGCCATCCTTTATTCCCAATTCCTCCACCTCCGCCGTATCTGCTCCCAGGAGGACCAGTTCCACCACAGAACACACCAGATGGCCTCCTTCTTGAGAGACCGCAATTTCCCTTCCCACGTGGTTAAAGGTGCCCTCCAATGCATCTCGTCCACATCCCGCACCTCCGCCCTCAGATCCCACCCCTCCAACCGTAACAAGGACAGAACGCCCCTGGTGCTCACCTTCCACCCTACAAACCTCCGCATAAACCAAATCATCCGCTGACATTTCCGCCACCTCCAAAAAGACCCCACCACCAGGGATATATTTCCCTCCCCATCCCTTTCCGCCTTCCGCAAAGACCATTCCCTCCGTGACTACCTGGTCAGGTCCACGCTCCCCTACGACCCACCCTCACATCCTGGCACTTGCCCCTGCCACCGCAGGAACTGTAAAACCTGTGCCCACACCTCCTCCCTCACCTCTATCCAAGGCTCTAAAGGAGCCTTCCATATCCATCAAAATTTTACCTGCACATCCACTAATATCATTTATTGTATCCGTTGCTCCCGATGCGGGGTCTCCTCTACATTGGGGAGACTGGGCGCCTCCTAGCAGAGCGCTTTAGGGAACATCTCCGAGACACCCGCACCAATCAACCAAACCGCTCCGTGGCCCAACATTTCAACTCCCCCTCCCACTCTGCCGAGGACATGGAGGTCCTAGGCCTCCTTCACCGCCGCTCCCTCACCACCAGACGCCTGGAGGAAGAATGCCTCATCTTCCGCCTCGGAACACTTCAACCCCAGGGCATCAATGTGGACTTCAACAGCTTCCTCATTTCCCCTTCCCCCACCTCATCCTAGTTTCAAACTTCCAGTCCCCTTGACTTGTCCGGACTTGTCCGACCTGCCTAGCTCCTTTTCCACCTATCCTCTCCACCCTCTCCTCCCTGACCTATCACCTTCATCTCCTCCCCCACTCACCCATTGTACTCTATGCTACTTTCTCCCCACCCCCACCCTCCCCTAGCTTATCTCTCCACGCTTCAGGCTCTCTGCCTTTATTCCTGATGAAGGGCTTTTGCCCGAAACGTCGATTTTGCTGAAGCTCCTCGATGCTGCCTGAATTGCTGTGCTCTTCCAGCACCATTGATCCAGAATCTGGTTTCCAGCATCTGCAGTCATTGTTTTTACCCACCTGATCAAGATCCCATTGTAATCTGAGGTAACCTTCTTCGCTGTCCACTGCACCTCCAATTTTTGTGTCATCTGCAAACTTACTAACTGTACCTGCTATGTTCACATCCAAATCTTTTGTATAAATGATGAAAAGCAGTGGACCCAGCACCTATCCTTGTGGCACAGCACAGCACAGGTCTCCAGTCTGAAAAGCAACCCTCCATCTCTACCCTCTGTCTTCAGTCCTCGAGCCAGTTCTGTCTCCAAATGACTAGTCTTCAATGTTATGAGGGGTTCTGCCTCTATCACCCTTACAGGCAGTGAGTTTCAGATTCCCAGCATCCTCTGGGTGAAAATAATTTCCCTCGCAACTCCTCTGCCCCATCTGTCCCTTAACCCCTGTCTATGTCCCCAGTCATTGACCCATTCATCAGGAGAAAAGATTCTTCCTGTCTATCAGTCCTGATGGGCATCATTAGCTCAGTCAGCCGGGCAGCAGGTTTGCTAATGCAGTGTGATGCCTGCAGTATGGGATCAATTCCAGCAGTAGCTGTTACCATGAAGGATTCACCTTCTCAATCCTACCCTTGCCTGAGGTGTGGCGACTCTCATGTTAAACCATCACCAGTCATCTCTGTCTAATAAGAGAGCAGGACTTTGATTGCTTTAACATCTATGCCCCTCATAATTTTATACAGCTCAATTCCCGTCTCAACTTCCTCTGCTCCAAGGATAACAACCCTAGTCTGAACAAACTCTTTTCATAAACAGGAGGAGCAAGATTTACATCTTGTTCTTCCTGGAACCCTCTGTAAATTGAGCTCAATCAAAATTCTGCTCCACATCCCAATCTCATTGGTACCCATTTCTCACATCACCTCTGTCCACTGTTGGACATTGGCTCTTGGTCTTGTAACAGTTCAACGATCAAGCTCTACAACATCTTCGGAATCTAGGTCACCTTATTTTTCTTTTAATTTGTTGCCAGGATGTGGATCTCATTAGCTGGGCCAACATTTATTGCTCATCCCTAACTGCCCCTTGTGAAGGTGGCAATTGAATTGCCTTTTTGCGCTGCTGCAGCCCTTGGTGTGTCGGTCCAACCAGGAAATTCCAGGATTCGGACCCAGTGACACTGAAGCGATGGCAATATATTTCCAAGTCAGGGTGGGTAAGTGGTTTGGAGAGGAAGTTGCAGATGATAGTTCTCCCATGTATCTTCTGTCCCTGTCCTTTTAGATGATAGGGGTCAAAGGTTTGTAAGGTGTTATCAGAAGAGCCTTGATGAGTTGCTGCTGTGCATCTTGTGGAGTGTATGCTACTCCTGGGATACTTTAGAGATAATCCAAGATTTTCATCACTGCACAATTGGCAGGTGCACATTCAGCTTCTGAGGTCTATTGCTCTGGAATTCCCTTTCTTGGGTCTCTTTGACCCAGTTATTTTCACCGATCCCACTACTTCTTTCTGAGGCTTGGTGTCAAACATTGATCAGCAACATTGCTGTGAAGCGCCCTGCAATATTTTACAATTTTACAGGGGCTAGATAAATGCAAAACCTTTTCAAAGTGGTAGACCACCTATGATGACCTGAAGTCGTCCCCATTCAGGAAAGTCACAGTCACTGTTGGGTTATATTTCATTTAGGGAATCTGAGTTGTCAGGTCAGAATTTTTCTTTGCAAGCACATTGTCGCCTGGAGTGATAGTGGAGACTTCAAAGTACTCTCCACATTATCTCTCCAATTCTAACCACCTCCCATTGTCAAATGCTGAAAGAATCTACAAGTTAATATCCAAATTGTTGGGCCACATCATGGACACATTTACCTTGACCATCAAGTCTTTGAGTGAGATCCAAACGCAACTTGCCAGCTTTAAAGATAGACAGTCTACTGTCTGCACTATTATGGCTTTAGACAAGTCAACGTTCTTGAGAAGTGGAAGTAATGTTGGGAATTGAAATGTAAAACCAAATTACCGTAGCAGATAATGGAATTTATAGAGTAGATGGCGACCTACTCTAAACACCCAACTTGTCAACTTATACAGGGAATGCTGGAGAAGCTCAACAGATCTGGCTGCAACTTTAGGGAAAGAAACAGAGTTAATGTTTCAAGTCCAATATGACTCTCCTTCAGAACATCTACTGTTGACCTGGTATATAATGTGAGTCATGGTATCTTGCTCTTCCATGCACCGTTCTTTTCTCACTGTGCATACAGGGAAAGAAAACCGAGGGTTATATTTATACAACACCAGATGAAACCACAGTGATAGACATGAGCCTCAGTGAGATAAATCTGTTTTCAGTGGTGTTGGCTGAGGGAAGAATGTTGGTCAGTATATCACTAAATATTAACCAAAGGATCTTTGCTACCCAACGCAGCAAATAAACACGGCACCCAAACCAAGACTGAGCTCTTGTCTAACAGACAGTGAAGCACACCCTCCATGCCGAACTGATGAGAATGCCCAGATGCATGCTTGGCTGGACGGCTGAACCCCAAGGCTTCTGTTCAGATGCAAATCATCCAGCAACTGAGCCACACAAACACCTTGGAAACGAATAGCTCAGAGTTTTGAGTTGGGATGTCATGCTGACATTGTACAAGACCTTGGTGAGGCCTCTCCTGGAGCACAATGCCCAGTTCTGACCCCTTTGTTCTCAGAAGGATATTATTAAACTGGAGAGGGTTCAAAAGAGATTCCCCAGGATGTTGACAGGAATGGAGGGTTTGATTTATGAGGAGAGGTTGAGACTTTTTTCACTGGAGTGTCAGAGGTTGAGGCTTATAAAACCATGAGGGGTATAGATAAGGTAAATGGCAGGTGAATACCCCACTTTTTTTTCCCTAGGGTGGGAAATTTCAAGGCGAGGGGCAGAATTTTAAGGTGAGATTTGAAGAAGACATGAGGGACAATTTTTTACACAGAGAGTGGATCGTGTATGGAATGAACTGCCAAAGGAAATGGCGAATGTGGGTACAGTACAATGTTTAAAAGATGTTTGGGTAAGTACATGACTAAGAAATGTTTGGAGGGATATAGGCCCAGCGCAGGCAGGTGGGACCAGTTTAGTTCTGAAACCTGGTTGTCATGGACTGGTTGGAGCGAAGGGTTTGTTTCCATGCTGTATGACTCTATGACTCACTGAGAGGGCCACAAAATCAAACTGTTCAAACAAGCCATTATGACTAGAATCATAGAGTCAAAGAGTCATACAGCATGGAAACAGTCCAACTCATCCACACAGGCCATGCTCCCATTCATATCAAGATGACTAACACCAAGAGTGATCAACTGAAAGACTTGTAGGTATATTGGGCAAAAAGTAGGCAAATAAGGTATAACATAGAAAAATGTGAAGTCATTCATTTTGGAAGGGAGAACAAAAGAACACTATACTATTTAAATGGAGAAGAACTGCAGAAAGCTGCAACACAAAGTGACAGTGGGGTACTTGTGCATGAAACACAAAAAGCTAGCACAGAGGTGGAGCAGAGTGAAGAGGTGGCATTATCACTAGACCATTAATCCAGACACTCAGGTAATGTCCTGGGGACCCGGGTTTGAATCCTGCCATGGACAATTGGTGGAATGTGAATGTTACCAGCACCTAACACAAAAAAAATGGCAGATAGAAACACAGGAACGTAGAAGATAGGAGCAGGAGGAGGCCATTCGGCCCTTCGGGTCTGCTCCAAATTTCATCACGGTCATGGCTGATCGTCCAACTCAATACCCTAATCCTGCTTTCTCCCCATAACCTTTGATCCCATTCACTCCAAGTGCTATATCGAGCCACCTCTTGATTACATTCAATGTTTTTGGCATCAACTACTTCCTGTGGTAATGAAAGCCACAGGATCATGACTCTTTGGGTGAAGAAATGTCTCCTCATCTCCGTCCTTAATGGCCCACCCCGAATGCTGAGACTGTGACCACTGGTTCTGGATGCACCCACCATGGGGAGCATCCTCCCTGCATCTACCATGTCTAGTCCTATTAGAATTTTATAAGTCTCCATGAGATTCCCCCCCCACCCCCCACACTCATTTGAACTCCAGTGAAAACAAACCTAACCTAGCCAACCTCTCCTCATAAGTCAGTCCCACTATCCCCAGAATCAGCCTGGTAAACCTTCACTGCACTCTCCAGAGAGCAAGAGCATCTTTCTTCAGAAAAGGAGAACAAAACTGCGTACAATATTCTCGGTGTGGCCTCACCAAGGCCATGTATAACTGCAACAACACGTCCCTACTCCTGGACTCAAAACTTCTCAGAATGAAGGCCAACATACCATTCACCTTCTTTACCACCTGCTGCATCCACATGCTTACCTTTAGCGACTGGACACCCAGGCCCTGCTGCACACTCCCCGTCTCCCAATTTACAGCCTTCTTATTTTTGTTTCCAAAGTAAATAATCTCGCATTTATCCACATTATACAGCCTCAACCATTGATTTGTCCACTCACCCAGATTTGCTGAAGGATCTCTGCATCCTCGTTACAGTTCACCTTTCCACCCAACTTGGTATCATCTGTAAATTTTGAGATGTCGCATTTTGTTCCCTCATGCAAATCATTAATATATATTGTGAGTAGCTAGGGTCCCAGCACCGATCCCTGTGGCACCCCACTGGTTACCTCCTGCCAATTTGAAAAGGACCCATTAATTCCTAGACTTTGTTTTCTCTCTGCCAACCAGTTTCCTATCCATATCAATACACTTTCCCCAATCCCATGTGCTTTAATCTTGCATAATAATCTGTTTTGCGAGACTTTGTCAAATGCTGTCTGAAAGTCCAAATATACCATATCGACTGGCTCTCCCCTTGTTAACTTTACCAATTGCATCTTCATAGAATTCCAACAGATTTGCCAAGAATAATTTTCCCTTCATAAATCCATACTGACTCTATCAGATTTAGCCATTGCATTCTAAATGCTCAGCTACAACGTTTTTGATAATGGATTTGATAATTTTCTCCACTACGATGTTAGGTTTACTGATCTATATTTCCCTGGTTTCTCTCTATCTCCTTTTTTGAATATTGGAGTGACATTAGCTACCTTCCAGTCTGCAGGGACTGTACCAGAGTCCATAGGATTCTGGAAGATGACCACCACTGCATCCACTATTTCGAGAGCCACCTCCTTTTTAAGTACTCAGGCCCAGGGTTTTTATCCACATTCAATCCCCTCAATTTTCCCAGCACCATTTCTCTACTAATATTGATCTTCATCAATTCTTCTCTCTCACTAAATCTTGCATTCTCCCACATTTCTGGCATCTAATTTATGTCCTCTTTTGTGAAGACAGAACCAAAGTACCTATCTAGTTGTTCTGCCATTTCTTTGTCCCCTATTAAACATTCCTCTGTTTCTATCTGTAGGGGACGTATATTTGTCTTCACCAATCTCTTTCCCTTCAAGTACCTATAGAAACCCTTAGTGTTAGTCTTTATGTTCCCTGCAAACTTACTTCCATACTGTACTTTTTCCCTTCTTAATCAATCCCTTGGTCCTTCTTTGCTGAATTCCAAACTGCTCCCAATCCTCATTCTTGGCCAATCTGTGTATTTCTTCCTTAGATTGAATACTGTCCCCAATTTCCTTTGTAACCTATGGATTGGCCCTCTTACCCATTTTGCCTTTGTACCGGACAGGAATAAACAGTTGTTGCAGATCCCACATGCATTCCTTGAATGTTTACCATTGCCTATCCACTGTCATCCCTTTAAGTAACTCACTCCAATCTGTAAAGACCAACTCACACCTCATATCTTCATAAATTCCTTCATTAAGATTCAGCACCCTAGTCTCTGAACCAACTATCTCACTCTCCATCTTGATAAAAAAATTCTATCATGTTATGGTCACTCATCCCCAAGGCCTCTAGCACAGCTAGATTGGTAATGATTCCTTTCTCATTACAGAGTACCCAGACTAAGATGGTCTGCTCTCTAGTGGGTTCCTCCACATTATGGAGAAAGTGAGGACTGCAGATGCTGGAGATCAGAGCTGAAAATGTGTTGCTGGAAAAGCGCAGCAGGTCAGGCAGCATCCAAGGAGCAGGAGAATCAACGTTTCGGGCATTAGCCTGAAAGAAGAAGGGCTCATGCCCGAAACGTCGATTCTCCTGCATTCCTAAAGAAGGGCTCATGCCTGAAACGTCGATTCTCCTGCTCCTTGGATGCTGCCTGACCTGCTGCGCTTTTCCAGCAACACATTTTCAGCTCCTCCACATATTGGTCAAGAAAACCATCCCATATACACTCCAGGAATTCCTCCTTTTCAGCTTTGTGGGTAATTTGATTTGCCCAATCCATGTGCAGATTAAAATTACCCATGCTCACTGATATTGCCTTATCACATCCATCTCTAATTTCCTTTTTAATGTCATTTCCAACACCACCACTGCAGTTTGGGGGTTTATATATGATGCCCACTAATGTTTGTTGCCCTTTGGTATTTCTCAACTCTACCCATACAGACTCCACATTGCCAGAGCTAATATCCTTTCTCACTAATGTGATCATTTTTTCTTTAACCAGCAATGCCACTCCACATCCTTTTCCTTTTTGCCTGTCCTTCCTAAATACTGAATACCCTGGGACATTCAGTTCCCATCCCTGGTCACCCTGCAGCCATGTCTCCGTAATCCCAATTATATCGTACCCATTTGTATTTATCTGCTTGATTAGTTCATCCACGTTATTGCAAATGCTCTGCGCATTAAGGCACAAAGCCTTTAAGCTTGTCTTTTTAACAATGCTTGCCTTGCTCCCAATATTTTTCTCAATAACCCTGGTTGCATTTTATTCTCGGTATTTTTCTGCCTATCATGTTTCCCTTTTCTTCCTTTTGGCTTTGACCTTGCTCCCTCCTTCTCTGGCTCCTTATATTGGTTCTCATCCCCCTGGCATATTAGTTTAAACCCTTCCCAACTTCTCTAGCAAACACTCTAATTAGGATATTAGTCCCAGTGCTGCCCTGGCATAACCCATCTAATTGTGCAGATCCCACCTCCCCCAGAACCCATCCCAATGCCCCAGGAATCTGAAACACTCTCCTTGGTGCCATCTTTTCATCCACTTATTCATCTAATATATCCTATCATTTTTACTATGACTAGCATGTGATATTGGTCATAATCCTGAGATCATTGCCTTTGAGGTCCGATTTCTTAATTTTCTTGCTAGCTTCCTGTATTCTGATTTTAGGACCTCATCCCGTTTTTTCTACCTTTGTTGTTTGTGCCGATGTGTACCACAACCACTGGCTGTTCACCCTCCCCCTCCAGAATGTCCTGTACCTGCTCCAAAACATCCTTGACCCTCACACCAAAGAGGCAACATACCAGCCTGGAGCTGCCTGTCTATTCCCCTTACAACTGAGATAAAGTAGATAAAAGTGTACTTTAAAAATATAATCCCTGGATTTCATCTCAGGACTCACTGCAGTTGGGGAGGGAAGATTTAGGCTGTTGATAGAGGGACTGGAAAAGGTACTGCTGCAGGGCAAGAACATTAGCTAATGGTAATATTAATAGACCAGTAACCGAGTGATGCAGTCCAGTTGCTTTCTAAGGGTGTGGGTTCAAATCCCGTGTTATAGTGGATAGAATTTGGATGTGAGATTGAAACTGATTTCAGTCTAGGTGGCTATAAAACCCCAGCTAGTTCACTCAATGTCCTCGAGGGAAGGAAATCTGCTGCCCTCACCTGATCTGGCCTATCATGTTAAGTGCTGTGTAAAATTGACAAGTCACTCAGTACAAGGGCAATTAGAGATGAGCAGTGAATGTCTGCTTCCTCATTGATGCCCACATCCCGTGAATGAATTAAAATATAACAATGGAGTCTCTTAGATCAGAATGCATGAGGTTAGCAAGTCATTCCCCTGTGCTTTATTACCCAGAGGTTTATTGCGCTGGTTCCATTTCATGCTGAAGTAGCAATTCCTTTGCTTCTTTGAAGTTTTTTTTTTCGCGATTGCATTAATGTACAGATTATTTAGTTCCCTCTTCTGAGCAGCAACATATTTCTACTGTCATGGAGAGAGTGCCCAACCTCACATCTTTGAACTATAGCATAGTCTGGCCCCATGAAATAGACACAGTTCACAGCAACCATCAGAACTGGGAAATGAGGCACAAAGTATTAACGATCTTTTCGCAAATGGAGAAAGATGGGACCCCAACTCAGAATGCTGAAAGTCTGCGTTATCAGCAATTTATTGCCTACACACACAGCCTGTCTGCTCTGTCTATGAAACAGTGTGAACAAAACTGGTTCTGTGACATTCCACACCACAAGCTGCCCATTGAATCAGCTGCAGAGCTGACAACAAGCATTGAATACAGTTGTAGAAGTCATTGATGAGTCCGCAGTTGGAATATTGTGTACAAGTTTGGTCAGAGAGAGAAAGTAAGGACTGCAGATGCTGGAGATCAGAGCTGAAAATGTGTTGCTGGAAAAGTGCTGGAAAAGGAATTCCTGAAGAAGGGCTTATGCCCAAAATGTTGATTCTCCTGTTCCTTGGATGCTGCCTGATCTGCTGTGCTTTTCCAGCAACACATTTTCAGCTACAAGTTTGGTCAACCTGTAGGAAAGACATAGTTAAACTGGAAAGGGTGCAAAGAAGATTTATAAGGATGTTGCTAGGACTAGTAAGCCTGGGTTATAGGGAGAGATTGGCCAGGATAGGACTTTATTCCCTGGAATGTAGTGAGAATGAGGGGTGACTTTATTGAGATGTATAAAATCATGAGGGACATAGATAGGATGAATGCATATAGTCTTTTTTCCCAGGGATGGGGATTTGAAAACTAGCGGGCATAGGTTTAAGGTAAGAGGGGAAAGGTTAAGAAGGACCAGAGGGGCAACTTCTTCACACTGACGTGCTGTGTATAAAGAATAAGCTGCTAGAGAAAGTGGTTGAGGCAGGTACAATTCCAGCATTTAAAAAAATTTGGATAGGTACGTGGAAGGGAAGGGTTTCAAGGGATATGGACCAATAGGGAGCAATTGAAACTAGCTGAGTGGGCACCATGGTCAGCATGGACCAGTTTGGGCCGAAGGGCCTGTTTCCATGCTGTATTATTCTATGACTCTATCATTCCAATAGTAACTGGATAATTTTCAAACTACAGAGAGTCAAAACTGCCACTTTCTTTTCTCTTCCAGTGTCTTTACTGCTAGAGGAAGGTGATGTTTGGGTTTTTGAAAGGCCACCTTTTCTCTTCCCAGCACCTGAGAGCAGAAGCAAGCTAACCAGTATCACTCTGACTGTGGAGTCAGAAGACTGTAGCTTTAGGTCCCACTCCAATGACATGAGCATAAAATCTAGGCTGATTCTCTGTTGGTGATACAGCAGGATCACTGAATGGCCCACTTCAATCAATCTACATGGGAGCCAACCACTGTGATCCGCTTTCATGAATGTAATATGCTTCATTTGTTCCTTTTCAGCTTGGCCTTCAGTGCAAAAGAAACTAGCTGAGCCTTAGGGCAGGCAATGGCTGAGTACTACTAGCACCAGGCTATTAACCCAGTGACCCAGTTAATGTTTGGTGGGGGAGGGGGGTTGGTTCAAAATCCACTATTGCAGTTAGTGGAATATGAATTCAATAAACAAACTCTGGAATGAAGAGTAATTGTCAAGAACAATCCTGCTGATTCACTGATGTCCTTTAGGAAAGGAAGCTACTATCCTTACCTGGAATCATAGAATCCCTGCAGAGTGGAAACAGGCCATTCGGCCCATCTAGTCCACACCAACCTTCCAAAGAGCAACCCATGCGACCCATACTATCCAGGTAATCCTGTATTTCTGATGGTTAATCCACCTAACCTACACATCCCTGGATATTATGGGGAATTTAGCATGGCCAATCTATCTAATCTGCATACCTTTGGACTGTGGGAGGAAACCAGAGCACACAAAAGAAACCCACGGAGCCACGGGGAGAATGTGCAAACTCCAGACAGACAGTCACCCGAGGCTGGAACCAAACCCAGGTCCCTGGTGTTGTGAGGCAGCAGTGCTAACCATTGAGCCAACGTGCTGCCCCTATCTTACCTGACATATTTTTCAAAAAATTCAATATAATTTAACTAATTTAAATTAATTTAAATTATTAATTGAAGCAATGATGGGCTGTTAAATCCACTCACCGTAGTGGGAGGGGTCAAGTCAAAATCAGAAACAGCCCCAACGCCCGAGCCTGAAATAAATTTGTGTTTAGAATATCGCTGAAGGTTTGTCACAGGCTGAGTTAGACATATTTCCTACTTAATAGTTCTCAAGAATCATCACAACACAGAATCTTTTCACACCTGTCTAACTTCTCAAATTGAGATTTTCCACCATGGTAAGTGGAATTCTGTTTTCTGAAGTCACACAGATTTCGGAATAACTATTACAAATTCATGCTGTCATGATGCAGCCTGTCCTTTCCTGCAGTCCTCATCAGGAATTCAGGTGCAGACATCTGTGGATCCCGAGTCATTTTTCACCCATCAATTTTAAGAAAGAGCTTGCATTTTCTATGTATACATGTTTTATATTGCATTGATGTTGCAGGCTTCTCAAACTCAAGATATACCTGAAAATACTCAATAGGCAATGAAATGTAGTTAATGACTGTTGAGATCCCGAGTGCTTTTGACAAAGAGGATATGGAAAGGATGTGGGTGAGTCCAGGACTAGTGAGGCACTATTTGAAAATTGGGATTTGAAGCTTTTGGACAGGGAATTTGGGGGAATTTTCTTTCTGTCAATGGTTATGTGACTTTGGAACTCAGGAGGTGTTGGACGCAGGATCATTTAATGTTTTTAAGGCAGAGATGAATAGATTCTTGTTTGACAGTGGATCATAGAAGGAGATAGGAATGTTGAATTCAAAATACAAACAGATCGATCATGAGATTGATCACATTATTGAGCAAGGGCTTGAAGGGTCATATAATCTACTTCTGCTCTTATTTTGTAAAGCTCATATGTAATGACGTAGCCAATTTGTGACAGCAAGTTCCCACAAACAGCCGTTAAATAAATGACCTAATAATGAATGTTGGTGGTAGTGGCTGAGAGAGAAAAGGTCATCATTGAATTGCCCCATGGGAGTTTTGAATTCACATGGAAGACCAGACCAGACCAGCAAAATGTCTCATGTGAGGTTCAGCTCCTTGAACATTGAAGAATTCCCCAGGTACCACATCTGGAGTTGGACTTGACAGCCTTCTGACTGAGTGGTATGGAGTACTGTCTGGTTGCACTACACTTAAGCCTATGTGAAGTGCTAGTAATAAGGTCAGCCAAGGGACCTCATGGAATATGAGAGACCTGATTGGAGCAATTAATCAGGTTCAATCAGGGAGTCCTGGCTGACAGATATAAACAGGAATGTCAGAAGATCTGTTCACTCTGAGAGCTGGCTTTGAGGGAGCTGGATCAGTATCAAGGACTTTCCACAAGTAAATAAAGGGCGACTTGGTTACGGGATGTCAGCCTCTGTGGAATTTTTTCACTATGTAAACTGCAGAACCTGTGAGTAAATTCCTGACAACTGCTAAAATAAAGGTGTGCGGATACTGGAGATCTGAATCAAAGACAGAAATTGCTGGAGAAAGTCAGCAGGTCTGTAGGAAGTTAATGTTTCAAGTCTGATTCTGACGAAGAATCACTGGACTCAAAACATTAACTCTGCTTTCTTCCAATAGATGCTGCTAGACCTATTGAGTTTCTCCAGTAAATGCTGTTTTTGTTCCAGTCAACTGCTGTTGAGTCTCAAAGCTGAATAGATTAGATTCTCTATATTGTGAAAATAGGCCTTTCAGCCCCACAAGTCTACACCGACTCTCCAAAGAGTAGCCCAACCAGACCCATTTCCCTCTGAATGATGCACCTAACATTTATGGGCAATTTAGCACGGCCAATTCACCTAACCTGCACATCTTTGGACTGTGGGAGGAAACCCACACAGACACGGGGGGGGACGTGTAAACTCCACACAGACAGTCACCCGGACTCAAACCTGGGTCCCTGGTACTGTGAGGCAGCACTGCTCACCATTGAGCCACCGTGCTGCCCTACAGAATGCAGCCATTCGCTGTAACCTACTAGGGAGGAGCTCTTTTGATGAAATGGGTAGCATTCTGGCTGCTAAACTTTAAGCTCTGGGTTTGGATCCCATCCTGGAACACAGTAACCACAGAAGATATGTCTACAATGTAAGGAGAAAGTGAGGTCTGCAGATGCTGGAGATCAGAGATGGAAATGTGTTGCTGGAAAAGCGCAGCAGGTCAGGCAGCATCTAGGGAACAGGAGAATCGACGTTTCGGGCATTCCTGAAGAAGGGCTAATGCCCGAAACGTCGATTCTCCTGTTCCCTGGATGCTGCCTGACCTGCTGCGCTTTTCCAGCAACACATTTCCATGTCTACAATGTAGCCAATCGGGTTCATAGTCACCCTCGATAAGCCTGCAGCACCAGGATAAGAGTGGGAGACATGCTGGTCAGCTGGAGCCATGGAATCATACAGAAGTCTTTCCATGTGTCCTTCTCACTTTGAAGGACTGCCCTTAAAACAGTCAGTTGTGTCTGTACCAACTCTCTGAAAGAGCAATTCACATAATACTATTCGCCAGCATCCTCCTCTATCTAAACCAATTTCAGCCTTGAACATTCTAAAAGACTCAGCGTCAACAATGCTCTGTGATACAGAATTCCACAGATTCACTACTCACTGAGAGAAGGAATTCCTCCTCATCTCCATCTTAAATATGCAAGAGATTATACCTTTTGGTCCTAAACCCGCCCACATGCGGAAAAATTCTTTCCACATCTCCCCTGTCTAATCACCTAACAATCATGTATTTCCATAAGGTTGTTTCACATTCTTTGAAAATTCATTGAGTCCGTCCAAACTATGCAATCTCTCTTCACAAGACAGTACTACTCTAGCTGGTATCATCCTAGTGGAACCTTCTCTGGCTGCCTCCAATATGCCTTTCCTTAGATAAGGGGCCGAAAGATGTTCACAATATTTCAGCTGTAGTCTGACTGATGCCTTGTATAGTTTTAGCTGCAATGAAACCTCCCTACTGGTATGCAACAATCCCTTTGAAGTAAAAGCTAACATTCCACATGTCTTTCCAATACCCTTTGAACTTCGATACTAAACTTTTCTGATTCATGGGCAAGGACTGACAAATCCCTCTGATCTATAACTCTCAGCAGCCTTACTCCAATTAAATAATATTCAGCTCCTCTGTTCTTTTTGCCAAAGCTCATAGCCTCATATTTTCCTGCATTATATTCCATCAGATCATACAGAAAGGAGTTAGTAATCCCAAAAGCAAACAGAGACCTTCCTTTAATGAGCTTGGATAGGCATGCGTATATAGCAATTGAAAAGAGAGCAGTGATGATACTTTTTAATGTGATGCAATCAACTCAGACCTGCTCAGTCAGGCAAGTGTCAGGGGAGTGGGGTTAGTAACGTGCGTGACACCACTCATATCATTCATTTAACTTCCCAGGCTCCAAGCAGCAGGGAGTTGTTTGACCAATTTTTAATGTCAAGCACATTGTGTGATGGTGAGTGCTTTGTCTGAATGACATAAACTCTGTCCACCCAATCATCATCTTGGAATATGCTCACCTCCTGTGAACTCTCAATGGTCCTGTCTTCATTGTCTGTATATTCCTTTCCTAGGTGCAAGTGTGTGACCTAGGGCAAGAGCAACAACAGCTCTTGGGCTGGACAAGTGAAAAATAAGGAGAACAAGGAGAATGCTGCATGAAGTCCCATTCCTTCTGCACCCTTAACTATGTCTTAAACTGCAGTTCAAACCTGTCTTAGGTCCCAACTCCTGCTGTCTTTCCACTTCATGTCTGAGTGGTGTTATCAATTGGTGTGCGTTTTTTTCATTCACCTATGGGACAGGGGTGACACTAGCTGGGCCTCCGTTTGTTGCCTGTCCTTAGTTCTGGAGACAGTGGTGGGATGGTTAGTGGTCAGCTTTATGCTGCAACCCTCTGGAATGAGGTATGGAGTCTCCAGGGAACTGAAGACCAAGCTCCAGGACACTGCTCTGTGCAATGTCAGAGACAAATCATTCAGCTATTATCAAAAAATAACATATTTTATCAATTTTCTATGAACATTTCTCTTTACTAGATATGAAAGTATGTGGAATGAGCAGAGAGGAAACATGTTTGGCTGACGGTCATACATTTGGGTAATAAGTTTTTTTGCCTTCTGAATGGCGTCGGGAGGCAGGGTCCCACAGGATGAACATGTTGGCTGAACGATGACCAGAATACAGGATGAAGTCATGTGGTGAAACCTCCAGAAATATACTTAAACATAGTTGCCAGCCCTACATCTAGTAGCATTGCAGAACAGACTCAAGGAGCTGAATGACCTCCTTCTGATTCTCAAATGCAATGAGATTGACCAATCTGTATCGCTTGAACTACTTCAGTAAACCAATTATCCAACCAGTGCTGAGTTCTTCTTGTGCGTAAATCACTTGCTGTGTTTCCTATATTGCAACATGTCAACTCACCACTGTAAAGATTAGATGAATAGCATGGAAGCATTAAGGGGAAGCTTGATGATCCCTGGGGGAGGAAATGTAGAGGATATGCTGATAGGGTTGGATGAGGTTCATGCAGAGGGGTATGGATTAGTGGGCTGAATGACCTGATTCTCTCATGAATAGTCTATCCAAGTCACCATAGGAACTTTACCAGCTGCAGAGGGGAGAAAGCTTTCAATGTTAACAAACATCTTCTGAGTTCAGGTGGCCGTAAGCGGCTTTTGCATTTCTCAATTTTGAAAAGTATTGCATTTAAACTTAGTGCTGGATCCATGACAAAGTGAGTGCTGTGCATATAATTACACACACTGATCCTTCAAACGTATCATTCCTCCAGCATTGCTTCGGCATTATGGTTTGTTTATAATTTATTAAACATTGGGATTAACCTGGCTAACCCATCCTTGGTGTCCGCTCCGTTATCTCACACGTACAGTAGGTAGCCCTTCGACAGTTTCTGTGAAGAGGACAAAAATAAGCCTTAATTCCTTCCTCCTTTCGAACAGAATTAAAACGAGGGAGGAGGGGATAACCCTTCGATTGCCAGGAGCCTCAATGAAGCCCAGACTACCCATAAGTATGCAGCTTCCAAACTGTGGTACAAAGACTGCTATATATTCATGCATTAGATGTGTGAATCACTGGCAAGGCAAACTGTTGTCTGTTCCTGCTTTCTCAGCCATTTCACGGGACAATTAAAAGTCAGCCGTATTGCTAAGGGTCTGGTACTCCATGATGGATGAAGGGCTTGTTATGGACCAGACCTGTTCCCCCTTAATATATTTTAAGAAGATGGCCTAGAGCTTATTGCTTTCTTATTTTTAAAGGCAAATGTGAAGGGGCTGTTCCAGATGCAAAACAACTGGTCAAACTGCTCGAAGTTAAGCAAAACACAATTTATCTAAACACTGCAGGTAAAATACAGCCAAAGAAAGAGGATATTGGAATAGCTTAGCTTTATTGAAAACTTAGAATAATACACAGTAACTATTATGAACTAACTGTTCAAATGCCATAAGATCCATAATCACACCCATTGACCAAATGGAAAATTCAGACACAGAATCTCACAAGTACTTTTCCAATCCAGGAGGGAAAAAAAATCAAGAGAAAATTCAGAGCGCGGCTAGGAGACATTCACTGAAGCTTCCAACACTGTTGAGACCCCAAAACCATCTACTTAAAGCTAAACCTAAAATCTCAGAAATCCTCATCTGCGAAAGCTGGCCATATCCATTCAGACTGTTAAACACAACCCACAGCCTCCCAAGCTGTTGACTCTAGTCATCTTAACTAGCTTGCTGGGCAAGCTCTGCCTTACAACCCCTCTTCTAACAAAACAAGACAAAATAACTTTGTAAAGTCAGAGCTTTCATAGGGCTGGCAGTCTACTGCTACTGTGACTTGTTTTCAATTCCATTTTATGTGCTTAATTTAATGTCAACAATTGCCTTAGCAGGATTAGAACCCTCGCAGGGCCTTGTGATTTCTTTCTTGTCAAAAAATATTGCCAATACAGCACCATGTCCCCACATTAGTCAACCACCTCATTGCTGTATGTGAGATTCCACTGCTCAGAAACTGGCTGCAGTGATTCCTATATTTCAACAGTGATTACATTCATTAGCTGTAGAGTAATTTGAAAGATCATGAATGGTGATATATAAATGCAAGCTTTCACTATCTCAGTAAAGTCATTTGGAGATCAAGTGTAGCACTACTACTGTCACATTAACACTTAACTAATAAAATAAAGATTTCAAAACCCTTTAAATATATAAGCATTTTCTTCAGTCTATGGCCTATTCTCATTTGTTACATTCATCCCTGACCTCTCTTACTCGCTCCTGTTTTTATTACCTTTACTTACATTCCTCGTTGTTTGTGTAAAATTCCAGCCTTTCCCCATGATCTACTGTCGGTTCCAGCTAATAATGAGGCATATCTTAAATTCTCGTGTGGAGTTCGAGTTTTAAGAACAGAAAGTGGCAGAAGGTTGGAATCCAGGCCGCATCTTTGGATCTGCCGACCACGGTCCGGACTCTAGTTGCTGACCATGGTCCTGAATTCAGCAGGGACTGACCGATAATGGCACGGAAACACACTGACAGAAATTGCTGGAAAGATTCAGCAGGTCCGGCAACATCAAAAGGAGAGAAAACAGAGTTAATGTTTTGAGTTCAGAAACCCTTTCTGAATGGGATTGAATTGGTTGTTGGCCGGCAGAACTGAATTCAACAGGGAACGGCTGCCCAATTTGGAAAAGAACAATTAAGAAAAAGCTCACATCAACACCTCTTCCAAAACTAGCATGAACTTTATGGAAAATTAAGGAGTTTTAACCTAAATGTTGACTTATATAAGTGATTTATTAAGATTTTGGGACTAAAGGCTAAGAGCAACTTATACACAAGATTAACTGTTACTTGAGTATATTTGATAGTTTTCAATGTGATTGGTGCCCTGTGACCCATACTGAGTGAGAGGAATCAGGCTATCCTATAACAGGGGAATCATAACTAACAGAGTGGTCAGTTGACTGACTAATCTGACTTACTCCTGGGCCGTAATTTCTCTAAGTCAACAAACTCACCTCACATAAACAGTTTGATTACAATCTTGTCAAAGTTGCCTGCGAATACCAAATGTAAGGGTAGTTTCCCCATCTCAAGGACCGAGAGTCTGGGTTCAAACCCACCCTGTCCTGAGCACGCGCCAGAACACGTCTAACAGGTTGATTTTAAAAAAAAGTTCCCATTTTCATTTTTGAAAGAGGCTGTTTTAAAATGTTTGATTCTATCTCGGCCTCCTATGGAGACCCTGTGCAGAAGTGAGTGGTGAGCAGCTTGGAGGACATATTAATGGCTTGCCTGGATCTGGCTATGATTGCCATTGAGAGGTTCAGGCAGCAGGCTCTGGAGGAGATGGTAGGAACTGACTGTCTACTCCTCTTCCATGATTATATCCATGCTCAGTTGCCCATAAACTGGGATGTGGAGTCCACCAAAGCCTCTAGATACAGTTGGGCACCATAAGGGTTGGAGTGAATCACCTCTGGGGATGGCCTGTTGAATTAATTTTGCTCAGTTTCCATTTATCTTTTGACTTTCCTTTTGTTGCAGTTTTTAACAGTATCCTAGCCACGAGCCACCAGTGGTTGGTGCAATGCTACTACTCCATGTTGCTTTAAGAACTTGAAGCAGATCAACATCTCATCAGAGGTAAGTTTTCAGATTGCAGACTGAGCTTCAAACATCCATAAGACCTGTGCATGTTCATCCAGTCAGTGCTCACATTAAACTTTCTCCAACTTTTCAAGGTTGTTCCTGGTGTGAGGACTGAACAAAGTCATTTGACAAAGCTGAGAGGAAAAAAAACCCACTTCAGAATGGCTGGAACGTTGAGTGAGTGTAAACCCCAATCATAATCATATTGATGAGTTAACTTTCTGAAGTGCTCCTTTGCTTTCACATAGACTGTCTCCTTATCCTTCTTGTTCTAAAGATGTTGACCTTTTACAGATTGGTCTTCATTATCCCACCTACCAAGATGGCCATGCACAAGTCTTGATGAAGGGGACACAGTGGGCAAGAGTAGGTGATAGTCAGTGACCATATCATAATTACATTTACGATGATGTGGAGTGACCAGGGAGAATGTGCTCTCTCTTCTTCACCTTGACAAGTTTTGAATACTCCTGTGATAGTAGACTGGCTCTCGGTATTACATTTCACCTGAAATCCAGGCCCTCAGATGGTGCAGCTGTCCCTCAGCACTGCATAGGAGAATCAGGCCATACAATGCACTTCATTCCCTGCCTGAAGCATTAAGGGTTTAGCTCATCTGAACTGCAGCAGATATCATTTGACCCTGCAGCTCCTGTATCTCTCAAGGAAGACAAGACCTTCCAACCGAGTGGGGAAGTAGAGCTGTGTGAGTCTGTGATGCAAGGGAGATTCTTTTAAGAAATATGGCTTTACCTAGTCTGGCAGCTGCAGGGCATCTGAGAGAGGCATGATATTGTTCAGAACAAAAGAAAACTTCATAAGTGGCATCTTTGCAAATTGCAGGATCTTTTCATCCATAGAAAAGAAATGGAGATTGTGATCAGATCTGCTGAAATCTTGCACTGATCACAAAATGTTCTGATTTATAAGGTTCTGGGAGAAGATCCAATTGACTCACGGATGGCATAGAGATGTTGCAAAGAGCACATTGAAAAAATATTGAGGAAAGTGCAAAAGCTGAGAGTTCAAGGTTGTCTGCATGTTCTGTACTCGCTCTACCATTCCAGCTGAGACCTTCAATATTCTGATGAGCTTTCAATGGCTGAGCTTAATTAGCCAAGCAAATGAGGTTAGATGGAACATCCAGAATGGTGATATTTATTTAAAAAGTATTGTCATTTGAACACACAAAAGCGGCAGTAGGAATTGCGTGAGGACATATCCTCAAAGGCTCAAGGACTCCTTAGAAAACCCAACCCAATGGTTTGTTTTATGTCTGGATCCCAAACAAAAATGTGATTGTCAACTTTTCCTAGCAAGAGAGAGAGTAAGTCGTGAAAACATACGTTTACCTAGCACCTTACATCGACTAATACATTCCACGGTATTTGACAGAATGATCAGATAAGAACTGACAATGAGCCTGAGAAGGAAATGTGAGGAGGGGTCACCAGTAGCTTCATCAAAGGCTTATCGCTGTTGCAGAACATCTTTAATCTTTTGCCTTAAGAGAAAATTCCACAGAAAAAGAAACTAGAATACTGAAAACACAGCTTCCACAGACAGGGTGAAGGAAATCAGGGATGTACAGAAAGCCACTGTGTGAGGATTACAGAGTTTGCAGGTGTTGAGTGGTTTACAGAAATAGAAAGGGCCATGGAGGGATTAGAATATGATAAGAATTTTGAATGTAATGCTCTGGACCTGCAGCCAATGCAGGTGATGGTTGTATCAGTAACAGAGCTGAGCTTAACACATTTTCAAGTTACAATATGTCAAAGTCTTTATTCATGATATTCAGTTTTTGGAGAAGTCCACCTACAACTGGAAAAGTTATAATCGGATCACAGAATCGTCCTTCATGGTGAAGATGACTGATTCCATTGTCTCGGGTGTTTGATAGGATTTTGATTGTAAATAGATGATTGCAAGGCCTGATCTTTGCCTGGAAGGTTCTACTGAACATAGGATAGGAGACAACAAACTGGTGAGTTTTCGATGAGCTGCTGGTGTGTGATTTTCTCTCCCTGCATTTTTCTCTCTGCCTTGCATGCTTTTGACGGAGGCTGCACAGTTTTGCTAATTTGGTTGTGCCAGGGTGCGGTGATGCTGGGCAAACATCTCCCAGCACTGGAAGTCAATCTCAAACACCCTGAGCAGAAGTGTCCTTGTGGTTCTTCCTTTGGGGGCTGTGCTCTGAAGATTCACTTCAAAAAGCAAGTGTCAAGCATCTTGGCTATGCGAACAGCTTGAGAGTCATGGAGCTTAGGTGATGGATATTCGACCCATCATCCCTGTGCTCCTCCAACTCCATTCCTGCTCTTTTCCCAATTGTAAAAGCAGTTTCTTTTTTTTCCCCACTTTTTAACTTTGTCTTGAGTTCCCTGCTCAATTTGCTATTGAATCTGCTTTGTCATTTTTTCTTGCTGTGTCCTCCACATTGTGTCAAATAATTTATCTTCCCCAGGTGATAATTATTTTAAATCTATCTCCTCCTTCAGTGAGTCATCATGCTCACTGTTTGATAAGGTTTGATAAAACTCATCAAGTTTGATAAACTTCTCTGCCTGTTGCTCAGGCCTTTGAGTGCAGGAGTTGGGGCATCATGCCAAGGTTCTCACAGGACGCTGGTGAGGCCTCTTCTAAAGCACTATGTGCAGTTTTCGTCACCCTGTTATAGGAAGGATATTATTATATTGGAGAGGCTTCAGAAACAATTCACCAGCATGTTGCCAGGAATGGAGAGTTTGAGTTACAAAAATAGGCTGGGACTTCTTTCACTGGAGTGTAGGAGGTTGAGGGGTAACCTTAGAGAGGTTTATTAAATCATGAGAGGCATGGAAAAAGGTGAAAAGTAAGGGTCTTTTCCCTAGGGTGGAGAAGTTCTAAAATTTTAGGGCATATTTTCAAGGTGAGAAAGATTTAAAAAGGACATGGGGGCAACATTTTTACACAGAGACTGGTTCGTGTGTGGAATGAACTGCCAGAGAAATGGTAGATGCAGATACTGTTACAACATTTAATAGACATTTGGATAATAACATGAATAGGAAAAGGTGGAGGGATATGGGCCAAACGCAGGCAATTGAGGCTAGTTTAATTTGGGAACATGGTCAGTGTGGCTTTGGTTGGACTGAAGGGCATGTTTCCACTCTGTATGACATTTGAATAGATAAATGAATAGAAAAGGTTAATAAAGATATAGTCCAAACGCAGTCCAGTGGGACTAGCTTAGTTTGGGAAACTTGGATGGCATGGACGAGTTGGACTGGAAGGTCAGTTTACATGTTGATGACTCTATGGGTCGATGACTCTCTGACTTTGCCCTGAGGACAACAGTCGCATTTACTCCACATGACGGTAGTCCCATAACTTTGGTAACATTCTGGTCAATCTCCTCTCCATCCTTTTGTTTCATTAGATTAAGAAGTGCACAAGGAATATGAGTGTGAGTCAGGTGTTTCCCTTTTCCCCTCCCCAATTCTTCTCACACCCAATAGCAAAGCACACATCTACATCCATGTTTAGATTTCTTTCCCTGAAACAAGTTACAAGCCCATCACCAGTGGCCCAATCATGAAGGGTGCCCCTCCTCCTCTCAGATGGCTGGCCTGGAGACTCTCCCAGCCTTACTCCGTGGGAGGGATTTTCAGGTTAATGGCCAACTTGCTTGGCCAAGTTAGTATGTTTCTTGGTGGGAATCCCACCTTACACCCTAAATGATGCCCCTTCCAGCATGTTGGGAAGGAGTCAGTGTTGGGGTCAGGTTGGACGATCTGAGGAAGGAAACCAGCATTCGGGCCAATGAAACCCAGACCTGGAGCTCAAAACAATGAAGATGGTAAAGAATAGAACATGTCTCATCTTTGAGAGGGTGTGGATTTCCAATGTGCTTAGGGAGGGGCAGTGTAATCGTAACTTCACTGGACGAGTAATCCAGAACCCCAGGCTAATATTCTGGAGATATGGTTCAAATCCCATTGTGGTGGATAGTGAAACTTGAATTCTATTTTTAAAAACTGGCATGATTAATAATAAAAAAAAAGGTCTCACTTACCATTGTCAAAGCCATTGTCAAAAAAACCCATCCGGTCCACTAATGTCCTTTAGGGAAGGAAATCTGCCACCCTTACATGGTCTGACTTACGTGTCACTCCAGACCCATGGCAATATGGTTCACTCTTAATGGTCCACTGAGCAATTAGGGATGTGCAATAGATGCTGGTGTAGTGAGCAATGCGCACATTCCATGAATGAGTGAAAAAAGAGCTTTAACTTCAGTGTGAGCATGGTAATGTTTATTGGTCATTCTGAGATGAGATAGTGTTACTATTCATAGCAATATCTTCAGGAAAATGTGATGCTCTCTATCTCAAAATGAGCACAAGGTCACAATGAAACTGTTTGCATGTGCACTTTGTAACCTTGAACACTAGATGGACAAGTGAGTGCCTCCAGATTCCTTGAACTGTAATTTGTAACTTGATTAGACTAGGAAGATGAGGCTCAATTTTCTATAACTTATATCTTAAAGAAGGTGCATAAAAGTGGCTTGCGTAAAGTAAATGTGAATGAATCATTGAACATAGCTCTATGTGGTTAAAGGATTAGAGGGGGGATGAGAACACTTTATTGCACCCCCCCCCCCCCCCCCAGCCTTCTGCAATAATGAGTTCCACAGATTCACATGCCTGTATCTGAAGAAATCCTTCCTCATCTCAGCTGTAAAAGGCCATCCCCTCATTCTGAAGTTGTGTCCTTGGGTTTGAGTCTCTCCAACTAGTGGAAACATCTTCTCCACATCCATTTTGTCCAGGCCTCGCAGTATTCTGTAAGGTTCAATGAGATCTTTGCCTACATTCCATCAAATATAGACCCAGAGTCCCCAACGGCTGCTCATATGACAAACCCTTCATCTCTGGAATCATTTTTATAAACCTCCTCTGGATCTCAACATCAGCACATCCTTAGATATGGGGCCCAAAATTGCTAATAATATTGCGAATGCTGACCAAAACCTTCTACAGCCTCAGCAGTACATCTCTGCTCTTGTATTCTAGCCCTTTTTTAATGAATGCTAACATTACATTTGCCTTCCTAACTGCCAACTGAAGCTGCATGTTAATCGTAAGAGAATCCTGAACTAGGACTCCCAAGTCCCTTTGTGCTTCAGATTTCTAAAGCCTTTTCCCATTTTGAAAATAACGTAGGCCTCTCATTCTTCCTACCAAAGTACATAACTTCATATCTTCCCATGGAGCATTCCATCTGCTGCTTCTTTGCCCACTCTCCTAGCCTATTCAATCCTCGGGCAGCCTTTTTGCTTCCTCAACATGACCTGTCTCTTCACCTGTCTTTATGTCATCTGCAAACTTAGCAACAATACTCTCAGTTCATTTGTCCAGATCATTAATATAGTACATGAATAGGTATAGTCCCAACACAGAACCCCGTGGAACCCCACTACTCATCAGCCCACATGATATAAATGCCCCAGGGCAGTAATTCAACAAGGACATTAAAGTCCATCTCAATTTGAGTCCACTTCAACCAACATCATGAGAAAAATAAACATATGTGTGCAACAGGAACTTGTTGCGCACATATGGGCCCGCTGCACGCTTTCCCTCACAACGTTGCAGCCTGTAGTGCTCCTGAGCCGAGAGAAGGCGCAACATAAACGCAAGTCCTTTCTTGCTTTAACATTCAGAACTGAGTCAATGTGGCAAAGAGAGAATCCTGTTAGACTCATCAATGTGTCCAAACAAAGTTTCGTTCTTCACGAAAACCCTTTGGCAAGTTATACGAAAATGAGAAACAGTAAATTTTAGCTGGCAGTCAACAGAAGTCGACTGTGCTGTGACAGGCTTCATCGTCAGCATGTAAACATAACCTTGTGTTCAAGCATATTGTGTGGTAGCATTGAAGAGTGTCTATGTAAGAGTGAATTATCCGCTTCGGGCTTTGAAAGATTTTTTTTTCAAATTTGCAAATACTTCTATCTACATGCTATCCTTTCATAATATCCTGTCAAACTCAGCTTCATCACTGTCAGGCAGTGTCAGATAAGCATCTTACACAGGCTTTCTCCTGCATCTTGTCTGTGAGTGGGAGCTCACCAACGACAGGGCTATCAGTGAGTGATACAGAGCTGTAATTTCTGAATAGTTCTCAATCTGGACTCGTTTCAGAAACTCCAAGCTTCATTTGGAAGTGAGAAAAACAGCAAAGATCGCCCATTTTACCCAATAGTTATAAAGTATCACAGGATAGCACAAGGGAAGATGGCTTCATGTTAAGGACACAAATCCTTCATCAGAACAAAGATGAGATAGGTTCGCCCTCCCTCTTAAATAAAATATTTCTTATGATTTAAAAAAATCATGTAATGTTGTCCAGAAATTAATGTTAGAATGAGTTGACCAATCAAAAGATCAGTTGTAGAATGGGAATGTTAAGTGTGTCACCACCACAAGTATTGAAAAACGACGCTTGGACACAAAAGAAGTTGTTTCTACCCAATGTCTTAGAGGATTTAGGATGTGTTTCATGATTGCAGGCACCTTTCCTGAATGCAGGCACAGTGTTAGGTGCATTTAAGAAACCAGGAATGTCAACGATTTGGTAATGGGCGATGAACCTAGTCAGGTGTTAGATTTGGAGGTAGGTGACCACTTTGGTGATAGTGACCATAATTTGGTTATGTTTACTTCAGTGATAGAAAGGGATAGGTAGGGCAAAAGTTATAGCTGGGGGAGAGGCAATTATGATGCGATTAAGCAAGATTTAGGATGCATAGGATGGGGAAAGAAACTGCAGGGGATGGGCATAAACGTGGAGCTTATTCAAGGAACAGCTACTGCATAACATTGATAAATATGTACCTGTCAGGCAGGGAGGAAGTTGTCGAGCGAGGGAGCCATGGTTTGCTGAAGAAATTGAAGTTCTTATCAAGAGGAAAAAGAAGGCTTATGTGAGGATGATTTGGAGATGTGGGTGTTTGACTGGGGTGTACAAAGATAAAAATCACACAACACCATGTTATAGAACATAGAAAAGTACAGCACAGAACAGGCCCTCTGGCCCATGATGTTGTGCCGAGTTTTGACATCCTAATGTCAAATATAGTAACTTAACCTACACACCCCTCAACTCACTGCTATCCATGTCCATGTCCAGCAATTGCTTAAATGTCCCCAATGACTTTGCTTCTACCACCACAGCTGGCAATGCATTCCATACATTCACAACTCTCTGCGTAAAGAACCTACCTCTGATGTCTCCTTTATACCTTTCTCCTAATATTTTCAAACTATGACCTATCGTCCCAATCAATCCTGCGCTGGGGAAAGGTATCTGGCTAATGACTCTATCCATTCCCCTCATTATCTTGTATACCTCGAGCAGGTCTCCTCACTTCCTCCTCTCCAGAGAGAAAAGTCCGAGCTTATTCAACCTTTCTTCATAAGACAAGCCCTCCAGTCCAGGCAGCATCCTCGTAAACCTTCTTTGCACCCTCTCCAAAGCTTCTGTATCTTTCCTGTAGTAGAGCGACCAGGACTGGACACAATATTCCAAGTGTGGTCTCACTAGGGACTTGTAGAGCTGCAGCAAAACCTCGCAGCTCTTAAACGCGATCCCTCTGTTAATGAAAGCCAAAACACCATATGCTTTCTTAACAACCCTATCCACTTGGGTGGCAACTTTGAGGGATCTATGTGCGTGCACACCCAGATCCCTCTGTTCCTCCACACTGCAAAGAATCCTGTCTTTAATCCTATACTCAGCATTCAAGTTTGACCTTCCAAAATCGCATTTCGCGAATAGGCTGCAATGAGCCCAAACACTACTTACCATGCGGGCGCCATCTTGGATCTGAGTGAGCACTGCTAAGCTAATGAAGTTTTGTCATAATTTCCTACTGCTCCACAATTTAAGGAGGATGGCTATCTACTCAGTGTCACGTGTTTGTGCACTTGTCTTCGTGTGACTGAACAGAGGCCAATTCTCATCCTGCGAAGTTCTTGACCACACGTGAGATGATGGGCCATGAGGTGGTGAGAGTGCAAAGCTCACACTTCCCTTTCTTCCCTGCTTATCATTGAGGCATTTGGACTAGGACTGAAAGTAGCATGACGAACAAGTTGTCCCCGTTTTATGCAACTTGTAGTGAGTTGACCTGAGTCACTGAGGCCAACTCTGCCATACTCATAGCAAAGCTTCTGAATGGCAAGGTCACAATTTCCTTGTCCTCCTCAGGAAGACTGGCCATTTGAGAATTGACAAACTCTTTTAGTCATACTGTTACTCATGTGGAGTTTTAGGGATGGACAAGAGATGCTGATCCAGCCAGCGATGCCCACATCCCATGAATGAATTGTTAAGAGAAAACAAAAAAACTAACATAAAGTTCAGCAGGTGATAGGGAAGCAGGTGGAATGTTGGCCTTTCATTGTAAAGGGAAAGGAGTATAAAAGTAGGGAGGTTTTGTTAAAACTATAGAAAGCAGTCAGGAGACCCCAGCTGGAGTATTGTGAACAGTTTTGGGTCCTTTTATCGAAGGAAAGATTGACTGGCATTGGTGATAGTCCAGAGAAGATTCACTAGGCTAACAGTGGGTATAGAAGGACTGTCTAATGAAGAGAAATTAAGTAGGTTGGGTCTATACTCATTAGAGTTTAGAAGATTGAAAGTTGACCTTATTGAAACCTTTTCCTTTTTGGAATTGAAAGGGTAAATGTGGGGAGGTGGCTTCTCCATGTGGGAGAGTTGAAGACCAGAGGGCATTATTTCAGAACAAGGGGAAGCCCATTTGAGACAGAAATGAGGAGGAATTTCTTCTCTCAGAGGGGAGTGAATCTGTGGAACTCCTTACCACAGAAGGTTGTCGATGCTGAGTCATTAAGTATATTCAAGGCTGAGACAGAGAGATTTTTAATGAGGAAGGGAGTCAAAAGTTATGGGGAAAAGGCAGGAGATGTGAGTTGAGGATTATCAGTTCAGCCATCAACTCAATGAGCGGTAGAGCAGTCACGATGGGCTGAATGGCCTACTTCTGCTTTTACATCTTATGGCCTTAAGGACACAGCTTCTCAGTATTATGTTATGTCTCACAGTCCATATGTCAATGCTCACTACCTGGTTACTAGATCACAGAATGTGACCTGAGGGTATAAAAGTCTTATGCTCCATCTTATCTCAGATAACTTGACTCATGTTGCTCTTTGTAACTGAATAATTTAATAAATTCCTCCCCTTCTCTGTCTTAAACTGGGTGACCCCATATTATGAGGCGATGCCCCCTAGTCTTAGAATCTCGCATGGGATTGTTGACATTGAAAGCAGTCCAGAGACAGTTCACTCGGCTGATCATGAATAATAGAACCCCTACAGTGTGGAAGCAGGCCATTCTGCCCATTGAGTCCACATTGACTCACTGAAGAGCTTCTCAACCAGACCCAAATATTGATTGGAAGCTCTTTAGATCAAGTAGATTGGATGGGGCAGTGTTTGTGCAGTGTGTCCAGGAAGCTTTTCTAACTCAGTATGTAGATTGTCCGACCAGAGGGGAGGCCATATTGGATTTGGTACTTGGTAACGAACCGGGACAAGTGATGGGCTTGTTAGTGGGTGAACATTTTGGTGATGGTGACCACAATTCTGAGACTTTCACCTTGGTTATGGAGAGAGATAGGTGCATGAAACAGGGTAGGTTTTACAATTGGGGGAAGGGTAAATACGATGCTGTAAGACAGGATCTGAGGAGCATAAGTTGGGAGCATAGGCTGTCAGGGAAGGATGTCGTGGAAATGTGGAACTTTTTCAAGGAACAATTACGGCGTGTCCTTGATATGTATGTACCTGTCAGGCAGGAAAGAGATGGTCGTGTGAGGAAACCTTGGTTGACGAGGGAGGTTGAATGTCTTGTAAAGAGGAAGAAGGAGGCTTACATAAGGTTGAGGAAACAAGGTTCAGACAGAGCGTTGGAGGGATACAGGATAGCCAGGAGGGAGCTGAAGAAAGGGATTAGGAGAGCTAAGACAGGGCATGAAAAATCTTTGGCAGATAGGATCAAGGATAACCCCAAGGCATTTTATGCGTATGTGAGAAACATGAGAATGACGAGAACGAGGGTAGGTCTGATCAAGGACAGTAGTGGGAGACTGTATATTGAGTCGGAAGAGATAGGAGAAGTCTTGAATGAGTACTTTTCTTCAGTATTTACAAATGAGAGGGACCATATTGTTGAAGAGGACAGTGTGAAACGGACTGGTAAGCTAGAGGAGATACATGTTAGGAAGGAAGATGTGTTGGGCATTTTGAAAAACTTGAGGATAGACAAGTCCCCCGGGCCTGACGGGATATATCCTAGGATTATGTGGGAAGCAAGAGAGGAAATTGCAGAGCCGTTGGCAATGATCTTTTCACCTTCACTCTCAACGGGGGTGGTACCAGGGGACTGGAGAGTGGCGAATGTTGTGCCCCTGTTCAAAAAAGGGAGTAGGGATAACCCCGGGAATTACAGGCCAGTTAGTCTTACTTCGGTGGTAGGCAAAGTAATGGAAAGGGTACTGAGGGATAGGATTTATGAGTATCTGGAAAGACACTGCTTGATTAGGGACAGCCAGCACGGATTTGTGAAGGGTAGGTCTTGCCTTACAAGTCTTATTGAATTCTTTGAGGAGGTGACCAAGCATGTGGATGAGGGTAGAGCTGTGGATGTAGTGTACAAGGATTTTAGCAAGGCATTTGATAAGTTTCCCATGGTAGGCTCATGCAGAAAGTCAGGAGGCATGGGATAGAGGGAAATTTGGCCAGTTGGATAGAAAACTGGCTAACCGGTCGAAGTCAGAGAGTGGTGGTAGATGGTAAATATTCAGTCTGGAGCCCAGTTACAAGTGGAGTTCTGCAGGGATCAGTTCTGGGTCCTCTGCTGTTTGTAATTTTTATTAATGACTTGGAAGAGGGAGTCGAAGGGTGGGTCAGTAAATTTGCAGATGATACGAAGATTGGTGGAGTTGTGGATAGTGAGGAGGGCTGTTGTCGGCTGCAAAGGGACTTAGATATGATGCAGAGCTGGACTGAGGAGTGGCAGATAGAGTTCAACCCTGTCAAGTGAGGTTGTCCATTTTGGAAGGACAAATAAGAATGCGGAATACAGGGTTAGCGGTAGGGTTCTTAGTAAGGTGGAGGAGCAGAGGGATCTTGGGGTCTATGTTCATAGATCTTTGAAAGTTGCCACTCAGGTGGATAGAGCTTGTAAGAAGGCCTATGGTGTATTAGCGTTCATTAGCAGAGGGATTGAATTCAAGAGTCGTGAGGTGATGTTGCAACTGTACAGGACCTTGGTTAGGCCACATTTGGAGTACTGTGTGCAGTTCTGGTCACCTCACTTTAGGAAAGATGTGGAAGCTTTGGACAGGGTGCAGAGAAGATTTACCAGGATGTTGCCTGGAATGGAGAATAGGTCGTACGAGGATAGGTTGAGAATGCTAGGCCTTTTCTCATTGGAACGGCGAAGGATGAGGGGTGACTTGATAGAGGTTTATAAGATGATCAGAGGAATAGATAGAGTAGACAGTCAGAAACTTTTTCCCCGGGTACAACAGAGTGTTACAAGGGGACATAAATTTAAGGTGAAGAGTGGAAGGTATAGGGGGGATGTCAGGGGTAGGTTCTTACCCAGAGAGTGGTGGGGGCATGGAATGCGCTGCCTGTGGGAGTGGCAGAGTCAGAATCATTGGTGACCTTTAAGCGGCAATTGGATAGGTACATGGATGGGTGCTTAAGCTAGGACAAATGTTCGGCACAACATCGTGGGCCGAAGGGCCTGTTCTGCGCTGTATTGTTCTATGTTCTATGTTCTATGACACAGCCACTGATTTGTCCAAGGAATGCCTATGATAGTTCACTGTGGGGAATATCTGCTGGGTCCTTCAACACTGTGATATTGACATTAGTCTCTTAAGAGGGTAACATAAACATTTCCATGTCAGGTAAACACCCTGTGGAGGCAAACTCTCACACCACACAGAATCAACTTTGTCAAGCTTTCTAAGTTTTTTGACACCAACTCTATCTGTTTGACGTCGCTCTGTGCTACAAAAAGAACTCTCCTACAAGAAAAAGATGAGGTGGGTGTAGGGGGTGGGGAGCCTCAGGATTCAAAAGGTTAATGAAGTGGCAGCAGAATCGATGGACTTATCCGAGATTAAAACCTGATCTAATCATCGTCTGGTTCCCAGGCTTTGCCACAGCAGACTAACCAGTATTGCTGGTGACGGGAAGTGCTTTCACAGACCACAGAGGGAGAGGAATGTACTTGAGCAAATTCTCTTTGCTACTTTATACTTGAAATCCCATCGATTTTTGTTTTGGGTGTGGGGGAGGGGTGAAGAGGGTGCTAGAAGTGGAACGTTAGTGCAGAAACGGTAACTCTCTGCTGGTACCAGGGAGAATGAGGGCCAGTAAAAGAAACAAGATAAACAAGCCAATTAAATCTTGTGACTATCAGCTTTGTAAAAACCACTAATCAGCAGAAACTGCATTAAACTGAACCCTGAAATTTTATTGGAGAGACAGGTTGACAACTCTAGACAAGAGGTTTCTGTCAGCCCACGGTTCAGCAACTGACAAAAAGGTCAATTAACTGATGGGTTTCTAAAGCCTGTCTTGATCTCTCAGATCAATGTGCAGCCTTAATTTTGTGAAGGTAAAGTGATGAAGTCAAACAAACAGGAGAAATACAAAGAGATAAAGAGTAACAATCACTATGACTGGCATATATCCTGACCGGGATAGAAGTCTGGATTTTTATATACCTCTGGAATGTGCCTTCTGTCATTATTGGAATAAGGGGAAGAGGGAGTGAAACATCAATGTTATGAAACACAAACATGCCAATACTTAAAAAGTGTCAGAACACCTCCCCCCCACCACGCACTCCCCCCCCCGCCCCCCCCCCCCCCCCCCCCCCGCGCCCCCTCCGACTGACAGTCCAGCCCTGTTGTATAGATTCTCAATGGACTATGCTCAGTCTTTGTCATTCTCATTATGTTGGAATCTCCATCAATCAAACCCCTTCCTCTGTATTTCCACTATTGGAAATTACAGTGGCAAACTCTTTGCCTTGCAGTTCTAAAGCATAGATTCCTTTTGCATGCAATTTCACTGGGTTGAAATCTCGTGAATCAAATCTCTTCTCATCCATTTCCAATGTGCAAACTTTCACAGGGCCAAGTACTCCCCATTCAATCTCCTTGTTTGAAATTCTGAGGATCCAACTTAAAACATAGAACGTTACAGCGCAGTACAGACCCTTTAGCCTTCAATGCTATGCCAACCTGTGAAACCAATCCAAAGGCTATCTATCCTTAACTATTCCATTTTCATCCATATGTCTATCCAATGACCATTTAAATGCCCTTAAAGTTGGCAAGTCTACGACTATTGCAGGCAGGCCATCCCATGCCCCTACTGCTCTCTGAGTAAAGTAACTACCTCTGACATCTGTTCCATATCTATCTCCCTTCAGTTTAAAGCTATGCCCCCTCATGCTAGCCATCACCATCCGAGGAAAAAGGTTCTCACTGTCCACCCTACCTAACCCTCTGATTATCTTATATGTCTCAATTAAGTCACTTCTCAACCTTCTTCTCTCCAATGAAAACAGTCTCAAGTCCCTCAGCCTTTCCTTGTAAGACCTTCCCTCCGTACCAGGCAACATCCCAGTAAATCTCCTCTGAACCCTTTCCAAAGCTTCCATATCCTTCCTATAATGCATAAGAGTAAACAAAACTTGCTTACTTGCTTTGTTTACTCTATTGCATAGAATTTCAATGGACTATACTCCCTTTTGTTTGATTCCCATCTGTGAATAACAATAAGCTTAGCAGGCAAATCTGTTCCCCTCCAACTAGATTTGTCAAGATCTCACTGAGCGCAATTTATGTCACATTGCCTCGTAGAGTCTTAGAGTTGTACAGCATAGAAACAGACCCTTTGGTCCAACTCTTCCATGCTGACCAGCCATCCCAACCTAATCTAGTCCCATTTGCCAGCATTTGGCCCATATCACTCTAACTCCTTCCTATTCATACACCCATCCAGATGCCTTTTAAATGTTGTAATTGTACCAGCTTCTGGCAACTCATTCCATACATGCACCACCCTCAGTGTTGAAACTGTTGCCCCTCAGGTCCCTTCTAAATCTTTCCCCTGTCACCTTAAACCTACGCCCTCTAGTTTTGGACTCCCCCAGCCTGGACAAAAGACCTTGGCTAATCACCCTATCCAACCTCTCATGTGTCTCAATGTGCCTTTCCTTCCAACTCAGTCATTGCACAGAATTATACTGGATCCCCAATCATTTCCCATGCACAGAATTATACTGGATCCCCAAACATTTCCCATGCACAGAATTGCAAATCCTTTGATATCCAATCCAACTGTGTACAAAAACAATGGGTATGTAAAATACCGAATGAAGAAATGTCCTTCCCTTTAATTCTATCAGATCTCATATTCACTCATTTAAGAATTTGCATCCAACATCAGGCTCAATACAATGTAGTCCTCAACAAAAGAGCTCTGATATTCTCAGGTGGTCTTTAACATACAAACACATGAACTCACAGTATGAGTAGGCCACTAGGCCCCTCAAGCTTGCTCCATTATTCAATAAGATCATGGCTACCTGATTACTCATCTAGCCCTGATAACCTTTCACCCCTTAACAACCTATCCAGTTTTGCCTCAAACATATTCAGACTCTGCACTGATTTTTAGGTTTATTTTGTTAAAAATCACACAACACCATGTTATAGACCAATAGGTTTATTTGGAAGCACTAGCTTTCAGAGCGCTGCTCCTTCATCAGATGGTTGTGGAGTATACCACCTGATGAAGGAGCAGCGCTCCGAAAGCTAGTGCTTCCAAATAAACCTGTTGGACTATAACCTGGTGTTGTGTGATTTTTAACTTTGTCCACCCCAGTCCAACACCGGAGTCTCCAAATCAGGTTTATTTAGGCTCATTTAGGTTTATTTGCAGGGTCTTTCTCTGTGAGACTCTGATGCATTTTCTTAGCGTACCTTACCAAAGTCACCTCGTCAATTCTGGTGGCACTTTCAAATCCAACTTCTGCCCCATCTCATGCCATTTTTAGAGCAATTTGCCATGCAGCAGCATGGTGGCTCAGTAGTTAGCATTGCTGCCTCACAGCACCAGGGACCCAGGTCCAATTCCAGCCTTGGGTAACTGCCTGTGTGGAGTTTGCACATTCTCCCCGTGTTTGCATGGGTTTCCTCTGGGTGCTCTGGTTTCCTCCCATAGTCCAAAGATGTGCAGGAGAGGTGAATTGGCCATGCAAAATTGCCCATAGTGTTCAGGATGTCTAGGTTAGATGCATTAGCCAGGGTTAAATGTAGGGGTCTGGTGGGTTATTCTTTGGAGGGTCAGTGTGGACTTGTTGGACCAAAGGGCCTGTTTCCATACTATAGGGATTCTATGATTCTGCAATTCACAATGACATCCATTGTGACTGTACCATCTTTCAAAGGTCTCTATGCACCATGCACCTGGACAAGTTCTATTAGCTCAGAGCTTGCCTGGCATTTGCCCCTGACGTGGCAGACAGGGAGAAATGGGTGCCCATCCTTATGGTGCAGGGACATGGAGGTCTTGCTGGACAGAGTCGTGCTAACACAGAACTCTGTCTTCCCCTAGCAGAGAGCAGTGGAGGATAAGACTCCAGATCATGCCCAGCTCATCCGAGATTGCTCTCCCCCCTCCTCCCGATCAGAGTAGTCTCAGCCAGCTGCAGGATTACCCAACAATGTACGACAAAGGTTAGTGCCCTTCTCCACTCCACCAGCATTAGTGCCACAAGCTTCCCTCCAATATCCCTCACTCACTCTCTCTCTGCCAAAGCTCACGCTCTGCCACTTTCACAATTGTCTGCAACACCTTCCTCACTCACCCTCACCCCCCCAACCCCTGATGCCACTAATCCTTCGTGCCCTCTGTGACATCCACTCACTGACTCGACACACCTCCCCACCTGTGCCAACTGTAACAGCCATGCCACCTATTGTCAAGATATCCATCTCTCTCTCATCCAAGCAGGGATAGGACCCACATTTGGACAGTAAGAGACAAGACAAGGAGGTTGATCTCTGACATTCGCTTCCTCATTTTTATGTGGGAAGGATTCTGATGCCCTTGAGCAGGGCCTGGACTAGTATCAGAGGCTACCCTTGCCTTACTGTGCTGGGACTCCCAGATCAGAGATTATATCCCTTTTATGACTGAGGCCTGTTGACAGCTATGGCAAGCTTCCTGGCTGTGTGCCAAGACTTGGTTCTATGCCAAAAGGCAAGACATGGTAAGACAGCAGTAATCTGAGCCTGGCATCTCTGGCTGGGGTCGTCTCAAGCTCATGATGGTAAGCCAATAGGAAGCAGAGGTGCTGTGAGTATCCAGTTTAGAGTCAAAGTGAGGTAACATTCAGACAGTGAGTGAAGGGCCTGGAGATAGAGCCTGGTCCAGTCCATGAGCTGGGTGTTTGTCCCTGAGCTCACACAGTGTCCTTGCTGCAGCAGTGGTTAGCACTGCTGCCTCACAGCGCCAGTAGACCCGGGTTCAATTCCCGCCTCAGGCGACTGACTGTGTGGAGTTTGCACATTCTCCCCGTGTCTGCGTGGGTTTCCTCTGGGTGCTCCGGTTTCCTCCCACACTCCAAAAATGTGCAGATTAGGTGAATTGGCCACGCTAAATTGCCTGTAGTGTTAGGTGCAGGGGTAAATGTAGGGGAATGGGTGGGTGCGCTTCGGCGGGTCGGTGTGGACTTGTTGGGCCGAAGGGCTTGTTTCCACACTGAAAAGTAATCTAATCTAATCTAATTACAGTGAGAGTTACCGGGGGCAACCCGAAGCACAGCATCGAAGAGCAGAAGGAACTTGTCGATGGATTGGAGATGTGCCATGAGTGTTCTTAGAGTCTTGTATATGACGGCTGCCAATGTGCATGGACGTAGGGTGCATGTGGCCAGTGCCCATGGAACGTGCCCTGAGTGTTGGGGCCCTGTGTCAAGCTCAAGCCACAAGCTGAATTCATCCACCATGCTCTCTGGTTTCCATGCCTGTTTGGTGAGTTTGGCAGCACATGAGGCTGAGTATTAATGAGGCAAGTTGTGCCATTAGCAAGGCACAACTTAATCATCCCTCTTACTTAGCAACTCTGCCAAGCCCATGTGTGAAATGAGTAAAACAAAGACCGAGGTGTTGAGATGGGCATCATTGGACTTGTTGCCCAAATCTACCGGGCATCTTGCTGAAAGAGGCACCAGCTGAATTGCTCCTTTGGAGATCCAACTCAAACATGAAAGGCCAAATGGCCTTGCACTGAGCTGTAGTGAGCCCTTGATTCATTTGAAGGGTTAAGCTGTTTGTGGAGATGAGATTAATTTGCAATGCAATGTTGCTGGGCATTCATGTCAGGACTCAATGCATCAAAAGCCAGATGTTCAGTTCACCATCAAAGGTCACTCATAGACAGCAGAGGATTGACCTCAAATCAATTTATGGAGTTTCAGGTTATTGCCTGGTGTTCCTGTTCTGTTTAATTCAATAGAATCTCTGAAGGATTCATTAAATAGTGTGGAACATAGATTTATAGCCAGGTTATTTAGTGTCTGTTAATCCTGAACAAAGTAGAACAATTCTTGACAATGGAGGGAGCTATTCCATAGCATTTAGCCACAGTGCATAACGTTCAATAGTCAATAAAAGGACACTTCATTCTGCATATTAATCAATATACAGACAATCACTTTGCATGGTAATGAATACTTGAATATATATGAATCAATACTTGATCTTTCTACTAAACAATAAACATACACTTGCTTTAGAAAGTGAACAACTTCACAACAAACAAGGCACAGTCAAACCTCTCTATCACGATGGCTACAATAGTCAACACTCTTGTCAATTTTAAGTCATTAGCCATAGACTCTGTGGTGAAATGTGGGAAACCATTTTTTTTTCTAACAGGCGTGGTTCAGATTTGAAAAACTCTGCCTGACTCATTGTTGGAAACAATGGCTGTAAAAGAGAACTAGCAAACGATTGGAAGGAGAAAAGTACGTGGGGAAAGAATCAGCAGATTTAGACTCAATTGGTTGCATAACTGTCATCCAAAATCAAACATACTACAGACGCTGGAAGCACAGAGAATGCTGGAGAACCCCCGAAGCTCTGACAGCATTTATCGAGAGAAAATGTTTCAAAACTGTGATGACACTTCAGACCTGTTAAGTTCTAAAGAGACAAAAACAGATATTGCTGGAAAAGGCCATTTCTGGTTTTGTCTCTGCATCCACAGCTCTTTCAGTTTTTATAAAGTTCTGAGGAGTATTGGACAATGTTAACTCTGTTTCTCACTTCACAGATGCTGCCAGACCTACCTCGTTTTTCCATCTCTTTCTGAAAACCATTCATTGATTGTCCTTTGAGTTGAGCATCTTATTATAATAATCAATTCATAATTATAGCGAGTGGCACCTGCATAAAGATCAGTGCTCAATATATACTTCCTGCATTTTCAATGAATACTCAACATAGAATCGAGGCTTCCATTATACATCGAAATTGATACAGACCCAATGACTTTTACATAATAAATAATGTTCAGCAGTCCTTGACTGATATCAGTATTCAATATGAAAGCCAACATTCAGCAAGAGAATGTTGTAAGATAGAAGATTCAATCGAAAGCCAAACTCTTCTACGTTATTTTTGCTGTTTGATACAGAGACATCCATTCTACAGAGCAGATCCCAAACTTGTCATGGAATTCTCTGCCACAGTACATTTCCAAGAAAGAGCTAGCTGTTTTTAAACAGATCAAAGGGTACTGGGAGTATGCAGGAATAGAATTCTGAGCTAGATGATCAGCCATGCTCAGATTAAATGGTGAAGCACGTTTGAGAGGGTAAATAACCTACCCCTGCTCCTATAAGACTAGAGGAAACCATTGGCCATAAGAAATGGGAACGGATGCAGGTCATTCAGCCCCTTGGGCCTGCTCTACATAGGATCTTGGCTGATCCAACACTCCTCACGTCTACTTTTCTATGTTTCTGTGTTTGTTGCACAGGGACAACTGATCCATGTTAGTGCTTTCTCGTATTCTACTTCATCTAATCCTCTCAACCAATCCCCTCTACAGTCTCAATGTATCGCAACTAAAGCGGGGCCTCTCACAGTGCAGTGGTAGTGTTCCTATCTCTCAGCGAGGGGAACTGGGTTCAAATCCCACTCTATCCCTGAGGCATGTGACAACATATCCCTATAGGTTGATACCAATAACTACAGGCACTCAATTATTCAATCAATAGCTAGTCACTTCAAAAAAAAGCAATCAATGCTTAATAGATAAACAACCAATTCATCCTATGTCAGCTATTAACAACATATTCCATCTAGATAATGATCAAGATGCAATACATAAGCATTCCAATTTAGAAGAATTGATGCTTCATAAAATAGGCAATACTTTCAACAAAATAATCAGTTGTCATCACGCAGTGATATTCTCTGCAATAATCAATTACTTCCACTTAATAATCACTATTGGGTGCACCATCTATAACAGTTGCGATATGAGGAAATATCATCAACTTGTAGGTAATGAAGTTCATGAGCATTAGTCATTGTATGGCAGTGGAATGGGGCTCCTGAGCCAGGCCTCGTCTGTTCCAACATCTTTTCTTTTTTTAAACTCTCTTTTCTTTTACTTACCTCTTGCCCTGAGCTTGAACAGCATCAGCAGCAGTAAAGTGAGCCCAGTGTGGACTCAAACGAGCCCTTACTTACTTTTCCAGACCAAGCACAGAACCTGGTATCTGAATCAGCAGCTGCTACCTCGGTGGAGGTGACATCGGTGAGGTAGGCCTATCGGCAAAAGGTGGCACCTGAGGATCACCCACTTCGACATTCGTTGGGTCCGGCGCTGGAGGCAGTGAAGTGGTGCAGAAAGGGCATCTCGTTGACATCAAGCTGGGCCCAGCAATGAGAGATATGACTCTGACAGGCAGCTGGCGGGGCAGTGATGGAGGAGAATCGGCCCAGAGGCAAAGATGGCACCTGAAAATTAGCAACTTCAATGTTGGTTGGGTCCAGTGCCGATGACGGTGAGGGAGTGGCAGAGGGCATCACTCATTGCTAGCGAGCTGGCTCAGGACTGATAGATTCTCTTTTAATCTTTCTATTTATCTCTCTTATTCTTAAACTATTCAAAATGGTGCCAGATCATGGCAACAGCTTTTCACTCAATTTTATTGTTTGTCTCACTGTAAAATACACATGACAATAAAGTCATTCATTTATCCATTATCGATAAGCATACTGTCTAGTACTTTTTCATGTACTTCTCAAAATCCAAGGAACAGCACCAACTGTTGAAGACTTATGGACTGCTCTCAAATTTGCCTGCCCTCAGCAATTTGTCACCATCCCCTCTTGTCGACTCCATGATGATCCTCGCTAACCAATCAAACACAAACCCTATGAGAGTGAGAACCAGGTCAGACAAGGTCATTTTGTTGTACTGATCCTCTTCCCTATTACAATACTATCCCTCACCTCCAGCAAAGACCCAGAGGCCTGGAGATGAGGAATGTGAATGTACTACGGTCAGCTCTGTGGAGGATACATCAATAGTAAGAAAGGCAAGTGATGACACAGAGAGTTTGCAGAGGGATATACGGAGGTCATGTGAGTGGGAAAGTGTGAGGTTACGCACTTTGGCAGGAAGACTAGAGGAGGTGAATATTATTTAAATGGAAATTAATGCAGAGAGCTAAGAGACCTAAGGGGCAACTTTTTCATACAGAAGTGAAGAAGGCTGTTGGTATGCTTTCCTTTATTGGTCAGTGCATTGAAAAAAGGAATTGGGAAGTCATGTTATGGCTGTACAGGAAATCGATGAGGCCACTGTTGGGGAATACTGTGTGCAATTCTGGTCTCCTTCCTATCGGAAGGATGTTGTGAAACTTGAAAGAGTTCAGAAAAGATTTACAAGGATGTTACCGGGGTTGGAGAGTCAGAGGCTGAATAGACTGGGGCTACTTTCTCTGGAGCATTGGAGGCTGAGTGGTGACTGTACTGAAGTTTGTAAAATCATGAGGGGCAAAGATAGGGTAAATAGACAAGTTCTTTTCCCTGGGGTGGGGGGCAAAACTAGAGGGTGTAGGTTTAAGGTGAGAGGAGAAAGATTTAAAATGGACCTCAGGGGCAACTTTTTCATACTGAAGGTGGTGCATACATGGACTGAACTGCCAGAGGAAATGGTGGAGGCTGGTACAATTACAATATTTAAAAGGCATTAGGATCTGAAGCCTGAGTCTAAGGTCCTCTCTGACTGGAAAGCAGTGATACCTAGGCTCCTAAATCTTTTGGAGATTTGGACAAGCACTTTCTCTGGCAGTTCATTCCGTGTGTATCACACCCATCCTATCTAGCTGCAACTCTACTTTCAAGGAGCTATGAACCTGCACTCCAAGGTCTATTTGTTCAGCAACACTCCCCAGTATCTGAAAATTAAGTGTATAAGTCCTGCCCTGATTTGCCTTTTCAAAATGCAGCACCTCATAGTTATCAAATTTATCTCCATCTGCCACTCCTCAGCCCATTGGCCCATCTAATCAAGATCCCATTGTACTCTGAGATAACCTTCTTCCCAATCCACTACACCTCCAATTTTAGTGTCAACTGAAAATTTACTAACCATACATCCTATGTTCACATCCAAATCATTTAAATAATGACAAAAAGCGTGGACTCAGCATCAGAGTGGGAGGAAACTGGTGGCAAAAAAAGTGTATCTGTGGGCTCTGGGGAGGTTCTGACTTGTGACAGACTTGCAAACAGCCTTTCCAGCTCAACCTCCAAAAACCACCACCCCAGCACAAGGGGAAGACTGTGGAACACGTATTCGGCCCATCAATCATTCCACAATCCCTCAAACCGCTGAACAGAAGCAAGCCATCCTCAAATCCCCAGGGTCTGCATGAAAGGAAGGGCATGTGTATTAAGAATCAGACATAAAAGGAAAATGAATACATTCTAAGGGGAAAAGAAGCTAATTCTGTTCAATATAAGTACAATTAAATGTGGAACAAGAATGTAAGATTATAGGTAGAGAAACTCCAGGATCTAGGCAATGAAGAGAACTAAATGAAAAAATTATTGGTGCAATAATTTTCTACATCTCTCGGAATTCAGCAGTTGTTCCTGTGGATTGGTTAACGGCATCTCCTTCACTTGCAAAGGAGAGAAGAGTGAATTATTAGCAGTGGGGAAATGATCATTAGCTGTTACCAGAGACCGTGGATAGCAACACGACAGAAAAAGGCAATTATTTTGTTTTTAGATTAGATTACTTACAGTGTGGAAACAGGCCCTTCGGCCCAACAAGTCCACACCGACGCGCACCCACCCAGACCCACTCCCCTACACCTAACACTACGGGCAATTTAGCATAGCCAATTCACCTGACCTGCACATCTTTTTGGACTGTGGGAGGAAACCGGAGCACCCGGAGGAAACCCACGCAGACACGGGGAGAATGTCCACCCAATCAATCGCCTGAGGCAGGAATTGAACCCGAGTCTCTGGCGCTGTGAGGCAGCAGTGCTAACCACTGTGCCACTGTGCCGCCCACTATTGTAAAACATTTTGATGGAAATCTTGTGGTGCAGTGGATAGTGTCCTGCCTCTGAGCCAGACAGTTACAGTCCCAATCCTGGATCTAGTGGTATGTTCAAAATTCCTGTAAACCCTCCCAATACATGCCAATGCCAGGCAATAAGGATGGCATATAGATTTCTAGTCAGTCAATGCAATGGGAAAAAATTGAAAACCCCACCATCATTACCCACTCCAGGCTACAGCAGGCAAGGGAAAGTGCATGTTGCCACAGCAACTCAAACTCTTTGAGTGATCTGTAACCTTTGTTGTATTCTGAGGATGTGACTGGTGCTATAGAATTGCAGGGCTGGCTTTCGTCTCAAGCCACCTTTTAACAACAGGATCTGATCTTGCCGGAAACCGACAAATCAGATTGAGAGGCAAGCTCCGAAAGTCAAGAGCACAGAGCAAGGTGGTGTAGCAATCCGGTCGGAAAAATGCACAGGAGGCAGGGAAATCTTTGGTGGAGAGAGGTGAGGGCTGGAATGCCAGCGGCAGGGGCGGGGGGGAGGAGGGGGGGGGGGGATGTGGGGGAAGGGGGTTAGGTTGCGGGGGAACGTAAACTCATCTTTTTGAAATTATTCACCAAGCAAGTTGCAGTGAAAAAGAATGTCAGCTGTAACTCAGTAGGTAGTAGTCTCACCTCTGAATCAGAAGGTTTCACAATGCGACACCTACTACAAAGAACTTAGCATAAAATCCAGGCTGGAACTGTCATGCAATGTGGAGGGAGACCATCACAATCAGACTTCCAGATCAAGTACCAAACCTGGGTCCCACCTGTGCTGCTTTGTCAGCCTTGAGGGTTGTACTGAAAAACAGCAGTAGGCTTTTCTCGAAACTACCCATGGAATGCTTATCCCACCGTTAACACTGAAATAAATGTTATAGTCATTTCTGTGTGAATATGACGGCAAAAAAAAAAGAACTGCCAGCACTGAAAATCTGAAATGAATAGAGAATGCTGGAAAAACTCAACAGGTCTGGCAGCATCTCTGGAGAGAGAAACAGGGTTGGTGTTTGATGCTTTTTCAGATAGCGTTGTTGTTGTTGGATGTGAATATTAAACCAAGGTTCCATCTGCCTACTTGAGAGAATGCAAACAGTTCCATGGCACTATACCATTGGAGAGGAGGAGCATTATCTCCAACGGCCTTGCCAACAATTACCCCTCAGTCAATGTCACAAAAAGAGTTCAGAAACATAGATAACAGAAGCAGGAGCAGCCCATTTGCTCCTTCAAGCCTACTCCACCATTCAATATGATCAAGACTGACATTCCAACTCAGTCCCCTGTTCCCTCTTTCTCCTCATATCTTTTCGCTCCTCTGGCCCTAAGAGCGATGCCTACCTCCTTCTCGAAAGCATTCAATGTTTTGGCCTCAACCGCTTTTACTGTGGCAGACAATTCCACAAGCTCACCACTCTCTGGGTGCAGACAGCCTTTGGGGTGGTACAGTGGTTAGCACTGCTACCTCACAGCACCCGGGTTGCCGGTTCAATTCTAGCCTCGGGCGACTGTCTGTGTAGAGTTTGCACAATCTCCCTGCATCTGTGTGGGTTCCCTTCCACAGTCCAAAGATGTGCAGGTTAGGTAAATTGGCCATGCTAAATTGCCCATAGTGTTAGGTGCATCAGTCAGAGGGAAATGGCTCTGGGTGGGTTGCTCTTCGGAGGGGCGGTGTGGACTTTTTGGGCCAAATAGCCTGTTTCCACACTGTAGGTAATCTAATCTAATCCTTCGAGTGTGACCCCTGGATCGAACCGCACTCCCCTCCCCACACACAGGGAACACCTTTCCTGCATCTAACCTGTCCAGTCCTGTGCGAATTATCTAGGTTTCTATGAGATTCCACCCCTTCATTATTATAAATTCCAGTGAATAAGGTCCTAAGCGATCCCATCTCTCTTCGTACATCAGTCCTGACATCCCAAAAATCAGTCTGGTGCTGTATCGCTGTTCTGTGGGATCTTGCTGTATGCAAATTAGCAGCTACCTTGCAGTAGTCCCGACATTTCCAAAGTACATTATAGCTAGAAAGTGCACTGGCATGGCCTGTGGCTGTAAAAGGCATTACAGTGCATAAATGAATGTCTCGCTAACAACCACAATATCATCCCAGAGTTAATGACCCAAACCTTTGATAGAGCTTGAAAGATGCTTCTTCAAATTGTCCGATCAGTGAATTTGACTTGATTCTTGATCCCACCCATTACATTGCATAAGCCTGTTGATGTCATTTGATCTCATTCCACCATCGCATTCACAGAGATGGGAAAAGTGACCCTGCAATGTTGGTGCTTGCTTTGTGCAAACTGGCTGTTGCATTGTTGCACAGTTTTGATCTCCATACTTTAGGAAGAATATCCTTGTGTTGGAGGCAACACATTAACGGTTCACCAGATTGGTCCCTGGAATGAAGGGTTGTCTGATGGTGAGAGGCTGTATAAACTGGATTTACGTACAATTGAGACGGTTATCTGGACAGCAATGGTGTGTGGGGATCTGGGAAAAGGTAGGCGATTGGCACTAGATAAGAGAACCAGTGTAAAAATGACCTCCTTCCATACCATAACAATTCTGTGACCTTCCCTGGTGTAGAACAATGTGAGGTGATCACATTGAGATGTTAGAATTTCTTTCAAGAGCTTGATATGGTAGCTGCTGAGAAACGGCTCCTAGTCATTTGGAGAGCTGGAGCATCAGTCCACAGTTACGATAAGGGACCGATCATTTTGGAATGATCCGAGGAGAAATTAGTTCTGAAGAAATGGCATACAGGACTCAATGTGTTTCTATGAGATCCCTCCCCCTTGTTCTTAGAAATTCCGGTGAATAGAGTCCTAAACATCTCTCTTCATAGGCCTCGATATGTCAAGTGTTTCTCTGTCCCACAGATGCTGCCAGACCCTATTGAGTTTCTCCAACATTCTCAGTGTTTGTTTCACACTTCCAGGATCCAGGGTGGAGAGATTCACTTGGCGGGCCGGCAAACTTTGGAATTCTCAATGCCAGATTCTTATTTGGTCTCTCGGGGAATCAAGGGGTGGGGGGTAAGCAGGCACAAAAGTAGAGTTAAAGCCAAAGATGAGGTAGAATAGTATTTATTGGCAGGGCAGATTTAATGGGCCGAATGGTTCCCTTCTGCTGGTCCTGTGCATTTTGCTTTTAGTAGCTCATCAATCCTTCGAATGGCGAACCATGTTGTGAAACTTGAAAGGGTTCAGAAAAGATTTACAAAGATGTTGCCAGGGTTGGAAGCTGTGGGGAGCGGCTGAACAGGCTGGGTCTGTTTTTCCTGGAGGATCGGAGGCTGAGGGGTGACCTTATAGAGATTTACAAAATTATGAGGGGAATGGATAAGGTGGACAAGGTCTTTTCCCTGGATTGGAGGAGTCCAGATCTAGAGGGCATAGGTTTAGGGTGAGAGGGGAAACATTTAAAAGAGACCTAAGGGGCAGCCTTTTCATGAAGAGGGTGGTGTGTATATGGAATGAGCTGCCAGAGAAAGTGGTGGGGGCTGCTACAATTACAACATTTATAAGGCATTGTTTAGAGGGATGTGGTCCAAGTGCTAGATTAGCTTAGGATATCTGGTCAGCGTGGATAAGTTGGATGGAAGAGTCTGTTTCCATGCTGTACATTTCTATGACTCAATTACTCTATGTGGTGAAGTGATGATGACTGGTGCTGAATGTGGTGTGATAGTTTTGTGTATCTATGCCTCTCTAAACAGCGAAGGTTATTATCACCTGGTGGGATTTGGCAGAGATACCTGGGAACAGATAATGGTAATACGTTCTTTTGGGATAATTAACTGAGTACCTGACTGGGAATATATATGTGGGGAACAAATAATCAGTGTAGTTGAGGCTTGTGATGTGTGAGTGTGGATAAAGTTCTAACTGGAAAAGTATGTGCTTGAAATCTGTCTAACCAGCATTTAACCTCTAGAATTTAATAAATATGAGGCATCAAATGCACTAAATGTACAATGGCCACCAATGTACAAAATCTACAATGAATGCACAGAGTAATGGAAAGTCTCCACTAGGCTTCCGTGTGCCTGTGTGTGTAAAATGTCCCAAATAATGAACTGCTTTGCTCTAATAACCACTAGATATTAAGAAAACAATGATGAATCACTCAGATTTGCTCATGTGGGAAAGTGTTAGCTCAATCACAGACCTGTAGACGGGTCAAGAAAGCAATGAATTAATTAAGAACCAGAAAACACAACCAATTAAACGTGTTAGTTTTCCCAAAGCTAACAATCAGAAAGTGGTAGCCAGTGCAACCCTGCTTACAGAAGTTTTTTTTTTCCAAACTGCTTTCAACTCCCATTTCCCTGAGGTTATTCTGAAAGAACATTTCAAAGCGTTCACCCCTTAAAGGGAAAAAAAATTACCTCGTTCCAAAACAGAAGTCACTAAACTACCCATAAAATGAGGGTTGCACATTTTATGAGCAAGATATTCCTGGAAGATATTCCTGGAAAGTCTAGTCCCACTTTGAAAATTGGGATGCAAAACTAAGGAGGAATGGAAAGAGCCCAGTTTATCTGGTGATTCGACATAGGCAACACATTGTGAATGCTGGGCAATCCAGTGAAAACAGAAGTTGCAGCAAATTATTCAGTGGGATCCAGTAGCTGCTGTGGAGAGAGAGAGATGGAATTAATATGCTGAATTCGGAATTCCCACCAGGAACAAATGTGGAAAGATACAAAAATCATGACCTCTGGCTGACATATCACCATTTTCCATTCCCCCGCACATCTTTCAGGCAGTGGGAAGAGAGGGATTATGAGGCTACACTTCAGGACTCCATTCAAGCTAATGACAGTCTCCCAACAGGGTCATTAGTTTGGGAGTTTTTGTGGAAATTTCTACTCTGCCTTCAGGTTCTCCCAGCAATTCACAAGCAACTGAGAAACCATGAACGCACCAGAGTAACTCCAGGGACTAAAAGGGTCACATTACACCAGTGCCATAGACCAGGGGGTGAAAGAGCTGAGGTTAAAATCAGTTCAGCCGTGACCTTCCTGAATTTCAGAAAAGACTCAAAGGGCCAAGTGGCCTACTTGTGTACCAGCAGGCAAATAGCAACCTGGTGATATAGCCAGGAAGATGGTGCTTCAGTAGTCCTTAAGATTAGATTACTTACAGTGTGGAAACAGGCCCTTCAGCCCAACAATTCCACGCCGACCCGCCAAAGAGTAACCCACCCAGACTCATTCCCCTACATCTAACACTACGGACAATTTAGCATGGCCAATTCACCTAACCTGCACATTTTTGGACTGTGGGAGGAAACCGGAGCACCCGGAGGAAACCCACGCAGACACAGGGAGAATGTGCAAACTCCACACAGACAGTTGCCTGAGGCAGGAATTGAACCCAGGTCTCTGGTGCTGTGAGGCAGCAGTGCTAACCACTGTGCCACTGCGCTGCCCTAACACTGGGGACTGCAACATTTTTTGGCCCCCAAGTGAAACAGGTCCCCTCTCCCGGCACACAGAAATGGGTAAGGCTGGTAGACCTTGTGTATTAGATTAGATTCCCTACAGCGTGGAAACAGGCCCTTTGGCCCAACCAGTCCACACCGACCCTCCGAAGAGTAACCCACCCAGACCCATTTCCCTCTGACTAATGCACCTAGCACTATGGGCAATTTAGCATGGCCAATTCACCTGACCTGCACATCTTTGGACTCTGGAGGAAACCGGAGTACCTGGAGGAAACCCACGCAGACACGGGGAGAATGTGCAAACTCCACACAGACAGTCGCTCGAGGCTCGAATCGAACCTGGGACCCTGGTGCTGTGAGGCAGCAGTGCTAACCACTGAGCCACTCTGTCACCCTATCATGGATAACATCCAAAGGAAGAAATACGATTGGTTAAAAACAGATGAAGGACTTTATCACTCACTTCTTGGTTAAAAAAAAACAAGAAAAATCCCTCTAATTTATAACTTACGGACGAAATAGCAAGAAGTGGTGGACAGAGTTCAGGGAGAGGTGATGGTCCGGTAGTATTATCATCAGTCCATCTCATTCCTGATGAAGGGCTTATGTCCAAAACAGCGACTCTCCTGCTTGCTGGATGCTACCTGAACTGCTGTGCTTTTCCAGCACCACACTTTTCGACA